>NW_026087411.1:20531962-21131962 GCF_022539395.1 Myiozetetes cayanensis
AATGTACAGATTTCATGTACAATATTCAGTTAATGATGGTTTGGTGTATTTTTTTGGCCTTTGCCATTGAGAGTGTATTCTTATTCTCAAGTGAAGTATTCTAAGAATACTCTAATTAGCTGGGGAAGCTGATGAAGCCTTAAACAAAGGAAATATAGGCCTTTGCCTTTGACTGTGCCTCCATGAATACACAATCTCAATAGCGTTTTACCTTAATCACATCAAAACAGGTTTCAGTTATAATTTTTCTAAATCTAAAAAGTATCCAGGCTGTTTGATTTCTTACACCTTCTCCAGTATTCTCTTCCTCTTATCCTTGGTTATTTATTGCTTTACATTACTAATGATTAAGTGCCTCCAGAATAATTGTCCTGCTCATGTCTTCTGGTAGTAATTTCTTATCAAATCTTCAGCCCAATAATTCTATAAAATGCCTTCTTTTTCATAACAATATGCTAATTCATGTTCAAAGTATTGTACCCTGCAATCTGTTTCATAGTTCCCCATAAGCATTTTCTTTTGATTCAATCAATTTATTTTTCATCACCTAGCAACGTCCATATTCAGAAAACAGAAATGAATCTCTGCAGCAGATATTTTATTAATTTTTAGCTCATTGTCATAGATATTTTATACTGTTCTCAGATGAAATTAGAAAGTTAGGATTTGACTTTGAATAATGTATTTATCAGGGAAGATTTTATTCCACTGGGGTTATGGTTCATCAAATGAATTTGTTTTCAGCTCAGCAGTCACCTGAGATATTCATTGAAAGTTCAGAACATCTGTGTTCCTCATCAGATTTAGCTGATAGCACATTTAGATTCATCCACAGCAACCTGAAGAAAAGAACAACGTATTTATTCTTAATCTGGATACATGTTTAAAGGAAACTTCAATTCAGAACTGATGTAATATATAAAAGAAGAAAAAGAAGAAGATGATCCTAGAAAACAGCATCCTTTAATACTCAACACCAGCTTTATGTAGGGTCATTTGTGGAATTATATTTCGAGTAAAAAGGCAATAAGGAAAATTTGTAAGGTAGAAGCAGAAAGTCACAAAAATGGTTGCAGAATTATGTATTATCTTTAAATGGAATTTGAAAATCCCTAGAGGAATTTTATGGCAGGAAAAAACTCTTTAATTAAGGCCATCGTTCCATTTTCATTTTAAAATACTAAATTTTGTAGATTTTGCACACTTTTTTAATTACATAGTTGTAGATAATTTCTGTAGGGTCTATTTTAGTACAGCAATACTAATGTTCGTCAGAAGAGTTCACAAGATCACAGCATAAAATTTCCTGTACTGCATATATGTGGAAAGATAAGACACTTATGAATAGTGGCCATGAGAATGGTATACCCAAAGCAGAGATTTCTGAGACATGCTATAAGGGACAGATCTGAAATTCCTACTTTCGCAGATCTGACTATGCATGAGATTTGAATTGTCAGGCTGTAACAGCTGTGGTTGCATAGGTGACCCTGTGGATTTGGTTGCCTTTTTCAACTTTCTCTTAAAAAATATCAGAGTGCATTTTTAGAGCTCTGTCAAAATAAAGGAAACTCTAGTTTTATATCCCTGCTAGCCTTAAATAGTTCAAATCTCTGCCCAATCCTAAATTTGATGAGTTACATTAGAAGGGGGGAATTTCTTTTGTCTGTTTTTTAAGAATGTGCAGCTGAGATGGAAAAAAATATTTTAACTGGCTCCCCATCTCAGGATGATGAAGCTTTTTTCACTTTTCTGCCATTGGACCACAAAAAAAAAAAAAAAAGAGAGAAAAAAAGGCAGGAAGAGAAAGAAATACAAAACTCATCAGAAAATGACAAGTGGATGTCTTTATATTTAACGCTAATTTAAGGATTTGGGTACTTATTTCTACTTAAATATTGTTTTCAAGCTCACAGCTCTTCAGTCACTCCCATCTATGCTGGCTTTTATAAAAGTAAGATTTATGGGGCTAAAATATGCACAGACATAGGAGACAATGTGATCAGATATATGGTTGCAGCTGAGTGAGGCAAAGGGATTTTGTCTCTCAGGTTTCCGGTCCTTTCTTGGGCCCACATCCCTAGTCTGCTGGCAGACTTACACGTATTACAGTCTCTCAGCTCTACAGAAACAGTCTTTTCACAAAATCCAACTAAAAGGCTAATACTGAAAGCATTTATGCTAACCCAGAGTGTCTTGACAGGACCAGATAAGGTAGTGACTGCTTTTTAGGCCCTGGCCGTCTGAGATGGTGATTTCAACTGGAGCACAGGGATGACTGGGGAGGTGCCTGGGGACAGCAGCACTGCACCTGCCCCAGCAGCCACCAGAACAGTGTGCCTAGCTGACAGCAATGACATTTATTGGTTTTTTCCCAGGTTTCTTAGCTTTAACAGTGTTTGTAACTGTTGTATCTCAAGAAGAAACTGTAGGGATTTCTACCATGAATCAAAATAACTGTTGCTGTGACTGTCAATTTGTGTGGTCACTGAAATCCTGAATAAAAGACAGCATTTTTAAAAGGTCAGTCCCACAGTGAGGAAAGAATGTGGATGATAAAATGAAACTGACTGGCTTTGTATGTTTGCTATATGATGTTAATCAATGCTTCATAATTTATTGATTTTTACTTAAAAAAAAAAAAGTAATTGCCTGCCACTGTCTTATTTAGTATTTGGATGAAATAGGATTCTAGCACCATCAGAAATCTTCTCTTTTCCCCTCATTTGATAGAACAAAAACATTGTAGTCACTGACAGCATCTTTATTTCACTCAGGGAATGTATTTTATGAAGGTAACACCTAATTCTAGCATAAACAAGCACCCATCACCAGTCATAAAATTAAAAAAAAATTGATTTTTCATCTGTTTGTTTTTGTTTGGTTTTCATGTTCCCAGTCTGTCATTTAGTGGTGACAGGACTAAACAGAGGCAAGCAAGGAAAACAAATTTAGCTGTGAAGCCCTGTCAGTGAACTTTCTTTTTTTTCCCACCAAAATAATATATGTGCTGTCACGCATCTACAGTTTCACTGTTAATTCAACCTTTTTTGCCTGACTGAATTCATTGCATCATTAAAAAAAAAGAAAAAAAAGATGGACAGGTCATATAGGTGATACTGTAATTTATGCTTTATATATGTAAGTCTATATATGAACTATGTATACATATACATAGACTTACATATATAAAGCATAAATTACAGTATCAGTAAGCTACTTTACAAATTATTTTAACCTTTCTGAATAAGATCACACTGTGGAACTCTTGTGCACATTCAAAAATCAGAAAGGACAATATTTGGGTTTCCGTCAGCATCTACTATTTTTCAGATTTTCAAAATGTTCCTTACTGAAAAGTCATCTGTGGTAGCTCTACAAGAAAACAACTCTCTGTGCTTTTAGAGGAGACATTCCTAGTATGTTACATATTTTTTTTATTGCATTCTGCGACGTGTGGTCTTTTGAAGTAAATTCTTTAAAGAAAGGTGTGACGATATTTCAGAATTGCATCGTTCCCTCTTAAGGTACATCAAATTTTGATGATACAGAAACAGACAAAATAAACACAACCCTTTTTTTTTTTTTTTCCCTAGAACTATAATGAATAATATACAGAACATTTGACTGAATCCTATTTTCCTAAGATCCATCTGTCCTTAGAGTGGGGGTTGCCTCACTGACCTGCTATGTGACAGGTTGCTAGATGATCTGAGTAAAGTAAAATTTTGGTTAAAGTCCACCAGGATTGTTTGAGAATTATATTTCCTAAGCAAAGGTTCCGCCAGGTACTTAGATTTTGTTCATAATCTGTAGTTCATAAATACCTAATCACAAAAGACTCAGATGAACTACTAGTACTACTAGGTCAGAGAAAATGTCTTAGCTCCATGTCCAGAACTATTAGTGTGAATGACTTGACTGACATGCTTTTCACGTTGACCTATTAGCTTGGGTTTGTGTTATATCTCCACAGTTAATATTTCTTTTTTTTCAGTAACACATTTTAAACCACTACAGATGGCTTTCTTGATTTCTCATTCTTCTGCTTCATGCTGTCAACTTTCTTTCTTAGGTGGTCATAAACCAAGAAGAAATGACAAAATATTCTCCTAGTTTTGTGTTATTCCCATACTCTGAAGCTGAATAATATCTTAACTTGTATTTATTTTTAACTTCTGAATATTTATTTCCCAGATGTCTTAGGAATATTTTTTTCTTACTGTTCGGGTGAAGAATTTTGAATGGAAAATGAAATTCATGAAGTCTGATATGCTTCCTCAGATCCTGGTTCTGCAAATGCACGCACACACACATACACACACGCTATTTTCAGTGCACTGTCTTAGCTACTCTTCTTACAAGAGCTGTTACATCTACATTTATGTCTAGGCTTGAGCTCATGCAGGAGAAAAGATTCCTGTCCCTCCCCTCCGACCTGCAACAATGTCGTTGCATGTTAATGACAGAAGTGGGGCTTCTGAAATTTGTCAGCTTCTAGACAAAGAGGAAATCTTGCTCTTGGCAAGTTGTCATCTTTACAGATTCTCTGTTACATTTTGACAAATCTTGGCTAGATCTGCAAGTTCTGTGGTATGAAATACTGCCTAAATTAGTCTGGCAGGTACAACAGATGTGTTCATCAGAGCTGCTTTGTTTTCTGTAGTAAATTAAGACATAGTAGTGTGAGATGTTAAAGAGGAATATGCCTATTTGATGAGTAAAACAATTCAAATTTAGACAAGATGGATTAAATCTTTGATTCTATCATCAAGTAAAAGAACAAACTTAATAATTTTCTGCAGGTCACCTCTTCATCTGCCTAACCTGTTCTAAATATTTTACCTTGTGTGGTCCTCACATTAAATGCTTTTGTTGGCAGCTATGTTACATGAAACTCATAGGACTGGTTGAGTTTCGTATGCTCTTCACTATGCTGTAATTTATAACAAAACTAATGAAATCTTGTCAAATATTCATAAGAGTAACAGTTTCTGTCTAACTGCAAAAATCCACTTGGTCTCAGCAGCAGAATATATGGGGTCAATATGCTCTTCAATAAAAAATATGTACTTGTCTTTTCTAGATCTGTTTAAACAATAATAGGTGAACTGAACTTTAATATGTAGGGTAACATTCTATTGCTTTTGAATATTTTAGTATATTTTTATTATTATTAATAATATTGATATGAATGCTTAAATCAGAATTTCAATTAAGCATTTTCACCACTGTGGAAAAAAAATCAGTGGAGAGACATACTATGTGGAAGTCATAATTTTGAGACAAAAGAAAATAATACCTAGGATTATAATTGGTCTTCTAACAGTCATCTGGGTGACTGTGGCCAAACCCCTTTTGTAGCTATGCAAAGCATAGCAGATGGTCCTTTCTGATTTCACATCACCTCAGCATAACCTACTTAACTGATGCTTCGCTAATCCTCATTCTTTATGAATCTGCATTTAAAAAATTGGCAATGTTTCCACTTCCACTGAGCAAAGATTTAAGATTAGGAAAAAGTGCTGAGAGAATGATTCATGTTTTTTGGAATGTCATTATCTATAGAATATATACCTAGTAGGATAAAGTACAATATTAAATAGCTGACATATGTCACATACATTCTTATTTTCTGTTCTACTTTCATCCTGATAAATTTCTAAGCCTGGTACAATATACAGACAACTCAGTAGGTATTGAAATTGTACAACTTTACCACTCAGAAATCTTCATTCTTCATTGTAGAACCTGTGCATAAACTGGCCATCAAGCTTTTGGAGTTTATACCCTTGTGTGCAGTTGCGGTACATGAGCTGCATAGTGCATCTGCTTAATCATAACTTATAGTTAAAATTATTCATGAGATTCTTCTTTTTTAGTCTTACAGTAAAAACTATTTCAAGACAATTGTGGGTAATTTGACTAGGAATATCTGCTTGCAGTGATTTTCACTGAGAGGGATTTCATGGATGTAATTTTTTTCCCTACACACATTCTTGGATGTTAGAACTGGTTAAGGACTTCTAAATTCCATTTCAAGATGGGATTATTTGGAGTTCTGAGAATGTATTGGGGCTTGCTTTTATTTAAAATTAGAAGGCACACTTGATTACTATATATATTTAATTACCCAACCATTTCAATTTAAAGAACAGTCCCTAACTATAGAGATACATATACTACAAAGTGATGTCAGATCATAGTTTTTATACACCCTGCCTGGTTCATCTACTTTCATAGACCCTCTGGTCTACCTACTGCTTCATGGATTTTTTACTGCACAAATGCACTCTGGAATGGTATCCTGGATTTCAAACACTAACTAGAATTTAAGCTCAAAACACTCCCAGTTGCATGATTTGGAGTGGGGAAATCAAGGTGCTATGAAGACAGTGTCATCTAAATGTCAGAAAATATGAGCATTTCTATTTGTTTTAGTCAAAAGTAATTATTATTGTTTTTTAAAATCTGCTACCCACTAAAAACATTTATCAGTTTAATACTTACAAAAAAACTCCAACAAAATGCAAAGAAAGGCTCTTAGCTGACATGACTCCAAAATCATTGTGGTCTCAACATTTTGAGGTGGTCTTTTGTCATCATGGATGTGTAGAAGAGTACTGAACTCTTCCAAAGTTCCTGGATCAGACGAAACATGCAAGCAAGAACAATCCAGTTACTCTGGCATGTGTACTAAGGTCATGATGCCATGAGAGAAACTACAGACAGGTCAACATTCAAAGTTGAAGCATTGCAGTGCTAATAAGCATCTGAGCAGAAGTTACTTCATATATAGATATCTAACTGACAAAAATGTGCTTAATAGCATTTCTCTAATAGGATGGAATACCTCAACAATAAAGATGGAATTGAGAATGGAAATAGAATTATTTGTGAATGCTTAACAGAATTCTTTTAAGCTAAGATATAGATGCAATTTATGTAGAATTATTAGAATTTAGAACTTAATAGAATTACTATTACATTCTCAAGAAATCATGCAGGCTTACTCATTAATTATGGTCAGGGATATGTGGTCTGCTTGTCTTCAAAATATTCCGTGAAAGGGTGCTTTGGGAGCAAAGGTTGTCATAGTTTATGTCAAAATAATAAACACATATCCTAAAGAAATTAAGTGTGCAGTTACTAATAATCATGTGCTTACCCTTAAAATAAATGCTGCTCATCATATTTATTTTTTTCAGAACGATTGAAAAATATGCAAATTATTCTTGAAATTACACTTGTCTCATGTTAGGAAATTGCTTAGTTAGATTTTTTTAAGCCAGGTTCATGAACTGCATAATATTTGCCTTACCAACTCTCCAAGATAACTAGAACAGACTGTACGAAGGTCATGTATAACTTTTTAAAATAGTTTCTGAATGAATCATAAATATTTACTGAGACTATGTGTTTCTGTTGTTATTTTTTACTTAAAAATGTATCTCATTAAGTAAATTGCTTGTCCATGTAGCAACAAGACATAGCTTCCTCTTTCTTTTAGAATACTATAGTAAGGGACATGTAACAGCAATCTTATGTGAGAATGTTTGTATAACATTTGTTTGATATTTGTATCCTTTCCAAAGACCCTGGGTAGATATATGACATTTTTTATGATAATATCTATCACTATGATAACTTTTTTGCATTTGAAAATCTCTTTCCCTAATGTTTAAGCAGAATATTTGTGTTGCAATTTAAGTTAAGCACATTTTATCTTTTTCTTGTCTTCTCTGAGAAGTCAGAATACTTGATACCTGTCTTTTTATAACATCCTTATTGTTATTTTGTGACAATTTATTCTTCCTTGTGTTATCTTTTCTTGAGTCTAAGCATAATCTTTTATTGCCAGCTTCACTTTCCTAACTTTTAATCTATGTCATTTAAACTTATGAACTCTATACTTTGTTCTCTTTTTTAAGTGAGTCAAAACTCTTGAAGCTAGGCTCTTAACAGTGTAAAATAAATGGGAGTATACTAATTGCTGATTTTACACATAATGCTCCTCATAATGTAATTCAAGTCTGCATTTGCTTTCTTGTTATGTTTTTTGAAGTATAATCTGTTATTTAAGATATTAGAGTCAAGACAGTTATCCTCTATTTTCTACTGTTTCTTCAGAACTCATTATTTGTCTCTAAGTGCCTGTATATATCTTTATTCAGCTACATAATTGATGCCAATCTAATTTTTTCAATTTGTCAAGCTCTTATTATTCCTTTCCTGAAATATACTTAATGTTTCATTTCCCAAGCTTTAAATAACTCTAAAATTTGATTACTGCCTTCTTTTCAATTCTCCAGTCTAAGCCTTTATTTGAATCCCAAGAATCTCTGATTAGGATTTTCAAGGCCCAGTTCAAAACTTAATAGTCCAGCATGGCTTCAGACATTAATGATGTTTCACTTGGACTGATATTTTGACTTCTGTACTTTTCCATGTAGTAGTTTAACTAATCCCTGATCTTTACATCCTTATAAAGGGTGTTTCAGATAATTGCTAAAATGACCTGAGAGGATAATATGGTAAGTGTAATCTTCTAAAAGGAATAAGGTGAATAGCTGGATATAGCTGGAGGAGCGGTATGGTGTAATACACCTCTGTTGTACTGCCTTTGTCTATAGACCAAACTCCCTATCATCTGCTCAAAGACCTGAAGAAGGACCATTATGGTTGGTTATGGTTAAGTCTGTCCCTTTTAGTTCCCCATTCCCCACCCTCCTGTGGCACTGGGTTGTGGACTTCATTGTTAGCTGGTATTGAAAGGACACCAGGGACCCAGGATGTCTCCCCTGAGAGCAGCAGTCGTTCTTCCATATGTTACCTCACAGCACTGTTTTAAGTGTTTCCAGATGCATATTTAGAGATTTTTTTGCTTCTCACAAGCTTCATCCAAGAATTGTTTCTACTGATCATTGTGGTTCTGCATCCTTTTTTTACTTCATAACAAAAAAATTTTTAGAAAGTGCTTCATCTAGAGAGCACTGGCTCTTTGCATTTAATAAGGACAGAAGCCCATGCTTCCTTCTTGGCCCTTTTCAAACAACGCAGGAATAAAGCAATTTTGTGGGAATTAGAGGCTAATCTTGATGTGTTTTCAATGCTTACTTAGCATATCTCTGAAGAGCAATCTTACTGACAGTGAGAACATCTTCAAGCAACCTTTCTTCCCAGAGTGCCCACTGATTACAGCTGCAGAGCTGCCAGGAGAGGAGCACAGCTATTTCTGCCCTGTTTTCTGATGAAGTTTTGCTGACACTGGAAAGAGCTAAAACTGCTACAAGGAGAGGTAATAATGCTGATGGGTTTACTCTTTGAACTGCAGCATTAGGGCCTGCTTCCATGTTCAGATCATGAAGACCAGATCAGACCAGCCCCTGGTGGTCTAGTGGTAAGGGCGCGGCGCTGTCACCGCCGAGGCCCAGGTTCCATTCCCGGTCAGGGCCACTCCCGGGCAGATGGAGCTCGTTAGCCCTTGAAAAGGCAACCCATCTACGTCCTAAGGACCTCGCTGCGAGCTTGGCCCCGGCAGATGAACCTTAGGATTAAAGGGTGGGCTCAGTTCCGCGCACACTGTGTCTCACCTAAAAAATCCAATGCGCAGGCTGGAAGGTGTAAAGACCTTCCCCGGATCTTTGCTCGCGAAGATTGGCCATTATTATATTATTATATCATCAGACCTGGCATAGATAATTTGTGTTGGGGCTTTCCTAGTTTTTGGGAGGAGTCTGTGGCATTTTGACACTTTCTTCAGATTTCCCCTCCACCATTCATCCACAATGACTGGGAAACTTTAATGACGGTAAAGCTTCAGAGTCTTCCCCTCTTTATGATATGACTTATTAATAAAGTGTCTTACTAAATTTACAGAAGTCAACCGTTAAGCAAAACACTCTTTGTCCTCTGTTTCTTCTCTCACGAATGATTTATTTTGATTTCTTTAAAGTTTTCTTCTTGTTAAGACTATGTTAAATACATTAGGATGACTCTATCCTGCAATATGAAACAGAAAAAAACCCACCAAATACTTTCTTGGCTGTTAATTTTTTCCATTCTGTGTCTGAATCTCCAACGTGCCAATATAAATCTGACTTGTGAGCCAGAAGACTTAAGTGAAAAAATGTGCTGTGGGACTCAAGCAGCTGGAGGAAGGATAGAAGCACAGCTTAGTTAAAATACACTTTGTTCAGGTGTATTTGTTGTTAAACTGAAGTGACAGCTAGTCGGGCTGTTAGTATGTAAACAGGTTAGGCAGAGAGGAGAAAAGAAGGCTGGGCTAGCAGTAAAAGTTATTCTGGATTGCTGCCTCTTTGAAGTAAAATAATATTTTAAAAAAATCAGAAAATAAGAAAAAGGAGACAGGGGTGTTGTATTTTCTTTTTGTTTGTTTGCTGGTTGGGTTTTTGTTAGTCACCAGACATACTAGAAAGGAAATTTGAACTTACTAGGCAAAATTATTCTTCATATTAAATAGTTGTACCAAAAGGTTTAAAAGAATTCCATATAAGAAATTTTACCAAAAGATTTGACAGGCAAATAATAAGAGGGTTTGAGCATAATCCGGTGAAAAACTTCACACACATGAAATCCAGGGGGGTCATTTTTGCAATATTATAATGATGGGTCCAAAATTTTGATAATAATGTTAAGGAAAAATGGAAAAATCAATACAGCTATTGGAAACAATCAATTTGAGCTTGAAGTATCATAAAGCTGAATTTTGATTTGTTGTATTCCTATAGTTCTTTTTGGCTATTTCCATGTTAGTGCCATATGGCTTGGCTTTAAGATTTTTAGAAGCTAAGATTTTTGCTTTACTGCTGCTTAGAACAACAAGATAATTTGAGCACAAACTAATTGTAGACTAAACTTCTAGTCCATTTTAGTGGATTTTTGGGATCTAACTCAGTAGAAAATCTCAATCTAAGCTGTTTTTTTTGAATATATCTTTAATATCTTTAATATATCTTTAATATCTTAACTTCATAATCAACTCTAATCACAACCTAGTCTTTGTAAGCCTTTCTGCTTCTCCCCAGTATGAAGCTGTATCAATAAGTACCTTGTATTGATTATGAATATAATTCTTGGTATAATAGCTAGAAGTATTGCCAGACTACTAGCATCACTGAAACACTTTGAAAATAATGGAACTCACAGGTAGTAGAGAGTGCTCTTACACATTTTTCTTAGGGTATGTACAAATAGACCATTAGCGTTACTTCAGATTTTGAGTTCAAATCACAACTGGGAAGAAAAATATCTTTGCAGATATGCTTTCTGCCTACAGTTTTGGAAGATTAATATTTTCCATTACTCACTTCAGTTTTCTATTAGTTTTATTGGAAGAAATGACCTGGTTCTTTAATCAATCATGTAAGAAGTCCTTATATTAGTAAGAGTTCCTTACATTAGTGAAGGACTTTTGTTTCTGGCCTAATAACCCTTTGTTCTTGGCTAGACCTTGGCTATAGTTTATCCTTTTGCAGTGCCAGAGGCCATCCATGGAACTGGCTGTCAATGTCTACCTCAGCCCACCTGGCTGCACTGTAACAGTAGGGTATTTCTGTAACTGGAGTCATCATCCCCTCAGAAGCAGCCTCCTGGCCTCGCTGCTCCCTGGGATAGTAATTAGATGTCTCATGTTCAAGGAAACATTATCATATTTTTATTCAGAAAAAAAAAAAAAAAGAGGAAAAGAGTTTTGGAGAGTAGGAGCAAGTTTATCGAACAAGTCTGTGTCCCAGTAAATCTGGGTTTCTTAATTCAGGAGGAATAGGTTCTATGGATACAAACCAAAAGACCATTTTAGCAGTTAACTAACAAGTTTTCATCTTTTAAAACCATGCTGACAACTTAAGAGACAGAGACATTTAAGTTATTTCAGTTACCATAGGGTTTACACCCATCATCTAGCCTGGGTCAGAGTAATCAATTCAATTCTAGTAATGGAACATGATGCAAAGTATTTGTTTAACTAAAAACATAATGCTTTTAAAACTTGGGATAAGCATATTTATCTTGTGGATACAGATTTGTAGTTTGTAACAGGAATGTTAGCAAAACACAAGCACAAGAAAATTGAATTCTCATTCTGTATGTAATGCGCCTCAGTGGGAGACCTCTATCTGCATCTATCTGGAGCAGAATTTGGCTATCTAGCTATTCCAGAGCATTGTTCAACAATTACACCAATATGTGTTTTGACTGCGTTGTAGTTCGTCACTCTACAGAGCATAGGAAACTGAACTACAACAGGAATATAGAAGCACTGAATCCCTCTCCTTTATTTTACTTGATTTTTGTTCCTGTTCAGTGGCTAGGGGACTTGTTTTGAAGATATGACATCAGCAAAAAATTTATAGTATTATAAAAACAGTTTTAATCACTAAATATGCTTTTTTGGGTTTGATTACTTGAGAAAAGAAATCTGTCAGCCCTACTTGAAAAACCTCCCATAGGACTCCAATCTACCCAGTCATGTCTCAAAACTATTTAGGAATTATTGAAAAGAATAAAACTTGAAAAAGGATAAGAGATTAATAAAGCCTCAAAGAAATTATTTATTTACAGATCTAAATTTACAAAGACTTATCTTTAAGTTCAACTTTGGCTCAGTAAATAGTGTTATCAAATTAAATTAGATGTCCCAAAACATGGAGAGCTAAGCATGCAATATAGTTTTGTAGGATCAGGACTTACTTCAGTCTACAATTCTACATTCCAAAATACCATATGAACTCTCTTAAAAACATGCAGTAATATTAAAGCATTGAATTTCAAGAGAAAACTATCAAAACCTCATTTTTCCCTCTTTGTCTTGACATTAAGAGCAACATGACACTTTAGTCTGAAAAGTAGAAGTGTATTTTTAAAGTCTGTAGAGATGATTCATGAGACCTGCTCTGAGACCTCCAAAGAAAATAACAATTCAGATAGTTCAACTTTTGTGCATTTAAATTTTCATCTCAAATGAACTTTTACAGCTCTCATCTACAAAGCAGTCAATATGTAGGTCTGATATAGGAAGAAAAACAAGTAATTATTGTAAGAACTTGAGCCAGAGAAATGAAATGATTTCACTAAAAGAAGACAGTAGGCAAAGGGCAGAACTGGGATGAGAAATCAGGTTGGTTTCTCAGTGCACTTCAGTTTGGATTAAGAATAGTCTTGGTTTCAGTTGGTACTTGCTTATTTGCTTAATGAATCTTTGTGAGACTTTTTATTGTTTTAGAAATGTGTATAGTTTTATTTATTGAATTTCAAATATCAGATAATTTCATATTTATATGTGTATTAGACAAGTGATGCTCCTGCAAATGTAGTAGAGAACAACTGGTATGCCCCACTTGAACCCAAAACCCCTTGTTTGCAGTAGGAGATTTCAGTAAATTAATATTCTGTGAATAGCCTGTTCTTGGCAACAGTATAGAGTCATTAAATTATTCCTTTCTCCTAAGGTTTTAATTTCAAATTAGTTACTCTGTTTTCAGAATGTAGTGGAATTATACTTAAGATTTTGAGAGGGATACATCATTGAAAATAAATCTATTTAATGTTCTTTTACGGCTATTCATGAGAAATGCTGTGCTTATTAAACGTTTAACCATCAGTAAGTGTATTGAAGGAAGCTGGAGCAATGCTGAAAAAAAAAATCTCGAAATAATAACTGCAGTAACAGACTTAGCAAGATATGATGAGAGCTCAGATGGTCTTTAATCAGCAATATTTTATTTATTATTTTTTTCAAGTGTTCTAAAAATGCATTTCTTTAATGGTTAGAACTTGTTCAAAGCTGTTCAAAACAGAAATGAGAAATCTAAATTACCTTGTGTGATGTATTTCTGTTGGAAATAATTAAGATGATTTTGTCTGCCTTGCAAGCACCTTAATGTATGAAAACCTGAATCAAAATATTCTTACTACCCACTAACATTGTCTAAAATAAATCATGTTATCAGTTGTATGTCTAGTGAAATTGTGGTTTTAAATAACTTAAGAGAAATTCTAACTATTTTAGTTCAAAATGCTAAGGTGCAGCATAACAGAACTTTGTTGCTCAAGAGCAATTCCTACTAACCTTACTGATGATTAAAGCTGACAGTTGATTTATTTTTTTTCCAAATCCTATTAAGACTTTTTTGTCCCTGAAAGAGAAAATTTTCCAGGAAGCTTAGAAAAGAGGCTATTTCTGCACTACTATTATTTAGAAATCTTACAAAGCCTTTTTTGAAGAAAAATCAAAAGGAAGGCTTTCTCTTACAAAACTTGACATGAAACTATGACTCTGTTCCTCACCATCCACATCCTTTTATTAAACAGTTTGGCTTCCTACCAAAATTATATATGAAAAATTATGAAAACTACAGTTCCATCACATTGGGAAGCTTTCTCTGAAAAAATGAGATTATTTATCATTTTACTTTTAAAATGCCCTTTTCCCATGAAAGCATAGAAGGAAAATATCCAGTGCAGCTCAAACATGTTCTTACTTTGTATGGTTTGCCTCATGAAATGTCGTGGATGAGATATTACATCATATCTTGTGGAAGAACATAATCTTATTAAGTAATAGTCTGGGGTTTGCCTTCAATCTCCCCCAGTCTGGCAGTGAGGAAGATGATGTACTGGAGGTGGAGAATGCAAGCATAAGTTCTACTTTTGCGGTATTTGAGCTCATCTGTGAATGGCAGTGGAAATGGAGGTATGGAGGCACGGTGACAGTGGTACACAAAAGCCCAGACTGTTTCTTAAATGTGGTAAAGGCTTTAATGTGCTGGTGAGGCCAGTGAAAAGACTCGTGGCTGCTGAAGAGTCACAGCCACTATGTCCCACTGAGACCTGGCATCACGTAATATATTCATATATGGGAATTGTCACATTCACCAGGCTTTCTACCTCCTTGCTTCTGTAAGACTATGAACCTGGGTGGCCTGTGGTCTTCTGTCACCAGAGGCTGAAGGAAGGGAAAGGTTGGCAACATCATGGGGTTCTTTCAATATGTGGCAAAAATTCTGAGGAGAGAATGTCACTAAGCATTTACAAATGCATAGACCTTACTCAAAGGTCTCTTGCCATAGCCTGCTATTTCTATAAGTGCTTGACGATGTCCATTCTTGAGCACAGATGAAAAATATGTATTTTACACAGATCCAGACTTCTTGGACAAACAATTTAATAGATATGATTACATTTCAATAATGCACATGAATACCATTTTTAGTAGCTCAATATTTTGCCCACTTCTATTCCCTTGATCCCTTAAACACAGTGTGGCAGTCCAAGTGTGGTCAATGATACCTGATAAAGAAATCTTACATGACAACTTGTTACAGCGTCTGTATTCTGTTCCACGGCTAGTGCTCTATAGATTGGTGATTAAAGAAGAAAATATAAGAGTTTTCTATATCAAGGTTAATGGAAATGTAAAATAGAAGTATCTTTGGTCTCTAACTCAAAGAAAAGTACAAAAGCAAAACAGATTTGAAGAGGAAGATGCAGGTTTAAATTACAACTTGAAGGATTAATCCAAAAGACTTGAGTATACTTAGGATTTCTCAGTGGGTTAACAATCAAAAGCTTTTTAATTCAGTCATCTCTTAAGGATTTAAAGCCATGTCTTAAAGATAGAGGCTCTCTTTTCAGATGCTTCATCTCCATCTTCTGTACTTTTCTGGTTACCACAGATGGGCTAGCTGGTCGATGATTACAGATCTGTTACTCATTGTGTTTTCCTGTGGAATGACTCTTTACCAGACTACTGTCACTTCAGCTGGTGGCTTTATCTGGATTTTTTTTTCTAAAGAAGATACCAAAAGCAAGGTATCTTGAGAATAATCTTAGATGTTTATGAACCTTCCTGGTCTTAGTGTGTACCAAAATATTAGAAAAAAATCTCAGCAGAGGATAAGAAGTATTAGAGAAGGACAAATGAAGAACAAAGGCACAAGCAATCACAAAGCAATATATATTTGTCAGATTTTTCTCCTAAGGTACTCTAAATAAATCTCCCATATTACATCTCAGAGGATTCATTGTATTTTATACTTTATTACTACTCCCAATTATGTCTTGAATGAACAGGTTCTTTGCAGGCTCCTGTTGATCAGCAGGTGATGATTACCCTCCATCTCTCCATTCCCTCCCCATCACTTACTTCCCTTTCCTTGAAACCAAAAGCAAAGTAGAGCCTTGTGCTCACCAGAAATAGACATGAATGAAAACATGGTGGTGTTGCAATCTCAAGCATCTAGAAGGAAGGTCAAGACTGATGATATGAGTACTTTGACATGAGGGAGGATTATTCCACCACTTTGCAAATACTTTGATAGCAGAGACTTGCCATAGCTAAAATAAAAATTCAGGAATGTGTGAATTGACACATTCAGGTAAACAGAGTGACTGCCAAACCGTGGCTGAAATGCAAAGAGTAAGTTTCTTTTACTACCTCACTAACTGAAGGGTCCCAAGACAGTGCTGGTCTCCAGAGACACACAAGTGGGAACACAGGCACTGCCAGGCTTAGTCCAGTCCTAGCGGGTGGCAGGCCTGCTGTTGGCACTCATTTATCAAGAGTGCACACATTATTTATCGCCATGCTGTGATCTCCTTTGTGCTTTCTATTACCTCTGAGCTTTGATCTCTCTCACAACAGGGAGCTCAAACACATCTATGAGAGCTCCTCCAAGTTGTTGTAAACACCTATGTTATCTCTACACAGAAATTCTGCTTCTCAAATCAGACAGAGGACAAACAGCAGTAGGCATAATATATGGTTTTCCAGTTGCAAGGTCACTTGAGTGAATCTGCCCACTCCTTCTCACCAGTCTTCTACTTTTAACCTCCTCCTCCCAACAATGACTGTAGATATTAATGTGAATTAGAATTTATACCGACACAAGTAAGAAAACTGAATTTTGCATAGTATATATACTGCATTTATTTTCATGTTCAGGTTAGACTTTTGTGAGTGATTTGCAGAGTCAACTGTTGAAATTAATTATAAAAATAATTTCAAGCGATAAATGTACCAGAGAGAATGTGGTCTCCTTTGGGGACTTTCTGCAATCAGAGACAAAGAGAACAATTTTTCTGATTGTGCACCTTACTCTAGTATTGGCTAACAGTGTAGTCTGTGTCAGAGGCAAGGAACTTAGGTTCTCAGTCTGTGTCTTATCTGAAAGTGTCCGCAGCATGGAGATTGATGTTTTCCTTGATAGCAGCCTCACCAGACAAGCTAGTTTGCATGGTCTTGTAGACCTAATAATAATTTCCTGCCTGAAGGAGACCCCCATGAAATAGCAACATGGCACACAGTAGAACTAAATTTACTTACTAGAAAATCTTGTAAGAAAAATGCACAAACCACATCTACATATTGGTGTGATAATCAAGGAGACATCCTAATGCTACACTGGAAAATCAATTGCCTTCCTCTTTCTTACACCTCTTTATGCCTTCCCTTGGGAGACCGCAGCAGTGGGACACTACACTTTGAAATCTACACTGTTTTTAATGTAACCTAAATTATGGCTTATATGTCGTTTTTATCTAGTTGTTTATGAGGTTATTATTGTAAAGCAAAATTCTCCCAGCATTTCATACAGGGCATCCTATCCCTGATTGATTTACTGGCATCAGTAATAGTTGTTAAGCTCTGTCTAGAGCACTGTGATCAGAGAATGGGTCTTCACAAAAGCTCTAAAAATCATAACAGCTGTCATGGGCACTGTATAAACTTACATCAATTTACAAATCTGAATAAGATGTCCAGGTTGTTTTGTTTTTTCCTCTCTTTTCTTCCTTATTTTGTACAAAGAGGTCTTAACACTTCGTAAGAGCTCATATAGGGGTAATGGTTATAGAAATAAATAAGGATTAGGATGGTCATTGTAACTGACAGAACGTGCAAGAATTCTAACACCTACTTGACATATATCAAAAATAACATTGAGAGAAATTGAGATAGTCTTTATTGTGCATGATTTGTATGACTTTTTTTTTCTACATTGAGAAAAGATAGAAGATAGAAAATCCTAGCAGTTTCTCCTATTAGAAAAATCACAGGCAGCCCTCTGGTGATGTAAGTCTCTAAAATAGTTATAATTGTTGATAATTAAAATAATTTGCTAGTCAGCAATTGATTACTTCCTAAAAACAAAAAGTTTTAGTTGCTTTATTTTTTCCTTTTTATATGCCATTCTGGAATAATTAGAAAGTATAAATTAAAACAAAATGTCATCATAAATATTAAAGTAAAACCATTTCAAAGATCAACAATATCGTGTCAACAACTTGAATGGAAAAAATATTTCTTTAATAAAAATCTCCCACCAGAAATCTGGAAATATCCTAATCTTAATTTTCACTCATCTCTGGCTGTCCAATATTAATTTCCACTTGTATTTGCTTCTGTGATTAAATGTTGGTGCTGCATTTTAATAAATTCTAACCCTTTCCTATGCCTTTAAAAATGTATTTCTTATGTTCTAGCATCACAATCTTTCTGTAAACAAAATTTTTCAATGTGACTTTTTATCTTCATTAACTTTACATGAATAGATTAAATCATAAAAGCATTCTTTTTAATAATACCTCAAGACATGAAAAAGACCTTGTAAGTTATTGTCAGAGGCAGTGATCTTAATGAGTTGCCTTGCTAAGTGGAGTAATAAAAGGTGAGGTGACATTCCAAAGAAACTACAGCGTTGATTTTTACAGTTTATTTGGGAATTAATATTCTTAAAATCAGAATGTCTATCTTTGAGGATTTTGAAATCCAGTCTTACATGATTACTGCTGGAGCAAGTTCAGAGGGCCACAAAGATGGTGGTGAACCTCTTCTATGCTGGAGCATTTCTCCTATGGAGACAGGCAGAGAGTTGGGGTTGTTCAGCCTGGAGAGGGCCCTGGCGGCCTTCTTGCAGCCTTCCAGTACCTGAAAGGGGACCTGTAGGAAAGCTGTGACTTTTAACAGGGATATGGAGTGATAAGGGTTAGATATAAGGAAGAAAATCTTCACTACTAGAGTGGTGAGACACTGGAATGGGTTTCCCAGAGGAGCTGTGGACGTCTCATCCTTGTAAGTGTTCAAGGCCAGGTTGGATGGCACTTTGAGCAATCTGGTCTAGTGGAAGGTGTCCCTGCCTATGGCAGGGGCTTGGAACTCGACGATCTTTAAAATTGCTTCCAACCCAGGCCATTCTGTGATCTATGATTCAGTGATTCCATGATATTGCTTATTTTTATATTACTACCGTGTTAAGACCTGATCCTTGGTAATTTGCTGTTTATTAATGATGTGTTAAATTTCAAACACTTAGTACACATTTAAACTAAAATTATGGTAAACAATCTCCAAAACAAATGCAAGCCCACATTACTTAAACTTTCAACTGAATTCTACAGAATGGATTTTGATACATTTTTGAAGGTGGTCAATGACCCAAAAATTGGGGAAGCACTTAAAGCTCTAAGCAACCACAGCAGTGCCACTTGTGGCAATTCATTACAGGGGCTTAGTGTTTAATGAAGTAAAGAAAAATGAGACATACTACTGTCTTCTGAGATTGCAGAAAACATTTTTTGCTCCGACTTTGAATGCCTGTGTCAAAATGTTATCATTCAAATGCAAATGACACTGCAATTGCTGGATTTTAATAATGTCTCTGACAGGAAGAGCAGGGTAAGAATGTGTGTACATATATTCATTCATTAGTGTTTCTCAGAATACTCTCCAGCATCAAGCAGTCCTTGATCAAGACCTTCCTGAGCAAAAAGTAGTATTTTTTTAATGGCTATGAAAAGAAGGTTATAGATAGATCTATAGAATACAAAGACACATAAAATGTAAAGTGAGATTTAAAAACTTGAACCCTTTCTGCTTTCATGAATGCTTTGAAGCCACAGCTGTGTGCATCTAAATATGAGACAACTTTTTAATGGTCTAATTAATGACAGAGAGGAGTGGGGCAACTACAGAAATAGAATTCTAATTTAGGCAGAGTCACAGCCTTTTTGCCAGGTTCTCCATCAAAGGTAGTTTTTTTTTTTCCTCTTTTAGTGAAACAGAATCAATCCTCAACCCAAGAGATTCTACTAAGGCATGTGCTTACAGACTCATACCAACTATCCCCATAATTTCTCTGAAGCAACCTCATTGTGTGTGCCACCTGAGGAGCAGTTTCAAGATGTCTTCAACTTAAATATATTGCTAATTACCCTAATGGAATATAAAGCATGTTACAAATTACACTACTTTTTTTTGCCACTGAAATACAACTGCCTCTGGAGATGTAAAACCGTGTTTTTGGCCACAGGTAACAGGATTTGGACAAGAAATAAGGACTGTGTTCAGTCTACAGTAAGAAAAACAGAATACACACTGCAGTGTAAATTTGGCCAGGTTATTTAGACTCATAAGCAAAATGCTTTGAATTTTTTGGGTACCAGGTGGATAGCAGCATTTCTTTACAAGTACTTTCCAACTATACTTCTGCAGAAAAGACTAGCATGCTTTCTTGTCAGTCAATTTTTTTGTGCAAGAGAAGATACTTGAGTCACGATTGAATCACCTTTATTGACTTAAGTAAAATTCTAAGAAGAGGGGAAGCTTGATTTTTCTTTAAATATCCTAAATAACTGTAATTTAAAATAAAGTATCTAATCTATAATTGATAAAGGCAAATTTGTATATGTGAGAAATACATTTTTATTATTCTCACTTTTGGTTGACATGAGGTGAGACTGAGAACTGCTGGTTCCAGTTAAACAATGTGGAATCTTAATCAGGCTAATGGACTGTTCTGTTGAAAACATACTAGGAGAGAAGAAAATGTAATGCTATGTACCTGAAATTGGTCAAAGAATACTTGTAGCACTTTTATCCATAACACAAATGTATGAAGTACAATTAATAGATGATTTTATAAGTCCTGTAATGAATCAGAATAAAAAAGTTATTCCGAAGTCACTATAGTATCTTAATCTGTTCACTACATATGTTATAATGTTAATATATAATATTATATATAATGTATATATAATATATTAAATATATTTTTATAAATTATATAATGTATATACACTATATAATTAAATTATCAACATTAAATATTCTGATTAAACCATTTAAATACATTTAGGTAAAATTGTTTTGTGATACTAGCTTTTTGCATTTTTTTCAAATTACTTCTTTTTGAGGATGAATTAGGACAAAATCATATAAAAATCAGCATTTTTGTCAGAATAGAAAGCTGCACATTTGATGTGTCCTGTTGCATAACTTCCTCCTGACAGACTATGGCTTGATGTAGGATCTAAATGATGCAGGTGGGATATTTTAAAGTAGACTTTAAAAGTAGACTTGGATTCTTTTTGAAGTAGACATCTATTTTCCACTGAGTTTTGATTGCATTTTGGGTACTCACTCTGTATCTATCATGTCAGTTTCCTACTCATGCCTTGCTTCTGCAAGCAGGCAACAGAAGCACTACACAGCTACCTACAGAAGCACTACACAGTCACCTACCACTGTTTTACATGGCGTAAACTCAAGGAGGAAAAGAATAGATCAGTTTTTGCATAACAGATCCATTTGCAGTGGACTGGTGAAATAACATTTTTCTTATCCCTCTCAGAGAAAGAAAGTTGTTTAATGTGGTATAGTGGCAAATCTGCCTTTGGGGTTCAGATCCTTCTGCTCCGAACAGCATCCAAAAAATCCAACCATACCAGTTTGTACCACTTGAGTCTCCCTGAACATTCTTTCTTTGAAGGAAATCTCATACACATATTGAAAAATAAGAATTTTATGCTTAGAAACTTAAGAATCAATTTACATATACCATCCCACCAAGCAACATGTCATTACTGCACTCTCATAAAGATACATGCTGAGCTATTTACAGGATGAACCAAAGTAATTTGCTCTATCTATTGTAATTAGGAGTCAGTCAGTATGTCATAATTATGTTACAATACAGATAATTTTCTTGAATAGTAGATATTGCATGGAATTATTTGTCTACTAGTATGATGATACTTCTCCAGATGAAAATTTCGGTGATGACTGGGAAAATAAGATACTGCAATGACTAAAAAAAAATTTATTAAATTCATTTAATGTCAACATTTTTCTATTATTCATATGATTGTAATAGTTCTACCTTTGTTTTACATTTTCTTTGGTTTTGTTATAGCAGTCAGTGTTTAAGCAAGAAGAATCAAAATTCTTGGAAGAACTTGAGTGAAGTCAGCAAAAGAGGACAAGTTTGACTATTTTGAAACTTCGTATGATTCTACATATAGTTTATTTATTTTAGTACTAGGGGAAATTATTAAGGAAAAATCAATTGGAAAATGCAAATTGTTTACATAGCATTAAAACTTTATAGTATTTATAGGTTTCTATAGGAGTACTCTCAAATTCTCCATTCGCGAAGCCTAGCCATGATGATGTCAGGAGTACTAATGCACTTTTTGCATGTAATATGACTTGATTAGATCTCTCATACACTACAACATTTATTTGCATGAAAATTGGATAAATCACAACCCTTTTATTTCAAAATTTCTGGATCTGAACTCAGGCTCACCTGAGTACTAGGACTGGGGATGGGAGAGAGACAAGTGCTTGAGCTGCAGTGGGAACGGGACTAAAACGGGAGTTCATGAGGACACTGTGGGCAGGATTGTCTCTTGAGAATTTTCTCGTCTGCAGAGTTCCCTGTGGTCTTTGACTGAGGCTCAGCCTCCTAACGGAGTTAATGCAGCAATAGTTCTGGTTTTATTTACTTTGTCTGTCATGCCTCTGGTTTATGATGTCAGCTTAATTTAGAACATGATTTACTTTCATGGAGGCTCTCCCGGGCTACTCTGAATTGGGAGGTCCTGGTCCCAAAGCCAAAAGGCTCTTCTTCCTGCCAACACTCAGAACTTTAAATTTGACATTTCTGGGTTGATTTCCTACTGGTGAAGACAGACATCTGTGGTAGAATTCAGCATTTAAAAATAAGATAATTATTGCAGCATCAGGGCATGGCAGACCAGCTGAATTAGATGCCTGTGAGTGTGGAAAAAATGAGACACTTAGAAGGTGGTAGAAGAAGGTAGGAAGCTCAAGGCCTGGACAAGAAAACGCCAAGGTCTACTTTTCATACACAATGAGTACATGAAGCACCAAGCTAAAAGGTAAGTACCCTTGTGCACTCCTGGATGTTCAGGAGATCTGGAACCAGGTGCTTGGGACTTTTCTAAATCTATTGCATTATTTTAGTTAAAGATTCTCATCGTGTCCAAAATAGTGATGTCATATGATTTTTGGTAAGGGTAATGAGGGATAAGTTAAACCTGAAAAATGTTGTACAACTGAATCAAGCTCTAATAAACAATCTTTATGGAGATGAACTCAGTCAGGACCAGTAGAGCATTAAAAAGTGGAATACCTAATAGAAAGGTAATCCTGTCCCTATGTGGATTTTCTTTTGTAGGAGGAAAACATTTTAAAGAATCTTTTCTGTTAACAAAAATGCACATACAGTGGGGAATTTTATCTGTGCCTTCTAGAATGGGATTCTTGCAATGTGATTTTAATGTACACAGAGGCTTATAGCCCATAGGCCTGCTTTTAGCTCTTAAATGCTCTTTTGTAAGAGCAAGAGGAAACCAAATTATGTTTAAAGACTACATACAGCAGGTTATAAATCAGATAGTATCCTTATTATACTGTTTAGCCAATTGACTTTATGAATAAACTCCTCTCAGTTTGATGTTAAAAAAAAAAAGCCAATAACTATTTTGGTTAAATAAACAAACAAACATGAGGAGATTATATGGAACTTATAGCTGGGTCTGACAGGTGGTTCCCAGTTATTCAACTATATCCTGTCACACTGACAGGTATATTTTTTTATGTTAGCCTTGAATTTTCCTGTATGCACCCAGGGAGAATGTCCTGTAAAACTGCGGCCTTCTAGAGAGTGGATTAACCTTTATCACGTCATCTGTGCTTACATGGTCTCTGAAGAAATTTACTGATGACCTTGTCTGCATTTCTTTTGGGTTCAATTTATGGCAAAATAAATTCAAACTTATTTGGGATTCTCATGAAGAACTGTAGCATGTACTGTTATTGTTTTCTTTCCATCACCTTTGAATGTGGTGCTTGATACTGATTAATTGCCTGTCCTTTCTCTTTGCCAGGTACTTTTTCCGGGTCTCATCTCTGATAAAAGACTCCACCATTTGTCTTTTTTAAATTTTTTATGTTACCTATTTAACTGTTTCTGCTCTAAAACCCTCACAGCCCAAGTGAAGACTCAGAATTCAAGGGAGCCTTGTGCTGCACGTGTGACTGAGGGGCTGGGCACACAGCCATAGGGGCTCATTAAGGCCTCTGGCTCTTTGGCCTGCCACTTCTCACCCCACAGCAGTGGGATTAACTTAATAAGACAAAAATGTTGTATTGATACAGGCAATGCGAGGATCAAACTTACAAAACACAGTGAAATCGTAGCTGCATTGGCATTATTCCAATCCTCATATATTCACACCACAAACAATTACAGCGCATGCACAGTATTTTTGCTTCCACCTGCTGCTTTCAGCATTATGCTCAGAGGTAGAACGTGGATATGAAATTGATTCCCATCAACTGTTAGTATTTTTGGGGGGAAAAACATTAACCCAAAATATTTATTAAATATTTATTATTTATTTTCAATTACTGAATAATCTTCATTACTCTGAATCTATAAAAATAAAAATTAATCTTGAAATTCATTATCAAAATGCCAAGATCCCTTTTTTCAGTTTCCCTTCTTGTTAGCACACAAATGTGAACTTGATAATAGTGCAATTTGTTAAAAAATGAATGAATCTGTGGTTACAGATTGCAATGGACACAAAGGAAAATAATCTGCATAAATAATCTTGTATAAGCAAGTCCTATCTTGTATAAGCATGTCCTGATGCGGTCTTCCCTCCTATTTTCTCCTTTTCTTTGTTTAAATGAATGCAATGCACCATAATACTGAAAACAATCAATGTAAAAGATGTGATTTTTTTCCCCCACCTTGTGTGGTTTCATTTACTGTGTCACTGGTACCAATTTCTCTATTAATTTATAGCTCTCAAACTGTTGACCTTGATGAAGTTATCGATTGGCAGAGGTTTTTTCAGGTGTCTAATTTTGTGGAGTTAACGAATTGGAACTTGGTAAACATATTTTTCACTTTGTTTTTGTGATATATTAGGCAGTTTAAAAAGAAAAGTTCCAATCTCCCAAATAATTATATTTCATACATATTCTATCCTGAAAAGTGGAGTTAAAAATACCCTATTTGTCTTTTTAACAACTTCTAGGCAAATCTGCCCCATTTACAGAGACGTAAGTTTCAGTTGTTATTTGTAAACATGATGCCTGGCAATTGGCCTTCAGTCTGAATCCAGGCTCAGGGACCAAAAATATTTTACCACAGAAGCTTAAAGTGGCATCTCAGTACTTGGATATCCACCTCTAGAAACTTCTGTAAGACTTGTATGTCTAATTCATTTAGACTATCTGAAAACCGTCAGGCTGTAATAATTATAGCAATTATTTAGGAACCAAAGTGGCTTTCCCCCACAGATGCATTGTCTATTCAGTGCTAACAAAAAAAATATTTAATGTCTTCAGCAAGGTCAGCCAGGTAATGATAAAAACCTCCCAACATTATACTTGATGAACAAATTTGGGG
This sequence comes from Myiozetetes cayanensis, assembly GCF_022539395.1. NCBI lineage: Eukaryota > Metazoa > Chordata > Aves > Passeriformes > Tyrannidae > Myiozetetes > Myiozetetes cayanensis. The sequence goes on from NW_026087411.1 coordinate 20,557,708, forward strand.
AAGGGGGGTGGGTTTGTGTGTGTGTGTTTGAGGTTTTTTGTTTTCTTTTGTTTGGTTTTGTTTTTCTGGGGGAGTTGTTTGGTTTTGTTTGCTTGGGAGAGTGCACGGTTGTTGGGTGGGTTGTTTAATTTTGTTTTATTGTGGTTTTTTTTTTTTCTTTTTAATAGTCCCCTTGCACTGGAATTATTAATTTAAAATAACAGTAGAGGTGGCTGTGTGATATTTCCACTGAGTTAGGGATCAAGATAAACTTTTTTTATCGAACTTTATAAGAACAGGATTTGGGGATAGTGGCTGGTTCAAATATTAGTTGCTTTCTTGTTTCTTTGGGGAGAATAGAAAATTTTAAATCCCACCTGGTTGAAAACTTCCATTAAATTATACTTTTAGTAAGGAGATCACTAAGGGGCATCATTATCTCATCTATGGTTACAGCATTTAACCCTGCATATCTTGAGGCTTATTTTAAGCATTTCTTCACTTCCTACATTAGTGTTCAATGCAATAAGCCAAAAAAAAATTGAGAATGGAATTTACCCCATTCTGAGGTTGATAAAAATGTACACATCTTCTTTTACATTTCTTTCCAATTGTATGTGTGTTCCTGTTCACTTAAAAAACTTTTTAAATTCTATGGATGCTCTGGGAAATGTCAAACACAGGGAGAAGACAATGAAGAGGAAGGAGGTGATTGTATGATGGAATATGTTTCTGCAGAACGTGGAAATATAAGAGGGTAGAATGTCACGTCCCAGGAATTGCTCATGACCTTTTCTAAATTTTACAGTTAAATTTGTTGAAGATTTGTCAAGATTTAAATACCCCAAATTACTGGTTTAGCCAAACCACCACAAAGATTCAGAAAAATAAAACTTTTGGAAATATGCCAAGGATGCATTATTTGAAGTATGAGTATATGCCTTATGCCTTATTCTCTTTTATGGGCCTAAGTTACATTGCATATACCATGGTGCAGTACAGCCTGGGAGTCCCACATGGCTCTGTCAAGAGGGAACTTTTTTGGTCTGTAAAGTGAGTTATGACATTAGTTACCTGAATGGAGGTCCCTGTGAGGCATAGGTAAACTGTTTTTTAACACAGTTAAGCCATCCAGCTTATGACTGAACTTTTGAAGATCTGGTTTGTTGTTTTTTTTTTTTTTTCTTAAGAACTGAAGATTTCCAGCAAGTCTGAAAAAGAATATTTTCTTGCTCCAGAAGGAATGCTATAATTTCCCCTCAAAAGTGAAGGTACCTGCTATCTCATTAGGACTTGGGTATATCTAGAAAGTATGCAAATGTATTCCTCATCTACCTATTCTTAAACAACAGAGAACTTCTGGTATTATAACAGACCTTGCAGACTTCTGGTATTATAACAGACCTTGCAGCTGCTTTCTTTTGAAAATCTGAAACAGAAGTCTGGGCACCAAAATTTACATTTGATTTACACAAATCAGAATTGCATCTGTGTCTGACCTTTGCTAGTTGTCAGCAGGGTAACTTACTTGAGGTCTGACAGGGTGAGATTTGAATCAGCTCAACTTCTGAATCTTCTTGATGTCTCTCCACTGCTGTTTCTCATTCCTGGATAGCTCTGATATCCCCTGAGAAATGTCAAAATCCAGTGGACCTTAGACAGAGATGGTCAGGAATCCACATATGATGTTTTACTCAGCATGTAGTTTTGCAGTTCTGAAGAAAAAATTTAACCCAACAGTTTCTGATGAGAAAATAGAAAATATTGGAAATAATTAATTTTCTTTATTTGTTTAAATCAGCACTTTTTTGAGAAAAATGTGTAAAAAATCTTCTCTGTGATAGAATTAATAAATATCACAATATGAAGGCTAAGTCTGTTTTGAAACAGAAATAAATAAAGATGCCAACAGAAAGAGAAACATAGAGACACTGAATGAATAAACAAACTCCACAGAACATTTTAAAGTACTTACATTTGTAACAGACATTTTCCAGCTATTCTGCAAGTTATATGACTGAGCAACTTGAGTCTTGACTGCCGATTAGTGCAGTGGTATATTCAGTTTTATAAAACAATCAGGGAACAGTCCTAAGTCAGATACACTAACATGAGTAATGATATAAAAGCTATTAATATATTAATTATTATAGTGTCTCAGACTGTGAAACTTTACATAGAGTTAATTATCACCATGTTAATGAGTGGTGTAATAATAAATACAGAGTGGATAATTTCATTTGGGGAGTTAAGTATTCATTATAGTGCTAAAATTAGGAGTGAATATCCTCCATTTTTCCACAATTCCTAACATCCACACTATTAGTGTTAACCATTGCACTGTACTGGGGATGCAAATGATTACAAGCTGCTTATTAACAGATATTGGCTACATCTCTGTTCCATTTTGTGTTAAGATGTTTGAGATAAGTGCCACTGTTGTCTGTCGTTTCTGTACACAGGAAGAATTTGTTTTTCTTCACCCAAATATTTGAGAAAAACACAAAGAGTAAAATCTTCACAGTTTCTTGGCTCCGTTCAAACTTTGATGACTGTGAACATCCATTAGACCTAGGAAAAAATAGCAACCTTAATCTAGAAATACCTTATTTTCAGTAGTCATGGGCCTGGTGCTTTAAGTAATGTTTTCAATACTCAAGAACCAACTTACAAAATCAGCTTCAACAGATTACAGGCAGTAGAATCTCAGTAGTAAGAAGGTAAAGCAACATTTCAAAACAACCCAAAGATAAACTTGACTTCATATCCATACACTGACTGCTGAGCACCAAGCTTAGTGTTTAGCAAGGCAGTATGGCACAAGGCCAAACCAAGGACAACGTGCCACCAGATTGGGCGGTAAAGGTTGCAGCTGCAAGGGTTGGGAGAGAGACAACGGTGCGAGTCCCACTGGAAGTGAGCATCTTGGATGTCATAAAGGAAGGGAAAAAGATTAGTCCTTTCAAAACATCTTCATTTGTGACAAGGTTGGGTGTCTGAGATTAGGCTCTGTCCACATCCAGAGTAAGTGCTCGGGCCGGGCAGCCCCTCATCAGCTCCCCTGCAAGTGTAGCTGTCCCTGAGCTGGTTGGTCAGCCTTTGCCCAAGTTCTCTGCTCCAGCTAGAGTCTTACTATTTTCTCAAATTATTTAATTCCCATACCTTTTACCTTGTTTCATAGCCACTGTTTTGTACGTATCTGCTAAGTATATCGCAAATCTAATTTTTGGTGACTGAATGCAAAAATAATTGCACGGATGAACATGTTGCATAAGTTTTTCCTCAAAAACACTTTTTCAGCCTGTCAACTTCTTTCTCTCATTTAAAACTTTTATTTTTTTGTTATTAAACATTTTATAAACTCTCATACATTTCAATTACACCACCTAAATAGTCTCAACTGAAGTCTTTTTTGTTTCTGAAATTCAGGAAGTTTGACAAACCTTCAGCTTCAAAGAAGCAGAGAAAAACAGAGAAAGGAATACTGAAGCTGACATTAGTTTTGTCGGATGACTGTTTATGGGAGAACATCATCATCTGCTCCATGTCCAACTCAAACCACCTTTCAACCCAGCTGTACTCAGTTTAATTATTTGGGAAAAGGTTGTAGCACTATGTGAAAAAGGATATGTAACTATTTTCTCCCATGTCCTTGGTAGGTATGAGAAGTAAACATGTGGCTGATTATCTAAAAACAAGAGTGGTATTACCTTGAAATAAGCAGTTTATACCCTCTGAAAAATGGTTTTATAACCTTACCTCTCTGTACCTATATTTTTTTGTGTATCAATTGAAGTATATATAAAAATACATAACCTATGAAGTTTTTTTTCATATATCTTAAAAGTATATACCATAATTTTTTAAAAACTGGGTTCTCACATTGAGACAGGAGGCCATAATGCTTCAAGCAATTACCCTCTTTTCATGACTCCTCTCCAGCACTGTACTCAGTTTGCTGTTCAGCCCTCTTATGGTGGTCTGAATAAATAAAAATTAACCTACTTTGAAGGACAGTGCTACTGGATGAATCTTATTACTGAACTGACTTGAATATATTGGTAATGGTCAGAGTCAGTCATTCTTGTTTCTATAGTTGATAGCATGGTGGAACTCTAATGAAAGACAAAAAGAGTTACTTAAAGATATGAAAAAGGAATACAGACTGAGGAAAAGTAGATCATGCATGCTCTAAGCACATAGAAACACTTGCATTTCTTTGTCAGATGCACATACAAGGACATTAATGAAACTTATTTAAAAGAAGGAACTGTAGAACCAGATAGTTAAGAAAGTAACTTTTTCTAGAAATCATTGCAGTAACAGAGTTCCCTGCTGGGACAGGAGAAATATTATATGTATCTGTGTTGAGTAACTGATACTTTTCTGAAGGCTTCAGAAAGGACTCCATAGCGTTCAAAGTTCCAAATATTGATCCAAATTATCTGTATTCCTAGCAGTGCAAATGTGTGGCAATTTGAAATTACATCACACCAAGAATAGGTGCCCTGTTTTTTATCACAAGTTTTTAAGGTGTGATACAGATTACTTTAATAAAATCTAGCACTTTTCAGACTATTTTTTGCTTCCTGTTTTCAACCATTAAGAAATATAATATTACAGAGAAAGAGGAACTTAAGGCAATTCATTAAAAATCCAAAGAAGGGTTTGGTTCAGATAGGAATAAGAAAAAAATTCTGTTCTGATTATGGAGAAAGGCAGTTTCTTTGCAATACAGTATCAGTGTGTGGAAGACAGGATTTCAGCTATTAGGTCAAACAGCCTAATAGCTGAAATATCTGCTAAAGAACAACAATATTGCTAATGACTCAAGATATTATAGGTGAGGAAGCAAGTTCAGACAGGATCAGGTGCAGAGATAAACCACAAGAAAGGTTCAAGGAAAGGAGACTATTTTATAAGAGAAGTCCAAGAGGGCCAGGTTTAGGCAGCTGAGCACAGTCCCGGCAGAGAAGATAAGTCAGCTCTCCAAGAATGCATGTGGAGGGAAAGCAACAGAGAGAAAAATCTTATGCTGAACCACTGCTGGCACAAAACCAAAAATTTGTAAAGTACCTGTGAATACAGCAAGACGGTAAATCAGAGAGACTGGTCATTACCCAACCAGTTTTGCTCTTTACTGTTTCTATCACAAAGTAAGAGCAGGGAAGGGGTCTAATCCTTCCAGCCAGTTCCTTCCTTCTGTGCATGTTTGCTAGCATCTAGTAACTAAGGTCCTAAATTCTACCTTGCATTTCTTTTAATACATTGACACCACTACTTTCTGTTTAAATGGCACAATGTAGGCGATTAAACCTTCTTTCTCCAGGTTTACATTGCAGTCCATAGCAGACAATAGAAATACAAAGGAAGTGGTTGTTCTGCTGTATGATACTATCATTAAGTCATTACAATCCTGAAAGATCCAAGGAAGAACCACACTTTATTGCATATAACGAGTCAGGTCAGTGCAGTCCAGCACTAGGCTGAAGTTACAGGCACAGAAACATGATGAGCAGCCGGGAGATAAATACAGTACAGGGTGATGCCACTATCAATGAACCATTTGTGGGAAAACTTATTGTCTTTAGCATCATTCTAAAAGCTGTACTACACTTAAAAAAAATACAGTCAGAGTAGGTATAATATACAGATCAAACTGGCCATCTGCCTAGAATACCAAAGCACTAAGAAAGATAATTCAGTATTTCTTTATAGCATTAGTCTCAACAGTAAATCTGCAGGATATTTTTTAATTAGAAGTAATATATTTTAGATAGATATTCAGAAAACATTTAAGGCTTTAATTATGTCTGTACAAGAAGCTGGGTGCTTTTGTCAACGATGATAAGCCAAACAGCTTACAGTGAAGTAGCATGGTAACAACACAGAGATGTACAAAATATTTTGCTGTACAGAAATTGCAATACTTTATAAGCAAAATAATGAGACTACTTACAAGAAAACACTAAAATCCTGGATTGATGGGGCAGCACAAAGTGAAAAATAAAATGATATGGGAAGAGCACATAATGAGAAAAATGAAGCTATATTCTCTGAAGAAGAACTCAGTGTATATGTGTGTGTGTGTGTGCGTATGCACCAATTTCTGAGAGACAGAATTTTCATATGGTCCATCTCTATCCTGCAAAATAAGCCAAATAAATTACTTTGTTGGGAATTTTTGGGTTTAATGGTCTTAAAACAGAGGGAAAAACTGGGTAAGGGTGTCCAATCTCTTACAAAAAGAAATTATATACATATCACTTCCTCCATGATGAATAGAAATCTAACACAAAGAAAATTTTAACATCTGTTTGCCAAAATATATTTTTAATGTTATTACTTATAAATAAAGAATTCAGTATTATTTTTCTTCATCTCTCTCATCACTATATTAATTTCTTTCTCAACTATTTGGACTGCAATACCTTTGGGACAGAAACTTGAGTTTCTTTATTAGGCTGCTACCAAACTCAACAAGACTCCAGCCCCTAAAACATTACACTGTATGAAACCTACTGTTATCATTAAGGTCTCTCCACATTCTAGGTAATTCATATCTCCATCAGGTCTTCAATTTTAGTATAAAATGTGTTCTCATACATATTATTTTCTTTCCACCACCTCAGAACAACCATGAAGTAACTTAGCCCTTCCCATTTTTTCCCACAACTGCTAGCCTCACCAACCAGCATTAGTATCTTACATGGAATGAGGCCAGTAACCTGTTTGATAAAAGGCAAATTTGCTCTTCTGCTCATTAAAGTAATTCAGTTTGCATCTACACCAGAATTAGTATGATCAGAATTTAGCCTGACATACTTATTTGTCAAGGGTATTGTACATTTGGGGAAAGGCTATAACAATGCAAAAACTACACTGCAAATACCATTTGGTTTACTTGGCATTTTACCAATTGTTAGCATTGATTTTCATGCAGCAGTGGCCAGTTGAATTTGCTGATGCAAGAAGTGATAATTTTATTGAAGTGAGATGAATAAGACATGTTAAATTTAGTACTAAAGTAGAGAATGATTTAGTCTCTGTTACAGAAAAAATGTTGAAATAAAATTTTAAAAAATCCATTTAATGCAGAATTAACTTGTCAGAGCTGTAACTGACTATTAATCACAAAAGTTGAATATGATCAATTAATATCAATTAATATCATATGTCACAAGTAGCTGAAGCAATGGGAAAAAATAGCATTGCTGCAAAGGCCTGTGGCAAACTTACAGAGTAATGCTTTTCACTTTCTGATGCCTTTGCCTAGGTGTGTTTTGCAGTTTTCTTCTTAATTTGGTAGTGCTAGTCCTGGACTTGGAAGTCACAACTCAAACACACCCATTGCCTGAGTTATTTGTTGTTTTATCTCCAAGTTTGTCTATATAAAGCTGAAGGTATCAGGACCAAGTGATTCTGCAGGGAGATACTGTTATGCTTACATCTCACCTAACCATCATCTTGTCTTGCCCTGGCACCACAGTTCTACTTTACACATATTTAATTTCTCACTTCAAACCATTCATCTCTAACCCTACACAGTATGTCTTCTTAATTTAATTTTGTTGCTAATACATGAGAGAGATTTGAGTTTCTATTTCCTGTGCTGGTGTTTCTGGTCCTGCTGAGCCCCTTTCATATGAATGACAACCCATGGTCAAGAGTGACAGCAAGATCCCTGGCAATCACAACATAAGTCAGCATGTACTTTACTCTGTCTGCATCTTCTCCTGATGGTAGTCATTCTGTAAAACTTAGCCATGCTGTGGGACTTGCCTTTTCACTGTCAAGAACCAGCACTTTTCTCCACAACTCTCAAGGCATAAGCTTCTTCTCAATAATACCTTTTTCTTCTTGAAATATTGCCATACAAACATCCTTGTTCAAACTACTGTGTAAGCTTAGGGGTGATTGTAATCTTTACTGTTTTTTAAATACTATACCAGCTAAATTGTTCATACTAATCCAAATGCAGTTTACAGAGCTATACATACCCAAACTGCCCACAGAGCATAAAAAAAATCTTCATACAAATAATCCAAAAATAAGAAATATGCAATTACTTTCTACCTCTTCTGTGGCTATAATGTGCAGTTGCCTTAATTTTGGAAGTCTTCTGGATTGTCAGACTTCAATTTGTTAGCCTATTTTTCATTCCTATGTAACAGTTTTCTTTCCTGGATTTCGTTGCTGTTGGGCAGGCACCAGGTTAATAATTTAACTCTTTTAATCCTTTGTTTCAGGTCTGCCTTTTATTTTGAGGAGTGAGGGATGTGTTGAGTTCAGTTTTAACATCAATTTCGGGGTGTAAACCAGGCAAAGCAGTCTGACATCAGACCTCAATTAATACTTTTCATTAGTTATAACTAGCAATTGCAGCTGCTTCTGCAGGTATGTGAAACAACCTTTTAGTACAGTTCCTTCCCCAAACTCTCGCTGGTCAAAAAAAAAAAATTAGTAAAAAGAAACTATATTACCAAATTGTTCGAGCTACTGCAATGATGGAAAAAGGTTTTTCCAGTGATCTACCATATAAAACTGAATTCTTGAACTAATTTTCATAGAGCAGATAAATGTTCAGTTCCTTAGTTTCCCCATCTGGAATAACAGTGCATACCTTTTTCACTGAGGAACCACGCACTTTAATTAATCAACAACTGTAGATTGCTATATGGAGCGGAGCAAACAATCTGGAGTGAAGTTTATTCAATGAATTTAGCCTACTTGCAGAAAATCCTTGAGCAGATGGTGTTGCTATCAACTGCAGAGGAAAAAGACCAAAAAAATCACCCCAGTCTGAATATTTCTGCTTTGTTTTGTTTCACTTACAGAATCTTTAGCCCCAGGGAAATATTTTTCAAGGATGAGGAACCCTTTCTTTACAACAATCTAAGAACCGCCTTTGAAAATCCAGAGCCTGTGGGGCTACTGGAGCTCCCTCTGCACTGTTCCCAAGGAGGTAGGTGGAGAGGTCTTCCATATGCAGCTTGACTGATGGAAGACCACAGGGAACTGTTCGCACTTTAGGGAAGATTTTACCGTATCTGGAAAGTCTTTTTAACCATCTTGTCTTGGCTGAAATCTTCTGATAATTGGATAGCCTTTCCTTGACATCAGGAACTGAAATACACATTTTCAAGGACAACAGAAAAATAGCTTATCCAGAATGCTTTTTTCTTTGTAATATTAGAAATGCCTATGTATCGTGCAATTTAACACTGATGTATCACACAAATTCACTGCTTGTCATTCAAGGGAACAGTTTTATTTTGTTTTCATAGGATTTAACTTATTTCAAAATGTTGTGCTCATTTTATTTTGCTTTATTTTGTCATCTGTATTCCCCTGAAGACTAACAAGGTTTATATGAATTTTCGGAAAGATATTTTATAAAATAAAATATTGTGCTAGTCACTGCATCGCATCCAACATATCAAAATAATGACTGTGTATGAGATTATATGGATTATGTCTTGAAGGGCAATTAATAGCCTTGCAAGGGCCCAATCACACAGTATTTGACATCTAATGGTCGGTGTGAGGATGTGGACTGTTACAAACAAGTATTCAATCTCTGCTCTGATATAGAAAATAGACAAGATGTTGGCTTAAAGCTAGATGCTATGAAGGATTTTGCTGCTGAGTCAGAACTTAGATGGGCTTTAGTTTTCTAAGTCTGGGACTGGATTACCTTTCCGTGCCTTTTTCTTCTGTCTACAGTGAGTGATACAGTCTTAGAAGTACCTAAAACTCACAGAAATCCTAATGTTTGATATATGAAGCCTGGGCAACCATTGCCTTTGGGTCCTGTTTTTCCTTCAGCCTCAAGGAACTCTAAATGTCTGATCCCAAATCTCTTATTAAAATAAATCCTGAGCTTCTCTGTGTGTTAGCTCCTGATAGTAAATGTAGAAATTTTCTTTACTATATAGGCTTGATGGGAAGTAACACTAAAGATTGTGACATACTTAGTGCCTATGGTGATACACATTATATTGTGACAGAGTTGAGATTAAATATTCTAAAACAAATGACTAAGAAAACATGTTTATTTGGATTGCAGATGGAAGAAGGAGTTAGTTACAGACAGGTCAGTGAAAAATAAGGCTTGTAAACGTATTTTGACCTGAAGTTCTTCCTCACAAGCCATCTGTAAAGGAAAAGTTAATTAGTAATAAATATAATTAACAATTATGAGTGAAAGTGAACGGATGTTTTGTTTCACAGATTGCTTGAAAATAAAAGCCTCATGTCTCAACACCATTGGTAAGATTAGGGCTGTCAATGTTTATTTTAAGAGAGCTTTATGAATGTAAGTATGGTGTCTTTCCTAGTCAATGTCACATACCTTACTGACTAATAGCTTTGATTAATGCAGTATAAAATGCAATCAGATAAAAAGTTTAGGAAGATACTGTGGAGCTGTTTGTTTTTTTGTTTTTGATTCAATAATTTATGTTTAAAATGATACAATAGTATGTTAAGCATCCCAAAATTAGGCCGTTTTCTGCAGAAATTCCCTGCATTCTGACTGATTATGAATCCATCGAAATGATTTCTTCTTGTGAACATAAATCACAAATGCAAAATATTATCATCTATGAAATTGCAGAGACATTTTTAAATTTCGACAAGTATTTGAACTATGTTTTATTTGGGAGTATTATATAGAAGCTTTTAAAATGTGTCTTCATTCACCCCTTAAAACTCCTGATGAACTGCATTTGATTAATCTAATTAAAGCAAAATTAGACCTTTTTTACTTATTGATTTTTTGCAAGATTTAGCCTAACACCACTGTCTCTAGAAATAAAACAACACAATAGATTAGGTCATCTTTGGTTTTCTGCATAATGATATCATACTAAGCAAAGTAAATGTTAACTTCGTGTAACCAAAGTCAACCAACTCCAAGAAACAGATCATCATTCAGTTTGCTATTCCATACCCTACAGTGTTGGAATCAAGCTATTGAAATGATGTTAATATCTTTTGAAACTGCTTCTAGTTACATGGGTTTTGTTGAATTACTATTTTGTAGTAAAACCTTATTTGAAAAATTCTTTATGAACTTCAATGAAAAGCTCTTTGTAGGGTTTGAAAGCAAAAGCAAAAGCAAAAACTTTGATAAGCTTTTAGAAAAGAGTGTTGATTTTACATCTACATTTGTGATTTTTAGCATTTTCCCTTTCATACTGCTGGGAATGGTGGCAAATATACTGGGCACTGAGATGAAAGCTGATTTAGCAGGAAACCTTGCACAATACCCATTTGTTAGTTCCATGTCCATGAGAAACAAAGAAAACAATCTTTAATTGGGCCTTCCAGCATGACCCATAGGAGATGAAGCTCTGCTATCCTGAAGAAAAAGTCATGACACTATCCTGCAGCTGACAGTCATCAGTGAGATTCTTCACTAAGTGCACTTTATTTTACTTTCTTTTCCCTGAGTCTCTTTTTTTAATCCCTGTTTCTCACCATAGAAATTGACAATATGTACCTTTCATCTTATTCAGTCTTAGACCTTTTTTTTTTTTTTTTCATTTTAAAAGATACTCAGGAAAACAGAAGTGTTCTGTATCACAATGGGAAAAGTTAAAAATAAAGGTAATGGAGGTACACACCTGACAATGAAATGAACATTTTTAAAATTGCTAAATATACAAATATCAAATAGACAATGACTCTTCGTACATCTTAATTAAGATAATTATTCCATGGATTCCAGATGTTTAGAAAAGCAAAAGACTTAAAGCAAATTTCTGTTTTTGGAAATATTAATAACATCAAAACTTTGCTTAAATCAGTGGTTCAGTTGTATTTACATAATTAAATTCCAGTTCAGAAACCCAGCTGTCTGTCTTCAACAACATATGTCATGTTAGATAAGCTGGACAAAGCTATAGAATGTGTACCGTGTTAGACATATAGCTGAGGGAAATCTTACATTTATGGTTTTTCTAACAACTTCTTATGATTTATTTTATCTTGGAATGAGCCTAAGCTTTATTAAGGGAACATTTAACATTTGCTTAACATTAGACAGAATTTAAGGTCCAAAGAAAAGAGAATATGAAGAACTAGACAGTGTAAGCGAATGGGATGAGCAGTTAAATGTCAAAAGCCAATTTTCTTCAAAACACTTTTTAATCCCCAGTCAGTTTAGAAAACATAAGGGATAGTACATCTATACAGTGTGGTGTGGGGTTGCTATAGCTGAACTAGTTTTGGTGTTGGAAGAAGTCTAGTTGAGTTGAGCAATTGCCACAGCATCAGTGACAACACACCATGGATCATGGGGTGCTGTGCCTTGAAGTTTAGAGGCAGCTATCTCTGCTTGACATGACAGATTTATTTCCTTAATGAATTTATCTTCTGCTAGCCATATTGACTACTTCTACAGTGTGGAGAAGTGTAATTTCTTATACTTAAACCAAAGTCTAAATAGGCAGTGTTTGCAAGCACTGTTTCCTCAGAGGTTTTCTCACCAGTGTGTGATATCTTCTGCTTCTCACAGACTGAAGCATACCTCCTTCTACTATTACCTTGTCCTCCTTCTCTTTCTGTAAACGGTTATTTTTTGTCTGTTGACCTGTGCATTGACCATAGGATAGACTGCATAGTCTAAGAAGAGCCTTTGTCTTGCTCACCCATATAAGTTCCCTGAAACTGAGCACTGTTCCAAGAGCCCATCACTCCTTGGAAGCAATGGATGTTATAAAGGTACTCTGATTTTCTTTAGATAGGGAAAGTTGAGCTATCAAAAAAAAATGCATAGCCGTTGCATAAAAATCCACAGTCTCAGAACTAGACTTCAGTAAAGTCGATTTTTAGTAAAAAAGCATATACAAGAGGTCTTAGCCACAGTAATTTTCTATTAACACAGCTGACATATCATTTTGTCACCAGATCATTTTTGTAAGAAGTTTGAAAATTATTTAGACTACACAAAACCCAAACCAAAACCAAAGAAAACTCTCCATGATGAGATCCCTGTTTATTAACTTTAGACTTAGTACTAAACTTACATTTATGGGACAAAAAACTATTGCTTCTAATAGAGGATTTTCAGAAGGACAGTCCAAGAGTTTTATGTTGCATATGCCTGGGAGCCTAGACACACAACAGGAGATTAAAGTAAGTTTAACTGTCTGTGGTGCTCACAAGCTATAAATTCCTGAGAAAAGTGGACTAAAAATGATGAGCACAGTGCAGTGCATACTTCACTGTGATCCTGGTAGGGCTGCTTGGTTTTACTAGTGTAATACATTACAGGTTAGGCCATATTGTGTTCACAAGATAAGTTACATATTTTGTTTTCATGTTGGATATTCTTTTGCTAATTTATATTCCTTTTTAGAAAACCTCCTGAAAGACAAAACAAAGCATGTTGCACTGGGGACAACTTGATTAATTTTCTGGTTTAGGCTGCTATGGAGAGCAAAAGCAGCCTTTACGCTGGCATTGTATAACCAGTCTGGTGTTGTGGGAGTCACGCAAAACATATATAAGATGCAGTTAAATGAAAGTTCATACAGGTATATTACATCATCATGCAATTCATTGTTAAGTGTTATCAAAGCTCCACATGGAATAAATATGTAGATATCCACTGATGTCAGTTTAACATGCTAATTTACTCTGGTTAAAATTGTCTTTCTAAATCTGATCTTCCAGCAAACCTTACATAATTGACAGTGCTTTGGCTTCAGTGGAGTCTTTATTTCTTTTGTAACAATAAAGACTGGAGTTAGAGGTGTCATATGGAGACATTGAATTCTTCACTGAACCTGAAGTCAAAATGTACCTAATTTTATCCTCCATGTTCCCATGTAAAATTTTATTACTGATTCTCATTTCTGTTTTATGGTGGTATGGCTTAGAAATAGCTCCTGACACTTTATTCCAAAAATGTCAGCATCTGCATAGCTTTGTTGCCAAAATCTTTCATTAAAATCAGTCGTATAATTTCATTTTGTCATTCTCAGATCTATTATGACATTTATTTAATGGATTTCAGATATTCCTACATGCTTTCTAACACCCAACAATTGTGTTCCTTACTACGATTTCCTTTCTACCTGCTGAGAAATCCCGTGAAATCTCTGTGTAAGAACTCTTGTGTATTGCATACTCTTGAAAAAGCAGGGCTTGATATTCATACAGTTTTTGTGGCATTACAGACAAATGAAAATATGTTAAATGACAACTGAAACAAAGCAAACAACTACAAAAAACAACTACAAAAGCATTAGCAGAGTCTGCAGTGCTTATCCAAATGGCACCCAAAAAAGGCCTGCACAGAAATCCAGCTGGGATACAACTCACAGATCTCAGGTAGAAAGAACAGTTTACAATGGTGAAGACCCCAGAGAGCACACTATATTCACAATAAAGTTAACCAAGTGAAGAATAAGAAGGTACTAGAAATATTTGTGAAAAAAGGAAGCCTCTCTGCTGTGGTTGATATACTTGGAAACACAAAATAACTTACATAATGTTTAGGTAAGTGATCAAATTCTATGATTATTTTTGTTCCAAATTTTCCTTAACTCTGGGAGTTTCTTATATGAATAAGAAGCGCCTTTTTTTTTGTTTTGTTTTTTAAGTTACTAATATTTTAAATACTTGTCTTTCCTGGTCCATGACACATAACTTAATGACTAAGAGTTTTGTTTAATGCATGTATAAAATGCAATCTGATAAAAGTTTGCTTGTATAAGATGTTGTGGAATTTTCTTTAAATTACTAATATTTTATATTGAAAATTATACAATAGTAGGTCACAACATTCCAAACTTGGGCCTTTTTTTTCAGAAGCTTCCTACATTCTGACTGACTATGAATTCACTGAATTGTTTTTTTCTTGTAAGCATAAATAACTGTAAATGTAAAATATTATTTTCTGGAAAATTGCAGGGATATTTTTAAATTTCAACATGTATTTAAACTATGCTAAACTATTTGGAACTGTAGATATAGAAGGGCTTACTTCACACACGTTAACATGTGCAAGAGCAGGAAATGAAATTTAGCAAACAAATTTGGCAACTGAACTTTGAAAAATATTTGCTTGCATCTTAGAATTCATCTTTTACTTTTGTTTTGAATTTTACCTTTTGAAATAATATGAAATATTCTTCTTTCAAGTGAGAATTAATAAAGCTATATAAAAAAATATATTAAAAAATTTGCCTCTAACATTTCATGGATAGATAACTAAGAATGAAGAACATACATTTTGCAAGCTTGTTCCATGATGAGATTGTATATCACATGACATTTAGTACTTTTATGTTCAATGTAGTTTTGTCTGGACTTGTATAAGTTTATGAATCATTGTTTGGTTTTTGTTGTCTTTAAAAAAAATCAGAATCGAAACATTATGCACAAGGGTTTTGGAAGATGCAACTCTACTATGATGCTTGATATCATATATTTGGAGGGTTTATTAGTTAGAATGTTCATTGTGAAAAATGGAGTCACTAAAAACTTATGAATTGGTCTAAAAAATAAACCACTGCAGATCCTTTTCTATAAAATATTCTTAGTAACTTTTAATTGCAGATTCAATTTCCATTCTTTCTTACTCAGATATTCATAAACATATAGTTCAAAGACAGCTAAAGGGGCTGTGAAGGGAAAAGGGAAATAGTGGCCAGAGAGTAATTTTTTCAATATTATGTTTGCAAACATGAACATAAAAGCCCATAGTGATCCATGAAGAGTTATTGTTGTAGGAAACTATTTACTCTGGAAGTTTTACAGTTTTAGGCATGCATTCTGCCAGAAACAGTATTTCAGAAAACCTTTAAAGCATGAATAAAATTGGTATTGAAAAAAAATGTTTATCAGCATTTATTGTGTCCTGAGATTTGAAGGGAAAGGAGCTATTGTTCAAACAAGCCCAGAAATTTTGTTCCAATTTCAGTTCTGCTCAGTTTGATAAACATTTCCTAGTCCTCAGTATGGCAATGGCTCAGTTTCTCAGGCTAGGTAATCAGGCTCAGTTGCAGTATCACAGAATGCTGGAATTTTATCTTTAATTAAAAGGAAGTGACGGAATATATTCTGACAGATTTCAGCGTGCTTATCAGCAGAAGACAAAGTATATTTATATCACTAACAGGCAACTGGCATGAGGCATTAGTGCTCCCAAGGAGTTTCCTCTAGCATCAAGTTTTCTATAAGCAAGTTTCTTATTTAAGGAGGTATCAGAGAAGGAACAACTTATTCCTGAAGGAAAGTAGGACTTTGTCTTCTGTCTCACCAGGGCTGCTTGAGGAGGATGCCAGCCTGTCCTTTTCTGTAACTTCAAAGAGAAAAGTCCATTACAGCCTAAAGAACCACCTAAAACAAGCAAGTTTACACTTTTCTTAGATGTCTCTGTCTTACCTAAGATTAACACAGTGCAAATATGTTGTTTCTTCATAAATAGTGTCTTTCAAGTGCCCAGTTCAATTTAAACTTTGATTACTTCTTTTTGCTTCTGCTGCTTGTAGCTCAAAAGATAAATAGTCAGGCAGTACTCAAACAAGTGTCAATCCATACTGAAGAGTGTGTTGAGAGCAGCATTCAGAATGTCATTAAAAACTCCCTTCTTTACAAATTGTTTCAGTTTATCTTCTGAGAAAACTACTAGCTGTAATAAAGAAACTGGTATGGAAACCAATGTTAGCAGAACCATACTTTCATTATTATAAGATATATATGCTCTCACAGTAACAAATTTCCTCCTGTATTTAGCCCTATCAATTTTATAATACTGGGGTTTGTACAGATGGTATTTGCAAATAGGCATGTGTATAAATTTTAATTCCTTTTCTAACTATGCCCATACACCTGAAAATAATATATGTGGAAAGACATGGCTGTGCAACAAAAATGCATGAATCTCAAACTTTCCCAAAATCCTCATCTGATGAGACCTTGCAGCAAATACACACCAAGATATTTTCAGGCATTTATAAAAAAGTCATATAGAAGGGTCATGTTACATTGCAAAGATCAGTAGGGTGCACTAAACATCATTAGCACATATGAAGATTGGAAAGCACCCATGAGAAGAGAACTCTTCAATGTAGACAAAGAAGAGGTCAGTTGATTTTTAGTTGGGCAGGAGTGAGCACATATTAGAAACCTTGTGTTAGAAACAGCAAAATTAACAGCAAAATCAAGTCTCAGTTTCAACTTGCAAGCTTTTTCTTCTTCTTGTTTACTGATTATTTCTTGCTAAATAGTGATTCAGTGTCCCACACATGAATTACACATTTCTCTCTCTGGACAGCATATTGTTTTCTATTCTATTATTTGTCATAGGAATGTTAAAAAATTCTATGTTATCTGCGGTTTCTGTGCCAATTCCCAGGGGAGCAGTTAATCAAACAGAGGGTCTGCTGCACTTCAGGTTGTGTAGCAGAAGCATAATGTGCCTTGCTGGTTAGCACCATCCTTCCAACACTTCTCCTCATAAGGAATTCCCCTTTGCTTCCAGCTGCAGGTTAACATGGAAATTCAATGCCAGACCTTTAAAAGAGGAGCAAATAAAATGTCTCCTTTAACAGGTTGTGATTCAGCCTGCTATGGTTCTGGTATAGGTAATAAACTACAAATTTCATGCTAATACAGGCGGTTGACAGCCATGTTTCTTGTAGTGAATTACAGTGAACTTCCAAAGGAATCTGAAGAAGACTTCTCACAACAATTTCTTAGCAGGAGCACTTGTGTAACATCTCATACAGCTCTGACAGGCTCAGTTTGAAATGGAAATATATTTGC
The DNA here is from genome assembly GCF_022539395.1 of Myiozetetes cayanensis. Taxonomy (NCBI): domain Eukaryota; kingdom Metazoa; phylum Chordata; class Aves; order Passeriformes; family Tyrannidae; genus Myiozetetes; species Myiozetetes cayanensis. The sequence continues at coordinate 20,575,471 of NW_026087411.1, forward strand.
AGCATAGACTGGAACATGTGTGGCACTTGCGAGATGTAATGCTAGAAGTCCTGTGTTCTTGGTTCTTCCCTTTCAGAACCTTTAAACAAGTCTTGCACTCACTAAATAAATAAACAAGTTGAAATTCAACAAGAGGCCTTGTAGAGATTGAGGGACAGAAACATTTATGTTTTGGTTAGCGGTAGATGAAACAAATGTGTACCTGATTACTAAAAGCGCACTGGGAAATTGAAATGAGTGATCTGCACAGAGGTGAGAGACTGATGGTGCTAACAGCTTGAAGGAAGATTAAGCAGTTTGTATATCAGTGCACTGAATATCTGAAAGCATACATAGAGATTAGGACCACACAGTGAAGTGGCATAAGGGAGTCAGCAATATGGCCAGCAAAGGCAGCTTAGGGTTAAATTCTGGCCTTATCTCCAGTCCCGTGTAGTAAATGGGTGCTGGCTTCCCATCCAGTACAAGGATGGTGTCTCTGTGAAGACCACTAAGTGTGTTTATGTGTAACATTTATAATATTCTCTTTGGTTAAGTTGCAAAGGGGATTCTGTCTCTTACTGGTGTTGGCGTTTATGCGAGCCACACAAATTAATCAGCTTAATGGTTGGGGATGCCAATTAACTTTTGGACCAAACTCCAATGAAGTCAACACCACATTTACAGAAGAAAATGCCAAAATTGCCATTGAATTCAGTGGTGACAGGTGTTTCACCTAGCAGGAATCTCTGTGCTGCAGGGGGTTCGTGCTGAACTGCCTTCACAGAGGAAAATGTCTTATGTCCTTCATTCCCTTTGCATGGAAATGAGCAGTGTGGGAGAACATCCACTCACTTGATTAATGAAGTAGGCTATATAGTACAGACTCCAAAAACTGACACCAGATAACAAAAGATTTTACATGGACAAATGAGAAAGACTTCAGAGCTCAGCAGGACCCATGTCCTGTATTCAATAGAAAATAGGGCCAAATGAATGACATTAAACATTCACTGAGGAAATTAGGATAAATCAGGCACCTGTCTTGTGGGGAAGTTGTATGATATAGTGGGTCATGCTAAAAAACTGAACATGACATGTAGAGAAGGGACATAAGGGCCTGTCACCACTGCAAACAGTGTACTGGGCACACTCAGTTACTTTCCTGCCTACAGTCACTTTGTCTTATGTCTCTGATCATCCCCTCTATTCTATCAGCTTCAGCCTGTTAAAGAGCTCTTCACTCCTTGCTCAGCACCCTCAGTTTGGGTGCTTGCCCTGCTCCCTTGCCTCTGGACAGGGTGGATTTTAGCTGTGCAACTTCTCATCTCTTCCCTCACAGATATTCACAGTTTTGCTTGCTGAATCCCACTGTAAAATCATCCTTTTCTAAGTGTGATAGCTACTTCCACAATGCTTTTTGTGAAATCATATATGAAGACTTTTGTACAGAAATAAGATATATGGTGCTGGTAGCTCAGTGACACTGAGATTGTGGAGTCATGGATCAGAGAAAACAGAGGAAGCACTTGAATTCTTTCAAGCTTGTCCAAGATCTAAAGTAATGTTTGAAAAGGACACCAACAAAACTGACAAAAATATTTTCTAACTTATATACAACCTTGAGCTCATCAAAACTAGCAGAATGAAAAGCTTGCATTATTCTTTTAAATAAGACGATTTCTGTCAAAATAAAAAGGAAATCTTTAATAAAAAACCCATAATTTTGAAAGTTATATAATACAATTATTTCATTACCTAATGTTGGGGTTTTTTCTGGTTTTGTTACTAAAAACTTCTTCAAAATGGATCCTTTCCTTACAATAGCTTTTGACCTTTTTTTTCTATGGAAGGAAATTTTATTGGGGAAAAAAGAAGATATTATTCTAGAGAGAGAGAAAAAAACTTACAGCAATAGGAAAACAGCAAAAATCAAGAGAATATCATGGTACTGACTTGTATAGCTAATGTGAATAAAAATAAGGAACAGACAACAGAAAAGTCAAGGCAATATGAAAATCTCTTAATTAAGCATTGTCATATAGCAGTAGCACAAGATAATAACTTTATTTATGACAACCACTGTAGAAAGGAGAAATTAAAAAAAAATATTCTGAAGTTACAAAATATTGAAACTGGCCTTTCATAGTATCCCAGGAAGACACACGCAGAATATCCTATCCTCTTTGCCATTAGGGGTGTGAAGCTCCTAAAAGTTAATTCACATTTTGTCTGATTTGTATTCTGGAATATGTCTTAATCAGATGAAGTTGTTCTGCTTTATATGAGAAGAGGCCTGGGCATCCCTGGTGGATGATCAGACTACAGAATCATTCTCATTTCTGTCTGACTTGTTAAATATTTGAACAACTTGAGTGAGAATAAGAGAGGGTTGAACTCCAGAATACTAATTATCTCTGAGCATTTGTTGCAACTGGGCAGTTCTTTGGACATTCATTTAGGATGTACAAGACCTGGGTGTTTAAGTCATCAGTCCTTATGCAAGGTGAGAAAAGGAGTTGGCTTCCCCACTACTGAACTTTATCTTCAGGTTCATGACGGTCTGAAGACTCAAGGCAGTATCTAAATGTTGAATGTGAGTTTAACCTAACAAAGTATTCAAGAGTATCCAAATTGCAAGACAGGACATCCCTCTCAAGATTAACAAAAAAAAAAAAATTATGTGGTAGCTGGTATTTATGAAGAAAAGCTCCTATGTCTCATACATTCTCTCCCTCTCACATGCATACACTTAATATGAAAATATGCCCATCTGAAGACAGCAAAAGATAGCAGTAGAGAACTTTTCCTAAGTCATACCTTTTTAAGTAGACACTTATTGGGAAAATTAAGGCCATTTATATAGCTGTAAAGACTAGAATTATATAAAGGAGAAAAAACCCTGTAGTGATTTCAGGGGAAGGAGGAGGGAATTTTAAGATTCTCAGTTATTAAAAGTAATATGTTTTCATTGTTCAGGACATTCTTTTCCAGATAAATTCAGGGAATCATTTTTGGAGATGGAAGCTGAAGCAGGGTCTCAAGGTCTTGCAGTGATGCTTGGTGTAGGGGAGTTACTCCCTTCTTATTCTTACCTAACTGAAAAATTGGTGTAAGTTTTCATAACTTTATTATTCACGTTTTGCAGTCAAGGTTTTCTTAATGCTCCAGCTGCTGAAGCCATTATAAGAAAATATGGCTTTCATAAAGCAGTAAGTTTTGTGCTTTGTGGCTTTGACAGAAAGAACTGAAAGTTTGACCAAGGAGTGTATCAGAACAAGAAAATAGAGGATTTTTTTTTTTTTTAGTGGTTTCAAGTAGTGGCTTTTGCATGCAAAGTAGTAGGTACCATAAGGAAGAGAAGCATCACATGGATGTTTCATAAAGTGACAGACCAAAACTTACTGAGGCAGATCACACAGGCCAAAATCAATTCAAATCAAATTAAATTCTTATAAGCTCAAGCACTTTAGTCTTCATCTGTGTGGCCATCTTTGTTGATATCTTACTCTTTTTCTCTGATCTCAGCCCTTCTAATCCTTCTAATCCTGGTCAGTTTAGCCACTACAAAGTTTCACATCCCCTATTCTTCTCAATAAAAATATTTAATGTATCACAGCTGAAGATGGAGTTAATTGAGTCCCAGCAAGCTTGAAACATCCTATGCTGGTTGCACAGTAATTCAGAGGTGTTCTCTGTGTCCCCAAAGTGCAACTTTCTGCTGACAGAGCTTTAGGCAGCTGATGCAGGTACTTTATCTTCTGAGCACTAAGAGATTTGAACACCTGGTGGGTCCTGGTGCACCACTTATAATCACGTGCAGCAGCATGCTTCTGTCAGAGGCTTGGATACCCTGCCAGCAACCAGATTTCCTCTACTCTCCTTCCATCAGCCACAGGACTTCCCTGCTGGAACCTATCACACTTCCAGGCAATAAGAGAAGAACAGCAGGATATCATTTCATTGGCTACTGAGCAGATTTCAGGATGATCCATTGTGCATTTGGACTCTCAAGTTAGTTATAGACTCAGTGTAGGAAAATATTAACAACACAAAACACTTGATGGGAGTCATAATCTTGTCAATGAACTTATAGGATATAACCATATCTATTACATTTTATATTACATATATATAACAAATATTGTCTTTTTAAATGTATTTGTTGAGGCTGAGAAGATTATTTTCTCATATTTTACTCATTTCAGGAAAAGAATTAAAAGGGATTACACATGGTTGTAAAGGATTTTCTGATAAATATTGTATATTGCTGTCCTGCTGATTGTTTGGCTCCATAATACGGTCAAATCAATAGTGTTCAATGAAGTTTTGTTTCAGGATGATGTTACTTTGCACTGTAGAAAACAGTAACTTAGTAATTTTAAAACAGAAAATTAAAGAACTTTGTCTAGTATATTTAAAAGACACAGATAGATCCGAGTGCCTGAACAAAATAAGCAGGACCATATTTTGATATCTCACTTTAAACATGATAGTCCAAAAGATGCACTGGATGGGAAAGCTGGACTCAGCATAGTGAGACAGACAAATGCATGACAAGACTTCTCCTGGTTTGCTAAAAACCATCACTCCTGTCACAGCTTGGGCATTATCAGCAGAATTCCTATTAACAGCTGGATTGGCATTAAATCTGTTATTTCATTTAGTCTACTCTAGAATGACCTACTCACATAAGCATGATCACTTCATTGATCTTTCTAGATCTTTGTTTCTCATCCAGCTTTGTCTGAAATCAGTTAAACCTGCATTGATTGCAATGTCAGTCGATGTTGCACAGTTTTATAAAGGGAAGAGGAGATATATGAAAAAACCCCACCCAGTTGAACTCCAGAATTCCATACGCTTGTGTAGCCTTCCTAAGCTTCTTTGCAGAAGCTGCTGGACTTATGTGCATTCTCACACAGACTTGGAATAACAATGACCCTGAAATGATTCTGTAAAACCTGGGGATTTTAAATCAGTTAGAGCAAACAATCGAAGGGAACTATTGTTGATATGCTGTAAACCCATTGCTTCACATTTAGGAAGAGATTAGTGTATCACGACAATCCCCACTGGAATGTGATTTTGGTAAATACTTTTCACTTTGGGGAAAAGACAGAGGAAATATTAAAGGGTTTAAATAAAAAATGGAAAGTTAAATGAATGTGCATTTAACATTAGTAACTACAAAACCAAAATGGTTAGCTGTACATCACTATAACCAAATGATAAATTCCAAAATATAATGGCATTCAGATCATGCATTAAAAAATTGTAGAAGGAGTTAGTTGGGTATGCAGTGAAAGCTGAGAAATATCCCTAGAACACCTCAGCAAATAAAGAGTTCCAGGTAAGGAGATTCTTTGCTTGTTTAATAAAGGGGAGCTGGAACACCTTTAGTTCTCTCATTCTTTTGTACATAATTTAAAAAAAAAAAAAGCCATGGGCTGTATTCATCTGTCAGTTAATCACAGACTTTAGCTTCCCTAGATTTATTCCTTCATATTAAATCCTGTTTTTCATTCATCTATTCCTCTGTAATATTGGCAGAGGTATTGTACCATACCAGCAGCAAAGTAGCATGTCTACTTTGACATCAGGCTGTGCTAGATGTGTGCAATACTGAATAGAGGGTTGTTTAAGCTGTATGCTCCTTTTTGCTGGAAAAACACTCATGCAAAATCTTGCCTAAACATTTCCTATTTAAGTCCATTTGCACAGACAAGTTTCAAATACAACCAGATGAAGAGCCATGGGCCATCACTTTGAACCTCTCTCATGTACAGGGACATATGAGTGTGCATATTTTAAGGATTATCATTGGAAGGATTAGACTTTCCTCAAAGTGACTCTACCGCATTAATATGAGATGTGCGCAACAAGTGGGAATGGATATCATTGCTTTTTGTTTGTTCTTTTCAGTCTTATCAAGTGCCTAAGAGTTGTCAGTCTCATAAATTAGATATTTTCAGCATTAGTTATGCCAAAAAAAATTTACAGTTTTGGTTCTCCAGGATTGCATGAAGCATCATCAAACTTGAAGGGGTATTACTCTACCAGAATGCAGCTGTAATGTTGGCTTTTAACTTGCAGACCAACATTTTTTTCAAGGAAGAGACAAATAAAATTAGTATAAATCAAGACACGAAGAGAGAAAATTAATTTATTGGAATTTAATCAAAATTCTCATCACAGATATGAATTTTAGGAACCCACATACACATGTAGTATTTCAGAGTTTATATTGTAAAGATCAAAAAATTTCACTAAATAATAGTGAAACATTATTTCCAGATCATCTTTAAGTTTTATGATAGCTTACTTAAAAGTACCTAAAATGCTTTGTAACAGATTAATAATAATGATGCAATGTTTGTTTTGGTTGTTAAATCATCGTTAAAACAGAAGTGTTAGTGGCGTTTCTTCCAGAAAAATACACCCAGTCAAATGAGTTATTATTTCAACAGCACACAAATCTCAGAAAATTTTACCAGTTTGCAGTTTACACTGTCAGAATTGTTCAGCATCCTGGCTAAGTACTCATAAATGGGACCTTGGCAACAGGATGATTTAACATGCAAGGATTCTGACGGTCTTATATATATAGGATCTCCAATGGAGCTTCAAGATTTTTTCACACTTGTTATTTTAAATCATAAGGTCATGCATTTCACTCCATTTTGGGGGTATGAGATTATAATAAAAAATGATGTTGACAGATGTTGCTAGAGACAACAGGTAATTTTGTACAGCTTGTTTTGTTAGATACCATTTGACAACTTTTAACCCAAACAGTTTATCTGCTGGTGGTACTCAGATATGCATGAACACTGTAATTCAAATCCCTATTTTAGGTTACCACAAATATGAGTCGTACATGCCTGTGGGCTTCCTGATTTCTACTGCCTCTTTCATGCCAAAAGTGTATTAGAGATGCACATCTGCAAACTCACTTATTACCTGAGAGTTTTGAGCTTTGGGATTTTATCCATTTTGTTTTGTTTGTTTGTTTGGAGAATTTTTTAGTTGGTTTATTTTTGTGGTTTGGTTTGGTTTTTTTGGGGTTTCTTTTTTTATTGTTTTTGTTTTGTTTTGTCAAATTAGGACAGTTGATAACTTCATTCTGTTTTGTTCAATCTGTGTAATCCTCTAACAGCTCTACCACCTGAGCACTGAAAAGTGCAATTTGGTGGTTTTTTTCTCCTTCTCTATCTCGCCCGATCACAGATGCACAAACACACACTTTAAACTGTTTTACTAAAGCTTATAACCACCTGCATTGACAGTTTTGGCAGAAGTGCACTGCTGGCTATCAGTCTGACAAGCAGTGACTTGTGATTTCAGTAATGGTAGTGACATGTGAAGGTAGTGACAGCTCTGAAGTCTAAAGTGTTGATTGAAAATATGCATTTAAAAGATGCAAATTTCCAAGAGAAGTGACAGTTGCTGTGTTGGAAGGCATTGACACAACACTGCTTACCATAAGAGCTGGTTAAACAGCACGATTCCAGTCCACTGGGAAATTATTTTTCTTTAAGCTCCCGAGTAAATGACCCTTTCTTTCAGTTGGTGACATGAAGTGTTTGTCCATTTGATAGCAAACAGCAGCAGTGAAGTGCATTTAAAAAATTTACTGAAGCTTGTCAGGGACTGACACAGTAGTTTGAGAGATACAGCCTCCTTTGGAGCCCAGCTGGCTGAGCCCTCCCATGCAAACTGTGCCGCTTGTTAATGCCCAGCAGGATGATGGCCACAAACCCCTATTTCCTGCTGCTCTCTTAGCTCTTCTGCCTTACGTCTCTTCCTCACTCTCTTTACCCTTTGCATTTCTCCATCAGAGTCTTGCTCAAAGTAGAAATCAAACGTTACTGAAGGTACGCACTACTGCAAACATCTAAAGAGTTTTTTGTGTCTCTCTCAAATGCCAGAGCTTAAAACTCCTCCAGATTCTCAACAACCAAACTGTTCCCAATCCACCATTCTGGCATATCTAGATAGCCAAGGTACCAAATTCCCAGCTGTCAGGCTGCTTGGCTTGTTCCTTTTCTCAAGGTCATCCTTCCCATAAGAGAGTCTGTCATGTGCAGGCTGTGGAGACTGACCTGCCAATTCTGTGACTCCTGTGACATTAGAGACCTTCCTGGATTGCATCTTGTTTGGATTTCAGAGATTTTCACACTCTGCCTTCCCCAGAAATGGGGTTTGTTCCTTTTAACTGAGGTATCTGCTTTTCCTTACCAATGCCTTTCCTGTATAAACACTGAAAACAGAAGACACTGAAAATCATTACTGGACATTTCATGATGTATGAAATCAGCTCTGGAACTGGAGGTAGCCAAAAGGGCACCTTTCAACCCAACCCAAAGGCACTCAAAGTATCTGTTACACCCTACACAGAAGATACGCTTTCTTATATCTCATTGTGCAATTATAAGCACTAAGTAATTTGAAAGGGCATTACTCTTCTCACCTGCAACATTTCAACTTCTAGTCATGATGCAATTTCTTAGCCCCAGCTTAGTGCAGAGCCTCTGGTCTTTCACTGGTAGTTGTCAGTACTAGAATTAGCACACATGTGGTAGTAGAAATGGAAGTTAAAAGATACATTTTGTTTCCATCAAAAAACACAATCACTGTGTCACTGGCATACTGTAGCTGGATTCTCATGGCCTGAGGAAGGCTGTGTCACAGCCATCGTTACTGTGTCACGAACAAGAGGTGCTCATGTAATTGCTCTGTTGAGTGGCCCTTCCTGAAAATGTCAATTGATCGCTTTCCCCATTGTGGTTCAGGTTCCTTCAGCCTTTGCAACAGCTGCTTCTCTAGCACACAGGGAACACAAATGGTTGCTGACAATTTAGTGTGATAAAGAGAAATAACTGATGCAACTGGTATAGGAAGTATTCTCTGGAACTTTATGCAGCTGTGTCAGAGGACGTAGTTGCACGGACGGAAACATCCTCTTATGTACTGTACATGTAAAGTATTTAATTTCAGAATAAAATACTGAAGCTGAGTACATCTCTGAAGTGTTTGTCACCTTACAAAAAGCAAGTAAAAATAACATTTTTATCCCAGATACCAAAATATCAAGAAACACCAAAATTAAGTTACATTCCTGGCATTCTACAGCCAGTTATTCTGTATTTTAATAGTATTTAGTTTCAAGATTTCCTCACAATTGTATACACCTGCTGCACTGCACGCTTGGGTCAAAATGCTACTGTCTCAGTAGCAAGCTTTAAATATTCTTTATTTAAGAAGTGTTAAATATCAGATCTGAAGTTTTTCTGCATGCATTTCAGTCCTCTACATGAGTTATCTCACCTTTTGAATCATAATTATTATTGTAAATATGCAAGAGAAGTTATCATATAAAGTTATATATGAGGGTTAAAAAAAATAAAAGTGTCTACAGAAATTCACTGCAAAGATTTAAGTTCTCTAGAACACAGAAATTAACTCTTCCATGGCTAATATATATTTTAGTCCCTCAGTTGGATTTTTACCAAAACAACTGTAGGGGAGGAGATGTGGAAGAAAGAGCTACCCTATTGTGTTGATTGTGCCACCAGTTTAAATGACACTGAAAAATCATAGAATTCAGAATTTCTAAGAAAATATTTAAGATTAGCTATTCTGCTTACTGGTTCAAGAATAGGGTTGTCTAGAAAGCACACACACACACTGTGATAAGAGTCATAAGAAAAATTATAATAACTGTTAGGGATGCTAAGCAACCTCATGGGTAATGTGACAACAAAACAGGCACTTCTCTTTATGAAAAGCATCTCTATGGGAGCAAAAATCTGCTACTGTGAGTTTTCTATCAGGGACACCATTCATAAAAATAAAATTAAGTAAAATAAAGACTCTTGAATCAGCAGTGTGAAAAGCACTGTGGGGATGAATGAGATGAAGGAGGTTTACTGATAGAAATAGGAGGTCAAAGGAGCAGCAGTTGGGGTTGAGCCACTTTACAAGGCTGTACGTTGGACTGAGCCATGGTATTAATTAAATTGGTCACTAAGATTTACTGTTGGAGTTTGTCAAGCACCTGTAATCATCTCTGTAATCATCAGATAATGATACAAAAGCCTTTTCCCTGTACAATGTACTGTTTATCATTTCTAGTAATTATTGATTTTATTAAAAATCTAATGGTTCTACCACTATGGTCCAGGCTGATTTCCTGGGACCACATTAAATAATTGGTTCTAAAAGTATTTAAGTGTATCACAGTTGAACTGAAAATGTGTTTGCACACAAAGTATGATCTCTGTGTAATGTATGTATTTTATAATAGGTTTGCCTCCTTTACCTTAGATTATTACTATCATCACATATTCTTTATAAGAGATATGTTTGTGAATGGAATTGAATCCAATAACCTTTAAATGTAGTTCAAAAATTTCATCTTCAGTTAGATGCAATTGTATAAACATCCATGTACTAGCTGTGTAAATCTATAGCTGGTTCCTTGGGACATGTAGCAATACAAGCCACTTCCTTCGTCAATGAAAAGCACTTTGAGTTTTGTCATTTAATGGAGGCTCAGAGACTAAACAATACACAGTTGTTCTCTGTACTGAAGAGGCTTTGAATCACTTTATTCAGATCCCAAAAGCGTAGAGTTTGCTTTCAGTCACAGAAAAGAGTCTCAGGATACGCTGCAGATGTTCTTAGAAAATGCTGGGTAACAGTGTAGACTGTGTCTGTACCTTCCAGGCCAAACTCTGTTCTCATTTACATTCACATGTGCACTTGCAAAGAAAAACAAGTCAGTGTTCTCACAAGTGAATTTGTACATCACATTGTTTTCAAATGGACAAAGTGTTCTGTAGTTTCCCTGGAGGCTGCATATTGCATATGAACTGAAGTCCCCCTGTGGGGGACTTTTTTAAAAAAAAACTACTTATTTACTAAGTAGTTCCAGGATGTAATCACACCTTTATGGTAGTTACCATACAAATAATTCCAGTTGTGTAATCCTAACTCCCTCTTAATTTTGCTAGTCTGTTAAAATACAATAGTACAATGATGTATTCTTGCAACCTTCTCTAGAAAACTCAATACAGTGAAATTTGCAATACACTGTTGAAAATGAAGCTGCTCTCAAATGTTCTTCTTCAGTATGCATGTGTACATAACTCCACCTCTAGAATATCAGAGGCTATGGGTAACTTCATCTTTACATGGAGACATGAAGGAGAATGGGGGCTATACAGACAAACCATGTTGAAGCTGTTGTTGCAGTCATGTTTTCAAGGTACACTGTGCACCTCCATAACAGGTCTTGAGAGAGGTTACTGCTCATATACAGTTATACTTTCTAATATTTATATTAGACACAGGTATGTCAAAAGTGCAGCTCAAAGGTCCATGGGTATGTTAAAGTCATAAGTATATACCTGTTCAAACATGTGCACACCAATACCTGCTGTTACAGAGGATTTCAAAAAGTATGAATATGAATTCACAGATTAATATCTCATCTTCATTTCTGGTGTTACTTAGAAAGAAAATCAGAAATGAGAACCACCGGGCTAATGAACAAATTCAATTGAAAATGCCTGTACTTGTTTTATGTGCTTAGCATTATAAGCAATGGGCAACCATGAAGTGAAGACAGTATGTTTATGAATTACAAAACTAGCGGAAAGTTTTCTTGATAAAACACTATTCTTCTAAAAATGCATATTTGACTGAATTACGTTTTGCAGAAACACATTGCTTTCAGTGCAGTCCAATAAATTTTTCAAAACTTAATTTCAATTGAGTCAAAAATATTTCATTTTTACCTCAGACAGATATAAAACTTCTCAAGTCAGTTAACATGGATTTCTACATCCACCTGTGCAAGTTTAATGTCTCAAGAGAAGGCAATCCTCTTACAGTTTGTGTTCCTATTCAGGACAGGCTCTTTCCACATGAGAGGCACACTCTACTACATTTAGCAGGCCCCTTTGTTGTTCTGAAGCCCACTGTACATCACAGGGGATTTTTTTTCTGGAAGGCTGGCTTAAGTAGCAACACTGTAGGGACTTTATTCCTAAAGCTTTACGAGGTATCTCAGTGGCTCAGATATCTGAATATTAATGTTTGCCTGAATCAATATTAAATACTTTATTTCTCATTGTCATGCATGACAGCCCCTGAAGCACCATGCATAGATAGGCATCTTAGCATGTCAGAAAGAGTTTCCTAAAAGAAAGCCAGGAAAAGGAAAGGGAAGGTTCCCAAATGTTGCAAGGGTTGTTTGTGGATTAACTCTAACTCTTAAAGTAAATCTAGGCGATACTGAGGTAAAATTAGTTTGTACAGACCTTGTGTTCTCTTTCATCTTACAGTGGTGAGCTCCTTAATGTGATGAATAAAATTTTGCTAGATATTGTGGTGATTCCGCTGGCAGGGTTTCTCACAGACATGATCATTGTTATGCATTTACTAATGTTGTTAACTTCAAGGTTAAAGATTAAAACCCTTGAAAATGCTATTCTTATAAGTATAGCCATGCTTTACAAAATAAAGCATATTTTGTTATATTGTGTGCCCAGTCAGCTCAAACTTGGACAGTATGGGATTTCAGAAATGTTACTGGAAACTTGCTGTTCTTTTTAAGTGTCACAATTTCCCTAAACTTTTCACCCAGAAGTGGTTGATGTAATGTAATGAAAATATTTCTACTCTTTTAAGTAGATTTGCCTAACTGTTTTTAGATTTGTCTAACTGCTTCTCCCCATAGGAACTACAGTAAATATGTTGCACAAAAATGAAATTATTTACCTATTATATAGAGGCAATACCTTTTCTACTTTTAACAGCTGTTAAGAATTATACTTAACCATACTGATACATTGTACAGCAGTCAGTCTGTGTCTAGCCTCTGTTCATCATCATTAATGTTCTACCTTCTATATATTATTGGTAATGGAGACTGTAATACATCAGTATTTAGGAAGTTTCTGCAGTGTCGACTTTGTATCCCAATGCATTTTATAAGTGGATTTATCTGTAATAAATCTATGAAACAAATGAATGCAGAAACACATTTCTGAATTTATTACTTCATTAAGTTAAGCTTCAGTAAGGTTGCTGAGGTAAAGCTAATATCAGGGCATGCTATATTGTAAGGGTTTTCTAGATTTTTCTAAGTGATAGAAATAAATCATAGAAACATATCTTGCTGTGTTATGAAGGCTTATGGCTAATTACCAATGTGGCCATTCTCCCAAACCCCAGTGTTTCAGGATTACTTCTATATTTTATTTTTTAGCACTAAAAACCTTTCAGCTGCAATAAAAATGTTTAATCCAAAGAAAAATCTAACAGTCCATAAAAAGAAATTCTTCTCCACTGAAGGAGTCTTTGTTGTTCCACATTTTCCCACTGGTGTTACAGGCCTGGAATTCCTGAAGGTTGAGTACCTTGGTCATTCCCATGTTGTATGCCACCAGGTCCTCTGCCTCTTTCAGCAAAGGGCCCACATTTCCCTACCCTTTTTTAATGCCTATTTACCTATAGGATTCTTTCTTGTTGTCCTCCACATCCCTCACCAAATTCAACTCTAAGTGGGCTTTACCTTTCCTAATGCAATCACTACACACTCAGACAGTGTGCCTATATTCCACCTATGTCATCTGACCCTGTTTCCACATCTTGTGTGTGTCTTATTTATAGCTGAGTTTCATCTAGAGCTCCTTGTTCATCTTCACAGGTCTCTTCATACCTCTGGTTGACTTCCAGTGTATTGGGATGGTCCATCTTTGAGCTTGGAGGAGTTGATCCTCCAAAACTGATCAGCTCTCCTGGACCATTTCTCTCCAGATCTCTATCCCCTGGGATTTTTCCAAACAGATTCTGAGGAGGTCAGAATCTCCTCACCTGAAGTCTAGGTCTTGCACAGCAAGAGTGGTTGTTGGAGCATTCTTTGATCAGGGGCTGTTTATAATTGAGCTTTGCACATCCCTTTTACTGGATCTCCCAGTGTAACCATAAAATGCAGCCGAGGGGCACAAAAGAAGGAGGAATTAAGGGTGATCCTCACAGTGATGACAGTCAGTTCCTGGAAGAACCCTCCATGACAATTTCATTGATGTTTTCAGGTGCAAGGCTGTAAGAAAAACAGGGCCTGGATAGCAGCACAAGGACAACCAGGAAAAAAATACTCCCAAGGTGACCCTGGAAAATGTTGTCAGAGCAGTGTGGGTGAGAGAGTACAGGGTTGCAGTGAAAGGTAGGATATAAAGTTGCAATGAGGTATGTAAAAGGTTAACCAGCTCGGTTAACCAGCTGTGCCACAACTTCCCTCATCCCCAGTTGCCATAACGTGCTATTGTCCATTGCACAGTGGCTACACGGGCTGTGAGAAATTTGCCATACATGGTATTTTCAGGGCCGGAACTCAAACAGGTTGGAGAGGAGCCTCTTGACCACTAGGCAATTGTAAAAACAAGCTAAGACTTAGGTAAACCCAGCTCTGAGACCCTGCTCTGTCAGAACAGTAGGCAAACGGCCTATCAGTAATAAAGGGAAAAAAATGAAAAATCTCATTTCCTGGACTGCATGGACCAAAGTGCTGCATGCCGCTTTCTTTGGAATGTCCAATCATTTATTCTTTCTGTTAGGGCACCTGGGGATGAACTGTCACATATGCAACATGGACCACTGGGTCATGATGCAGAGTGGCTATCATACCCCATTAGTTATGAAGATGATCCCGCAATCTTATTTGTGTTCTTCTGTGGACTTTTGAGTGATTTAGACATTTGCATGTGCTTGAATTCATTTTTTCTACCCTTTCCTCCCTTTTTCAGATAAAACATAAAGAATTTTTGAAGACTTCTGTAAGATTCCAGTTTATGGAGCCTTACAACAAATTTTAAATATTGCATGGAAACATGTTAGACAGCTACTTGAAGAGTTTAGCTCACTGTTAGAGGTTATCTTCATTTCTAATGCTAGATCTGTTTAAAGAGCAATTAATCAGAGTTTTTTTCTGTTTGCATGCTGCTAAACACCTGTCATAATATATAGTTGCATTTTCAAGATCAAGAAGATTGCAACTATTCAAGGATACTCTATTTATCTTTCTGTCCTTGGAGACAAAGTTATCAGAAGTTATGGATATTTGTGAATTCTCAAAAGAAAAATGCCTGTAATGAAAGCTACAGAAAAGGCACGTAATGAGTAAGGAAAAGTAATTTAAATTCAAAGAATAAAATTAAATTCCATAATGAAAGATGCTGTCATACTATATGGTAATATTTTAAGTCATAAAACGACGATATATTCTTATTGCAAGAGAATGATCTGATTGTGAAAAAAACTGAAAATAGTTAAAGAACTGTGCAAATGTGATGATTCATCATGTTCCTTTTTAGATAAAGACATAAGTTAGAGGTTTGAGTAGGAACTGATGGTTCTCTGCTCATTTTTCAGCAGGGTTTTTTGATAGATGAAAATTTTACAACTTCTAAACTAGTCTTTTAAAACAATCAGAGGATTCTTCCTACAAATTGTTTATTAACCTGCAAGAGATTTCCACAGTAAAAAAATATTTTTGTTTGCTAGTTTGTTTTATATCCTACACTATTACTTGTCTACTTTTAATGGGATATAACATTAGGCAGATCAATTGCACAGCATCCAGCAGAGTAAGGGTATGTATTTTTGAGCACAACATTGCATCTGAGTGTGTCCCACCTACAAATCTGAGCACCCACTGAAGCCCAAAAAGCTGCAGAGTGGAACCAGGAAATCAGAAGATTGATAGCAACTCCTGAACTTTGAGTGTTTAGAAAAAGTTCTACTCTTACTAGGTGCAAAGGGCACAGAATAAGGTCGGTGGTAAATATATGCTTCAAAGACAACTCAAAGCACTATATGGGATCCACTGGAACCTTATTGCTTAATTTGACCCGCTCTTTCCCAGAGCAAATTCACTGCCCATACAAAGTTAGTGATTTGGGTAAAATACATTAGATTTCTGATAATTCTAAATTCACATGTTTAAAGAGGTTTTTTATTTAAAAACTGTTTAAAGAAACATTTTATTAGGGCACACAAAGACCAAAGAGGTTAATTGTATCTTACCTCATCCAAACTCTTAACTGTTTGGGCCAAGCAAATGTCTCTGGCCTTTTGAAGAGAATTTCACTAATGTATATAATTTAATTTAGTTTAATTTAACTGATACATGTAAAATTATGTATTTTTGAAAGCAACATTAACATTCTTAAGCAAGAAATTCATGGCAACAAGACATCGCCATGCCTTCCAGTCTAGATAATGCTGATTATATTAACATACCTCACCTAGATCAAACTGATGAAAAACAGAAACATGCACTTATTTGCATGGGGAGAAGGTAGAACTTTTAGCTACAAAGCTCTGTCTTTTAGTATCTGTTTTGCTAGCACCACTAAAACTGGAGTACTGAAGCTAATTGGTTTGGAAAAGTGTGCAGGCTAAGGAGAAAGTTGAGACCTCCACAGTATAGTTTAGAGGTGAAATGGGGGAAGAAGAAGCTGATAAAAAAATAAAATCAGTTGCCCCAGGGGCATTTTAATTAATGTTTATTCACTGTCATGTGATTCAATGAGAAAGCAGCTCCTTTGGAGTATGGCTGTGTTTGCCTGTCTTTCCCTCTCTATCCTCTTTCTCAGGGCAGTAGATAAACCAGTCCTGAAGTAGAAAATGAAGGAGCAAATGGATGACAAGGTTTTAATTTCACCATTATTGTAATTATGCTTCAAGTCTTCACAACATTAACTGTTCTAAAATGTTAATAATACTGACAAGAAAAATACCAATATACTACAATGTTCCTAAGGCCATTGGGTTTGCTACAAACATTGCAATATGAAATGTTACAGACTGTGTCTTGTGGGAGGTGGTCTAACTTGAAGATCAACTTAAACCCATAGCCTTAAAAAGTGAGATTTTCATGAACAAACAATCTGTTTTGATGCCCATCACCTGTCTCACTGCTCTGCAAATGGAAGCTGCAGTTTGATCACAGATGTTTCCAGCAATGTTGACAATAAGTACTGAATTGTTGAGTTTACAGAAACAATTTAAAATATTTTTGTTTGCTAAGCAAAATAGTCAGCTAATAAGTAATTTGTGTCCTAGTTCTAAGTATAAGAAGATGTAAAAGTCAGAGTCTGAGCTCTCTTGCCTATTGTATTTCCTATTTAGTTAAGGAACTAGTAGTGATATTTACCTCAATATTTGATTCTTTCACTTATTGCTTTTCTATTTCAGTGAAGCATGGCTATGAAGCTAAAATATTTATTTACTAATCTGATGTTGAAAAGGTATCATTATGATGTGATACTTTGGACTAAGGTGCATATGGCTACAGAACATTTGCCTCAGGATAAAAGTCAGCTGATATGAAAAGCCAAACTTTCAACTTTTCTTTGCTAAATAGGACTCAGTTTTTACAGCAGTTTATTTAATTGGATGACATCTTAGCTATCAATACCAATAATTTTTATAGACATTGATTTAATAAACTGTGATTACAGACATATATGTTTTGTTGGGTTTTACTGTAATCTAATCAGCTGATCTAAACTAGTAGGTTGACCTGCAAAAACATACTTGGCTTTGTCTGTTACTCATCAGTGTTATATAACTAAAGATTTTGCTTTCTATTCCACAGTAAAAGGTCTTAGAGTTGCTGAATATAATTTACTAAGACTAAGATGAAGCATCTTTTAAATTTCACCTCATGATCTAGAGCTGGTGATGAGAAAGAAATATGGAGGCTCCACAATTCTTGAGAATCTATAAAACACTGTGCCAGCTTTAGCATTTATCAATTTTTAACTACTGCTACAAGGCTTCAAGCAATCAATTATTTCCCAGCTCAGTGAGAGACTCAGAGCTATACCAGATAAACCAGAAATCAATTTTACTGCCTTGTGGCTGGTTTCTAAATATGTTTCTCCATACCACACTTACAACCAAAAAAAGCTAGATTTCTTTTTTTTTTTTTTAATTACAGACATGGTTGAATTTCCTTAATACTTCACTTGACATTACAAATTCAGAAAGGGATAAACTTTATCTTTGTTGGATTATACATGCATCATCCTTTTACTATAGCTTTCTAAAGAAATAGTGGAACAAATCTTTTTTTTTTTTTTTCATTTTTTTTTTTAGTCTGGCAATGTGTCTGGGAACTATTTTTCATAGCAAAGGGTCTCTTGGCTGTTCTTTCATATCACCTTTCTGGAGTTCTCTGCCATAAGGGAAGTGCTGGATTGGTATAAAGGATGCAGTATTCTGCTAATGAACCATGGGAGGTATGAAAGAAATTCTCAGTATGTTTATGAAAAGGATGAGCAAAACCTGTCATGAAATCCAAAGAAAACGTTATGCTGATCAAAGAGACAGCAACAAGAAAATATGGATTTAACTTCTCCTGTGCCAGCCTCCTCTCATAAGTGCCTGGGTCTAACTCCACCTGACATCAGCTGAAGTGCTGGGAGCAGCACCCTCCACAGCAGCTCATTCCTCTGCCAGGAACAAAGGCACTTGATCCAATACTTAAACAAAGCTTTAGACTCTGGAATTTGTAAGGTGGCACTGAAGATAACTGCAGCCTAAAGCACATTACAGTGTACTTTCCAATAAGAAAAGAGCTAACGGTGTTTGTCTCTGAAAGTAACACATGTGTAGCTATCAGACTTTTCAAACATGAATGCTTTTAAGAGTAAACTGAACAACTCTTTACTTAGGGGGAAGACTATCCCAGAAGGGCTCCACTCCTCCTCTGTTATATTTAGCAGTTCATATATACCATGTACCTTAGTCTTGATGTGCACTGTAACTCCATGGAGATTGTTTTTGCATTTAAAAAAACCCAAACAACTATTTCTACTTTTGAAACATTTGATCCTTATGCAACTTCTAAGGGGTGTTCTTTTTATTCTTTTCATGTTATGTGGAATGGGAAACACCTGTATATGTGGCTGTATTGGAGTTCTAGTTGATTTTTTCCACTCCTTCACCACAGAAAAACATGGAATGGTTGAGCCTGACAGGAACCTGTGATAAAACCCCCTGTTGCCCAGGACCATATAAAGATAGGTTTTGAGTATATCTAAAAATGGAGATTCCACAACCTCTCTGGAAAACCCATGCGGGTGTTCAGTCACCCTCGCAGTAAAAGCATGTTTCTTGATGTTAGATGGAACTTACTGTGTTTCTGGTTTTGTCCATTGCTTCTGGTCCTTTCACAGGTCCCCACTGAAAAGAGACTCGGTCTGTTCTCTTTTCATATTTGCTTCTTGTATTCATATATGTTAGTCAGATCCCTGATGAGACTTCTGTTCTCCAGGCTAAATGGTCCCAGCTGACTCAGCCTTTCCTCATAGGAAAGGTGATCCAGTCCCTTCATCATGTTAGTGGTTCCTCTCTGGACTCTTTTCAGTATGTCCATGTCTCTCTTGCACTGAGGAGCCCAGAACTGAACAGGGTACTCCAGGTGTGGACTCACCTGCTGACAACGCTGCTAATGCAGCCAGCATACAGTTAGTCTTCTTTGCAGCAAGGGCACCTTGTTGGCTCATCTTCAACTTGGTGAAGGACCCCAGTGTCTCTTTCTGCTGGGTGACCTCCAGAATGAATTGGTGCATTGTTGCTCCTTCCTAGGCGCAAGACTTTGCATTTCTTATTGAACTTCAGGAGGTTCCTGGCAACCCATTTCTCCAGCTTATTAACATCCCTCTGCATGGCCTCATGACCCTTTGGCATAAGAACCAATCCTCCCAGTTTTGTGTCTCCACAAGCTTGCAGAGAGTACACTCTGCCTCATCATCAAGATCATTAAGGAAGATGATGAACAGGATCAGTCCCAGCCTCATTCCAGCTTGACCTGGACAAAGTCTAAAGGGCAGTGACATTTTGACTAGTAGTGAAAGCACAGGTGACCAGTGGTGAGGATTGTGTACAGCTGTTTGAAACATTTTCACTGGAAATGAGAGAAAGGTTCAAAGAAATACTGCCCTGAATCCATTTCAAGTATAAGCTAGGATATGCTCAGCTGTTTAAACCTGTCTTATCAGAAGATTCATGACCGCTACAGGGTCATTATCTTCCTCAGCAAAGGCATAAAACACATGTTGTTCACCTGCAAGTATTCCTACAGTACTTTGCAGAGAGAACAATTCTGCTTTTACCTTTTTACAAGCTGAGCCATTTGCCTATCAGCAATAACTCATTTGTATGTTCTTTCTACTCAGCTTATACATAAACAATCCCTCTCTGGTGTGACTTATAAAGCTGTGTTTTAAGGCTTTGCCATCATATTCCAAAATAAGTTTATTTTCCTGCATAAATTTTTACGTATGAAAACTTTATTAAATAACTAAAACACTGAGACAGAGTAAAAAACCTATCTATTTATACTTTTCCAAATGTACAAAGAAGTGGTTTAAAGTGCTTTATGCAGTCTGTACCATACTGGATTTCATTAAAATTCAAACTAAATAATGGTGATTTATAATTTCATGTATAAAACCTTTTTTTTCTCCCAGAAAAATGTATATACTCTTTAATCAAATTTCACACCATATGAAGTACAAAGTCTTTCAGTACATTGTAACCTCACAGTGCCAATGGCTATAGCTACCCAATAGTTGGACTGCATTACACCATACAGCAACCTGAAAGGGGCCATCAAGGACAGAAGTTTCATTACAAGAAAAGATGCCAACATCTCTGACAACATTTTGCAACCTGGTTGTTCTCATGAAGTGACTGTGTTCACAAATAGCAGACACAACCTGGAGCATATAAAAACAAATATTCATATGTCAGATCAATAATTTTCATGGAATCATAGAACCATGGAATGGCTTGGGTTGGACAGGGACCTTGAAGATCATGTACTTCCAACCCAGCTGCCATGGGCAGGGACACCTTCAGCTAGACCAGGTTACTCAGAGCTCAATACAACCAGGCCTTAAACACCTCCAGGGATGGGGCATTCACAACTTCCCTGGGCAGCTTTTTCCAGTGCCTCACCATGCTCACAGTACAGTATTTTTCCTAATATCCAATCTAAATCTACTCTCTTTCAATTTGAACCCATTTCCCTTGATCTGTCACTACATGCTCTTGTAAATAGTCTTGCCCCATTGTTTCTGTAAGTTCCCTTCAGGTACTGGAAGGACAGAAATAGGTCACCCTGAAGCCTTCTCTTTTTCAGGTTGAACAATCCCAATTCTTTCAACCTTTCCTCACAGGAGAGGTGCTTCATCCTTCTGATTGACTTGGTGACCTCCTCTGGACTCACTCTGATAGGTGAATGATCTTCCTGTACTGAGGGTCCTAGACCTGGATGCAGTGCTCCAGAGGGGAGCAGAGGGGCAGAATACCCTCCCTTGACCTGCTGCCCAAGCTGCTTTGGATGCAGCCCAGGGTACAAGTGGCTTTCTGGGCTGCAAGTGCTCACTGCCAGGTCATGTCCAACCTCTCATCCACCAGCACCACTAAGTCCTTCTCTTCAGAGCTGCTCTTGACCAGTTCATCCCCCAGCTTGTATTGATACTGGGACTTGCTCCAATTCAGATATAGCACCTTAATTTTGTTTTGTTTGGGTTTGTTTGGTTTTTTTACATTTTTAAAATTTTTGGACAAATCTTTATCAAGTCCTTGAAAAGGCATTCTTTTCCAAAATTGCTTTTACTCTTTTGTAATTTCTCTTGACAATAATTCTTGGTGAGTATGCAGCCAAAACAAGGCAAGCTAAATATTCACTCAGACCTAATCAAATAGATCATATGGACTTTATTTTACCCATTAAAATATTTTAATTTATAAAAATAATCTAAGTAGAAATATTAACACTAAGGATTAAAATCATTTGATGACAAAATAGTCTTTTGTGTGCTTTAATATATGCTTTTATAATTATTTTAAAAAGTAAATTTTATCTTTGCATGCATTTGACACATTTGTAAAAATTCAAATGTCTTATAGCATGTAGTATTTTTTTTAATTACTTTTTGCAATGCCTATACATTACACACTTTTCTGACAAAGAAGACTGAATATTTTAACATTGTAACACGATAATAGTTGCCTCTTAAGGAGAACAATCTATTCCAGACTTCATTGGCTTGTTTAAGTCACACTAACAGAACAAAAGCCTAGGGGTTATTCTATTAAAATTAGTAATTTCTGTATTGATATTACATACGCACTATTAGTTATTATTTATTAGACAAATGTGCTGACCAACCACCGTTAATAACATTTCATAGCACATGTACCTGCATAAGCCAGAATCTGGGAACGTGTTGTATACATACACAAGAACAGTCAATGGAGAAGGAGGAGACAAAAGAACAAAAAAAGTACTAGGCATCATATTCTGTTTAATCTCCTTTGCTGGATTGTATATATAAATAAAATCTACTCATTTTTATATCTATATGTATATAAATTTATATTTATATTTACATATTTATATATTAAACATAGTGGACCATGTTCTGCCCTCATCTGTGCAAACCAAGTTCAGAGAACTAGTATTATGTGAGAGTAAAAGAAGGCCTAATTTCACCCAAAATGAACGCATTGGATCAGATCTTGGGAAGATGGAAATTTTGCAAACTATTTAATTCCATCCAAACAATTTTAACCAGTATGTGACATTTACCTTAGAGTTTTACTTTACTTCTCTTTTGAGCAGCTGGCATGATACACTTGTTGAGAGAAGGCTTCATTAAAAATTATAACACTGGGGAAAAAAGAAAGCTTTTACATTAGGAAACATAAGGTAAGGAAGCACAGAAAAGGTAAGAATTTGCCAACTCAGCTTTAAATCCCTTCTACTCTGTGTGTGTCCATTACGTTTGTGCAGTATACACAGACATGGTTTTGATTACATACCTCCTATTTCTTTCACAGGACTCTAAATAGGACAAGAGTCAAAGGGTAGAAACTGATGCAGAGTTTCCACCTGAACACGAGGAAGAACTTTTTTACTATGTGGGTGACTGAGTACTGGAAGAGATTGTCCAGAGAGATTGTGGAGTCTCCCTCACTGGAGATATTCAAGAACTGTCTGGACACAATCTTATGCAATATGCTTTGGGATGACCCTGCTTGAGCAGAGAGGTTGGACTAGATGACCCACTGTGGTCCCTCCCAACCTAACCCTGATTCTGTGTTCACCCATCTCTAGGTTTTATCTCCATTATTAATGATGTAATCCTTTGTCTTTTTCACTTTACATGATTACAATCCTGTTAGAGAATTGTTAATTTCCTCAAGGACATTAGTTGCTATTACTAGTTCATAAATACATGTTAATTTTGCAAGACTGGCATGAAGACTGTGAGCTAACTATTTTATAGAAACAGTGAAGCACAATAATACTACATTACTTTCAAAAATTGAACTAATCCAACAATCATAAGGCATAGATTTGGGAAAAAATTAAAATTTTATATTAAAGTGTAAAATACAGTTTTTATATTATATTGGCTTGAATAAAATAGAGTTTATTTTTTGTCACAAAGCCTTATCACAGCTGCAATTCAGGATCGTGTGTCCATCTAGCCTCATATAAAATAAGCTAGAGTGCTTTGGCATGGCAGAATTGAGTTGCCTCAAGACAGGATCATAGAATCAGTGGATGATTCAGGTTGGAAGGACCTGTCTGATCTATCCTTCAATTCAAAACAGTGCCATCTCTATTATAAGACCAGCTTGCTCAGGACTTTGTCCAGCCGTGGTTTGAAAACCAACATGGATAGAAATGGCAGCTCTCTGGGACACCCTGACTGTCTTCAGGGTGAAAAAGTTCTTCCTTAGATCTGGTCTGAATCTCTCCTGTTTTGATTCATGCACATTTTTTCCTGTTGTCTCTCAATTCAAAGAGGCAATAGCAGCCCCCTATAGGTGCCAGGGACTGATGCTGAGGCTCAAGGCACCCCTTCCCTATCCTGAACAAACCTTGGTCCTGGAGCCTTTTCTCCCAGGGCCTGGTCACCTTGCTGGTTTCCCTGGAATGCTCTTCAGTCATAGAATCACAGAATAGTTTTGGTTGGAAGGGGCCTTAAAGATCATATAGTTCCAGGCCCTCTGCCATGGGCAGAGACATCTTCAACTAGATCAGATTGCTCAGAGTCCCATCCAGCCTGGCTGGGAACACTTTCAGGAATGGAGCATCCATAGCTTCCTGAGCAACCTGTTCACAATTGCTTGAAAGTATCTGGATCAGGCGCTACTTATCTTCAGGCAATAACTCCTGCTTTTAGTGATCCCATACAAAAAATGTTGTGACTTGTTCAAGATCACAGAGGAATATTATAGCAAGCAATCTCAGGCTAACATCATATTATTAATGTCCCTGTGTGAAAGACTTGTGTCTTTACTACACAGGACCTACAACATTGTAAAAACATATCTTGGAAATAATACACAGTTTTGATTTAACCTGAGATAAACACCATCCTCTCCCATGAATAATACAGATGAAATAAGGAAGAAAAAAGAGTAACAAAAATTCTATTAAGCCTACTGTCTGTTATTACAATCTGCTTTTAACAGGGTTTTTTCTGCTTCATTTCTATTTTTTACAGAGCTGAATTTCCATTATATTCATTTCAATATGGTTTATGAGCAACTGGAGACCCCAAAGCCTCTTCACAGAATTCTGCTTCTTTTTGGACTGTATTAACCTCAAAAATATTTCTGCAGTTCAGACTTTTGCTAGAATTATATGAAAAAAAATAGCTAGCAATGGAAGGTAAAATGTTTTAGTTGCTCTTGCCTACCATCTCAGTCCCTCTGAATAGGGACACTGGGACTAAAAACCTCTTTTTAGGCTCCCAGACTTAAGCGGGATAACTGACACGAAAGAAAAAGAATTTTGTTGAGAGCAGAAGCATCCTCTAATCATTTTAGGACACTGAATAAACAGGACAACTATAAGAAAGGAGGTTTATTTTCCAAGGTGGACAGAGGCATTAGCCTAAAGCCAAAAGGTAAGGATAGCATTGTAATTTACATGTTTTATTTGGAAGCTCTATATTAGGCTACTTTGTAATCGAGAAGTAAATTCTTTTACCTGACAAGAATGAAATTGGTTCTGTAGTGCATCAACAGTGTCTGGTCAGTGGAGAGAAAAATGCATAAAAAGTAGCTTTTTCTGGTGTGGGCAGACTCAGCCTTATCCATGTATGCAGGAGAGGAAAGGCAGTTTGAAGTTTGAAGGAGATGAACTTTTGGGAGTTTTCCCTGAAAAAGGATCAAAGGCAAGGTCAAAAATATCAACTAACAGGTCTAATAAGAGAGTCCAACTGGAAATATTAACCCAATTTATACGGTATTCCTCCAATTCAGATTAAGTTGCTGTTATACTTTTGCATCAAGAGATTCACTTTTGAGTCAGCTCGACACTCAGTCCAGGATGTTTCAGGAATTCGAGAAACTTCTACACACTGTCCTTGATGGGCAACTGGTTGAATGACCTTGCTCACCTGTGCAGTATCATGTACCACACTGTCAGGGGAATATCCTTCGAGCATGAGATGCAGAGACCAACCCAAGATACTGTTTAAAGAAAAGAGGTAGGTAGAAGCAGAGATAGTGGACATAACAGATTAATTTGAGCTGAACTGCAGCAAAGTGCTCTGAGTTTAAGGTAATGATTTTTTTAAATTATTATTATTTTTATTAAATATATAAATGCAATTCTTTTGGTAGAAGGAATCTATATTTCTTGGAAAATAAAATGCACATTCTTATTCTTGTTGTATTTATTGTCTATTAGAGCCAGTAAGCCTATACCAGCTTACTACTTTTATCATGCAAGAGAACTTGAAAAGAGAGTATATATGGTCACTCACATATCTATTTTTAATCTTTCTATCTACTTTTAATTCTTCTGACATTCTACAGCTCAAAAAGGAGAAAATGAGTTCAAGAAAGGACAAGATACCTTTCTGGTTTTATAACTACCAAACTAGATTTGTATGAGCCTTTTCTGCTCTGTGTGTTCAAACATACCCTCAAGTCAAGAAATATATGTATTCTTTGATTGCTTTTAATTTCAGTTTTCTAAGAGCTATTGAAAAGATGTTTTGCTTCAGCCTATAGCATTTATAAAAGTCAGTGGTTAAACCAAATTTTCTTTATACTGATTAGTTAAACTGTCAGTGAATTAAAGAACTTACAGGAAAAGAACAGGAACAGTGTGAGAAAAAATCCATGCTGTTTTGATAGGGAGAGCAAAGCAATCCCATGGTATCAACATTCCAGTAAGATAGCACTAAGAATCCCTTATCTATGGCAATCCATCCAGTAATATTGAAGCTTACAGAACAGTTTGAGAGTGATCAGTTCTTTGAGCCATAAGCAAGTTCGAACAGTAAGAAGTTTAGCAATGAAATGAATGAAAAAAACCCAATGTGAAAAAAGCTGTGTACCCTGAATTTATATTTCTGTGTTTAAAACAGAATAGAAATAGCCAAAAACCACAGAAAATTTGGTTCTTTACCCATAAAAAATTGGTACTGTGACAATCTGTGCACAGTGAAACCTGTGATGCCATGTCAATTAGCTCCTCAGGTGCTTTCTCCTGTTGAAAACTACCACCATGTTGTGTGAGTAGAAAGGATTAACCAGGGCTGTAGAGATATTTTGGTTTCTTGGTAGCTATAAGAGACCTGAAACTACCCTTCCTATTGAACTTCTACAGCAAAACCGGGCTGCACATCTATAAAGGAAGGGGCAAACTAATCTGGTGAATCTCTGCAAGTTTCACTCCTAGTGCTCAGAAAATTTATTTTGTTGGTGCAGACAGCATTTACTCATACCTTCTGCATCCAGAACAACTAAGTTTTCTCAATCTTAGTCCATGACCAAAATGCTTGGATCCTTTCTAAGATATTCCTTGAACCCAAAACTTTATAAGAGTGGCACAATTTAAAACTTAATGAATGCATGGCTCTCCAGGTGTTTTCATATAAAATGTAAAGAACAGAGTGAGATTCATTCATACTAACAATCAATGGTTGGACAAATCCCCTGAACTATCCCTACCCCTACAAAAATCTCAGTAAATGCACTAAAGGAATTTGTCCTACAGTGCCTGAAAGTAACATGTTGACAGAGTAGATCACTTAAACTGGTCTCTTCCATCTCAAAGATCTACTGTTTGCTTTTTCATTCTTGAGTGTCTGAATAATTCTTCCAAAGACTTACTAAATACTTCTTCACTAGAATTCATTGAGGAAAAAACTTACCTTTTAAAAAGCTACTGAATTTTAAACTCCAAGGAGATTTCATGAAATTATATCATACCCATCATGCCACTATTTCACAAGTATCTAATAACCTGCCTGTGGGACAGATGCATGTGATAACAGCACTTCAGTTCTTCTTATTCTTCCCTTTCCTATCAATAATTTCATCAAAACATCTCTCCCAAGAGGTTAGCAAATGCTCATTTACACAGTTATATAGATGGTCTACTGTATAAAAGATGCAGGAATTACAGAAGACAAAAGCAAAATGAAAGTTTTCAGGGTGATGCTCAAATCAAGACTATTAACATAAACCTTATGTGGTTCAAGAGAGAATGACAAGCTGGAGAGGGTGGTTCATTCATAACAGCATGCAAAATTGGCAAGAATGATGCTTCAACTTCCTTTTTAAATACATTTTTATTTTAAATATTCTTTTGAAAGGCTATGAAAGAAGAAGCATGGAGAGCCAAAAGACTTGTGGGCTGAGGAAAAGGGCCATGTGAAGAGAGCCTGGATTTAACTGTTTTGCTCAAAAGCAAATTCACAGCAATCAGTCTGAGAGAGTCTGCCAATTACAAAAGCCCAAAAACCTTGAAATCTCATTTAGACCATTTAAAAAGAGAAATTACACAAACTGGCAATGAAGGTGGTTAACCACTGGAAGAAAATACTGAAGAAAAAGAGTATATTCCAGCTCTAAACTCTTCTAATAGTAATAAGGTCACAGAATCACAGAATATATTGAGTTGGAAGGGACCCACAAGGATCATCGAGCCCAGCTCTTAACCCTGCACAGGACCATCCCCAGGAATATTGTCTGAGTATTGTCCAAACACTTCTTGATCTCTGTCAGGCTTGGTGCTGCGACCACTTCCCTAGGGAGCCTGTTCAGTGCCCAACCAGCCTCTGGGTGAAGAATGTTTTTCTAATATCCAATCTAAACCTCCCCTGACACAACTTTAGGACATTCCCTCAGGTCCTGTCACTGGTCACCACAGAGAAGAGATCAGTGCCTACCACTCCTTTTCCCTTCACAAGGAAGTTATAGACTGCAATGAGGTCATCCTTCAGTCTCCTCCAGGCTGAACAGACCAAGTGCCCTCAATGGCTCCTCATCTGTGTTCCCCTTAAGGCTGTTTACCATCTTCATAGTTCTCCTTTGGATGCTGACTAATGGCTTAATACCTGTCTTATATTGTGGTGTCCAAAACTGCACACAATATTCAAGGTGAGGCTGCCCCACTGCAGAGCAGAGAGGGACAATCACCTCCCTCGACCATCTGGTGAAGCTTTGCCTGTTGCCCCCCAGGACATGGTTGGCCCTCCTGGCTGCCAGGGCACTGCTGACTCAGGTTCAACCTGCCATTGACCAGGATCCCCAGATCCCTTTCCACAGCTCTGCTTTCCAGCATCTCATTCTCCAGTCTTTACACACGTCCGGGCTTGCCCCATCTCAAATGCAGAATCCAGTACTGTCGCTTGTTGAACTTCATATTGTAGGTGGTTGTCCAGTCCTCTAATTTGTACAGGTCTTTCTGCAGGGCTTCCCTGCCTTCCAGGGAGTCAACAGTTCCTCCCAGATTTATGTTGTCTGTAGACTTGCTTAGTATCCCTTCCAGTCTTTTGTCCAAGTAATTTATGAAGATGTTGAAGAGCACAGGACCCTGTGGAACCCCACTAGTGACAAGTCACCAGTCTGATGTTACCCCATTCACCTACCCTCTGTACTTGACCCATGAGCTGATTATTCACCCACCACATGATGTGTTTTGTTTGAAGGCTGGATACCACAGAAACACAGGGATCTGTGTTCAATACATGAATAACTGGATGAAAAGTTATTCTATGCTACAAGGAGACAAAGTCTCATTTCATCGATTATTAGTTCCCATTTCTCTTTGTTAAAGAAAATGGGTTTAATGTCATTGGCATAAGTGACTGCCTATCTGCCCGCTGAATTCAGCTAATGCAGAGTATTTTTAAAGGTATGATTTTCTGGAACATGCACAATCCACATAAGGGACAAAATGGGAAGTGTTTTGACAACATTCACCTTTGCATCAGCAGGCACAACTCAGACCCACCACTAATAGTTGAGGTTGAATCCTATTTTGAGTCTCTCATAATTTTTCTAATATAGATTTATTATCAAAAGCTAAGGTAACAGTCAAGGATAATTGAACCCCTCTAGCATTTTCTGCATTTCTGTCCCTTGGTAGATCAATATAAGAAGTACAGTCAGGACCCCACAGGAATAAAAGCTCTGGTCACACTCTCAGTGTTGTGAGCTGTTCATAAAATTGCTGTCACAGAGCATCTTCTTGCTTGCAGATAAAACACATTTCTAAAATAAAAAGAAAGCTTCATAAAATATCAGGTCTAGTTCAAATTAGGAAAGCATTTTTTACCCTATCATTTTTCAATGCTATGAAAAATGCAGCTATAGTTCTAGCTATGGTTTATCTATGAGCTACTTTGTCACCCACATTGTGCCAGTGATTGTAGCTGTGATGGGAATATGAGTTTTAATGGCGTAAAGACTTAGCAGGGAGAAGGATGGCAGATTTAGGACAAATGAAAATGATACTTGTTAGTTACATTCACCAGTCCTTATGAAACAGTAAAATAATGCTGTCTCAGAGATTTCAATAGTGTCAGAAATCATCTAATTTTATAACTAAAATATTTTTAGTACAGTCTAAGGAAACTCCCTCAGGAGTCATACTCACACTATGTTTCTGTATCTTTTTTCATAAAGGGCTATATTTTTGAGCCTAACTCAATCATCTATAATATTTAAAGAAAAGACTTTTGGGTAAAGCTGAGAGTTTTTTCACAATGTCTATTTGCTAAGCTGAACAAAAGAAAAGTCAAGTTAAAATCAATGCTGATTCCTACTCTCCTGAAAGATAACATGTAGGTAATAAACTACTGTGTAAAATGGTACTGTCTAATGAATGTGGGGCTCTAATGGCTTTAAGTCTTTGTCAATATATCACACTCCTTTGGAGTTAACAAAGCAGAACCTAGGTCCTGAAATACAGTGCTAAAAATCCGCCTGTCCTCTGCAGATACCACCCCTGGAGGCATACACAAGAAGTAGTAAACTTGGAATTGACATTAAGCCAGTTCTACTCAAGGCTGCATGGAATCCAAACCCCACTTTTATATACTGGAGATTTCTGGTGGGGACTGGAAAGTTTTTTTCAATTGGAAATCAAAAGACAAAGAGGTGGAGACAGAAAGCAAGGAACAGTATGCTGTTACCACGTGACATGAACACACACATACCAAACAGCTATTTGACATCAGTCTGCGACTCCTACAAGCAGGCTGGTGAGAAACAGTACAGTGCTACAGAAGCAGTATAGCAATTACTATCTGCATAAACTGAACATCTATCATCTAGAAGGTAAAAAAGCAGAGGCTGTGGAATGTGCACAGGTATGATCCTTTCTCACATATAAGAAAGCAAGCCTGTTTTTCTCTCCTTTTTACAGGAGTCAAAAAGTAATCTCGATGGAAATGTTTCTTGGAAGAAAGAGCATATCACTACTACTTTCTATGGACAAATTTATATAAGGAGTCCTTCGACCGATAACTAAAAGAGAGCCATTTTCTACAAAGTTTTCAGTTGGTAGTGGGCTTTTGTGTCCCTTTTCTATAGATCACAGAGATTACGTTTCTACTTTTAATTGCTACAACAATATATTTAGCACCTCAGAGCAAGAGACAGTGGGCACAACCCGAAATGCAGGAGTGCCTGTCTGTCATAAAGAAGCGCTTTCTTCACTGAGAAAAAATGAGAGTGACTGAACAATGGCTCAGATTGCTCTGAGAGGTTGTGGAGTCTTCTTCCTTGGATACATTCAGAAGTTATCTGCAACTAGTACCAGCTCTAGGTGGCCCTGCATGAGCTGGCAGGTTGAAC
The DNA here is from genome assembly GCF_022539395.1 of Myiozetetes cayanensis. Taxonomy (NCBI): domain Eukaryota; kingdom Metazoa; phylum Chordata; class Aves; order Passeriformes; family Tyrannidae; genus Myiozetetes; species Myiozetetes cayanensis. The sequence goes on from NW_026087411.1 coordinate 20,606,665, forward strand.
TTGTTGACCTCCAGAGGTCCCTTCCAACCCAACCAGTGTGTAGGATTCTGTGACACTATAATAAGAAAAGGAGGGCATGTACCAATGGAGAACTAACTGCTGGTTGCTATTACTACCAGAAAAATGGAGCAGGAATAGAAGGCAGAGGAGACCAACACTGATCTGGTAGCTACTTTGAAGTCCTGTTTTGACTTAGCAAAGCCAGATTACAACTGGATTCTCACCAGTACTTACCCTTGCTGAGTGAATTGTGACTCCTATGTCTCTGGCTAAATGCCATCACTATTTTCCTGCACAGAACAGTCCAGCAGGAGTCATGACCTTTTCCAGAAGGATTAATTTGCAGCATGAGAATGCATGTGTTCCATTCTCTGTTTCAAGGGTCTGACTGACACTCTCTCCAGCTAGTCCTGCATCCCCTCCTGTCTGCAAGAAAATGTGGTGTGTTAGGCAGGCAATCTTGGCTTGGAGGGCTGTTTCATGGACTATTGAATTCCTCATGCTCTCGAGAAAGAAATAGCACGGTTGGAGAACTAACAGGATGCATAAACCCTGAGCCTTGTAATTCTCTACACTTGCTGAGGTTAGTGATGCAGGAGAAAAAGCCAGAGCAAAATCTAACAGAAATGGGCTGCAAAATAACCATAACACTCCAAATAAAGCATAATTCTAATTTCCCACCTACTCATTTCTAGCCACAGTTCAGACATGGGTGCAGGATGTATTATGATTTTTTATCTGATCTGCCAAGTCAGGGTTTCATTTGTGAATTAAATATTTTACATTAAGGTATTACTGGGCCATGAACAGCCTGCACTTGTTTATGTTTTGAGTTGAAAATGAGCAGTCCAATGGAAATTTCAAACACAAAGGTACTTAGAGTATATAAGATTTCATGGAATGAAAGAGAAAAAATGTGCAAGATAGTGTCTTACAAGCATAGTTATTCTGATGCAAAATCTTGAGATGGAACTGTCACTTAGTATATCTTATAAAACAAAACAAAACAAACACCTTAGTAAAAGCCTGAGGGAACTGTTTAGCAAGTAGATTAGTGTCTCTACCATTATTTTTCCCAAGCAGATTTCAAATCATTATGTAAATATCTAAAACCAGCATAATAAAATTCCCATTATTTATTGTCAAATGTACAGTGAAAGTTGAAAGAAAAATATCTTCCCTTTCAAACTGAAATAATCTCTTAGCATATGCCTCTCCCAATGAAATTACTTACGGAAGTCTTTACAGACGGCAGCCTCAATTCCAGCATATTTGTCATATGTAATTATGGCTTCTTTCTGAAATTGCAAGAAAGAAAAACTGATTATTATTTCAACATCAATCATCTTGACAATTACAAATATTTGCTCCATAGGGGACGTAGATGCATCATGTCATATTTATACATAGTTTCATGCTATTGGAAATATAAACTGTTAGCATTCTCTCTAGGTTTCTTGTTTACTTCTTCTGTATGAACATTTTACTAATTAAAAATAGAGGAATCCTGAATGTAATGTACATTCAGCACAAGTATGAGAATGGGAACGAGGCTACTAATTTCTCAGCTGTAAAATCACTGCAGTAATATTTCAATGACTTCAGTAAAAACTGTACTCTTCGAAAATCTGGAAATACTGCAGCATCTTAACTACACTATAGTATGGCAATGTAAAAATTAAGTCACTCAGAGAACCTTAGCTATACACAGGATAAGCAATACTAAAATTTCTAAGTGAGGAAAAAGTGGACTTACCATTATCATTTGAAATTGTAAACAAAATATGTATTTCTATCTAAAGTACGACATTCATATTGCATAAGGTCAAAGTAAATTTGCTAGGTGCTTCAAAAATGTATTCCCATCAGTTTACAGCTTATTTTCCTAGGTTTTTTTGGCACATTTGGCTTGTGGTTAATGAAAGAGACCCCTAATTTATTTATCTTATCATAATGGCACTGCAGTAGAAACAAGTGTTGGTTGTATGTCACATTTGCCTGTATTAAAATACTCACATTACCTGAGTTATCCTTTTAATCTAATCTGTGAACATTTCATTTTCCAGCTTCTGAAATTCTGAAAGCTGAACTTTGATTTGCCCAAATTCACATTATTTATGAAGCAAAACATAGTGTACAAACCTCAGTATGAATGCAAGATTAGATTGCCCTTCTCAGGTTCTTTAGCAACCCAGCACACATAGCTTAACCATATCTAGTATAGAGCTGAATTTTAAGCATATTTTCTTTTTTGAGAAGGTGATAAAAGTAAAACTTTTTTAAGTTTTCACTTTTCTATCACAGTCATGCATGGACTGCACCTCAAGCTCTTCTAGAACTGCTGCAGACTGATTTCTTACTGCGGCTCTCTCCTCATGGATCTCCTAGACTAGTATAGACAAACAAAACTAGGTCATTTGGCATCTTCCAGACTATCTGAATACTCTTGAAACTATGAAATACAGTGTTTGTCAGATTCTGTGTTTGTCAACTGAGGGACTTAAAATAGTTAATATATTCCATCCGGCTAAAAAGAAATCATATATTTATGACTTTTAATATACAAATGTAACAATTACTTTTCTGTACTTAGCAAGTAAAAAAGAAATAATACAGCATTTATGTACTTAACTGTGAATACTACACAGACTTTTAATATTTCTAATAGGTGAAAGATTTTACTTCAAACATGTAATATTGAATGCCTTCACAATCTATGCCAACTCCTATATTTATGATAGAATTTTTGTTCCTTCAAAAGATTCCTCTGAGGTAACTTTAACGAGACAGTGTTCTTGTTAATGCTATCATGTGGAAATATTCCCAAAATACATGTAATGTACAAAATCTAAAAATAAACAGGATATTGTAAATTCTATTTGGTAGCTAAATATTTTAAAAGTTTTAAAACATCTGTCTTAAACTCCTTGTCCAACCCTCCTCCCTTTCCCTGGCTGCTTCCTCACACCATTTGGCAGACAGAAACAAAGAAAAAATCTGCCATCTGCAATCTGTGATATGAATTAAAGACATTTAGGCACATCAAGATGTTCATTCTGTTTTGAGACACTCTCCTTAAAGAAAACCACTGATTTTCTTAAATCTACAGGTATCTGAACTGATATTTCTAAAGCAAAAACCAGTCAAATACTAAAAAACCCAGAAACAAACCTTTGAGATGATGTCAGGAATCTCCTATGATAATGCCATAGAAACATTTTTGTACCACAGTGTCAGTCTCAGGTGAATCACGAACTCTACATCAGTTTCAATCTCCACACTAATGCGCACTCAGTCCTACACCTTTTTCTCCAGTTTTTTACCTCTTCTTTTGTACCAGGGCTACAACATACCTGAGCTAGGGATGCGGGAATGTAAGCTGGATTTGTTTCATACACCTACACACACCCATACACAAACATAGCCACCCACATGCATACTGATTCTGCATATGGTATAAGACAAGATGATGCACTTAATGCATATGTATCCAGCATTCTCCTATCTTTCAGATCAAGGGAAATGTCACAGGCAACTCTGTCTAGGACTTAAACTTCAGAATTTCTGTGTTGCCCACAGGTATAACAAAATTGTATAGATTCTGTGTACTTTTTTTACCAATTTTTTAATTTGTTTTTATTTTAAACTTTGCTGAACTAAAGGGAATGTGGAAAAAAATATTCAAAATTAGCCAGCTCAATTAATCAATTGAACATGTGAATTCACAAGAAACTACTCTTATCAGTTGCCAGAAGAAATCATTGTCCAAAAAGATCACCAAAAATCAACACAGTCTTTTTATTAATTAATCTGCTGAGTGAACCCAGAGTAAAGGTCCAACTAAACAGCTGTTGTCACAGAACATGACTTATGCCAAACACACGGAAATCTATAATCAAGACAGAAAGTAGGAGTATATCCACAATGGCATCCAGTGTCTAACTTCTTGAATACCAGTTGGCACCAACTCTGCTGAAGTCCTTATTTTTTGTGTCCAGGATTCAGGTATGCTCCAAGCTCCTCCACAATGGCCTGGAGATAATCTGACCTTCTTCTGCCTCTGCACTTTCTATAGTAAAGGTCAAAGAAGACAAGTAATAAAGGTGAGAAGCCAGGAAGGGTGGAATTGCTGCTGTCAGACTGGCTGTGTTAGAGGATCCTGCCTTGTGGCTATTCAGAGACAGCATAACAATGGGTGATCGAGAGGGAAACGATTTGGTGTGGTTGAGCTCAAATGCAAACCCAGATATTCAGAAGGGCTTTGTTATCTGTGAATCAGATAGAGGGGATAGAAAATGTATTGTCCATGAGAATAAAATAGTTTGCTGAGAAATTTGAAATCACAACAAACTGCCAGAAGAGCAACAATTTAAAAGACTTTAAGAATGGAAAAAAATAAGCAGACCTAAAGAAAGGGGGTATGGGGAAAATAGGAACAGTTCCAGGGACACACAGTGTTCTGTTATTCTAATTGTTCTGCTTATTATGCTGTAAACACTCCATCAAATGTTCTCCATGGTTATCAAGCATATGTTTTGAATGCATTATGTGAAACAATTAGAAGCACATGCTTCCTTTTCTATTCATAGAAAAATGCCAATATCAATCTTATTGTCACAGTCTTGCCAGAGCTCTTCTCTGGCTGGACACTCACCATGCAGCTGTCTTGGACCCCAGCCCATTTTGACCTCTTCCTGTTAAGTTCCCCTTTGCTTTTTCAGGTTATAAGAATGGTGCTTTTTAAGCCTTCCCTTCACATTTTCTCTGCACACCCTCTTGCCTATTACCCTATTACACAGAGACCCTGACCCTATAACTCCATTACACCATCTCTTTCTTCTGCATCTGCAGCAACGGGCGTATACTCATAATGTTTAAGGGAAGTCTGTATTCACAAGTCCAGGACAGCTCTAACACCAGGGACAGTGAGGTCTATCCCACCCAAACCTGACCATGGATTTCCATGGTAAAATCTTGTCTGAATTTATTACTTATTTCCCTCTTGCACTAAGCCCTGATGGCAGCAGTGCACATGTCAACATCAATTCTGCCACAGAAGAACTTGGAGTGCACATCAGACCCAAAAGCACCTCCTGCCTTCACAGAGGGACTCTGGGGGGAAAGTAAGTAAGTCTGGCCAGATAAAAGGCATTAGAACAGACACTGACACAGGTCAAAAAAACGGGGAAAAACCTATATACAAAATGGAGTTTGTCATTTAGTAGGTATTCTGTTTGCTTTTCTGCTAGCAGCAGGTTTTCTCACAGAAAACCTCATAAAAGGATACAGGAGAAAACACTAAAACCCACTTATATGTGACCCCAAGTTCACTTAGTCTTTATGCTCTTTATGCTCCAACATTTGTTTTTCCAAAGTACTCCTCCGTGGAAAGGCAATCTAGAACAAATTTTCCTTTCAATACTAATCTGATGTGGAAATATAAAATATCCATGTATAGAAAACATAGTCTTGAAGAGAATTCAAAATAGCTTTTCCGAAATTCAAATATTTCAGTCACTTTTTTTCCCCAATGTTCGGAAATTTGTTGCTTCTGATGTTGGACATGGGAAAAAGAGGTGTTTCTGATTTTCACAGGGGACAAAAAGCTCTGCTTCCATCTTCCAGTATAGAAAATAATGATGTAGAGAAGAAAACATCAAAAGTAGGGTTAAAATACTCTCCTTGCTTCTGTAATAACCAATTGCTCTCCAGACTATTGTGCAATCACAGGAATGTCTGACAGCTCAACTCCCATCCATGGACAGCCACACAAAAATGGTTGACAGAGAAGAGGGAAAGGAGACTGAGCAGCAAAGAGACTCTGAGCAGAGTCATTCTTTTTCAGTATGGTAGACCAAGCTTTTAAGAAAAATGTTGTAACTTGTACTTCAATTTCTGACACTTCTAATTTCTGAAGCACAGGAATTTGCAAAAGAATATGAAACAATTGTAGTATCTCACTAGAATTAATAAAAACACTTTTTTGAAATTTTGTTACTTGTTTGTGTAATATATGCCTCTCAACACTACTGTCAGAGACAGAAAATCAGTGAGCTCTGGACTTACTTATTTTCTTAATGTCTTAATAGATTGGAAATTCCTTTTCTAGTGTCACTTTTCCTTTTTGAGTGAAAATTACCTTGTTTCATTTAAAAACAAACAGAAAAACAAACAACCTCCTTGTAGTGGTTTTGACCATGGACAGATTTTAAACACTTACTGAAAACATCTTTTCCCCCCTCCTCCCACTTCTGCTCTTCTCAGAGGAGATTAAAAAAAAAAAAAACAGTCAGAGAATTCCTGAGTAGAGATAAGAATTGGGAGATTCACTTACTAACTAATTTTCACAGGCAAATAGATTCAAAGTTAATAGAACTTCAATTTATTTCTAACAAACTTAAACTAAAAGCTAAATTTATTGCTAACAGAATAAGAACTAAAGAGTAAAAGAATAAAACAGTCTTAAAACACAACCCCTTCTCTCCACTCCCCCCTTCCCTCCATGTTCTCAGTCCTCCCCCCAGCAGCGCAGGGAGACAGGAGAGGGGGGAAGTTACAGCCAGTGACTGCTTCTGCTGCTGTTAAAATCCATCTCTTAAACAGAAACGCTTCCCAGTTCACTCTCCTGGGGGGGTCACTCTTCCATCGAGCACAGAGGTCTCTCTCTCTGTGCATTCTGATGGTCTCCATGGGCTGCAAGGGACAACTTGCTTCACCATGGTCATCACCACGTTTACAGGGGTAATGGCTTTGAGTCCTTCTCCTGTTTCCTATGGGGTCCCTTCCCACAGGAGGGGCCCTTGATGGACCTCTCTGGTGTGGGTCCTACCCTCGGGCCACAGTTCTTCCATAATCTGCTGTCCCTTAGGTCACGAATGAGCTGCATCAGTGTGGATCCCCCACAGGACCACAAGGACTTGTGGGTCAACTTACTCCAGCCTAGGTTTGTCTCTCCATGGGCCACAGGTCTCCAGCAAGACTGTTTCATCTTAGGCCTCCCATGGGGTCACAGCCTCCTCATGCACTCCTCTGCTCCGGTGTGGGCTCCTTCACGAGCTGCAGAGGGGGGTCTCTGCTCCCCAGCAATCTTCCACAGGCAGCGGGGTCTCAGCTTCCAGTCTTTCCCCTGCTACACTTGACCTTGGAGTCTACATTGCTATCCCATGTTCTCCTCTGCTCTCTTCTCCAGCTGAAATTTCTATTGCCACACAGGCTTCTCTTCTTGTGTTCTTTAATATGTCATCACAGAAGCAATAATAATAATAATAATAATAATAATCTTGGCTCGCGAAGACTGGCCATTATAGAAGCAAATATCATTGGCTAGTAGTAGAAAGTCCATCCTAGAGCTGGCTATCATTGGCTTTCTCATACAATAGCAAAAGCTTCTAGTAGCTTCAAACCAAAATTATCTCTATGGCCCCCTGTTACCAAAAATTCAGCCACTTGAACACATGACACCCTCCAAAAAAACAAACAAACAAAAACAAACACAAAAAACCAAACAAAAAAAACCACCCAAACACACTAACTTGGGATCTTAGTTTAAACTTTTAAATAAATGAAAGTATATATTGTACAGAAGTGAGCAAGAAAAAATAGTCTTCCCAGAAAAAAAAAAAAAAAAAAAAAAGAGTGGCAAAAGCACAGTCAGACAAATCAGAAGTAGAACTCTGAATTCTAAGGTTTTTGCCTTTGTCATGAATTATGTACAAACATATAATATCTTTTCTCAAAAGAAAAAAGTACTGTGCTAATATGAATATTATTTAAACTTTACAATTTTTGACAATTTATCGCTAGAAAGTATTTATGAAGTATCTACTTTTAAAATAGTTCCTCAAAATCGTATTTATACTGAGGGCTATTACATTTATAGTTTCAATATTGTTGGAGGGTTTAAATAATGTGGTAAGACTAATATATGATTCTATCAAACAGGGATTGTTAACAAAACTGAAAAGTAAAGAATTTTTTCTTACATATGACATATATTTTGTTGTTGATTTACATTTCTCTTTAAACCTTATACAATAAGTTGAACAATCACTTTTATTATTTTTGGCAAACCCTTCAGTAAAATGCATTTTACTTAGACTAGGTCTTGCAGAAATTGTCAACAATTATAGGAAAAGAAAGTTCTTGAATGCTGAAATAAGTTTTAACATTGAAGCAGGACAACAGCATATGTCCCAGTTTTTGAGACAAGAGGACATGATTTAAAAATTCATCTCTTCCACACATGATAGTGTGACAGAATGAAAAAGGTTTGACACAAAGAGGACACACAGAAAAATCCCTTCCACTACAGCAAGCATATCCATGTAATTCATTTATTGTATTTTTTTTTTTCCTCCTTTCTGTGGATGGGAACATAAAATTCATTACTACAGCAACCTCCACGCTCTGTGGGAGCTAAGCCAGACACACACATGGGAGCCTGGCTAATGGAATTCTTTAAGAGGCTCCGGCAGCCCCCTTCCTCTCCCAGCCGTTTGCAGACATCTCTCACTCCCAGCAGGTTCAGGTTCTCACCGAATACGATGGTTTTACAACCCAGATTAAAACCAAACACCATTGTAAGGTAAAACATGCACAGATATTCTTCTCAAGAATGCCAAGGCAGAGGAAGGATTAAAAAAAGGTTTATTTCATACGCAAAGACCACTTTTTTACGATGTAGCACATTTTACCTTCGGGGCAAAAGGCAATGCACCGCCTTCTCCAAGCCTTCTTGCATCTTCTCTCTCCTCCCCTGCCCTCTCCTGTCCAAGGAGGCCTTGTACATGTCTGCAAACACATTCTCTTTCTGCATACCATAGAGAGAGATAGCTGCTCACAACTTCCCCCTGCAACTTTGTTTGAAATGAAGAAGGAGGGGGAAAAAAAATCATATAACCTGTTTGAAAAGGCTTTTTGCAGTTTTTCTAAGCAAAACAAGTTCTTCCATTACATATGCTTGCACGATTGCACCTGTCTCTACAACTATAAAATGAAATAGTTTAAAAAAAATTTATTTCCAATATTTATCATGAGGGAAAGCATTCATAGGGGAAGCAAGATACAGTTTCTGTTTTTTTCCTAGAATTTCTCTATTTAAGCATCCATTCCAGCACTGACATGGGAAGCAGTTTTACTGGCACGTACACTGGATGATCCACATAGCTCACAAATAGTGCTTCTGTTGGAAAAATAAATAAGACAGTAAACCAAAATAGACATAAATATGTAATTCTTTTCTGTAAGCTTCAGCTCTTGCTTTACACTGGAGATAATGTCGTCATTAAATACAAGTTTGAAGCTCAGGTGGAGACAATGGAAGTTAAAGGCTCTCAGTACTTTGCAGGACGACACTGCATAATATTACAATCAAACATGAATTTTTCCTTTAATTCATATAACACTTTACATCAATGTCAACATTACAAAGTTGCCTTTTCTAAGATGAAAGGTTGTTTCCATGGTACACAAACCAAACAAATTCTGCATATCCTGTCACATCACTACATTGAAACTCTTCTGCTTCTTTGGATCAATTCAAAGACACTGATTTGTGACAAGATCTGTTTTGAAAAGGTCCAGAATGAGTAATGCAATTGCAGTGCTTGTCTTCCACCGGCAAGCACTTAAGTAACTGCACTACTGATGTGCAAAGCTCATCTCAAAAGAAGAAAAGTTTGCAAACACTGGTCTGAATACTTTTGTAAGCATTGATCTTGAACTTCTGCTTCAAGAACTATCAAAGATTGTAATTTTTTTTTTCAGTTTAATTTGTTACACTGTAATAATGAAAGAGAACGACCAGGAGATCAGGTAATTAGACCATTATGGTGATAAAACCCCTACATCAGCCAATATGACTTAAAGAAAGCAGTAAAAAGGGCATCCAAATGTAGTGCAAACCACCTGCTAGCACACCAGTTTACTGTAGTATTAACAGAAAGGCACAGATTGTTCTGATTATTTTTTTGTTTCAGAGAGAAAATAAAGCCCATGATACTGAACTGTGAATATGTCAGCTATGGAGCAGAATGTTGTGGAAGACTGGCTGTCCAACATATCATATGCAAAACACTGCAAAAAAGAGTTACCTTGACCTCAAGCAGAAGAGCATTCAGCATGTACAACCACTGATTTTGTAATTGCGCAGCTCTCCAAGCAGGACTCCACCTTTATCTTCAATTTGACTGTGGAAAGCAGGCTGAAAAATCATGGCAGTCAGGTGAATTCCCTGATTACTGGAAGAAGGGAAAGATAACTCCCATTTTTGAAAAGGGGAAAGTGGAAAGTGAAAGATCCAGGGAACTACAGACCAGTCGTTTTCACCTCTGTGCCAGGCAAGATCGTGGAACAGAGTCTCCTGAAAGTCACAGGGGCTTATTGGAGATTCATGACAACAAGTGCAATGTTTAAATCTAAAATGTTACACATTTTGAGTGCAATATTTATATGTAGACTATGTAACATTTTCAGGAGGCCATTATCATCATGTCATTTAAAGTACTTGCAGAGGGAGTGCATAGCGTTTAGCAAAGCATGGAGTGCTTCACCCCCACAGGTTTCTGTAGTTGACCATGGAACATTCTCCAGCCTTTGAAACATCCTACAAAAGCAAGTATTTAGGTAAGAAAGCCAGGCAGCAGTTAGCAAATCCCATCACATCTATGCTTACTCTTGTTCCCAGCAGCCAGGTCCAGGCAACCAGAGATATTTAAGAATGTGCCTTCCTCCACAGTCAGCAGTAGGTAGGTACAAAGCACCTTGAAATATCTGAGTCTTAGCCCAGTCAACAAAATCTGGACCAATGCACTGGAGGGATCATTTTTTAAATGCTGCAGGTGTGTGCATTTAATTTCCACACTGCCTCATATCCCAGCTTCATATCACAAGGCTTGATGGTTGTATCTGCCATGCTCTATGTTGTGGCCATGAGAACTGTGTGAATAGCATGTGGTAGCACTGTCTCATGGTTGATACCTCAGATAAACAGGAAAATGGGAGAAATATTCAAATGACAAGTCTTGTGACTTCCAGTTAGGTCTTGTTTTAAAACAGAATTTGCAAAATGAATGCAAAAACTAGCATAGAACAACCACATAGAGCCTCTAGAATTCATGTCCAAAAATCACATCATATTTTTTGATTCTTGTGTTCTGAGAGCAGTTTATTACACATTTAGAAAACACACATTTTCATTCTAGTAATTAGCAGTCAGTGTTCACCATTTAAAGACCTCATGCTCAGAGGGAACTCAGAGCTGATGTCTCCTCACAACTTTAAATCTGCTCCTGGAGCTTGTATATGGAAGGGAAAACCCTGTGTTGTGATCTTAACAAGCTCATAAACAAGTCTAAGGCTGACTGTAATTTATCTTGATTTAGCAAGTCAGCTAGAATAAAGTGTTTAAAATAATTGCTAAGTTGTCCTTCAAATTCCAAAGGGCAATTTTGGTTCTAAAAAGTAGTGGAAATTTTAAAGAAATATTAGCACAATAGGTTTTTCACTAGAAATCAAGACTTTTAGTGGCAAAAAAAAAAAAAAAGTTGTATTGCATATGAACTTAAACACTAGCATATGTCAAATTCACATGCATTTCCATGTAAATTTCATTCCATGCATTTCCATGATTTACAGATCATAGAAAAAATTGTAATTCAAATACCATTAACCTTCATTTCTTTGGTACTGTATTTTGCTTGTAGTAAAATTCTTTAATACAGTGCTGTCTCTATAATTCTAAATAGTAAAATGTCTGAAGTCAGGCACTAAAAAAATCTTGAGCTTTTATTTTTCTAGATATTTAAATTTGTATTTCTGTTGTTTTATGTTTTCTTTTAGACTTTTGAACCTGCATGGCATACATTTTCCAAAGATTCTTTTGCAGCCACAAAAGAATATTTTCAGATGTTTTAAAAAAACAATTGAAAGGCTTTCATATTCTCATGCCTCCAGAAACTCATTCTTTTACAAACACATCTAATAGTCTGATACTCATTATGGCGATGTCAGTTTGTTACACAGGTAAAACACTGTAACAACGCCTGAAAGAAGTGTCTACATAACGATAATGTCTTGCTTAGATTAAAAAATACAAGTAGAGCTGGCAAAATTTTTCTCCTTTGGCATATGTCCAGGAATTGTAAGTCATACTGTGTATGGGTATTAACAATATTTTGGCCCTGCAGGGTATTTTCTAGTGTTTTATCATGAAAAAAAAGTACCTTTCAAGGCTAGTATCACTGAAACAGTAAAATCTAGCCTTGCAGATTTGTGAAAGACTACAAGGTGATATTAACTGTCCTTTATTTAATGTAAAAATTTTAAGAACACAATAAGTGAGGATAATTTTTTTAATAAACAACTAAAAAAATATAATATAGGAAGACAAAGCACAGAAATGTGAAAATGAGTAAGCATTTCTATGTAGATTAAATTAATGTAAAACATATTCATTAAATGGCTGAGGATGACCTAGTTACCTGTCCAATCCACTACATAGGAAAGCTGGCAATATGCTTTTATTATCCATATTTATACACCGTTTTGATAACTTGAAGTGTATAAGTTATACCGGAGTTTCAACTGCACCAAGCAGCTCTAGGATAAAGCCTATATTAATAATCAGTATCAATTGTTTGGGAAATATGTGGGAGACAGGGTGTATGAAGAACTGATCAGTTTCCCCAGGTTTTAGGGCTGTCTAGATTTTAAGAACTGTGAAAAGAACAAAGAAACACCCTTCTCTGTAGTTTCAAGAAAAATCTTTGTTCAAAGCTTTGTTCAAATCTTCCAGTGGTTTCCAAAACGGGAACAAATTCAGCAAGCACTTGCATTTTCAAGGCAGGGTTTGCTACATTTTTTGCCACAATGAACAGAAAAGACACAGAATTACAGTAGCAGCTTTAGTGAACTCCGGATTTCATTGCACCTTTCCAGGCTCATTAGTTCAGCTAACAGATTCTACTTGTTAAGAGACTCTGTGGGTAGCAGCAGTAGCAGCATACAGTGACACTAAACCAGAGGTACCTGCAGAGACCATGGTTCAGGCAGTCTCCTGGGCTGGAGATGACACTGTAAACCCTGGTAACGGAATGTTCCATTTATTTTCAATTTATTCACATTTCATTATGATTTTCTTTCACACATAGGCCAGCTTCACACCTCTCAGGCTTGCCTTTTGCACCTCAAAGGAAACTGAAGAATTATCAGACATATGCTGCTTCTACTTGCATTCCTTTAACCCCCATTGATGCAGGGTCATATAGCTGTGAGGAGAAAAAGATGCCCTTCATGTTAGCATCCCTTTGTGGAAGATTTTTCATTTGTTATTATATTTAGTCATTTTGAGCAGTAATAGAAACTGAAATTTTGCCTCCTGGAGTACAGTGGCTTAAACATTTTAAATTTTTTTTGCTGGAGGGTGATGCCTTTTTTCCCTCTTCTTCTTCTAGTCTAGCATCCATTTCCTGCTATACTGCATAATGAACATGAAATGTATTTTTGACAACCAACAAAACCTCCAAGTTCAATAATGAAGGCAGCAATAGCCACACAGCATTTTCTTTGCTCTTCCACTGAACATGAAATATGGTTGATTAAAGGAGATGGACTTAATAAGTTCCCAGTGTGGTACAAGGTCAAAATGGGAGAGAAAGATGTGAGGATGTAGCAGTCACCTACACAAACTTTACCACAGTACAGGCTGCCCTTAAAGAATTAGAGAGTCACAAAATCCTGGAATGGTTTGGGTTGGAAGGAACCTTGAGGATCATTTACTTTCAACCTCCCTGCCATGGGCAGGGGCACCTTCTGCTAGACCATGTTGCTCAAAGCTCCATCCAGCCTGGCCTTGAACACTTCCAGGGATATGTCATCCACAAGTTCTCCAGGCAACCGGTTCCAATGCCTCGCTAAAAACTGGATTTCTTTATTCTAAAGAAATCTAATCTAATTCTAAATCTTCAGTTTGAAGCCATCCTTGCCTACCACTACATGCTCTTGTAAAAAGTCCCAGTAGAAAATCACTAAGTGATCAGTTTTTCCACAACTGGATCAATTAGTAACTTGAGAAAGCCTTTGCTTTGATGGTGCACAGGGAAAAAATTTTAGCATCCCCAGACAGTAAAAGTGACAGTGCCTAGAGAATATATTTCTGTATTAATAGTTCTTGTCCTTCCTTGGGCATCTGTGTGAGAGACAGAGAGCACAAACTTTTTGTGTTCCTTGAGCTCTTCATGTAAGCTCACCTAGGAGCTGCAAAATAGATACAATATCACCCATCAAAAAAAAAAAATTACTTCCACATACCTTCTCTGCATTCACAGCACTAGCTGGTATGGAGAAATTTAGGCTGCTCCTCCTCATGGAGAGTCATTGCAAATACACTGTACTACAAGAACTGCGCATTCCTCTCCCCATGTAACAGCTGCCAGCTGACAAGATGTCACAGTTTGGGGGACGGTGTCACAATTTCATGTCAGTTTGTATACTATAAAATAGCACTATAGAGTAAGAAAGGAGAATGCAAGTGTACAACTTAGATAAAAACCTTTTCATGGGAAAACAACAGTGGACAAGCCACAGTTGCTTTTACAATACAATATTTTCTTACCAGTTTCCAAAAAACTGAAACAAACGCTGTTGCTACAGGCTGCATTGTATAATCTGAACTTGTCAGTTTGTTGTCCCACGCTGTCTGTGGCTATTGCCTTTTCTCATGACTGAGAGAGAATTGATGATCCACCACCCAGATTTCCTGGACACATAATTCAAGAAATTGCATCCATTCCTTTCACTGCCAATGGAACTGGAGCAAATCATGTAGACCAAGCCTGGAAGGGAAAATACAAGCCCAGACATTTCTAAACATCTCATTAACCATCATTGCATCACTGGGACCCCACCTGTAAACAGATATCTCTCTGTGCTACAGTGTCATGAAGACATCTCCTACCTCATAGATATATTGTGGAATTTAATACACTAACGATCCAAATTGTGATGTTGGTCCTTACATTCATTTCATGTAGCAAGGCTGAGATAAAATCAACATAATTGAATTTTATACCTGTGCAAATCTCATAGTGTGTGTAACAAACAGTATGGCACTAATGACTGTCAATCCTCATACTTTTTTCAAGTGCTTATCTCAATGGTATCTGAAAATATTGCTCAGAAATATGTCTTAGAGCCTTCCTTTTTGCTCTCATTTTATACTTTTTAAACCACAGGAAATAGCTCATCTGGTTTGTATGCTTTGGGTTGTTTTTGTGAGTAAATGAGCTGTGTAAAAAAATGACAATCAAAAACTGCTAGCCCCACATGCTGTTTTCAGAGTGAAAAGATACATGACCAGTCTGATCTCCAACTGAAATGAATTTCATAGTAACATTTTTGCCTCTCTGAGGTATTTGCTACTCACTTGCATGAGTTTTCTTCTTGACTGACAGTTTCAATTTTAAAGCTGAAAATCCCTCTCAGGAAAACCTCAACAGAAATTTTAAATATCAGGATAAAGACCTTGAATCAGCCAGCATTTTCAAACTTTGAAGGAGTATACAGATCAGAACAATGTGGTGATTCTTTTTTTTTTTTTTCCTTTTTTTAAAAAAAAATTGATTTCTGTCTTTGAAACTACTCAGACTATTTTCAACATGTTAGTGTTCATTCCTAGGCATAGAGAATTCATCTAATCAGTTCTTAAGGTCAGGAAAATATATGTTAATGTGTCCTGCACTGTGCTCCAAAGAATAACAAGTAGAACTGTTTTGTCACTTTGTTTTTAATTGCTTGTATTGTTATTTGGAGGATGGGGCCCTGAGTAATTGTTTCATGTTTTCGCACTGTGATATCATAGATTCATTTAGGTTGGAAAAGATCTTTGGGATCATTGAACCTAATTGTTAACCTAGCACTGCCAAGTCTATCACTAAACTGTGTCCCCAAGTGCCACATCCACATGACTTTTAAATATCTCCAGGGTTGGTGACTTAATCATTTCACAGGGCAGTGCTGGAGAGAAATGAAGTAAGATGGTGGTAAGACTGCTCTATGGTGGGAGAGTGCATGGTGGAAAACAAGTTTTCCTTTTATATTCTAATCAGTCAACATTCGCTAACCATGTGGGTTGAATTATTGTGTCAAGTACATCCATACAGTATGCATGCATATATGAACTCATTGTTTCTATTACCTAAAATGCTGACATGTGCATGACTTACCCCCCAAAATCTGATCACAAAAACTTATTGCTTGGCTCAGCCTAAAAAACTAAATCCTTTGTTACTTTGGGATTAGTTGTTCATGTACACAAATGAACAGTCATATGCCAACCATGAGGCAAGTGATGCTGCAACTGTGTTGTTAAACTCCAGGCATTAAATCCTAATGATAAATAGAATATCTCAAAAAGGGCTGTCACATTGCTCAGACCAAAGTTGGATCCCATTTTTCTAATCCCAAAGTGGAGGCAGAAAGTTTGTTTCTTTGCCCAACATACCATGTCATAACTGCTTCATGAACATACTGAGAACTGTCTGAGGACATGTCATTTCAAATGATCACCTCTCATTTGAAGAAAGAGAAAAAGTGGTTGCTGGTTTTGTTGTAACCAATTTTCTACCAATTGGAGTTAATCCATGAAAACAAAGGCTTATTTTAACAACAACAACAACAAAATTATAATAGTTAAATTAATAAAAAATGGGATGAAAATAGGAACTCACTCTCCTGGGAATTTTGGCCGCTAGAACCACATTTCTAAACTGGATATATCTGAAATGTAACTATCATTCGTTCACTTTACCATGTGCTTTCATTCTGACAGGCACAAGGTCAGTAGTTTGACAGTGACCACAATTCCTTACACTGCACTTCTCTTAAGCTTTACATCTGTATGGTATTATTTTCAAGATGAAATAATGAAGTAGGAGGCATTCAAATATCTGGTGCAAAACTGCCAATTTTTACTTCATAGAGCTACCACCCATTTCAGGAAACAGAAAAGACTGATTTTGCTCTATAAATCTTAATGGTTGTAATTATTATCTTGAACTCATGCAGTCTTGCCAAGTTATTTACAGTGAGACACTGTTTTAAAAATTCTCTTTTGTGTCCCGAAGTTTGCAAGCAAGCAAATCATTGTCACAATCCTATCTCTGCTTTGATAGAGTTGTAAGAGTAAATGGGGTTAAATTCTGCCTTAGCCAAAACCTCCTTAGTATTCTGTACTTGTTCTTCTATTCATACGATAGGTGGACAGTGATCCTGTCTTTCACTGCAAAAAACCTCTCCTATTTATTGCTTTGATATCTGTTAAAAATCACAAGTGTTCTTGATGAACACACTGGTAAAAAAAAAAAAAAAAAAAAGGGAGGAAGGAACCAAAGTCATTCAAACTTCATCTTAGAGAAAAAGCAAGCCCAAAACACAATACTTATCAAATTACCACAGTTACAATGCAAATATGTATATATATATAAAAGTAGCATTGAGAGAAAATTTTCCCACACTGATTTATGAATCTCTCAGATTGTAACTACAGTGTTTTCTATGACAATAAAGGGATAAGGAAATGTTAGTAGAGTTGGCCAGAATGAGATGTACCTTCTAGATCTCGGATGAAAATCTCCCAAATGTCACAAGGAGCCTGCTATACCAACCCACTTTGACTTATCTGGTGTTTGGTGAGCTGGAAATATCATTCTCTGAGGATTTTCCTGTGGGCTGCATTTAGGGAGGAAAATTAGAACATCTCAGACTGCAAAAAATTGTCTGAGAGCTCAATGAAAATATAAACAACGATTTTTCAGAAATTCCAAGAATAAAGGCTATGAACTACTAGAACAAGATTCAAGGTGAAACACTGATTTTTATCACTTGATGTCTCCAGAGGAAAACTAGTTACTTTTCCCCAGAATAGCTTTTAATCTGATGCAATTTACTGGAAAAACAAACTAAAAATTCTCTTTTATTAGAGATATTAGACTAGATATTGCACCCAGTTCTCACTGGTTTGTCATAACCTAAGGATTTCTAAAGGTAGAATACCCCCTGATGCCTTCTGAGATGCAACAGCTCTCATCACTCAGGCAGCACTTAGGTGCAAATATCTAGCACCAATGTACAGCTTCATGGTACATCTGGAAAACTGAACTATCATTAAGACCATTCAGAATGCTGTAGAAAATTGGCTGATAACCAGGTTTCAGCAACAGAAACACCCACTTGTCTCAGAAATGCAGATTAAAAATAAGAAGATCACTTCTGCAAGGTGTTGACTAGGAGTGAATGGCAGAATCTGACTCTAAAGCTCTGAATCTTTACCCTTTCTGGTAAACTGATTTCTGGTAAACTGCATTTAAGGCAAGGGAATAAGAGGGGAGTGTGTTTTGTGGTTTTTTGTGGTTTTTTTGTTTTTTTTCTTTTAACATTAATAAAACTGTTAAAATTATTATTTTCATCTAACTGTGCTTTATTTTTATCTGACATCAGTAACTCAAGGAATCAGGGTATTGTCTTTCTTTTTACATGTTACTTTTTAAGTTGCAAGTTCCATGGCATTTGATAATAGTAAAAAAGCAGAAATCAGAGTCAGTGGGACAAGTGACAGAGACTTTACTGATGGTGAGAAGTTTATCTTGTACATAAAAATTGTTTAAAAATTCTCAGTTACCTGAAAGAGCTCAATCAGCATTTGGTGGCTGCAATCCCAATAGACACAGAAACTTGAAGTAGTGAGAATATTAGTCCCCAACACTGAATACAGCAAATTCATAGGCTGCTTTTAGGATGGCACTGAATTTAGTCGAAAGGCAAGGCTTGATCTAAAAATTCTTATTCTGACATATGATGAATAATAACATTTCTCAGCATGTTACTTGACCAGGAAATTCTGTCATGAACTGCCCCTCTTTCCTTCCTGGCTCCAACATGTTTTCACTTCTCAGAGAACTACTTGGTTTACAGACAAATACCTATGAAAAATAAGTCAGAAAAAACATATCAGAGCATTGATTAGTGACAGTTCAGTGTAAAAGCAGTTCAACAGTTGCAGAAACATTTTCAAACCTGATGAGTTAGTTAGCTTACAATACAGTGGGCAACTAGATTTTTTGTTATTGCTACAGCACTAATAATGTTCATCATGAACAGACATTGATAGGCTATTTACACTTTGATGCTAAATGTCATCCTTTTTGTCCTACATAATATATGTGAATAATGTTCACATTTTGGTAAAGTCAAAATGTGCACAGAGTACAGAGTGGGGTAAACTGATGGCTTCTTTAGCTAAGCCACCACCAGTCCATCACATGGGCACATGGAACTCTTGCCTTTCTCTGACTGTCCTAGTGGATATGGATGCACAAGTTTCAAAATGGCTTTGTCACAGGCAATCATTAAGACTTTGTTCCATAGGATCATACACTGGAAGTATGGCCAGCTCTTGCTTTGAAGGTAAGCTCAACTTTCTTTTTCATGGGATAAGGTTAACATGGTTTTGATTAAGTTGCCATTTCAAAATTAAGCTTCACAAAAGACCCTTGTTTATTTCAGTACAAATTTGAATCTGACATATGTATGGTGAACTCCTTCTAGCACTCAAATTTAGCTAAATTCTATGCTGGTATTATTAAATCTGCCTTCCATCTTCAATGTTGTTGATCTTAAAAGACATTGATTATCACTGTCAAGGCTGTCTAATAAGAAATTGACCAGTGTAAGCAAGTAATTCAACCTCCTTAAGATGGAAGTCTCTCTTGGGAACTTTAATAGAAGTTACTCCAATACTAATAAATAAGTCAGCACACATTTGTAACAATGTAATTAGATACAATTCATGATTCAGAGGCATACTGTAAAGTTTGTCACCAATTTCTTAATAATGAAAGAATATCTGTTCTTTATAACCTAGGTACTCAAGTAGAAATCTATCTCCACCTTTCTGAATATATCACCTTTTAAGTGTATCCTTATACCTGCATAGACACGTCTTTAACAGGTTAATTATGTCAAATGCACATGAAAAGAACAGAAATTTGTCATGTTGGCAAATAAATATATATAAATATATAAACAATTAAATAAAATCCAGTAAATAGTAAAGAGGAATTTAATGGACTTTAAAAAAAAATCTGGAAGTATAAAATATAAAGGCTGGTACCTATAAAGAGAATATTGACCTTATCAAATGTTTTATTTGTTTAAAACAATTTTTTTGTTTAAAACAACTCTACCAGTCTAAAGGAAAACAAGACCAAATGTATAAAGTAAAAGGGGACCTATTTGTTCTATTCAAGTGGCTCAGTGTGTAAAACATTTGAGGTCTGGGAGAAAATTGGTCTTAATTAATATATGTTCTAATATTTTAGGTGTCCTGTTCTGTATACGGCTGATTGAGAACCAAGATTATAACTTATGCCAGCAATATAGATGTATAATCTTGGGGATACTATTTAAAAAAATATCACCATGTATGTTTTCTATAGATTATACATTTAAATTTTGCATCCTTCCTGTGGCTATTTTCAGTTTCTGAAAGGCTAAGAGTTATATCGAACCCTAGGAAAACTAAGGTTTTGAGCATATTTTTCTACTTGGAGTTTCATTTCTTCCTTCTACAACTTTATTGTTCATTGGGGAATGGGTGGCATGGCAAGTTGCTTAAATGTCCTAGCATTTGAACTAAGCAGATCAGTAAATGCCTAAACTGTCAAGCATGACTACTATTCTTCATAAATAAAATATCTCAGTGTTTGAAAGGACTGCTATTCAAGACTCACAATTTATTCTCTCCCCATATACTCAGGTTTGCTTAAGCAGGGAAGAGACTGCACAGTGTTCCACTATGTGAATGAGACTGCTACTGTGTAGGAAACACTGAGAGAAAATGAGACAAGCTGTCCTGCTTTTAGTAGGATGAATATTCATCCCAGGGGTTAGTTTGGGGCAGGTTCTATGCTGTATATTCACACTCCACCATTCTGCACCCTAACTGTATGATGTACACAAGAACACTGTAGCTCATGGACAATGAAAAATAAAACATACATTTTTCAACCACAGCTACATTGCCCTATAGATGGGCACCCTATAGTGGTGTCTCTCACCAACACAACCCCTTTAATTGAAGGGTTGGCTCATAAAGAATTGCATTCACAGATGACAGAGAGCCTGGAGACAGTCAAAGGGACTCAGAAAAAAGAGCCTATGGTGATAAGCATAATGTGTGAACCTAAATGAAGGAGAAAAGTTCAAAGGACGAAAGAAGTCCCAGCTAAGATTTGTATAGAATAGTAACTGCTGAAATGTCTATTTGAAGAATACATTCCTTGCACAGAAGATATCAACAAGGTTAATATAGCACTTGCAACCTTATCCCAAAGCAAACAGAAAGATCTATTATTTTTCTTTGTTTTGCGATGTTCACAGATATTTATGTAGCAAGAACTGCTATCATCACAAAAAATACCTCCTACATGGCATAATACACAGACTTTTTTGAAGATTATTGATGGTAGAAGTGTGTCATTCTTGCCCACATATTTGTGTATAGTGAAAGAACATATGTTATCATATTTGAAGAGCTGAAACGTTCCATTGTTTACTCTATGCATTGTAATTCCTAACAGAATATAAGAAATCCAAAATTTGCAATGTCTTCCATTATTCAGATAATTATGTATGATTTTGCTATAGTTGGGGTATCTATAAAATGAGTAAGGCACAGATTTAATTTCAGTATCATACCATGGATCCTGTATAAAATGCCAATATTCGGGATAATTAAATATTATTTATGTTGAAAACTCTGTCTCTAAAACTTAATTTAAAAAATAATTTATAACATCTAAAATAAATTTAGAAAGAAAACTTTTAAACTTTGGTTAAATACTTACCTTCTATTTTTTATTAAATTCTGTGTTATCTAGAAAATACACATCTCTAAGATGTGTTTCTGCACACCCTGTGTGAATATTATTTACCTATAGTAAAAAAGAACTTATATATGTGCTTAAATTAAAGGTATGCACTAGCAGTTACTTACCAAATAATAAAATTCAAGCAGGGCCTTATAATCCCGTGGTAGGAGACTATAAAGTACTTTCTTCTTAGCAAAGAGACAGACATACACTCTTTGTGTGATCCTGCCAGGATCACACCAAAACATGGACAAAAAGAAGAAAGCAAATTAGGCTCCAAATAAGACCTCACAAGCACTACTTTCCAATTCACTTGTTATTTCTTATGTCTCAGATGATCCAGGTCATTGATTTCAGGGTTTTTTTCCGCACTCCCAATTATTTTTAAAAAATGCCTAATTAGATGAAAACACTTGGTACTGTTAATTGCAGTTTAGTTTTCTTAATGATCTCATTTCTTGAGTCATATAATAGACTGAAGACAGGGAGCTTTTCTTACACGTAGTCTGCAAGCATGGCATTGTTGCTGATAGGTAACTGAATAGTATTTTTACAGCATGCATTTTAGATACTGGCAATACTACTAATAATAAATAATGGCCAGTCTTCGCGAGCGAAGATCCGGGGAAGGTCTTTACACCTTCCAGCCTGCGCATTGGATTTTTTAGGTGAGACACAGTGTGCGCGGAACTGAGCCCACCCTTTAATCCTAAGGTTCATCTGCTGGGGCCAAGCGAGCTTGGACAGTGGCAGTGAGGTCCTTAGGACGTAGATGGGTTGCCTTTAAGGGCTAACGAGCCCCACCTGCCCGGGAGTGGCAATACTAAGACCTAGACTACATCTTCATAAAATTGTAATTCCTTGTAAAAGCAGTATGTTTTTACACATATAAAGATTATATGTGTAATATATCTATCCCTTTACTTACTACTTTTTGAGTGTTCAGCATCTGTGACCAGAATTTTGTCTTGAATTTAATCTCTGATAGAGGAGGAGCAGCTTTAAGCAACCCTAAGGACACTTGAGCTGGCACTCTACAGTGAGGCTCTCCACACACAAAGGCATCTCATGGCAGCATCTTTCCACCAGCCACCCGAGCTCTTGGGTGTGTGTAAAGGAGGAGCAGTGTCATGACTGGTTACAATTCACTAGGACATTAAAAAATCCAAGTAATATAGAACTTCCCTCAGGCTCTTTCGACTTATTCTGGGGATCAAAGAAGCACGGTATTGCTCAGGGCTACATTTTAAATGGTATTTAGATACTGTAAGATTCAAATGGGTGCTTAGTGAGGCTGATAATGTGTTGTTGGCTGCTGAAATCCCAGGTGTTTCTGTCTTTCAAACAAGTAAAATGGTGAGCAACTATGAAAACTCACCGATGTCCATTATGTTCAGACAATCAGTCAAAAAGTTAACAAACTAAGAGACACTTGTCAATAGAAAAACATGAAATTTGTTTGCTTAAGCTGACATTTCTGAATCAGATGCTAAAGGCAACCATCTTGCCAAAATGTGTTGTCATGTATGGCAGGAGCAGCATGACAGACTTGCAGAGGGAAATCCTCTGCCAGTTTACCACTCACAGCAAATTTGAGAGGAGAGAAAATATTAATATTGAATATTTAGAATATTTATAAAGTATTTACTTGCTTAACTCTTTCTTCTTTTGAGTGGCATTCCAGATCTAAAACACAGTTTAAGAACGCTTTCAGTGTGTCACACACACACACATACACAAAAAAAAGAAAAAGAAAAAAAAAAAAAAAAAAAGAAGAAGAAAAGGAGAAGTGCCAGATCTCATTGCTAAGACCATGTGCCACCAGATCTCTTGGGAGAAGAGATTAAATGACATGACACTGTACAGTTTCATCTGAACTTCAGAACCTAGCAGCTCTATTTTACAATTTCAGATAAGTGCACCCAGTACTTTCTTTAGTTTTAAATTGCTTTTCCATGTTGTTTAAACTACACAGAGAACAGATCTACACTGTTAACCTACATTCCAATCAAAGTCAACTTTAGTTCTTTCTTGCTCATTTTGTGCTGCATTTCTGCAAGCAGTGCACAACATATTCCTGGGTGTTTGATTGTATTATATTTTATTGGTTATATACATCACTAGACCAGTCTCAAACAATTACATAAAACGGTGCAGTAACACTTGGTGGAAATTACGTGTCATTGAACGTAAGGGTTACAATGGTGATAACATAAATTATGTTCTGTATACACAACACTTGGTATTTGTCACAGTTTTGCTACTTGAGTGCCTCTATTAGGATTAATATGTTTCAAGAAAGGTGGAATACTTCAGCAATTAATCAAGTTTCCATAATTAAGGTAACCTTGATTTAAGCAAATTATCCTTAAAGCTCTCAAGAATCAATGGTTTAGATAAAACTGCTAAGTCAGTAACTCTGTGGTCTGTAACTGGATTCTTAGAGTTGATTTATGGAATAATTTCCATATCTTAGTCCTCCCCCTGACACCTTTAAAATTCAAATCTTCTTACCAGTCCATACCACTGTTCTACAGAGGACAGCCCTGAGACCCACCCACCCACCTGTAGAGGGTTCTCAGGGTCTAAGCTGCAGTCACCACAAACTATGGCTGCAGAACCATGGGCTGTACAACATAACTTCAATGCAGTACCATTTCCTCATCCTCCTCAAGTGTCTATTGAAAAAACACCTCTTTGTATATCTGAACCTAACGTCATGAAATTCATCAGCAGAGTTCTAGTGTATTTTGAAAGGAATGAAATTAGGTCATACAAAACCATCTTATGTAGTGAACAAGCAAAAATGTTGTCCATCTCTGGAGCACTTTATAAGTGCATCAGAGACAGAAATATTTAAACTAATATTTCATTTTAAAAAATAGGTATATATCTTAGGTTATTTAATTAATGTGTGAAATGAGGTAAGCAAGGAAACCAACCATCATGACCTTCCAATGGAAAAACAACTGGACAAAAGGAGAACTAGGAAACTATTTTCATCAGATTGTACTGCAGTCACTTGGTAAATCTCCAAAAAGAAATGTAAACATGGAAGAGGAGAAGCAGATGCTAACTACCTTGAAGAGATTCAGTAGAACAAGTCTATGGAAGCAACAGTTCCAGTGCTTTTACAGAGAGTAGAATAAAAAAAAAATGAAGACTGCTAAAAATCTGCTTTTAAAATGTTTGTCTTGCTGATGAAACACAGAAGAACACACAAACAAATAATAAAAGGTAAGCACTTTAACTTTACAGGACAAAACAGAATGTCAGTATAACCTGTGGAACAGTTTTGCTTGGGAATTTCCCCCTCGAGGCTTATAAATGTGTATTAATTTTCAAAACTGACATTGCTGGGCAAGAAGCTGGCCTGTTGTGTCAGAACAGCTGGGGCTGGCACCACTGCTCCATTTCACCTATAAGGACTCATAACTGTTACCAAGTAAGTCTTGACTCCCCAAATCCTAACTATTCACACCCACTGAACACCAAAGTGTAAGAAGAAAACAAAATGGGATATAATAGCAGAAGTTGTGGAAAGTAGGATGAAGTGTGAAGTACTTCTTTTAACAAAAATAGCAGTATTGAAAATTTGCTCTTTCTTTCATAGAGATGTTTATCAAATGAAAACAGAAAGAATACAATCTTAGGTAAACCTGAACCTTATCCAATGTCCATTTAAATAAACACAAGGTCTCCTACTGATGTCCATGTCCAGTGGTTTGGGTCCTGTGTATGAAAAGCGACATTTCCTGTGAAGAATATCAGCAGGTCACATGCACTAGCAGTATAGTACTGTTCATCCAAGAGGGAGAAAATAATGAGGAACCTTGCACAAACAGGTTTTGATTCAATGACACTCCTTCTTGTGCTTGTAAGTCAGTGTTAATTGCAAAGAAAATAGATGAACTTCCTTCAAGCCATGCTGGGATTCATTGTTAATGGAGATGAAGACTGATATAGCTGGATGAAAAATTTCTAGGATAGATACCATGTGTCTATAGATAGATGCTGAGATGGAATTGTGTTTGGGAAATATTAAGAAGCTTAAGCAAAAAAATTTGTACGTCTGCTCTATGTTCAATTTCTTATCCTGTCGTCCTAGATGTCTGCTGTATTTAAGTGCCAAAGTACGTTTCTGCTCAAATTCAGCATTTGTCTGTGTAGCTGCATCTGTGTGGATGTTTTTCTCTGTTTAAACTCTTTGCCAGGTAACAAAGCAGGTGTAAATGACCACAGTACCTCCCTCACATACGTGATGTTGCAAAGTAGAACAGGTCAGGACCTCATAAAGAAATGGTATAGACTGCAGTGAGTCAAGGTGGATCTCCTACCAGGTAATATGATGGGAGTGTGAGCTGAGGGCCACTTTTTCCACAGAAGTTGTGGATGATGCATATACTTCTTAATATCTCCAAGCATGAGGTTTGAAACTGTCAAAATCATAATCCAAAGACATGAAGTCTTTTATTTCATTTAACTTGGTTCAAGGAATGGGAAGCCTCATATTTTGAAATCTCAGGTCTTTCTCATTCTCGAGCAGAAGGCATCAGGTCCCCTTCTACTTGACACCTTCTTGCCTCAGTCAGATTATACAGCATGCCAAGAAGCAGTTTTATATATCTTCTCAACAATTAGACACCAAAGCCTGGGAACAGTTAAGGAGATCTTGGTGACATCAAATATAAATGTGATGCAAAACTCCCAAGATTTTATCAGAACCCATTACTTAAAATTTATTTGGAATCTAACACAATCTCTATATTTTGTTTTTCTGTTTGTATCTAAATGTAATGTTCATGACAAAAGAGCAAAAAGCAGATGTCTCTTGAATTCAAGTCTGTTAGAGATGACTTTGCCACATTTGGTGTCTAACGCTGTAGAATGCGTAAAAATAATGTATATGTATTTTGACAGTTGACTCTAAAATGTATCTTGAAGTGCTTTCCAGGAATATCCAAATACAGCATAACAAATTTAAGCCTGAAATAGGATTCACAGGAACAGATGTCAAAAAAAAGTCTTGGTTTGTCAGAGAACATGAAAAAACCCAGCAAATAGCAAGCTTTGTTTCATGATCATAAAGTGCCCCCACTCTTCTGACTGGAGTTTATCAGTGATTTATAAGAGGCACAATTAGCAACTGGCACATACCTCTTTACAGGTAAAACCTCCCCTCCCCCCAAAAAAACAAACTAAAGCAAAAAAAACCCAAACAAACATACAAACAAAAAGAAACAGAGGAAGAAAATAAGAAAATGACTAGACAATGGAAAAGAAGAAAATACTTATTATATTGTTTTTAGCTGAGTCTTGCTGTAAATGGAGTATCAACAAAGCAAAAAAGTGCCTCTGGGTAAGAAGAAAGGCAAACTAGCAGAATAGTGAAATGGCAAAGTGAAAAAGAGATCATCAGCTAAAGGTGTGAGGCCAAAGCAGAATGGAAGCAGGCAGGAACACACTACACAAGATAAAGCTCAGCCATAGCACTGTAAGTTCTACTTATGACTGATTTTATAACTGAATTGAAAAGCCTGCTGAAGGCAAGACACAATAGTAATGCTAAAATGAATGACTGCATTCTATAACAAGGGAATCCTCTCCAGCATTTGTAATCACACACGATCACACTTTTCAGTTTAAAAGAAGGTACCATTTTCCCATGTGACAAAACTATTGTTTGCATTTTAAATTTCACTTCCTCTAAGAAGACATTACATACTGGGATTTGGCAAATAATTTAGCACAATCCTGTTTAGCATTAGATATATTATTTTTAAAAGCAGAAGATGTGCACACATGACTAAAGAAGTGCAAAAACTTAAGGAGTTTTTCAGAATCTGACTTCATGGCAAGAAGACCTTTTTCATATATCAATAATGAAACAATGATTTGCATGTGCAGGAAGACATGAAAAATTCAAGGATTTCAATCAAAGATGGACCTAACTTGGTTTCAGTGTGGGAAGTAATTGGTAATCTAAGAAGTAATCACTATCTAAGGTGTTCCAGAGATTAGTAACCATCATTGCTAGACAAGTGCAATTTATTTCTAATCTGAATTTCTAATGTTTAGGTCATGATCATCTTCTATGGTACACATTGCAATACTTCTTAAGCTTTACTTGGAAAAAAAAAGTTAGATGTTATAGTGCTGGAACTTAGGTGAGGTAGTTTTAATTAATTTCTGAACACTTCCCATTTTCATTTAAATCAATGAAAGGTAAACTTTGACTCATGTTTCTTACTATTTCACACTCAGAGGTAGGGTCATAATAACTTCTTTGTTCTTGCTCACACACATAAGAGTTTGATTAACTGTCTCAGTTATAACACTGAAATACAAGCATATGATTGATTGCTGTTGCTACTATTTTACAAAACTTCACAGTACCAAAGTGTTCCAACACTATGTACACTGAGTTTATCTAAATTTCAGGCCACGGAAAACAAAGAGTTCCAACACCACAGTGACCAGAATTCATCAAAGCTCATAAGGGCCTGCTTTGAAGCAGCTTATAGACACTGTTCACTTCAGCAAGCATTGAGCACGGGAGTCAGGATATCAGTTTCTTCACAGAGAGAGAGCAAGACTGCCATTTTGACTTAATTATGACCTACTGTAGTAATGGAGAATTTTTCAGTGGGAAGAAAATCTTAATCCCCTGTCAGTCACTTCTATAGCATTAGAAAAAGCAGTGTGATATAGCCCAGATGTCCTGTAAAAAAATTTACTGACAGGCATGTGGCAGAAAAGCACAACTGCTGAGATTTTAAGTCAGTCCATCTAGCCCTTTGTCATTCTGCAACCTTGATATCTACATCCTGTCATAGCTAGAGGACTCAATATGAACCTGAATTTTCTTCATTCACATCAATGGAGTGTTAACCTTGGTAATGTTAATCTAAAGTTAATACTCTTACCTCCACTACTGATAAACAGTATAATCAACAAATGGACAGCCTTATACAGGAAACTTCAGCATACTCTGAAGAAATTAGCTTGGTTTTCAAGTGACATGGGTTTTTTTTCAGATATAGTATAGAATTAACACCTACTACTACAGTGTAGGGTTAATACCAACTACTTTATACTAAAATGATCTCTGTCATGTGGGTTGCATGATGTGTTTAGGGGCTGTCTTTTTTCTACAGATATCTAAAATTTGGGTTTCAGATGCTCTTTGGCTTGTAAAAGGAGAAATAATAACAATAATAATGATAAAGAAGCTATTTTGGATGTTAGCCATTTTGTTTTCACACCTTTGAATGAAAAAAGTCATACAATAAATGTCATCCTACCAAAATTTTCAACATTTTCTGTCTGAATTCTGTCTAGAAATAAAGGAAGAACACCCTTCTGCAAGAGATTCTGGCACTTCTGTCTTCAATATAAGTGACTTTTATGGAAAACTGAGGTAATAATTAATAAAATAGGGAAAATTATACTTAGAATTTTCCTGATTTCAGAATAAGCTTTGCATAACTTCTGGCCAAGCATTTATCTTTCTCCTTTTTCCATAAATAAAATAGTGTTTATTCCTATATTTGGATAATGACCAAAACCTGATTTTAATTATTTTATTAGCAAAAAAACTTGTGAAAAATCATGAAAAATAATTTTGCAAAAAGAGGTTATGTATTTAAACATAAATATAAGATGACTAACAATTTAATATCTCTCATTTCCTACCTGACTAGTACATGGTTGGTAAATAAGTTACCATTTATCATTTGTAAAACTATACTCCTACAAGTTCAAAAACTACTCAGTAGTTAATATTTTCCACATGTTTTGAAATTAGATCTGTTACAAGCTAAAAGAAAACATTAAAACTTTGTGTTTTCTCTGTGAAAACTTTGATAAATTTATTGAAAATTTATATTCATTAAATAGAAATGCAAGAGACAGGGCAAAGTTCCAGCACACCAACAGAAGTAACAAATTACAAGAGAATTTGTGTAACCACATAAGTGGTTGCTTAGGTGTTTGTAGGTTGATGACTAAGAACAAAAAGGATTTGAACTTTGAATAATAAAGTATCAGAGCATAGAACTGAATCTTTCCCTTTGGAAAAAACAACTATAATGACAACTTTTGCTACCTGATAAACTATGAAAACCTCTACAGTAAGTACGTAACATAAAACAAAATTGTTAGATGCACTGCTTCATTTTTCTCACGGGTTATAACATTGAACAGATGGTGGTCCACCAACAGTCTGACTGTGATATTTCATTGGTTTTAAGTAACTCAGTGTGATGCACAGCCCCGTGAAGGTAAGCTGGTATGAACATAATTGCTACTATGATGAGGAACAACAACTAAAATACAAGCCCTTTAAGGGTTCTTCAAGACAACCACGAGAACAAACAGTTGGAAAAAGGTAAGTTAAACATTCCTCACATCCCTCTCATTGCTAGAAAAATTCAAACTCTGACACAGAGTGTTAGAGCACTCTCCCCTTAGATGTTTTTCCTGGGGACGTGTTTGAGGGGCTCTGGCTAAGTGACAAAGAACAACAAAGCCTAGAACTTCAGCTGGAGAGTGGCTACTAAGGGACTGACAAAGAAAAGTAACAAGTTCCCATGGGAGAAACCTGACTGCAGCCTACCTTTTCCAGCTCCACATCCAACTGAAGGTCTAGAATGTCTCTCTTCCATAACTAATCATATGCCTAATCCTGAGAACAGGTAAGAGCTTAAGCCTAAACCCAGAGCTGCCCTGCATAAAGAATTCTTTAGAGAATCCTTTCTTGAACCCACCCCTCCCCTTGGCAGACCCTTTGCAACCCAACCTAAGCAGACCTCTAAGCTTTTCTCTCTCTCAAGCCCAGCTCAAATACTGACTGGGTTTAGTGTGAGTGAGAGGCATTTTCTAAAGCTCCAGTTGGATTGGGACTGAACAGGTGTGCCAAATCAAGGGGTGAGCTACAATCACATTTCTTCTCCAAGAACTTCACTTGGTTTATACAGAGATATTTTTTCTAAGGCCAGTGGAAGGCAAAGGGTACCAAGAGGAGTTCTCCTTTGAGAAATTCCTCATTAAAGACAGGGTTAAGGGGTTTATACTGAAGCTTAACCTAGCCTTGTCTCTAAAATTAGGGTTTGGTTTTGCTTAGGGTTTGGTTTGAGACACAGAGAGCCTAGAGCTCTAGTGTTAGGGGAGCTGTAAAGGAGCATCCTAAGGAGGGGCTGGATTGTAAAAGATTTGTCCCCTGAGAACTGGTTTATCTAGAAAAGATAGGCACCTAATTGCTATGAACCTTCCTTATCTTCTAATTCTTCTTGCAGCATATCTTGAAGTTGTCTTTGAGAGTTTATGTTTTAAGAGAACTTTTGGTGCAGAGTACACAATTAGTTTACATTGTAGTACTTCATTATAGAAACATAGTGTTAAATATTGGGATTACTCCTTCCGTGTTTTCCCACAAACTTTAATTTCCATACACAATTAGAGTTTCAAGGGTTGTTTAGATTTTCTTTCTGGAAATGGAAAACATGACAACTGATGTTTCCTCACAACAATTTCTGAAAACAATTACTTTTTTTTAGCCTGGATCTAGACATCAGCAGTGTCTATTGTTTATCTTGTCAGTTCTTAATAACCTAGAAGGACATAAAACACACAGCAAGACTGATTAGAGGTAGAGACTCACAGAACTGTACAAAGAAGAAAGCTGCAGCAGGGAAGTGTGTTGGGGTAACTCTGCTACATAAAAAGAATACAGGAGCCTGTAATATTGTTAAATAGACCACGTGTCCAAGATGGTGATTTTAAACCTTTGTGTAACCCTTCTTGTTCCCATAAACCCCTCACTGTACCTGTGGAATGTCTGAGAGATAACTAGAAACTCATCTATTGGTTGTTAACCCCTTGTCATCATTGGTTGTTTGTAAGATGTCCTGTATTCTCACTGGTCACCCTGTGATCCCTCCAAAAGGTACTTAAGCTCTCTTCACTGCTGGACTCCCTGCGTGCTGTGTGGTCTCTGTCTCCTGGCATAGGTGCCTCCGCCGCCTGTTCTTGCCACGAGGGACGGGCGGCAGGGGAGGAGTGATCTCAGCCCTGGAAACCTTCACAGAGCGGCCAGGAGTGACCCTCCAGAAACCCCCCAAAACTGCAACAGAAGTGCACCAAGGTGATAAAGTTACTGAGGAAGGAACTTCAGTGTGCCGATAATTTGTGCTCAGCAAATTTTTCTAGTTTTTCTCACCAGTAAAAATATGAAGAAAGTTCTCCCTGGCCCTGATGGGATTGTAAGTTATACCTTTCTGATGGTATTTGCAGTGAAGCAGGCCCACTAATATGTAAAGGCTACGGAACCATGGGAAACAAAGGCAACTAAATGCCCTCAAGCTAAAACAGCAGGTTTCCACACAACTGTAGATATGCCCAAAACAACTACAGAATTGGTACCTGACATATTTCCTGACATGAAAAACTAATGCCAAAAAAAAGCTGTCTCCCTGTTTTCTGGAGAGGAAAGGTGTACAAGTCATATCAGGTAACAGGAGAGGTGCAGCCTAAAAGCCTACAGCTGTGTGAACAGCAAGGAAACAAGACTGGTCCAAGAACAATGTAGATAGTTCTGATTCTATTGGAATACCCTTGAAAACCAAATTCAGTGCCAGGAGCTGTGCCAGAAAAGTCCTCACAGATGATCCAGTGTGTAATATATTGTTTGACTGGCTTATGAATCAGCAGATGACTGACAAGGAGAATTGCCAAATGGATAATTACATCAGGCTCTGTAAAATTAACTAAAAAGCAGGGAAAAATGAAGCCTGATAGAAGTCATTCATAACTTTTATCACTTGTCATGCAGAATCTATTAAGTGCAATGCCAGAATGTATATTATTTTGCTATAAAAACGTTATAAAGATCAGTGTTAACTGCTGCAGTAGAACAACAGTGGTAATTTGTCCTCCACTTAACCTTCTCCTAAGTTCTTGTCAAATTGATTCCAGCCTGTACCTTACCTGTACAATGACTTCCAGATCATCAGGATGGGAATTGCAGTCGTGCTTTGCCACATGGCCTGATGGGATCTACAGATGCCAGAGCATAGATGCAACAAGATCGGACTATCAGAAAAACCTAAGCTGTGGATAGTAATTTCTGATTCCTTATAAAAATTGTATTGTGCTAAAAGCTTAAAGTTTATCCAAGATAGTCCTGCTTGCAACATTATTAACGAAGGAACTGAAAATTCATCAGAGCCTTGGACAAGCAGACGATGACCTCCACTTGAAAAATAACCATGGATTCGCTAGTATGAAAAAAATTTATTCTCTAACTCAGGGTCTATTTGAGGACCATAGTCTCTATTGTTGGACTGAAATTATGTTTTCTTTAACCAGCGTATGCATAAGGCCTTCTTAACATCTCTCAAGTGGCAAAGTCTACTAACAAAAAATCTCCATCATGTGTTAGTAAATCAAATCCAATTGTTCTACTTTTCCCCATATTTCATGCCAAAAATACAATTCCCATATCCCACCCTAACATTTGCTTTAGAAACATAAACACCTGCAGCTCCACTCCATGGCAAAGGCATGAATATATTTTAGAAAAGTACTTTTATTCAGTTAAACTTTCTATTATAGTTATAAATTTTTGAGCACAGATATGACTTTTGAAGACTGCTTTTAATTAAGTTTTACTAGTTAAAAATATGTTTTTACAGGGGAAATAAAAGTAGAATAAAACCAAATCTATGACAGGGAGAAATGGTAGTGTGAATGCAAGAAAAGAAAAATGCTCAGTGATACTTACAAGAAATCAACTGTTTCTGCTTACAGAGGAACAAAGAGGTGTAGCACTAAGCGCCTGAATTGTACTGGTTAATGTATTTCCATGTCTGTGTGCACTTGTATTTCATGGTCTGCTAAAAATACTCTAATTAAAGCTGTTGACCTAGAATGAAGTAAACTGAGCAATAAATAGATCTTATCTAAATCATAAATTAAAATGCAGAGTTGATACACAGGGTTTTCTTAATCCAGCGAGTGTGGTAGAAACATAAAATAAACAACCTCAACCTTTGTAAGTAATCCCTGTAGTCAGAACCTCACATGTGAAACCTTTCCAGAAGAATAAAACAACAACAAAAAACCTATAACTTTTGCAGAAGTTTTCTCTGAAATCAAGATGATTCATGAAAATAAAGATTGTGTTTTAACTCTTGGTCCTCTGGAAGAGAATCTAACTGTGCATTCACATTCTACATTACCTACCTTGAACCAAGCTTACAGGGAAGCAAGTGCTGAACCTTTGACTATGTCTAAAAAAGATAAACTGAATGAACTAAAAAATTTCTGCCGAATGCATGTACAGGGAAAAGAAAGTGGGAGTAGGAGATTGGTGTTCACTCACACTACAAAGCCTAGTGTACATAATTAGAATTGAAATAAGCAGACTGTTATAGGAAATAATTGTATCTAGTTGTAGACAGAATGGAAGACATTAAGTTATCAGTATGTACTGCTGGGGAGGCTGATCAAAAGGAAAACGTGATAAATCAGTAGGATTTGGGCAAACATTTACAGAGTTTCTCAAACAGAAGATGTCAATGGCTGGAGGAAAAAATTAGAAGAAAAAGTTATGCATTGCATCTTTGCAAACTTTCTTGTATGCATTTCTCCCCTTTTGCACCAAGATTATTTTCCTGCTTTGGGCAAAACTGTGAATGCATAATCAACTTGATCTGCCTGTTCACACAAGAGTCTGAAGCATTGGTAAAATTCCCTGAAATACAAGCTCAGTGTGTTACATGATGTCACAAGGATGGGTTTATTATCCTTTTTGATAACTTAATACAAAATATTCCTGTAATGAAAAGATATTAATATCTTTATAAAATTACTTCTTATATAGAGCTTACTTTTTTAATATATACACACTCCTTTCAGCAGTCCTTGTGTATAAAAGTATATACAGTAACATTTTCTTCTTAGTGAACCAGGAGTTTCAAAAAATTTAGATAGACTGACAAAATTAATGCATTTTTCAACAGCCTCAGTATTTTTAAGATAAGTATTGGTATTATTCAGAAAGGTATTGTAGTGATTTCTTTTTCTTTGTTTTAATGTCTAAAATATTATCTCTGGAAGGATAATGATGGAGCAACACATCCTTGCTCTGATCCTTTTCATAAAAATAAGGCTTGTTAACAATCTGTAGTTGTAAAGAGCTATAGTCAACAAATAAAAACACAGTCTTTCAGCAAATATTTTCCCTTTATTTTATGCTACTAAATTAAAAAAAAAAAAATCAACCAAACAAAAATTCCTAGGATTTTTATAAGTCAAATTCCATAAAATCAAAAACCAGATTTTAATGTTCTAGACTTTAAAAATATAGATATCTTTAAAGATATAACAACTGGTTTCAGTGTCAGTTGTCTCTTTGACATAGATGCGAGTTGTATGTTTTAAAATGTTTTGCCTTTTCTTGAACCAAGACAGCCTATTGAAAAATAAATAGAGAGCATTAGTGTGATAAATAGGCTTAAAGGCTCAGAGCAAGTGATCTATTTCTGAGTACACTTGAATTATTTTGGTGAATAGACGTGTAACTACGCAGTTCTGAGATTAGAGTGGAATGCTGTTTGCCTACTCTGGCAGTAATTTTTTTTTCCCATTTTTTTAAAAGGAATGTTCTGTATTTCAATTTGTAACCATTGCCTTTTGTCCTTCTGAACTGGAGTACCTTACATTTCAAAAGGATTTTACTATTTCAATCCCAACTACACCTTTAGCCAGTTTTATAAAAAATTTCAGCGTGCAAACACAGTTGTGGTGGAGCCCAGCTGGTTCTGGGCTCTCTGTAAACTGAGATACTGAAGATGGAACTTCTTACACCTGGCAGAGGGTTAACCACGGACAGTGGGGACTGTAACACACAGTGGGTTTCCTGTAAGGATGCTAACCTATTGTGTTAAGACATGTGGCTGTGTGTCCAATCATAAGTTGTTATGAAGTGCTAAACCAATGCTGTGTGTACATATGTCACCCAGAACTGTATAAAGGTAGCTGCACTATTGCAATTAAAAAGGCTGGTATCCTGAAACCCATGTCATCTCCTGCCTCGACCGTGACATATGGTGACCTCCCAACGTGGTTGCGAAGGAAGAAGAGAACTCCACAAGACGACAAGAAGCGAACGAAGAATTGCTTGGGTGGGACCTCGGGAATCTGTTACCGGGAGGGTCAGGCGACCGATGACCCCCCCGTTTCACTGCTTCTTGACTTGAGAGATGGCACACCGCTGAGCACTCGTTCACTGCTGTTGAGACTTTATTTACCGCTACGTTAAGTTACTGAGCACTCTCTTATCAACCTTCCTGCCGCACAGCTCCGCTCTACCTCGGAGCGTTCATCATCTCACTCCACTCCCAGCCTTCCTGCAGGGCTGCCCCATTTCCCCCCTTGGAGCATTTGTTATCTCGCTCCGCGTTCCAGCTGCAGCCCTACGGAAACTGCGTGGCTGCGTACGCGACCTGCGTGCTGCTGTACGTAAACTGCGTAGCCCTCGCTCCTGACATCCCAGCTCTGCGCAGCCCCCCAGCCCGCTCCGTGCCCAGTTTGCATCGCTCCGCTGTCATCGGACGTCCCTGACTGTGCGTGGAGCAGCTGAGACCGCACCCCGAACGTGCACTGACTCAGCAGTGCCGTTTGTTCCGAGCGGACTCCGCTTCGTTACTCTCGCAGCTGCCGGGCAGGCAAATTCCTGCTTGCCACTCCCCCGCAGCTGCCGGGCAGGCAAACTCCTGCTTGCTCCCCCCACTTGGCTCGGCTGGGACTGTTGCGAAATCTCGGTATCCTAGCAACCGGCATTTATTAGCTTTCACCTGCTAAAGGCAGCATTCCAGCCACCGTTCGTCTTCGCTTTTATGTTACTCTGTTTGTAACTTACATTAATACCTCCTGAAGCAATCTAGAAGGTTTTCACATCCCAAACAAGGATGGAGAGAGACAGCTCCGAGAGAGCTGTTGGAGGCGGAAACTCTGGTGTAGATTTTAAAAGCGACAAGAAAGTCGCAGGGGGCCAGCCCAGATCTTTTAGAGACACCTGCCTAGAACAGTTGAACCACCAGAGTATAATAGGTTCCATGTTATCTACTGAGGATGACTCTGTCGTCCAGTGGCAATTACTGCTAAAGAGAAACATGGAATCAAGATAGGTGCCCTGCTCCTGCAAAAATGCTGATATGGAACAGAGACTAAGGATACCAGGACTTCTAAAGTTGCTTTCAAGGGAGTCATGGAGTCATTAACTTCCTGACACCTGCTTTTTGAAGCACTGAAAGACTTTAAGAAGTCAAAAACTACCAGTAATAATATGGAAAAAAAAAAAAAAAAAAAAAAAAAAAAAAAAAAAAAAAAAAAAAAAAAATGGGAAAAAAAAAAGAAAATGAAAAAAAAAAAAAAAGGGGGGGGGGGAGGATACCAGTCTGTTCAACTAGCTTTTGAGGAGCAATATTCTTATCCTCCAACAGTCTCTTTTCTACCTGCCTGTGGCACACACACAAGCTGCATGGACAACTCATTGATGGACATTCAGCACTGAGAAGAAGGAATACCATTCTTGTGGACTGATGAAAGAAGGACTGGTTGATTCTTTGCCTATGTGTGTAGTTGCATTGTATTATTGATATTGCCATGTCGCTAGTGCAAGGGTCCTGTATTAGCTGATGCTGGCATTTTCTATAATACAAAAGAGGGGGAATTGTGGTGGAGCCCAGCTGGTTCTGGGCTCTCAGTAAACTGAGATACTGAAGATGGAACTTCTTACACCTGGCAGAGGGTTAACCACGGACAGTGGGGACTGTAACACACAGTGGGTTTCCTGTAAGGATGCTAACCTATTGTGTGTTAAGACATGTGGCTGTGTGTCCAATCATAAGTTGTTATGAAGTGCTAAACCAATGCTGTGTGTACATATGTCACCCAGAACTGTATAAAGGTAGCTGCACTGTTGCAATTAAAAAGGCTGGTATCCTGAAACCCATGTGCCTCAACCACGACACAGTCTAAGGTTAAATAGCTCCCACCCTGGTATTTCCCTTGACATATATAATCATATCCCTCCTTCCTTCTGTGTTTTGCTAAATCAAACAAGCCAAGCTTGTTTACTCTCTTGCAAGATATTATTTTCTTTCTCTGATCATTCTACTGTTCTTTGTCTGCTCCAGCATGTATTAACAGTTCTTTAATGTGCAAAAACAAAACTACACATAATTCTGAATGAATTTGCAGTGCCGGATAGTATGAACACTTCACCTTTTCTAAAAGGCTATTAACTTGTGCATTTACAACTGCAAAATGATGAAAAGTGTTAAAATTAGTAATATACATATTCTCCATCCTAAATGCTATATTCATTTTCAATCAGATTGGATGATCAGCAAGTTCCTTAGTGAGAAAGAAAACAGAGAAAGCAGGGTCATTAATTCTGCTTTTCTAGAACATAGAATTGTATTCCATTCTACGTTTATCTTTGCACCTTGTTTTCTTTTACCAATTGTTCCAAAATCAAAATAATGGTAGAAGACTAACAGATCTATGATTTTTCCAGATTACCCTTTTTCCTATTATTTTCTTAATCACACTTGTCCTGCTTCAGATTCTAAAATGGAAAAATCTAAAGAGGACTTTTACTTATATCCAGCATGACTATTTCTTTTCAGTGAATGATTCTGACTCTGTAGAATGAAGATCTTAATTTAAAATTTTGTTTAATAATATATTCAGCATTCTAGAATCATCTATGTAAATCCCAATGAAAATTAGGCACAAGGCAGCTTGTCCTTATTCTTACAATTCTTTGAACAACCCTACAAAACCACCCGGAGGTTAAATGACACTGACAACTTTCAAAGGAGAGGAACCTCTTATGTGTTCCCAGTCCCTCCTGCCCACAAAACTTACATGTCACCTCGCTCTCCCCAGCATCTGAATTCAAGCAGAATATTCCTGAATGCCATGTTTCATTACCCACTGTGGATGGCTGCTGTGAAACATCATTTTGAATCACGGTTAATCACCATCTGCTTGACCATCACAACTGTGTTATGGAGCTATCAGATGGCAGCTACAGAAAGTACAAACGAGTATTTTTTCTCTACTTAAGTATTAATGCCATATTCTCCAGAAAAACAAAACATATTTGGATCTGGTAGTTTGTTTGCATTTACTTTTATTGTACTTCTAACAGGAAGTTAACACACAACAGACAGACTTAGAACTGTGCACTTTATTTCCTTATTAAAATACCACGCATTTTCTTGAGTTTACATAGTTGTGCATTTCTTTATAGAGATTACGGACCATTATAAAAACAGGTAAGGAGGATACCACTATTATTAATTATGGAGCTCTGATGTTTAAATAGACTGGGTTTTATCCATGGTCAGGTAGGATGCTGTGGCATTCTCATATCAAAACAAAATATGCCAGACTTATGTCATGCTACTTACGGGCTTCTGCATTGTTTTCTACTTGAAAAAATACTTGAAAAAAATGGAAATCTAAGCATGAGTAGAATTTTGGGTGTCCTAATTTAAAGCAGAGTGCCTTTGACTTCTTGTGAGAGTATGCAATGAATTTTAACCCATTTCTGGAGAAAGTCAAAATAAATATTTGTCAGTCTTCAAAATCATTCTGCTGGCAACAAAGTGCTTAGAAGAGTTTTTCTGAATAATACATATGTATCCAGGTACACAGTGGAACTTTAATTGATGAAATGTAGAAGTAGATGAGCATTAATCCTACATTTTTCATTAACTCCCTTGTTCATTAACCACTGACTCTCCTTGGATCAGGCCACATTTTACTAGTTTTTCAGATCTTTCAAACAGCTATGACATAAGTATTCATTTCTAATTCTACCCCCATAAAATAGAGAACTTTTCAAGCAAAATTCCCTTTGTTAAACCATACAAAGTATATCAAAAGGGCAGTAAAGAAATACTTGATTTAATGCACTCAGTACTTTAAAAAAACCCAAGCAGTTAACCATGCTAGGGACAGAGAAGACTTCTGAGGCTTTCCTTCAGAACAATACTGAGAATGGGACATAGTCAACCCTGTAAACAGCAATGAATCCATAAAGGATTGTTTTATTTTTTTATTCAAGGTGTATGTGACATGTGTGGGCAACTAGCATGAAGTCGCAGCTTTGCAAGTATTTAATTCGTAGGAATATTTGATGGATAAACATTTAAAAATCAACTGAACATAGAGAGAAAAGCCAGAGATTAAAAGCTTAGAGGATACTTTTGCTGCTTGTCAGTAAGAGAAGTCTCTTACAAAGTTTTATTAGTGATTTCACATTAATGGTAATAATAGTTTAAATTAAAGTGAATAGCTAAAATGTAATTGTTATGTATATTATTTATTTACATATATATTTATACATAATCTAGGTATATATGAAAATAGATTTTAAGACATAGGATAAACTTCCATCTAATCATTTCTTGCCCATGAATATTTCAGTGCAAATAAGTCTCATAATCTCTATCAGTGACCCTGGAACAAGACGTGTACTAATGGAATGTGTTGATTCCTCTCAGGAGGCATCATGACTACAGAAAAAAGAAAATGTTGGCAACAGAAACAGCAAGAGTGGGAAGGAATTCCACTGTACAAAAATGTCACATTTGCCAAACACTGGTAACAAATTTTTTCCAAAAATTTTTATTAATAAATTTGAAATAACAGACAAATTTAGTGGTCTTTTTTTGACAAATCTAATACCAAAAATTTTTTTATTTGTCAATCTTAAGTTTTCATTTTATGTCTGGTATTTCTTATAACCAACACAACAAGAAATAGGAATTCTGAATCATTAAAAAAAGAATAGTTACTATTTATTTTGATTATTTCCATCTCTTACTTTCAATCAATGAATACAGTAGTAATAAAACATCTTCATCCCAGCACAATCAGCCTCCTTTTGTATCAAAACATCAGCTACATGTTTCAGAATGGAAGAGAAGTATAACTAGGTCCTTGAGACTTAAAAAAATTATGTATATTTTATCTCCAAACATTGGAAATAGAATCGATGAGTATTTTTTTCTTACTGATTTTTTAAAGAGTCCTCTGAATCTCTTTCAAGTTCTGCTTGATTAAACTAAAACATTTGATCACTCATTTACCCTCTTTTCTGATTCGAAGGCAGTAGGAGCTACATTAGTTCACAATTTCTGACTTGAAAATTTTGGGCACTTGGTAAAACAATTTTTTTTTCACATTTTATATGTAACAGATGTGGACCAGAGTTCTCATGTAAACAAAACATTTCACCATTTTCTGTTGTCTCTATTCTTAGAAGGAGCTCTTCATTATGGGCTGAAATGAAGGGCAAAACTCTTATTTGAGTTCCATATTGCCCAGACAAACCCTGGAAAAGACAGAATAAAATAAAGTCACACCCACTGAGCACAGACTGAGTAAAAGAACTTTTTGAAACAGCATTCTCTGCTTTGCCCCTTTGACAGACTGGGGGAATTCTGCTTGTTTTAACAACGTGAAAAATAGTGATTTTGTTACAACTCTTCATAATTCATTCACAGCTTTGTAGTGAAAGAAACAGTACCCAACTTTTCAGCATGTTGTCTAAATCTCCATTAGAAACACTCATAAATGGAAACAACCAGCATAGCTGAAATCTGTTTTTTGACTGCAATGGTTCTACAATACCCATACAGTAAATATTAACTAACTTATCACATAAGAAACACTCTCCCTAAATTAAGAGAAGTTTAAGAGTTAACTATTACAGCTTTGTGAATTCCCATGCAACTACAAAGACTTTGAAATTTTTTTAAAAAAATTACAAGTTCTATGATTTTGAACAAAAATAACTTTTCTCAATACTCTTTTAGAGCTGCAGTGAGGGATAGGTTATATCCATTTGATTAGAGCAATATTTTCCTTCCTTTGAGACTGACTCCCTACACATCTTTTGCAAAATGATTCATAGGACTCAGTCCTTTAGAATTGCAAATGTGGTATGGGACTTTTTGTCAGTGTACAAATGGGTGCAGTCACATTTAAACAAAGAAAGAAAAGACAGAAATCATACCATGGAAGGGATTAAACTTCACTCATTCTAACCATCATAACTCCAGTTCTCCACACTGATTCATTGTTGTGATTACTCTAATTAAGCAACTTCACTAGCTTAGAGGGTCTCTTAGTTCATACATACGTTATCAAAATACATCTTGCCTATCCATGGTAGTAGAAACTGGGACAGAAGCCACTCTGGCTCATGAAATACACTATAGTTGGTGTCTGCATTGCTACTGCTTGAAATTTTGTTGTACAACATATTTAGCTTGCTTGAATACTTAACTTGAAAGAGCAATGTGTAAATGTCATTCACATGTCATGAAAGCTGAACTTAATTATAGAATAATTGCACATTCGATACACTGAAAGTGAAAGGAAACAGAATTTCCTTGTACTTCCCATGAAACAAGCATTCATTTACTTAGTTACTATACTGTACATCTTTAGAGGTATTATCATTTTGCTTTAAGGTACAATGAGTAATTTATTAAGTAGCGATGCAGATGTTTATAATAATGTTTAACTGAAGTTCTGAAATGAATCATTGCAAAGAGCACATGAGACTGACAGACTAATTGATGGCCAGAAAAATAGGCAGTTATTAACGTTGGGTAGGACTGCTTTAAGGAAATTTGTGCATCTTTCCAGAACTCAAAGTAGAGATAATCATGAGGTATCTGTTACTAAAAACTAATAAATGAAACAAAATAAACAATCAAATAAACAAAAAGTCTCCTAAAAGTTTGAAGAAAGCAATCTTAAGACACATGACTGAAATAGAGCTTTGCTTTCCATATAATCAGTGTCAACTACACGGTGTTTGAGTGCCTTGACTCATCCTCTGGAAACTCCACTGACTGATAACTCCATAGATCACTGACTCAAGCACCCATTTTGGTTTCAAGAGCACTAAAAGAATAAGATTCTTTTCCATGATACACATCAAAAAATACTTGGATTTTGTGTATTACCGGTTTTCTATCCTAAACCACACAGGCTTTTAGAGACACAGAAAATTTTGCAAAACTTCTAAGCAGTTTTCAGGATGTGAGAACCTCTCATATCCCTTTGGAAAGATAATTGAGTTTTGGGCTCACAAAACCAACTGCACCACAAAGCCTAACATTACACAGGTTAATCACAGTCATTGAAAGATTCACCCAACAATGTGCATTCAGCAAAATAACCTATAATTAACATATCTTTTAATGAGATATGGTTTGATTAGCCAATATCCTTCAATAAAAATGTCCAATTAAATTACTGGCAGTTAGATTTTGCAAATTCACTGAGCTAGTCTTGGGCTGGAAGTAATGCATAGGAATCTTTCAGAATTCACATGGTATTTCTGAGGCCATGACAATTTTTTTCCAGAGTATATGAGGTGAATTTTTTATAAATTACCCTATTTGGATTGTCAAGTTTTATTTTAATGTCTAAAGGAAATAACTCATTTAGCACAATAACGAGGATTTATTACAGCCTTTGAAGGACCAAACTAAGCAGAGCAAACAATTGACTGTGGGTTTTGTGCTTTTTTTTTTCTTTATTTTTTTTTCTATTGTCATGATACATATGCAAGGGTTCTCAGTGTTCTGTATTGACTAATGAGTGAAGCATCAATTCAAGCATACAGAATAGCTTCATGCATTCAACAGCAATGCACTCAGGGGATCAGTTTTAGAATTTCTATTCTGAAGGAGCACAATCATATATGTATGGTTGTATATATGACTAGATACTTATACAGCCAAACACAGTTTCAGATGACAGCAAGTAGCAGAATGACGCACCAGAGAAATTACTTCAGATTTTTCAAAAACAATGGTGAATATTTAATAACCACTTCTACATGAGTTAAAAATCAAGAAAATGCGATGCCAGTTTAGCATCTTATTATTAATTCATATGTGAATAGCTAAGGACCCAGTCGCTTTACACCAGCAAGGGTATAGGACAGAGGACAGACATTCACTTATCAAGTTTCCTTAAAACTGCAGAAATTCCAAAATTGCAAATGTGATCATACTTTCTTACAGCTGCTAAATTGTCACAGCTGATGTATTCCTTAATGATACGAATACAGTGAATTACAGTGACTGGCACTCCCTAGTGCTCACTGGTTTCTTGACATTCAAGGACGAACTTGAAAGCATCAGGCAACAGGGGGATGGGGGATGAGAGCTGGAAATAATGCTATATTCAGAATATTACTGCTCTTGAAATTTTATTACAGATTTTTCCCAGCAGTGCAAATGCCTGTAGCATCATATAAGTATACAATCATGCAGCTACTTCAGATTTGTAGTTTTCATTAAGAAAAAAGAAAACCTGGTGTTAATCTCAGATCAGTAGCACTAGTAATAGAGAAGGGCTAATGAGAAAAACCAAGAAGGTATTTAATATTACTGTTACATTTGGCCTCTCACTTTCACAGAGAGGTGCTAATCCATGGATTATTAATTTTTGTGGACAGCAACTACAGCACTCCAAACTACAAATTCCACCTTGGACAGAGAAACATTGAGAAAAAGTACAGCAGAAGAAAGTCTACCATAGACTTGAACCCTCTCTTATACAGGTTACCACTCTAGCCAAGGCAACTGCAGCTATTAACATTCTACATCAAGTTGTGGGTTTTTTAGGTTATCACTTTTAAATTGGATTTTGGAAAGACAGAGGAAGAAAGACTTTAGTAATTTGAACCAGAACTCTTCCAAAACATGCTTAAAATTTGATATCAACAGTGCATATTTAGCAAAATTCAGCTTTA
Organism: Myiozetetes cayanensis; assembly: GCF_022539395.1. Taxonomy (NCBI): domain Eukaryota; kingdom Metazoa; phylum Chordata; class Aves; order Passeriformes; family Tyrannidae; genus Myiozetetes; species Myiozetetes cayanensis. The sequence continues at coordinate 20,651,452 of NW_026087411.1, forward strand.
GTAGCATGCAAATATTGACAGAGTATAAGATTTATCTCACAAGACCATGCATATTGGACACCTTCCCAAGACACTGATTTTGCCTCTTGGTAGAGTATATCATGTCATATGGGTCAAAATAATACTATGTAAAAATGTATGGTTAATTAAAATCGGTATTTTCCTGATAACACCTAGTTCTTACAGTTGCAGGTCTCCATGTGCTTTACAAGCACAGTGTTTCCACTTAACCAGAAGTGAAGACCAAAACATAGAGGAGTAACAAAGGGACCTGGGAGTTTGGATTGACAGGAAGCTGAACATGAGCCAGCAGTGTGCCCAGGTGGCCAAGAAGGCCAATGGCATCCTGGCCTGGATCAGGAACGGTGTGATCAGCAGGAGCAGGGAAATAAATGATCCTTCCCCTGTTCTCAGCACTGGTGAGGCCACACCTTGAGTATTGTGTCCAGTTCTGGGCCCCTCAGTTCAGGAAGGATATTGAGGTGCTGGAGCAGGTCCAGAGAAGAGCAACCAGGCTGGTGAATGAACCTGAGCACAAGTCCTGTGAGGAGAGGCTGAGGGAGCTGGGGTTGTTTAGTCTGGAGAAGGCTCAGGGGAGATCTCATCACTCTCTACAACTCCCTGAAAGGAGGTTGTAGCCAGGTGGGGGTTGGTCTCTTCTCCCAGGGAGCTATCAGTAAGACAAGAGGGCATGGTCTCAAGCTCTGCCAGGGGAGGTTTAGGTTGGATATTAGGAAGAAATTCTTTACAGAGAGGGTAATCAGACATTGGAATGGGCTGCACAGGGAAGTGGTGGATTCTCCATCCCTGGAGGTATTTAAGAAGAGACTGGATGTGGCACTCAGTGCCATAGTCTAGTAACTGTGGTAGTAGTGGATCAAGGGTTGGAGTTGATGATTTCAGAGGTCCTTTCCAACCTGGCTGATTCTATGATTCTATGAACATAGCAAGATAGTTCAATATTCCAGTGGGATACAGAACTTGTATCTTCAGGTCCTACTGTACTGCTGAAGCACTTAAACAATTGCTCTTTTGTAGACTGCTAGTTAATTGCCTTCTTGTGAATGGTATAAATGCCTCTTCAAGCAAATCCATTTTCTTAGAACAATGCCCTATCATCAGGAAAATTACTCATTCGACTACACACATGATGCAAAATTTAGGGCATTTATTACCTGTGTTAATGAAACTTGTGACAATAGGCCCTTCATGTTGTCTACCATTCTGAGTACTAGGAAAAAATTAAATACTGGTGGTACATATCCTTTTCCTTAAAGGGACCTATTTAAAATACAATGAAAATGACAGAGTTATTTGTTGGATATATTCACGATGATGGAAAACGCAAGAAAGACACATAAAAAAGAGAATCATTTTTAAACTTTATTACAGTTCTTTTTTATTTCTCCTTTAAAATTCAATACTTTGCTTCTTTCAGAAGAGGCAGTATATATATATAGCTATGGTACCTTCTTTAAATGGGGCTTATAATTTAGAACATAAACTGAGACTACATGCAAAATGCTAAAAGATTCCATTCAGGATATTTAGAGGACCAGTATATTTCTAAGCCAAAGACAAAACTTCAAGAGACTAGTTTTACTCAATATTTGCCAGAAGAGGTGCAAAAGACCCTTTTTTTCTCAAACCTCCACCTTTGTCTGAGCCAGTTAAAATATTTTGACCTTGATACTCTTAATTAATAACCTTGCCTCACAGAGATGTCTTCTCACTACTGATTCCTCCCATTTGGAAGGCCACACAGAAAACACAGTCTCTGAACAAACTTCTGGCTTTATCTTGTGGTATTTTAAGCATGTCTTTGTTTCTTTAGTTTACAGTATTTTATCATCACTACAGCAAAAATCCCACAGAAGGCCATAGCAACAGGTTGATTTTATGTGGAGAGTGATCAGTCATCCAAGGCTGGAAGGAACAGTGAATCCCAATTTCATTTCAAAATCTAATGAAGTTGGCCTCTCAAATCCATTTGATGTATCTACTCATATTAGACTTAGATTGAAATAAAAGATTTCTTCCTCAAGACATGTCATGATCATTTAACTCAGATGTCTAGAATAGAGGAATGCAGGTAAAAAGAGGGAACGTAGTAACATTTTCAGTGACCCAGAAAGGAGGAAATAATCTTTGTCTTCACACCCAAAGCAGACTGGGACAAGAAAATGAGTGTTGATTAAATGAAAGACACAGGATCCAGGATACAGGAAGGGGGATTTGATTAAAGAATAAATCAGCCCTCAATGATGGAGATAATGAACTATTGTCAGAGATTTCTAGTGGAAGTCCCAGCGTCACTGTCTTTGTCAGTTTCTAAGAAAAGGATAGCCATTGATAGCAATAAGAATGGAAAATCCATCACAAATGATATAGGGGAAATATTACCATGCTAGACTAGGTGACCCCATGTAGTTCCTTGTAGTCCTATGCCCCAGCAACTTGTACTCATATAGCACATATTATACTATCAATCTAGTTATGCATTTGTCACAAAAATACTTATGGAAAGACACATCAATAGACAAATACAGATTTGAAATTAAGAAAAAAGATTGACTTGGCCTTATACTGGTACTTGAAAAAAAACCTCTATTAAGGTTAATCTACTTTCCAAAAAGTACTGACGCATTTGGGGTGATTTATTATTAAAGTCAACTGTGGGGATTGAATGGTCATGTGTTTATTTTCTTTTGCAGCATGCATTATTTATTTCCATTAAGTTTACTTTACTTTCATAGTACTAAGCACTTCTGCTTTCTGAGATATATTGTCTTCTTACTACTGGGACATCTTACTCACTGACTTCATTGACTATTTTATCAAGCATCAGATAGAGCCATTATATAGTCTGCAATCAGTTTGTAGTCAAGTATCCCAGGACCTTCGTTGAGCCCCAGTGTCATTACAGCTGCTGGAGAACTGCTTTAGGTTGCACACTGCATTGAATAGAAAGAAGCTGGAATAAGAATGGGTATTATTCACCAAACTTTGTTGATTTGACTATTCTGTTTTGATGATTCTTTGGCTTATTTCTGATATCAGAACTAACTAAAGAGATAATACAGTGCTACTCCGACAACCTCTGCTAGCTGGAAATGCAGGTGTGTTCTCTGGAGGTCATTTCTATCCCTTACTGTAGGCATAACTACAGCTGTATGTTCCAGGTGATTTAAAAATAATTATTTTAATGAAATGAGTACAGCTGATGCTTCCGCTAGCTCTTCAGATTTGAGAAAGTGTTGCATCATTTAGCAAATACAGCAACTAAAGTGAAAAGCAGCTGGTTATGATAAGGGAACAAACTAGCACAAAGAGCAATAATAATTTAGCTTGTGATTGCAAATAGAAATAAGTAGTTGAAGACAGTGATTGTGAATAAGCTTGTCATTTAAAGCAGAATATCCAATTGTCTACTAAAGGTAATTATTAGCACGTTTCAGGACATACCCTTCCCACTTTTACGGCCATATGGTGCCCTTACATGCACTCTGAGCACATATGACGTCTAATTCAAATTACCTCAAGCACTTACATATTTTTTTCTATGTTCAGAAATCTGTAAGATTCTTGTCTGGATAAAATGCCATCATTTCAACACCGTTACTAGAGAGAGCATTGGGAGCAAGCCAGAACCTCTCTTCTAGCAGATTATAGTTAGACCTTGCACTGACAGAAGGTGCAGGTGCAATAGCTCTTTTCCCCAACTCTGTTGCTGTGTGCCAGACTTTAGCAGCAGCTTAACACCAGATATTTCACTTTACCAGGAGTCTGAGTTTTGATTCTGAACACTCTATTCATGAGTCCATCTAGTGGATAGTATAAGATAGCATATTTCTACACACACTTATAAGTACACATATGTGGTTCATCTATTATAATCATAACAGTTTCTAAAAATATTACAGTTTGGCATTGATATTAATAATTTCCTATGGAGTAAAAATTACCAAAGATACTAAAATACTTCTCTCTTCCTTTGTAGTTGGCTGCAGAAGCTAAATAAAAGCTCCTTTCTTCCAAAGGGCAGAGTAGTTTGGGAGATGATGTGAATTGCAGAAAACAATTCCTTCCCTTTGTGAATGATACTGACTTCTCAAAGGATTCCCAAAGGATTTTAGCAATGCTAGTATTCTCCAGAGCCCTGCACAATCTTCTACATGCTACTCTCAAAGCCTTCCTCCGTGCTCAGAACACATCTTATTCAGGGCTGCAACTAATCTCTAGAATCCAAGGGTAGATATATTTAGCAGAGAGTGCAAGTTCACTGGGTTCTCACTGGGTTCTCCCTCTGACTTAGCCATCAAACAAGCTCTCTGCCTCTGTTTTCCTCCTCAGGCTTTCAGACAGGCTTACAGAAGGTTCTCTGTATTGGGCAGCAAGTGTGTCAGAGGACAGCTATAGGGGGAAAGAGTGCAGTGCTGTGCAGGATCCATGGACCATCCAGAGCTCAGAATAAGTTCACCTCCCACAGATCTGCAGATGCACAAGGAGAGGGCAAGTTCTTGAATATTTTCTTGTTCAAAATCTAAGAACAAGTGATATATTCAAAACATTTCATGCACGTTAGAAGGGATATACACTGGCCCTTAATACTTCCCCCCCACCCCTCCATTTCTATAGCAAGAAACTAACCTTGCTGAACAGTGAAGTTTCCTGCAAATTGCTATGACCAAGCCAGTTTCTGAAACACCATGGTTTTGCTGCTAATATATGAAGGCCATCAAACTCAATGAACCAACTGCCAGTTCAGAAAAGTCTTTTTGCTGACATACTATCAATTTGATACAAACAGCTTTAAGTTCTTCAAAAAAAACCAAAAAAACAAAACAAAACAAAACAAAAACAAACCAACAAAACAAAACAAAAAACAACCGAAAACAAACAAGCAAAAATTCAAAAGCAGGTCAGATATTACTTTATATTTGTAGAAAAGTTCCATTTTTTCTGCCTTTGGGTAGTAAAATCCTACTGCTAACGTCCAGTAATTTTTCTGTGAATACATTTTTATTCTCTTTTTTTTTCAGGCTATTCTTTTTCATTGCTTATCTTGTCCCATGAGCTCCTATTACTGAAAAAAAAAGTCAGTTATACTGGTTGCAATATAAATATTGGTCATTCACACTATAGGAAAGTTAGCTAAAAGCTCTATCAGGTGAATGAGGCACATTGCATCCATTGTATACTTTGTCGATCCTTGACTGAATGCTTCAAGGAGATGAGTATCATGTACTTCAGAGTTTCCCTCTCAAAAATACTAACACTTGTAACTATCAAAAATTTTTGAAAGAAATTGCCTTAATATTTCTGTTCTGGAAAAAGCTGAAGAGGAATAAAGTTGTTCCTTTTCCCCTCCTGTTCCAGCCTTGTCTCTGAACTCCAAACATTTCCCGCAGCACCATCTGCAGAACTATCTAGCTGGAGATTAGAGTTATATCAGGGCAAAGATTAAGCGTTCAATCTAGTATGCTACTGAAGGATGACAGTAGTGCTAATTTATCAGTTTGTGTCCAGACATATGTGCCATATGTGGAAGTAAGACTTATCACTCTTACAGATGTTTGACTTGAGGTTTCAGTAAAACTGAAAGCCCTTTATTAGTATGATCAGACATTGTTTTTTTCAAAGAAAAACTTCACTTGGACTTTAGTCTTGCCTGTTAAAAAAACTATTAGTTAAATGTAATGACATTTCTAGAATTTCAAGGGAGGAGAAGCATCAGCTGCCAGTAGTAGGGGGTACACAAGTTTTTTACTATGTTATATGCTGGTTTTTATGGGTCTTGCACCTGGTTTCCAGCTGCTCCTAAAAAAGTACATCTTACTAAATCTTACCTACTCCTTTACCTGCAAGCCAAGTTCCTCAGATACACAAGGACATGTAAGGTACCACCATGTTTAAGAATCTGGATCCTTTCCCAGATTACCTGCTGGACTTGCTGAAGATAAAAGTATCTGAAATCATCATTATTCTTTACTGCTGGTGGCAGCCATTTTAAAATATATTCTCCAGCTGAAAGACACTTTTAACTTTGTAGGTTCATATCAGCAAGAGCAGATTACACTAACAGGTCCCACATTGCTATAAAAATTACTTTTCCATTTCTGTTTTCTTATGATTGTCATGCTGACTTTAGTATTGAGTTCAACACATTTTAAATCTCACCAAAATTGTTTCACTTTAAGAAATGAAATTAAATTAGTATCCAAAGTAGCTCACTGACTCAGTTAATTGTACGTAATATTACCCTTACGTTTCTACTGGTCTTAAACATAAGCCCATTGATAATTTGTTTACAAGCAATATTGTAAATTAATGTAGATGAAAGTGGCATGACAATTTCAGTAGCTGGTAAAAAACCCTTGCTCTTAATGCTGTATTCTTTTTTTTTTTGATAGTTCTTTTTTTATTGTAAGAACGAAAGCAAAATTCTATTGCTTGTCAGAGACCAATCAGAGTGAAACACTGTTTATGATTCTTTAACTTGAATTAAAACCTTGACTTTTTTAAAACAGATTGCCTTTTGATGTTTGATTTCTACTTCTATTTCTAATTAGAAATTTCTCACACAGTTAGTTTTCAGTGGGGTTTGAAAACATAATGTGAAGTATTGTTCCAGGTTTCTTTCATTCACCTGCTCAGTGCTATGACTGTGAATTCTGGAGCAAAGCTAGGCAAAGTCACAAGTGTTGAATGGAAAGGGCAATAGAGACAGATGAGGAAAAGTGGCCATGATCCTTGAAGTGGTTCTGTCAAACTTTGATCCTTCTCATCTATGGAGCACCTTCTAGATAATACTTGCTGAGGGTATTGTCAAGTGGCTGAGTTCAGTTTTTCTGAACTATATTTTGAAGTATATTTTGAAGTATATTTTGCATATACTTCTCTTGACTATAATGTCTTAGAGCTCTAAATCAGAAAATAACCCTCTGCAATGTCAGTATCGACTCCTCCCTTGCCTATGGAAAGTTCTACTGATAGTATTGATCTGCTCTTGTGGGTCTGATCTTACTCTAAAAAGAGTTTTGCAGTGTCACAGATGCAAACTATACCCTTTAATAGAAATAAAATTGTGGAATCCTGTAGGAAAAGAATATGGACTAGCAGATGATGAACAGGACTAAGAATAATACAAGCTAACAGGAGGTAGGAATATACTGTGAAATCGTTAAACAGCCATCACTTACAGATATCTTCAATTGCTTTCATATTCAAAATATCATGCACAATGAGTAAAGCATGAGAGAATGTAGGTTATCCAAGGTTCATATTGCAACTGTACAGATTTGTAAAATTTTAGTCTTTATCAAACCATGGAAAACCTTAGTCTAAATTCACTAATTCTAGAAAACTTTCATTATTGAATTCAATGAAAGGTTTCAATTTTTTCCACACACATAAGGCAACCATGAACATTTATTGGTTACTTGTGAATATAAATATAAATATTTATTCAAGGATTATGTTTACAAGAACGAAAACAAAGAGAAAGAATAGGATGTGATAGATAGCACTATCATGCCCACTTCATGCGAGGTCTGCTCTTTTAACTGTGAAGTTCTACAGATGCTTTGGAATTAGAAATTAACTACTCAGAACAAGAGTAGTGCTAAAGTATGGCCTTACCTAGTAAAATATTTGAATTTATTTTTAATAACTATTTCTTTAATAAATATTTTTGTCATCTGGTATCTTAGATAAGTATTGTTTTCTGGAAGACCGTTCATTAAAATTGTCTTATAGTCTCAAATGACTGGAGTTCAGAATTGGTTTTATCACATTCCAGCACAGGTAATGCATACTAAGATACACAAAAATGAAGGAGTAGGGTTCCTTTGCATGCCTTCTATTTAATCAAGAATAGTTTCTCTAATATACACTGTTATTGTTATTTTTATTTTGTGCTTTAAATACTACAAAGTAATCAACATAGCAATCTACATTTGACATAGTTATTACATTTTTCAAAGCAATTAACTTCCCTCAAAAAAAAAAAAAAAAGAGAATTTTTATGTAAGACAAGTTTCACAGCTATTTTACACAGGAGAGTTCAAACAGACCAGAATTTTCTTTCATATTCAACAAAATATACTCAATTTGGACTGTTAGGTTTTTAAAGCTAAACTCTATGTGAATGTCGGGCTGAGTAAAACAATGGTTAGAACCAAGCATGCGTATTCCTGGGTAGATGATTTATCAGACAACCAGTAAAGTTCTTCTGAATGTTTGCCACAGGCAATTTAGCTGCAAATGAGTATTTCATTTTCTCAAGTGTGTGCACATTTCTCTGGAAAAGGAGACGGGCATTGGTTTTGGGCCTGTGTCTGAGTGCAGGTACGGGAGCAGAGGGAACCCTGCCAGCTTTGTTAAAATAAATGCTCAAATACATCCTAAAATAAATGGGGGGGGAGGGGGGGTGGTGGTGGGAAAGGAGGAGAGGGTGGGAGCAGCTGGGAGGGTTTACTACCTCTTGTCAGTACTTCACACAATTTAAAAAGGTGTGTTGCTGACATTCATAAATGTAGAAAACTGTGTGAAGGCTTCTTCAGGAGAACAGGATGGTTTAAACAGACTCTCTCTACAGTTGTTTTCTCATTTGCTTACATATTTTTGCATGCATAGAAGCACCTTTTAGTAGAAGTGACTTGTCTCAAAATTATTTCAATATGAGATTCAAGGGCTACTGAAAAATCTCATTGTAGTTGGTTCACAGGTGGCTGCATTGGAAAGGAACAGGAAGGAGACAATGATGTTTCTTCTTTGGCCAACAGTATTCATTTAGTTACCTATCATTTTAAGAGTTTATTAACTAACCTCACACATGTGCCAAGCCAAGGAGTGTTAATTTCCAATCAAGAAAAAAAAACTGTCAAGTACTGTGGTACTTTGAGTCAAAGAATAAGGACAGTGGAAATGAAGATTAGACATATTATTTAAATAAATTGTTTCTACCTGTTTAAAATTTTAAGAGAAATGACAAAACACTGTATGAAAAATGAATGATCTGACACATTCTCATGTACAGACACCCTTCTATTCTTTTATCTTTATAAATTATACTTTATTAGAAATATACTTTGCTCATGCAAACAGGTCTTGCATTGATAAGGAATGCAGGTATCACATAACTGTGAATAAGACTAACACAATTAACTTGTGCTGGACACTGAAAGCCTTTTTAAGTACTTTAACAAACAATACACAGCTCATCACCACTTCACAGCTAGCACAAAGCACATTAAGATAATTACTATTCCTACTTTACTCCTACCCAGGGACATTGTACTTCATATTGTTTATCCTAAATATGAAACTTTCTTGGCTCCCTTTACTCTCCCTCATCTCAGAGTATATCAAACCAGAAGATACATGATTCATGAGTTTTTCGGTTTTTCACAAATGACCAATAAAGCATATTCATATGAGTAGGATGCTGGGGGAAAACAGGGAATAAATTAAGTCACATATATGTATTCATATACATACTATAGCTTCAGCTCACATTGCAGTTTTATTTACTGTGGAGAACTCTGCAAATAGCCCCATAGCTACCAGCACTACTATAGCTTTATCAGTGCTGGCAGCCCTAATGTAGATGGCACCCCAGCAGCTGTCAACAGCATCATGTCTATGAAACCAGCTCAGTGCCAATCTAATTAGCACAGTGCTGAAACAGCTGCTAGTGCTGGCGAGCTGTGAATATTGCAGCTCGTCCTACCACTAATGTCAGTGGAGCTGCAATAGTGGGAATGTTCTGTAAATGTTCCCCAGTGCAGAACAAGCCAATGCTGGCAGTGACCTGGATTTCTGTCCTTGTTGGACATAATACTTCTAGGAAGGTGTCAAACTCAACTCTGTAATTAAGGACTCCCCATCCTACATGTTTCCTTACAAAATTTGAAGTCCTGTGTTTCTGATGACAGTCTCCTTCCTGTGTCTGACTTTAGCACTGCGTATGATCCCCTTGGTTTAAAGAGAATTGTACAGACAGGGCAACACATGCAATTGCTACTCAGAACTGAAGAGAATCTTGTGAAAAGGGCAAAACTATGCTGGTAATAGGTTCCAAAAATCTGGTTTTATCACTCCATAATGAGTGACAAAGGAGAATTCACTATTTTTAGACTACTACAATGAAGTACAGTTGCATATACCTCAAAAGACGACACAGACAACCCTCAAAGTCTGATGCCTCCCCTCTGTCCCTTGGATTAATAAACAGTAATAAACATAAACTGTATCTGTATAGAGGTTTTCAGGACTTGTCTGAGGAAATTACTATAATAATTTTTGTCTTTTAAAAATGGCAATGATGGAATTAAGCTCCAGGATGAGAAAAACAAATGAAATGCCAACTAAGTACAATCAAACAGACAAGAGTTTGTAAAACAAAAAAAAAAAAAAAAAAAAAAAAAAAAAAAAAAAAAAAAAAAAAAAAAAAAAAAAAAAAAAGGAAAGTTAAACATGCTTTCTCCCTCAGGGAATGGCCTCCACCAGTCTGCAACTCACCTGTTACACAAATGGTAGGAGGAAAAGAGAGCTTAGTCAGCTTACTGGAAGAGGTAGGAGAATTCTTAACTGGTGTAATTCTCTGCTTGAACTGAAGGGATTTGGGAAGACAATCTCCTCCCTGTTTCAGGGGCAGTACCCTAAAAGTCTTCCTGTCGCAGTCAGGAAGAAACACACGACAACTTACAGAGTTCAAGCAGGATGTAGACCTGATTTTATTCAGGATGGCTCCCTCTATTTATAGAGGGAGAAGGGATGGTTCTGGAAATAGGGGTGTGCTCAACACAAATGAGGAATGGGTAGGAGGGAGCCATTACATACAAGGAAAGTTATAGGAGGGGTTACAACCATGTAGGGAGAGAATGGGATAGATACAACCTTATATGGGGCATCTGTATTGCAGCAGGGGCTAACCAATAGGAAAAGAGGTAGAACATGAGGGAAAGATAACTATGGATTTTTATAAATGTAGAAGGGGTGCAAAACTCCTTAACATGCATTAAAGATAATTCTATAACTTGACAACACAAAAGTCTTCACTCTTTTTTTCTCCGTGTCAAGTCCAATTACACTAAACTCTCTTCTTCGTGACTATCAGCCAATGTGTCTTGGAATTTCTCTCTCCATATCTTAAACTTTTCTTCCTCATGACAGGCATCTCCAACATCTTCCCAATGACAGGGCTTGCAATAAAGACACAAGAGAACTTTCAGGAGGGAAACAGGAAGACATTAAAGGTGTCCGTCCAGAAAGCACTTAGGACTGAGTTCGTATTTTGGAGGGCTGAATTAAACAGAAGAAAAATCTGGCTGATCTCTAAATTAATCAAATAATTTTTGTCTTGGCACACAGCAGAGAAATAACTCTAAGGCTGAAGTGTGACTTATCACAGTGGAAACACAATCAAGACAAGCATTGTCTCTTTTCCATACTTGCATAGCATAACAGGATCCTCTTGAGTACTGCCACTATATAAAAAACTGGTAACCTCTTTACTGTTGCTGAAAGCCTCACATTTTCTGCAGTGAGCTGCATATCATCAGTGATGCCCTTAAAACACTACTGTGAAAATTTTCCTCAAAATCTCTCATTTATTTGTCAGTACTTTAATGAAATAATAATAGAACTTTCATTTACCTTTTAAGGGTATACTGGCCATGTGCTGTATCCACCTCCATATTTCTCATTCAGCAGCAGTACTAGTGTTTGTGAGATCTTTACCCCTGCCCCATCCCCAAAACACCGGGAATCCTATTCTGGACACAGAGTGAAATCTCCATTCCAGTACATTAGGAATTAAGAGAGTCTGTCCCCAAACATAGCAGGCAGTGCAGATGGCCTTCTTCTAAAGCTCCTGCTGGCACAGAGTAGTGGCAGATTGTTCAAAGAGGGATAGATTTGAGGAGCAGCAAAGAAGCCAAGGATAAAAGTGACATCCAGCTTTGTTCCATGTGCAAAAAGGAAGTCTATTATGTGCCCCTTTTGTTTCCTCTGTTGTAGGAAGCAAGAGATTTTCAAGGACTGAAGTTTAAAGACAGATGCTATAAAAAAGTAAACATTATTTTTCTTCTCTTGGCTCCACAGAAATTAGGTGTCTTCATTCAACTGAGATTCCTTGAAGAGAATTTTTAATATAAGTCTCTGATGGTTATGCTTCTTCACAGATGTGAATACCTGTAAGGTTTGAACTCTCATTTCAGTTTTAATCCCTTAGTGGACCTGTTGTTCCCGAGAAAACTACAGGCTCTTAAAACTCTTATCTGTGGCAATATTTGAGTTCCTGTCTTTATATACATAGAAATGATATGCTCTTTTCTGCTTGCAGATAATTTTAATCACAGTTTGCATATGAGTGTATGGATTTATACACAAAAATATAGTCTGCCTGTTTATGTCCACACTCACTGAACCTCTTGTTAATATACTCATGGAAAAGAAACAGAGAAAATGGTGCTTTTTGCCTGTGTGACCTGCAACACTCCCACTGTACAGAATACATGGGCCTTCCATTCTGTATGTACAATAACGACCAGAGGCCTGAACATAGTGGAAATCTAGGCACAATGATAACAGAAATACTTGTATATCCCAGCACCACAGTTTTTTATTATGATGCTCAAATCAGAATCAACGACAAAGCATTGTGTTCCCCGGGACTTGCACCCCTCTCAGCCTGCTATTCCAAGATGCTTTGAAAGTGAAAAGAAATGATCCTACCACAAAAATGTATCTTTCCTCCTATAACACTTACCTCCTTTTAAATCAAAGCTAATTGTTCTTATTTTGTTACATCGACATTTAAAAAGCAGTAATATTCTCACATTCTACACAGAACCAGCTGACTGATTCAATATGACAAAAGGCTTTTTTAAAAAAAAATTATCTGAAGTTGTATCTTTTGTTGATGAAGATAAATATTGCCTTAGAGAAGACCATAATCACTATTTAACAGCCTACCACAATAATAAATATGACAGGATGTGAAGCAGAATACATATTAAACTGCATCTGCATTCAACACCATGGCTAAGCAAATGCACAGCATTGCATCTATAATTCATAAATAAAGTATATCCACACTGTTACTCTGACCAAAGAAAACTACCTCTTATTAAGACAAAGAGTGTAGAAAAGTTATAACCAAAATCAGCATGAAATTGTGACATTGTACACATCAGGAAAATAGCCATGAATATTCCTTATTTCAGGAGCAGTCTCATGACTTGTCTGGCTCTTTCAGTTTCACATTGACCAGTTAATAATTTTTCACTGTTACTTGCAATTTAGCCCAACCTTATTTTTAAATACCCTTTAAATGTATATTATATAACTTTCGTTAGTGATTTGATGTCTTAGGAAATATAACAGTATTTGTTGCTTGCATGATATTAAGTTAATTGCATGTCAAATAGATTTACCTATGATATAATTAATAAAACTTAATGAGGAATCTTTCTGTATTTGTATTACAGCTAGCTTCTAGACAGTACTGAAATGTCAAAGCAATGAAGAACCTAAAACTAGGTTTTGGCTTTTTTATTGTCAGACTTAAATAGAAATATCCTCCAGTAATGCCAAGAGTTGATTTAACACACAATCTGCCAGCTAATCTTTATGATAAGCCAAAATGTCATAAATGAAACATCTTTTCAAAAGTGTTCCTTGTCACCAGCTTGTATTTTGAATTAATATCCTGATTATAAATGTCGTGATTCAACAATAAAGTCCAAACAGTACAATTAAAACCTTTTATTTCTTTAGGCAGAGGAAGACAACAACATTCTAGCAATTTGGTCACCTATGCTGTCATCATGAATGCATATAACACAGTTTATTTATTAATTTCACCTTTTAAGATCAAATGTTCTAGATTCCTTGGGAAAAAAGAAACTGAGCTTATACAAGAGATTATACACCATCATCCTACCATACTTCACTTTCTATTTGTTCCTGCACTCTGGAGCACAAGCCAAACTCTTAGTTAAGCATCAAGCCAGTTCACAGCTCCTGTAACTAAAGCCCAGAGGAAGCAGTGAAAGCTGAGAGTCACTGATGGCCCTGGTTGTGCATAAACCACACTTGCTTGTGGACAGACAAAACACAGTTCTGTGAGGTGTCACCTGGGCTCACACAGGTTCACCAAGGAAGCATTTGGCTATGCAAAGAACCTATGGCACAATATGTTGATATGAATGCCACTGCTTTTAATAGGATATCATGTCAATGCCCAGCACAATATCTAAGCAAAAGAACAAATGAAGTAAGAGGACAGGAAGAAATCCGAGGCTACATAAGAAGCAGAGGTACAGAGGCACCAACGACTGAACCACGTCACCAGTCTCATTTCAGCAGGCCCAGCTGATATAGTCTGCAGACCTACTCAGTGCTTAATAGCGGGATTTTTGTTTATGTACATACATTTCCTACTGACCATGCAGCTTTTTGCTCAATAAATTACATCCATGTAGTTTTTACTTAGGCTGCAAAATTCATCACTTTTCTTTAGTATAATTTTCTTTACAAAATGCAGTATGAAAGTTATTCTATATATAAGAACAATGTTTTCCACTGAGTCATTATTTGAATAATAACTAAAAGGGTATTTTTTTGTTCCCATTCAGGGAAGGGTCATGGAGATTCCCTCTAAAAGACTTTGAGAGAATAAATTTATCTTGCCTTGAATTACCTAGTGTCTTTATATTTTCCCATTAAAAAAGACATAGAACATCTTGTTTAAAACCTTCCCTCATGCTTTAGAAATATGACAGAATGGAAAGAACACTTTTTGTTTAAATTATTTAAGTGTAGATCAAGGGAACTGATCTAATTTTAGAAACTTATTATGTACCTGGCACTAATAAAACATGTACAAAATTATTTTGTACCCATTAATCCATATTTTATGGTATAGAAAAATACTGTTCTGACAAAATAGTAAAGGGACACTCCAAGAAATTTTTTTAGTTCTGAAGTAGCCTCTGCAAACACCCAAGTTAGCTCTGCCTTTGCTAATCCAAGAAAAATACAGTGGGGTGGCTGGGGATCAAGGGGCCAGGACATGAGTTATCTGAGATTTGGTTGTTGTTCATGTTCTTGCCAGGGTTAAGTGCATCTCATGAAGTCCTTTTACATGCTTCCTAGGGATCCAAAATGATACATATGCACAGTACGGACACTTTGTGCTAGTCATCTCAGAAAAGAAATTCTTTTCCGTGCTATAATCATAATGCAAGAATTAGTAACAGAAAAAGATACCAATAAAACAGATAGCTGGGATCGAACACACAGAGCCAAGACAAATGGTCATGCAGATGAACCATGACTTTGACTTAGAGCCAACATCCTGACTTTTACTCACTAGGCACAAGAGACAATTATTTGCCTTTTGGATCCCTCAAATCTGAACTAAAACATGGAAAAAGAATGGGTTCTTTTGCAAATATCCAATCTTGGAGCAATATGCAACCTATTAATATTTAGCAGAAATGGTGTTGATCGTGAGGAACAGATTACTTGCCTGTAGAGGACACACTCAAACTAAATTACATCTGTGGCTATAACTTGAACACATTTCACCCAGGCATAACAGCTACTAAAGGTGAAATTAAATTAACGACAAAGAAAAAGTGGCCTTGGACACAGGAGGAGTGTTGCGTAACTTTGAAATCAAGAGGCCTGGAGAAATGGAGAAGATAAACTACTAGCAAACTGTTTGGAGAAAAGTAACCACTGGAGAGGTCATTCACCACAGAATGAACAAGGAAAAGGGTATATTAATCACATCCTAGACTATGGCAGAGGGAGCCTATGTAAATTACTTTTTTTTTTTTTTTCCAGTTATGTAGTCTAAATATGGTAATATTATAACTTTAAATTTTACAATTGTCTTTCTGTTGTCTTGAAGCAAGGTTGTCAATTTTTGTTTACTTACTGAATCAGGTCATCCATTCAGATATAGGTTAGTTGAAGAACTGTGTCATGGTTTTGTTTGTTCTGGGAAACTAAGTTGGGATTTTTCCCTTCCCCCTGGCCTCGGTGTGAAAGGGATGTTGAATAAGCAGATTGGCTGTGGCTTTGGCCATTAAGTAACACAAAAGAAGTGGCTGGTAAAACCACATTCCGAGTTGATGGACCTCAGGATCTTATCTGTTGGGAGGGGTGAGGAGTTTCTTTTTTTTTTTTTACTTCTTTTTTCCTCCTACCCAGGAAAAAAAGGGGAGGAGTTTGTTGCTGCCTGAGCTGGGATGAGGTCCCGGTGGCAGGAGCTCAGGGCTGGCTTTGCTCTTGACCTGGCTGCCAGGTGGGAATTTGGCTTGGATCATCATCAGCAAGGATTTTCATCAGCGAGGAACTGTTCGGGAGGCCTTTCCTTTTTTCTGCAGCAGTTCTTGTGCACATCAAAGGAGAGGGGAAAGACACACCGTATGACTCAGCCAGCAGGACAGAATGAGTTCCCGTTGGGAAGGACCTTTTTCTTTCTTTCCCTCCTCTCTCCCTCTTCCTGGAGAGAGGGAGGGAAGATCTTCATTGTCAGCTTCTCCAGCACACTTGGGGTCCCCCCAGGTGGCAACCACCAGTGACCCAACAGCGCTCCTTGCTGACTGTGGTTAGAATTGCACCAAAGGGTACAAACTGAACTGTTTATCTTTTTTGTTTGTTTGTTTGTTTGTTTGTTTTAAGGGGAGTATTTTGGGATATAGGATTATTGTTTAGTTGTTTTATTTTGTACTCTTTCACTGTTGTGCCAATAAACCTATATCTTTCAATAGATGGTTGTTATTTTTCTTTTTTTCCACATTTTTCTCGATTGAGACTTTTAATTTCAGATTTACAATTGCTTAGAGGGAGTAGTTTGGGTCTTCCTCATAACTCATCCTCAACAAAACACTTGTGTCTCATTTAAACTGAGACAAACTGTTTCCTTGTTTTTACTAAAACTTATGTAGCTTTAAGAGCACTCAGAGAAAAAATTACTGAGATATCTTCAACCTAAGGTAGTCACATTGGTATGGGCCAGACCATTCCCCTCTTAGATAGTATTGCAGTTAAAGCTAAATGGCTACAACAGTGTGTGTAAGGACTTCAGGGGAAATTTATTTAATGAATTGTAGACAAAGTACTGAGTTTTGAAAGCACTGGGTTTGAACTCGTAAATTATTTCAATTCATGCTATGTTAGTAAATGATTCTTCAGTGTGCACGTGTAAACTGTGCCATGAGTCTAAGCTTATTTGGCCATAAAAATAAATGGCACATCTAAGTCAAGAAGATTGCAGATACAAAAAGAAAACATTAAACACATTTGCACATAGTTAAAAGGCTAAGCTTTAGCCTTTTCTCCTTCCCTACAAAATGTCAGTACTTCTCCCTCTAATCTCATTAGTGGATCACCTATTTATTAAATGAGTCATCCTTTCATGAAGTGAACTACTTATATATTAAAGCCCAATTTCAGGCTAGTACTAAATTTTAAACCAAACCCAATTATTATTACTGCAGGATTCCCAAAGAGTATGAATGATAATAGGATGAATGATAAAATGTTAGGCTTTCTTCGGCTGTACACACACATGCACACAAACACATTTTCATGAACAAGTGAGTAGAAAAACCAGGAGAGGGAGTGGAAAATACTTATCCTCAGAGAGGAAAAGGTATGCTACTTTTGGTTTAAAAAAAAAATCAAACAAATTACTTCTTGGGGAAATGGGGTGACAGGTATTGAGTTACAACTGCAGCAGCATAGCTGCACACTGCTCATTCTTCAGAGACAGACAGGAACAATCTAGAGCTCACTTGGCAAACTAAAGAGGAAGACTAGACAAAGAACTCCAGTCTCTTTCAATATTAGCCTTCATCTTAAATGTCTGTTATCTAGTAGCTCATTAGGTGGTATCAATTTGTCATAAAGTTCCTTAATGTCACTGAACATTGCTCCCAAAGGTGAAGAAGGTTTCAGTAACAAGCACAGGCTTCTGTGCTTTGGCTGATGATTAAAATAGCCTGTCAGCCTGTAAGAACAAGGCTATGGCCATAAACTTTCTTTTCTGTGATTTCACCTCTTCATTAGAAGTGAGACCTTTGTTCTAGACCTGTGACAGTGAGCTGGGAAAATAGGACTTCAGCAAAATACTGAACATTCAGAAACACATAACAGAATTTGCAGTGAAATACTCCTCTGGTGCTTTGTAGGACAAAAATGATGTGAAATATGTTCTAAAAGACTGCAAAAGGTGGTAGGTAGTACATTGCATCCTCACATCCGGCATTACACTTTGAGAAGCAGTCAGAAAAACAAACTGTGCTTAAAAACCAATAGAAAATAAAGCTTGGAAAGAAAACCAACAAACAAATATTTGGCTTTTTATTTGTTTTACTGATGACTTTTAAAATTTTACCCGTCTTTACAGAAAAGTAGAATTCACAAGAGGTAATTTCTTTTGCCTTACTTTGTTTCAAACTGCTGCTGCAGATTTTCTTTTAAATGTAGAATCAGGGAGGACAATTTGTCTTTAAACACAGAAATCCTAACTTGAGTGATGTGACATGGAAACCTCATAATGGCTGACAGCCACAACCTGTCACCTAATAACAAACCTTTTGCACTGCTGATGCAACCACTGTATGAAGACAAAGAGTTCTACACCTACACTAACATAGGCAAGTATAGGCAACTCAACCAAGTCTCTAGTAACAAAAATTTGAAATACTGAATCAGTAATAGAAAAGTAAAAGTTCCAAAGCATTTTTCAACCTGATGATTGTTTATCAGAAAGTAAGTCAACCTTGTGAAGGCATGAGAACATAGATATGTTGAAAAAGCTACAAAGGCTTCCAATTCTGCTAAAAGGGGTAATTTTACTTAAATCCTCATTCCAAGCTAAAACTTATATTAAAAAGAAAAACAGTAAGATCACTGACTTCTAGAATAAATATTCCACATATATTTTGTCAAGAATATAGAACCAGAACAATTTAAAAGTGTAAGTAAACACAAAGAAGTAGGGGAAAAAATAACTGGTTTGAATTTAAAGGTTTTGTCTACTTTAATTTGCATTCCTTTGGTCATATATCAGTTAAGTATGTCTTTTTTTAGTACAATTGCTGTTTTCCTCCTCTGAAAAAGGAATACTGTGTATTCCCTGTGTTTATTATTGTACTCAGGTCTGCTACCTCTTAAAATTTTTTCTAAAGCTGTGCATACTATTAAGGTCATGTTAACAAAGCTACAGATGCCTGCAACCTCCATCTCTTTCGTCATTCCTTAAAAGGTGCATTTGCTACATTTGCCATTCTTCAGTCATATGAAAATGCTGGTACTAAAGAACTAATAAAATTATTTTAATATATCACTATTAAAATAAAAATTACAAAATACATAGCTTTTCATGTCACTCTAATTTGCCCAAAGAATATTTTTGGTCCTTTGCCTCAACTCTACATATGGCAATCTGCACACTATTTTCGACCAGCTGTGCTATTTCCATATCATCATCTTTACTAAATGCTAAGGCAAAATTAGACTTTAGTAGGGTTAATTAAATCAAACAAATTTATTGTGTAGGTCAGTTTAAAAGCCTGTGGCTGTAATGTGCATTTTATCTCTAATAAAATAATATGCTCAGGCAACTTGTGTTGGTGATGAAACAGCTGCTGATACACAGACAGAAATGGATTCTGTATAACTCATTCTATTTAACTTATGATCATCTAATTTTTCTTATTTTTCTTGAACAGATTTAAGACCTTAGCTCTATGTTTGTGACACTTCATAATTCAGTAATGACAAAATAGGACATTTTCAAAAGCTTAAAAGAGCATCAGTTATATAACACACATTTTAGGAAAAATACCAAAAAAAAAACGGACCTGCATAGACATTTAAGATCAAGCCAAGACATCGTAAAAATACACTGACATTTCTTCTATTCCCCTAGATGTACAGCTCCCACATAGCCATAACTCTATATAATATACATTTTTACTGATTGTTCTATTGAAGTGTCATGTCTAACTTGATCAAAACATTTGAGGTCAATAATTGCAATGTTATTGAATATAACCCTCTCTCTCACTTGTCATAATACAAATATTTTATGTATTGAGCTTAATTGTGTCTTGTAATAGTGCATGAATTCATCCAACCAGTAAACAGTACCATTTACTAAGTTGCAAACTGAACCTATGTTGAAACACACAAAGCAGGTTTATGTCCCTTATATTTGTTTAATTGAAATATAGATATTCTATGATAATATAACATCTCTTTATAATGCCTTGAGTACCATTTTTATGCAGCTTTCACTGAATAACAGACATTAAATCTTTGGAGAGCTCATGAGTGTAGCAAGTGTGCTCTTTTGGCCTCCCTAGAAATACTAAAACTCAGACTTCAAGAGTTGTTTGTTTTGTTTCTGAATGATCCTTTCCTGGAAATAAACTGTTCGATCACTATCTGTGATATGCTGTGTGCTCCTGGATGAACTGTGCAGGACCTAGGGCACCCAAAATGAATATGGATTGTTTGGTTAGAGCATTGGCCTGAAAAATAAGGGTTCTCTCTCTGCATTGATGTCCTTCCTTTAATCATTTCATTACTCTTATTGTGACACAGAGCTGAGATGAATTTTCCTAAGACATTTTTTATTCCCAGATGAAAAATAGCATATGAGATCTTTACATTATTATTAATAGTACTAAAACTGAACATACTGACAGAAAATCATTATTTTCTAGATAGACAGTTGCAAGTAATTATCAGCTACTTTCACTTCCTAAAAAAACATACACTGTGAAGTTTTTTAGAAGTATATTCTCAAAAACATTTAATCAGGTTACTAAAACCAGCATCACATCTGCAAAACTAGCTTAAAGCTGGTTAGTTTTGGTACTATACAGAAAAAACACATATTAGATTCTTTCATCTTTCTCAAGACATTCTTCTCAAGTACAACAAGGCTTTGGTGGTTGCATTGCAAATAGATCTTGCCAATATATTCTGTGGCTATACTGTTGTGTAAATGTTGCCATTTTTCACTAAATATAATTAAATCAATACTTTTCAAGTATTCATACTCATATTATTCAGATAATAATGGCAATATTTTCAAATAATTAATTCTTTCTAGAGTTTAACCAGACCTAGCTGCAGACAAAATAAGCAAAATATTTCAGACTATGCAGAACAAGCACAAATTATCATTATGGTTAATCAAATGTGAACATTTCTAGTTATCTTTTTTCTTATGAATCTAAGTCCCTACTCTTACCATGAGTATAATGAAGTGTCCTCCAAAGCTTCTTGCAGTTAATGGGAATATTTACACTGATTTTCATGGCGTTTGGATGAGATCCTGGTACTGCTGATGGTACGCAGATGGCCAAGTTCAGGTGCAGAAAAGCATCCCAACTCATGAAAAATGGTAAACATGGACTTCGTTTTAAACAGCCCATCTATGGCGTTTCCCAGGAAGAAAAGAAACTGGATTTAAGGTTATTCTAACCTGATAAATGCATATTACATATGCCACTGTAAAAAATATTTTTCCCTCATGATTAAATTTAAATTATTGCTCAACTAGTCAGAATGTCAATGATTTCCAAGGCTAACTACACTTGTATTATAGAACAAAACTGGGTAACCCAGGTCACTTAATAACAATGATCTCTGTTGTCATTCTTTTATCAGAATCAGGCATAGCAGAACAAGTCATTTATTCAGTCTCTGTTCTCTAACTGATCCAATGTCAATATGGAAGAACAGAACTTTTAATATCGTACTTTTTCAATCATATATAAAAATGCAGAAATTTGATGAGAACTTAATTTCCAGACTCTGATATCTATTACATTGAGGAAAATACATACCCCTCCAATATACACGCCCTCCAACTCAGAGTCAAATTCCACTCTCACAACCTCAGTCTGCACCAGCATCCAACTCTTTTGAAAAATAAAGTTGTGCTGACATTCTTGTCTAGGACTTCAATACATAAACACATTTTAGATTTCATATTTTGGTAACTGTTCTTAGCTCCTCACAGAATTGAAAGAAGTTGTTCTCTGCATACAATGTGTGAACCCTTATACAAGAAACCAACTGATTTATCCTTTAATTGGAATGCAGTCAGGGTCCCTTCTGCACTCAGGATGAAAGACCTTGTGAGATATTTTCCTACCACTAAGAAATCCAAACTCCATGAAATACAAACCAGACCCATATTCATAATCCCGCATATAAGTAGGTAAGAGAGATATTATAATAGCTGGTATATCTTCAGCCTGTATCTCAAAATACAGTTTTTTTCAGATTTTAAGCAATAAAAAAAAGCATGACTAAAACACCCTACCAAACACCACAAGATCCAACATAAAAATCATAGTTTTTTACTATCATCAACACCCTCTTCTTATTTTCTTGAAAGACTTAATTTCTTCTACCAATTTTATTATTTTCCCATGGAACAAAAGTGTTGGAGATGCTTGTCTTTGAAAAAAGCTTTAGTGAATAATTCTAGCTTTAAAGATTACAGACAAATTATCTTCTTCTTCTTTCCTACAGAGATTCCTGACTTTTATAAGTCTCTGAATGTCATCTCTACTACGGGAAAATAATAAAAAACTTCTCGCTTACGAATTTTTAAAATGTGAAATGCAAGTGCAAGATGAATAGAATTACACACTATTACATTATGAGTGATTATCAAAAAAATGTAGGGAACACACACAAATACTCACATATTTAAGATGATTGCTAAACCTATCTCTCAAAGCTGGTTTTTTCCTGATGCTTTATTCTGCATTCTCTTGGTCAGAAGTTAGTTTGATACATCCTTCTTCTACCATACTTGTTTTCTTCCTGCAGAAAGAAGGGAAAAAAAAATCCTGTTTGCTCTTTCTCATTATCCATCAAAAACATATCTATAGCTCCTATGCTATTTCTTTTTAACTATTTTTCCCTTGAAGCCACTTGAAGTGCATATTCCATATAAACTACATTTTCCGTTTATAAACTATAAGTAACTATTATATCAAATGTTGTTAAATGGATATACAAGTTTCTGATATTTTGACTTAAGAAGCAAAAGCAGACACCTGAAAACTTCACAATTTATGTTTTGTTGTCTAATTGAGTTATTTAACTCACTTGAGTTAAATAATTGAGTTATTTACCTCACTTCACTTTGGGAATGACATGTATGGATCTACAAATTAAATAAAAGTATTATTAAAATAGATTATCCTCACATCTCTGCACAAAACTTTAAGAATTCTGTGTTTCTCAGTTTTTACAAGTAATGCTATATTTACATGCAACATATCTGGAATATAGTTTACCTATTAAAAATGTAACCCTCACACAACAATACAAAGCATTCAGGTAGACTGAAACAAGAATGTGGTCACCGAATTCTATGGTTTTCGCAGTTTAAAAATCACCTGCTAAAAAGCTATGAATGTTTTTACATGTGAATACAAGAATTAGGCACACTTTTTCCTCAAAAGAGAGCAAGTCTGACTGCCAGCCTCTTGGCAATTTTAGTTGGTATTTGAAGAAGTTTCCTCCCTCTTAAGAGTGAAGAAAAACTAATAAAATCTACAAGTGACACTATACTCAGGGGGTATATAATAGCCACAATCTGTTGCAATGTCATCTGGAAGTTTTCACAAAGGACTGTTTTGTAAAGAACTAAAAATAAATAAACAAAAAAGCACACATAGCAGTCACTTCACCTTTAGACTTAGTTGAGAAGATGTATGTAACCTGGGGTTCAGTGAACTGTATACTGGAAATTGAGGCTGGTAATCAAGCTCTGTCCTGTAGGAATTTCCAAGTGGAATTAGCCTTAATTTTAACATTAGTTCTGCAGAACAAAACTTCAGGTATTTGATCAGCCTTCTTCCATTTATTGAGGAGCAGGTGCTGAGAGAAAAAGTAAAATGTATTGCCCTGTGTGGAACAACATAATCATTAGCAGTGCTGAAACTGATGCACTTCCATGAGCAAACTGACTCATGTGGGCAAATTCTGACTCAGCTACATAATGGTTATGTAAGGAACTGCAGGGGAGTAGACACATAAATATGTGCTCACTAGAGTAACAAGGGGCTTCATGCTTTAACTTTGTTTTTCTTTCCCTTTCATATAAGGCTCCTGCCGTTTGTAATGCAATACAATTCCAAGTAGACATCAAGTATAAAAAACCCAAACAAGTCTGGGCTAACTTAACAGAGCATGAAAGAAGTAAAATTTGTTATTCAGCATCATCCTGGCAAGACGGGTTGAGCTAGCACAGACTGTCCAAGGAATAACTGCAGTGTGCACTATTCTGCACTAGCAGGATGTCTGATACACATAGTTATTTTTTTCTGCTGGCAAATGCCAATTAAATGCCAAAATATGGTGTTTCCATTCTATTTTTGTTTGGTTGGGTGGTTCAGGGTTTGAGGGTTTTGTTTGGTTTTGTGTATTTTGTTTTGCTTGTTTTTTAATTCAGTAATTTACGATACTTAGCTCACAACCCACAATTCTCAAGCATTTTTTGGAACCTATAGGACTGATATTTACTAACAAAAGAACACATAAAACTGGTAAGTTATCCTGTACACTTTATTACATTGCTTCTAGTCCTAAAGACAAAGTCCAAATAAAAGCCAGGAATGCCCTTGACTGCAGCAGCGAAAATGAGGCTGCCACAGTGACTACTTCTGTTCCTTTTGATACCTACATATCTTAATTACAACATCTGTTGACAATAACAAAGAGGAATGTGGAACTAAACTTAGCACCAAGAAATCATGGTTGGTTTGGTTTGTTTTTGTTTTTTTTTTTTTTTCTGATACAAAGGCAGTAGCAGCTGTTTTTATAGCTGTAAGAGTTGTTGAAACCATAGGACCCAACACAGTCA
This sequence comes from Myiozetetes cayanensis, assembly GCF_022539395.1. Lineage (NCBI taxonomy): Eukaryota > Metazoa > Chordata > Aves > Passeriformes > Tyrannidae > Myiozetetes > Myiozetetes cayanensis. The sequence goes on from NW_026087411.1 coordinate 20,676,383, forward strand.
CTTCTCGGACGTTCAAGATTGTCTTGCACAATGTTAGAATGAACGAAGAGCAGAAAGAAATTTTGAAATTCACCTTTTCTAATTGTAGAAGACAATATTACTTGCATTCTTCTGAGTCTGATTCCAATCCTTTTGTGTGGGGTTTAGTCTGAGAATGTCTTCAAATAGAGAACATGCTTTAGACATGCTAAGACATATCTTAGATTCTATGCTTCACTGCTTCCTCTGTGTTTCTTACCAGGTAAGTTCTAAAGGTTATATGTAAACTTATCTCATCAGCCCAGAATAAAAGAACCACATACTAGATGGACACATGCTTATACCTGTGATGCACTCAAAGAAGAGGATTGAAAGGGCTATATCAAAGTGGTACCAGCTACAGGTGAAATGATTTATGGAAGGGTTTTTCTATTTGGAGATCATGCAACAATAACATTTTGGGCTATCAATAAAAATACAGCTGTGGGATAAAATAGGAAATTTCAAGCTCTTTTCCCTCCAGCCTGTACATGGAATGGTCTTGATTAGAGTCAGCACTGCATCATAAGGACCTGGTCTAAAACAGCTCTTGCAAAAACCAGCCTCAGAGAAGAAAGCAGAAGGTAAATCATGTGACTATACCACACTGAGCCTGTAAACTTAGTATCTCTCTTCAGTGAAGTGACCATGACGACTGAATTTGATTTCTGTCCTGGTTCATGTTCAGTCTGATTTGATCATTGATTTAGAAGCTTAAGGTTTATTTAGGAAGAAACTGATTCAAGAATGGAGCACAGAGGTTAGCTAGTCAAGAGCATACATGTTACAAGGTAATGCCTCTTTGTGTGTGAGGCAATGTCCATTGAATGCCATGGCAAATTTCACTGAGACTGCCTTCCTCATGAGGCCATTCATTCTTCAACACCCTCCAGATGGTTAAAAACACAGGGTCTATCCACTTAATGCCAGTATCCAGAAGAGGATTTTTCTCCCACGTAGTATTTCATGCTACACTACCCTTGGAGGCCCCCTAGTCAGAGGTACCTTGGCCTGTCATACGACTTCATTAGAGCTTCATGAAGTCTAATTTGGGTCAGAGGGCTGTATGAAATGAAGATAATGCAAAATAACTAAAGATATCTTACTTCAATAGTTAATTTAGAAAACAGTAGCTTACTATTGCTGATGTTTTGCCACCTCTTAATTACAGCATTTCTAGTTCAGGAGCCTGTATCTTTATCTCCAATTACCCCAGAGAGCACTGTAGACTCTCTTATATGTCCAGGAGAACTGAAGAGCATTCCAGACAAAAGAAGGTAAAATGAGCTCGATTTGGGTAAAATAAGAACTGATTCAAGTTGATCATGGTTTTATCTATTTGACCACACAGTAAAATGAAAAGTTTTGCAGGATCTGCTCAGGAAAATGAAAACCAAAAAAACCAGAAAGATAAAACAAGCCTGCCCAGAGCAGAGCCAATATATCCTAAACAAGAAAAGAAGGAAGAGAATAAGAGATCTTTTGTGTATCAACAATCATAAAAATCAAGGAATGTCAAAAATCAAAAAGGTATGTCATAAACTCTGCTGTCCATTTTTCAAAACTTTGAAGACTGGACTAAGTATAATAACTATTTCTGTAATGCACAAAACTGATCCCAAATGGGAAGAGTGCACCTGATTTTTGGAAAACTATGTCAAAAGGAAAATGTCATTTCCAATTTTGCAGTATTTGTTTTGCACCTGTTGAAGCTCTGTTTCTCAAGACACCCTAGCATGGTCACAAGAGTCTCAATTCTTAGCTACTTAACCTCCTACCATAATAAATTTGAAAAGTAAGTCCCACTTTTTGGTCCCTGCCATTTGGGACCCTGCATCCTCAAACTGCCTTTTGTCATCTGAGTCCCAAATATGCAGTTTGTACTAAACTACATTTTAGCTCCCCACTGAACCCTGCTATGTAGCAAAAGGGCACTGTAAACCTCTGTAATTTTATAAGTCTCTAAACAGGTTATTACTCATGTTGATAAGGTGCCAATGCAATCCCACAGTCATTGCCAGGGATAGTTATCTCCTCTGGACAATAAACAATTGCTTTTAAATTGTATTTTCCAAAGAAAGGGGAGTAAAATCATGTCTATTTCTGCCCTTATGATTTTATTAGTGCTTTCTGGCTCTGTCATTGTATCTACCTGTTACTGTTACTGGTTGGATTTCTCAGTTGAGCCACTGTGACTCCTGGCATCTTGCAGCTGATGTCCACAATAAAATTCCATTTTTTTCATCTTATGAACATGCCTACCATATGATATTCTGGAATATGTAGACTGTGTTTTGTGATGAATCTTAGTGAAGAAACTTTGGATCATGCATTGTCCCAGAATCCTTTCCAGAGGGCATCAGGGATGAGTTCAGAGGCTTTATGAGTAAAATCAAAGCACAGGGTCACAGAGAATAGTTGAGGTACTCTGAGCACAGAGAATAGAAGGGACATGGGGAGGCCACCTGGTCCAAGCCCCACACTCAAGCAGGGGCCACCTAACACTGCTTGCCGGGGATCGTGTCCAGATATACTCTATGTCCAAGGTGACAACTTCTGTGGGCACCGTAAAAAAGTCAGAGGGAACATCCTGTGTTTCAGTTTGTGCCTCGTGCACTGTCACTGAGCATCAGTGGAAAGATCTTGGCTCCACCTCTTTACACCCTCCCATCAGGTATTATCCACATTCCTAGGTTCCTTCCAGAGCCTTTTCTTCTCCAAGCTAAAGAATTCCCATCTCTCAGTCTTTCTTCATGTGACAGATTCTTCAGTCTCTTCACCATCTTAGTGGTCCTTAGGAGGTGATCCTTTAATATTAAACAGTTTTCTTGGCCTCCTTTACCCTCTAGGGCTTTGACCCTTTAAATCAGCAAAATATTTAAATATTCAAAAGAGGTTTTAAAATTACCTGGAAATTATCTCTAACTAAGGAAGAATGTCAACAACAAATCAAAAAGCTAGACAAGCAGATGACTCAAATGGCTACAAAATATTCTCTCTGGTCTATTTTCTTGCTGCCTGCAATTAAGAACAAAGATGCAAATTTAAGCTCCTCATGGCTGAAGCAATACTCCTGATTCAGATTTTTTTACTCAGAGTATTTACAAATTCATAAAGGATATTGCATATAAGTCAAGAAAGGTAGGGAAAATGCTACTGTTACACTACTTGATAAATAATAAGAGAGGGATGTAAGAATATTTTTAATAGCAAGAAAATTAAGAAATTCAGTATTTTTTCTCCCTGGTATATCCACATTCCTGCATATTTTGAAATAACCACATACCAGTAGGCTATACAGGAAAATCACTGATGGGGACTCGGTCATTTCAAAGTAAATTTTTTTTTTTTTATACTGACAGTATCTCAGCACTCTCAGGAGACAAAGGACTGGTTCATATAATACTGAAACAAATGTGCTACAAAAAAATCTATCTTGTGATTCAAATAGGAACACTGTAGTATATTTTGGCTATTTTTAAATTACAAGAGGGTATAATTTCTTCACAGTAAAGATAGCAAAGAGAGAATGTAATAATAGTACTGCAAAAGCAGTTCCTTGTTCTATTCTTTCAAACTTCTCACAATGTTCAAACTGGGTGGAGGCTTTTTAGTTTCTCATTTATTCTTTCCTTCCCATTAACAGAGGTATATTTCTCAAGATCTTGCAATATATATGTAATATATATATACATATATATATGTAAAAATTATGAAGTAGCTACATAATGTTTTAAGATGTGTTCATACCAGGGTAGTTTGCAGAACTTCCAGTAGTAGATATGTACTTCTTCATGCTCCCAGCAAGTCCATTGTGTTTACCACTACTACCAGTTGTTCTTTATCTTGCTTAGAGGGGCAAGAGTCTTTGTTGAAGATCCATAAAAAGCTTACCAGAGTAAAGTAGAGTTTATGAAAATGAAACATGGGAGATTTTTAAACAGAAAGTTTCCAAAAGGCAGAAGAGCATGAAGTTGGAAGTCAATCCGATCCTCTACACAAAACATGCATATCAGAGGTCAAGAAAATAAAGCTTAAGAAAAAAAGATATTTTACTCCTACCACCAATGTGTTCAGGATTGTAACAGGAAATCACTGTTTCCTCAAACGCCTCCTGCATGCAACCTTTACTTTTTTGCTCTTTTGTTATGTATGTATCTCCAAGCAAAGCTCAAAAATCTGGCTGTATTACTGAGGGTTGAGAATTTGTATCACTACTACTTCTGCTGATTTCCCCAGATAAGGAAGGAGAAAGCTGGGAAAGCCCTTGGTCCTGCAGTTTCTTGCTTTTTGATGCATCTGACTCTAACCCTGAGTAAGCGTGATGCTCATGAAGATATAATATGCCTATGTTTCTTATTTCTTTTATGACTCAGCACTGCTCAGAGCTGAAAATAATCAGTTGCTACATAGCATTAAACCACCCAAAACATCATAAGGTGCAGTACTCCATATCAGAATATTGCTGAAACCGTAATTCAGAAGATAACCTTAAACAAGTCTGAATTGCAGAGATTTTATGTACTTCAACATTCTATTGTGATGAAATTTAACACACAAAATACTGTGTGGTTTATTTGGAGTTTGGGCAACCAGCAGCATTCTGTTGGCAAAATCAATTCCTCATGGACTGTTCTGGATGGTTTGCTATTTAAGCCACATGGGTCTAGATTTTATCCTTCTGTGTATTCCTCCCTACAGTTCAAAATACGACAGCTTTTTTCACTGAAAAAAATACTCAAATAATAGAGTTAAGAAAACAGGCTAGAAACTTAGAATTATTCTTCATACCTAAAAAAGCTGTTCTGACTGCTGGAACTAAAAATATTAATATATATTTCTACTCATTATTAATACTCCTTTCAAAATAACCCTAGCAAAGGACGATGAGCAATTACAAATGATTGAAGATAAATGGTCATCTGTCCTCAAAACAATCTTCTCTGAAAATGACATCTGGAATTTACTTATAGAAAAATAGAGGGGAAAGAGCACCACTGGTATAACAGTATCTGACTGAACTGATCTTGGCTGGGATAGAGTTCTATTTCTTCCTAGTAGCTGGTATTGGGATATGTTTGGCATCTGTGCTGAGAACAGTGTTGCTAACTCAGGCATGTGCTGGTTACGGCTGAGCTGTGCTTATGCAGTGTCAAGGGCTCTCCTGCTCCTCTGTGACTGCCCTGCCAGCGAGCAGGCTGGGGGTGCACACGATGTTGGGAGGGGAACAGCTGACCCCCACTGACCCACACCACCTCTCCATCCCTGGAGGTGGCTGAACACATACCTGCCTGCTGACGGGAAGCAGTGAATGAACTCCTTCATTTTCTCTGCTTATGCATGAAGTTTTTCTTCACCTATTAAACAGTCTTTATCTCAATCCATGAGTTTTCTCATTTTTACCCTTTTGATTGTCTCCTCCATCCCACTGAGGAAAAGTGAGTGGCTTAGCTGCCCACTGGGGTTAAACCATGACACACATGATGCCTGACCCAAGGGAAGTCTTTGATTTATTAAAATAATTCAAATCACAGATTTATTAAAATAATTTATTAAAATAATTAAAATCACAGATTGTGATTCCATTGCATAAATTAAGTAATGCCCCAACCCTAAAAAAAAAAAAGCAGAAACAAAAACACCCCCAAACCAAATTAAAACAAACAAGCAAAACACACAAATAAAACAAACAAACAAACAAAAAACCACACACACTTTGAGTACAAGGTTATATTAAGCTTGGCAACCAGAATATGTTTTAAGTATTTCCTCTGCAGTTCAGAAAGCCATGCAATCTTCTATTTAAAGTATATATAAATATTTTCCTGATTGTTTATGGACTTAAGCACAGGCTAAACCCCTTCTGCCTCTCACTGGGTTTGGATATACAATTAAAACACATACTGAACTCCATCTTGAGTAGCACTTCTGTTCTGACTCAAGGCTATTAGTCAGTCTTATTTCAGATGGGAGACATTGCTGAAATATCTGAGGGAAATCTGAGTCAAACCTGTATGACTATATGGGGTCTATTCTTAAAGAAATTATAAAGATATTATTCATGTTTCTCCTTGTAACAGCATAATCTTTTTTGACATGCAAAATCCTCTATTTCAATCATGCAGAGAACTCCAAAAGAAGCTTCTAGCTGAAAATCTCATCTATTTGCAACCAGCTTTATTTTTAACATATCCAAAAGCTATAGAGAACCATGAGCAAGAGACATACGGTGTGTTCTATAAAGAGCAAGCAATCACTTGCCAACAGTGTTGTTATGATTAATTGCCAGTTCAACAGAAGGTAGGGAGTTCTGGAGGAACAGGAGAAGGAAAAAGTGGTCTGGGAAAATTTAAGAGGGTCAATCAATTTAACTAGCTTGAAATTTATTTGGTAACCAATTAGCACACAAAAGAGCATGATAAAGGTAGATTAATTCGTAATGCTGAGTGGATAATTACAAGTAACTGATGTACATTTTAGACTATGTAAGGTTTCTTAAATTTCTTCTCTATACAGTCATGAAAGTGAATAAACAGACCACATAAACCAAACAAATCTAAAAATAACAAGAATTACCTATGGAAGAGAATTAATATGAAGCTAAAAAATACTTTAAGAGATCAGCTGCTCTTCAGTAGCTTCAGCTCACACATACGCTAATATTAAAAGCACATCTAGCCTAAAACTTCAAAATTACAATCTTAATCCGTCCCATCTTTACTCACATTTGCTATGATCTAGTTTACCAAAGTATTTTACTTCTTCAGTTCTTTGCTTTTATTCCCTGAAAAAGGTCTATGATAGCTTTTGAATAAAGTTAAGACCTGTTCATTCTCCTCAAAGTAGCACTGAGGGCTTCAAACTGTGGGAAAAACTGAGGCTGGAAGGGACCTCAAGTAGTAGTAGCCCAAACTCCTGCTCAAAACAGGTTTAGTTAGATTAAGTTACTCAGGGTTATGCCTAGATAGGTCTTGAACATCTGCATTGGTGGGGATACCACAACCTCCCAGGGGAACAGAAGTTGTAGACAACCAGTAAGGTCCTAATGAAACATTTTCTTCTTAAGGTTGAGTAAGCCCAACTCAGTCAGCTTCTCATCATTCTTTGTGTTTCAGGCTCCTAACTATCCTGTTGCTCTCCTGGACTCCCTTCAGTATGTCTACAATATCCTTCTTGTGGAGATAAGGCCAAAACCAGACACGGTATTCCACCTGCAATCTCACAAGTGCAATTTGCACTTTGCAATTGCCCTGCAATACAGGGCACCGTCCTGGACCAGGCTAATGACTTTTCTGGACCAGGCTAATGACTGAATATAATCAGTTAGCTATCCTCAAAACAATCTGTACTGGCAATTACATTTGCCATTTACTCAGGGAAACAACAACAACAAAATCTTTATCTTTCTTACTAATTATTACTTATACCCTAATTATTGGTTTGCTGCACCCCAAGTAACAAATCTGATTTTTGTGGACAATAGCCATTCTTGCCCAAGTCTATTGCACATCTTCCACACAGGGATCATCAGTCTCCTCTGGGGGTGCACATCTGCTCACACCCTCCTGCAGCTCCACTGATGCCACATGGATGAGGTCACACCTCCTACAGGAGAGATCCCCACCGCTGTCCCATCCCCGTGGAGAGGCCCAGAAATTCCTTCATGCCCCAGACTTGATCAGGGTCACCCGGCCTCATGAGGTGCTGGTCAGATCAGGGTGCGCCATGTGCCAAGGGCATCAGCAATGGAGCGTGTGCTCCACAGTGAGGAGGCTGCACTGCTCTTGGGTCACTGCTTCCTCCTGTCCCAATGGTAGGAGTTATTAATGCTGCAGGCTTAATTCCCTCTTGGCATAGGTTGATATTCCTCTCACATATAAGGAATGAAACTCCCTATGAGGCCCCTGAAGCTTGTCCTGTGAGGGCTGTCAACACCCTCAGCTCCCACGCTCATTGCCCCACAGTATGACATGGGGCCAGGCTCTTGCTCAGCAGCACTGACACACACTCCATTTGTACAGAGCATTCAGAACTTACATACCACAGAATAGTCCTGCTGCTACGTGGCACAATTTCCTCAAATACTCCATGTCTGCACGCAGTATAATCTGTTTGTCAAAATACAGTACAAAATCCTGGTCTCATTGAGTCTTATAGGACAGACTTTTGCTCAAAAATTGTCATTTTCCTAATAAGATATCCACTTTCAGAAGCTGGTGTGGGTTGCACTGTAGACAGAGAGTGTTGGAGCATGCCTTGTCTTGCCATTCCTCAGCTCTCTGAATCCAAAGGTATCTTTGAAAGAGGAATATGCTTTATTCATTGACAAATTAGATGTTGTAAAAGATTAAATAAATTATTCTGTCATTTAACTGTGATGTCCACATAATTTAGACATTTCTTGCATAAGAGTACCACATTTAGGAATTGAGGATGAAACTCAATTTTCTCTTCAATTCACTGAAGGTCTTCTTACTTCTTCAAAAATAGTAGTAGTGATTCTAAAGAATTATAACAAGTCAAGACAAACCAGCTGAGGTGGAGCATGAAATTACATTTCTCAAATATCATTAAGACTTGGTTAATTTTGTACCACTGGCCATTCTTGACTTTGGTCACTGCAGTGGATTCATTTGCTGACTTCTTGGTCAGTGGGTTAAATTTAGTCATGATGACTTTAATCATTATTTTACTGTGAAAGGTTGTTATTAGTCAAAGGGAATGGGAGCAACAAGAATAAATAGCTTATTACTAATTTGTGTCAGTTTTATATGAACTCAGTGCTTTCCTTCATTTTCAACAACGTGAACTCAAATTGCTTTCAGCAGGCATGCCCCAGTTTGCCATTTAACATGGCAATTACTCTCTTTTGTCTGCCTTTCTCACAACTGTGTCTTCTTTGCTGCTGTTTTTCCCCTCCTTCCCTGCTGTGTGACACCAGAGATGTATCTATTTTGCAGACAAGAAGGTAGGTCTTTTCCAGAAATACATAATCCTCTTCTGCCAGTACTTATCCACCATTTCAAATTCTCTAGTAACCTTCTAGATTTCTACATTTGCCTTGCTTGTACATATACAGAGTAAACAACTCCACCCCAACTTCCTCAGCTATGTAAATTACACATTTTGCAAACTAATTATTTAGAGCTGAATAATAGTAATGTTATTATTTGCTTGTCTAACATATACCATGGAAAGCACAGCTGCATTTTCATGCAAAGTACTGACCCTGACAACCTTTCAAGGACATAAAACTGTTAGTAAAGGCAGCATTTAACCGTAGGAAGGTTTTACCAGATTAATTGGAGGATTTTTCATCACTTAGGAAATTTAATGTGTGCTTTTTTTTCAACCACTAGGTAGCAGATAAGGTGTCCTGTTTAAACTATCAAGCCTGCAATTTGCAGAAGGCCAGACATACTTCTTACAGTCAACTTATTGGGGTGAAAAGGTCCACTTCTAAACATATGTTAGATTTATAAGTGCTGAGAAGAGTTACTGTATTTTTTTTTCAGTTTTGTTAGGAAGATAAGTAATAAAACTGAAAAACTGAAATAAAGCTGAAAAACTTTCCTAAGAAAATTAATTTTCAAAGAAAAATTATTTTTTTCCCCTAGCTAAAGAAATAATCAGGTATTACAGAACAATGGATATTATTTTCTTTATTTTCTTAGTAAATGTATAGCAGTACAAGGCTTTGAAATGCAGGCTTCTTGTTACAGTGAGCAAAAAAAGATTCTCACAGCATTCTGTTTTAATTTGTTCTGGATCCATATGAGTGAACACTGAATATTTCTATCCATTTTATCTTATTTAGGTAGGGAAGAAGGACCTAGGTGCTTTGCTCATAAGTCAGATAAGACCAAATTCAAAACTATTTTCAGATCTGACAAATTTTAGCAAATATTCTCTGTTTCTAATTTTGAATGGGCTTAGGTCCAGAAGCACAAGCACAGTACAACTTTCCTACTCAACTTATTTCTCTGAAACTGTGAAACACTACAATTTTAAATCAGAAGCCTAAGAAGACATCATCAGCCCATTTTTCCCAGTTCTGTTTAAAGAACTCTTTGAAAAGCATAGTTAACTTCTGTTTCATATGTTAATATCATATTAAATTGCCTTACTGCTTTGTGATGTACAGAAACTTTGACGTTGGCTTCTCTACTTTATTTCAAGAATTCTTTTTTCTTGTAAGCTTGAAAAAAAGAATCTTCCATCTAAATACGTTGATTGCAAGCAGTTTCAGTAATTGAATCCCTAGATATTTGTCTTTGTGCTAGGAGGTTTCATTTAACTTTTAATGGATTTTTAATGCTGAAACAGTTTCATTTTAAACTGTTGTCATAAAACATTATAGAATTTTCTATTTCTGTTGCAGAATTTTTCCTCAAAAACCTTTTTAAAAGCTGTGGTTTAAAATGACTTTATTTCAAGAAATACTGTAAAACATTCAGACAAATGAGAATGATTTCTACAAGATAGAACTGTTAAGGCTATCACGCTGTCAGTCTGTTGCAAAGTGATCACCAGAAATAAAGTTTTTACATTTAAATAATATTACTAATAACTGGAGTGCATTTTCAGTGGGAAGAGAAATCCTTTGTGACCGAAACATAAACCAAAGGCCTGCCTACCACAGAGCTGTGCAGCTGTGCTGGAGTTCTGTCACCAGAGCATCTCACCTAGGCCCAGTACCCATTAAAGGGGGATAACCAACTTCTGCCCCTTTCTTACTCTAACTGCACTCCCTGTAAAACTGGTCCCATCTCACCCCGCTGTGTTCTCTGGCATGGGGGCAGCAGGATGCAGGTAGCATCCCTCCGTGCTGTGAACTGAGGTCTAATGGGCAAAGCATCTGCAGAGGGGCCTGACGGGTACCAGGGATAAAAACAGCCCTTTGCAAGCCTGGGACACACTAAGTCCAAGGACAGTTTGGCCCCCTAAGGCAGTGTTTGGGAATCAAAAGATGCTGACATTCTCCACCGTCTGAGGGAGAAAAGGATTTGATGACTTTGATGTTCATCAAGATGAGTGCTATATAAACTCATATATCCAAGAAATGCTACTATTTTCTAGATGCTGAGAGCAGGAATGTAGTTGGTGGTCCTAAGCCATCAAACTTATGCAACTTAATAAGATATTACCTGTAAGATAAGCTGTGGTAACAACAGGAATGTTCTGATCAGCCCAATTTTCAAAGCAATTTGGATAGGTAAGAATATTCTGACAATGTTTTAAGCATAGGACAAGCCTTCCATTACTGTCTCTTCTAATTAATCATTCACAGAGATATCTTTGACATATGTTGACAAAATTTTGAATTTTTCCCAAGGTATGGGACAAGTGACTGGATCATAACAACACAGATAGTGCAGATCTGGACAGGTAAATATCCAAGCTTCTTCAGGTGTCCCAAACCTGAGGTTTTGTTCCTCACAAAGCAATCACAGAAATGAAAAGCTACAACTATTTTATTATGACAATAAGGAAGTCAGTGGTTTTGCTACTTACTCATGTAATCTGGTCCTTAAAAAGTATCTCTTATTCCCATCATTGTTGCAGTGAAATTGTTTGTTCTCTCTATAAATCTTTCAAACAATCATACATCGATGAATAAAGATCAGGGGATCCGAGGATTATATAAAGTTGAAAAATCATTAAATCAGGACTTATACAAACATATTGACAGGGATTTTTTTCTGTTTGTTTTTGTTTTGTTTTGTTAATAAATAAGTAATTTTTAGAGGGCTCTCAGCTCTTCCTAGGTGAGTTTCCTCAGAAAGCAATCCAAGTTAAGACATTCAACATCACACAGAATGTGTTCTTAAGTTACTGTATTCTGTTCATCCTTTTACTTACTTCTGAGTCATAGGAAAATTGTTAAATGGGAAGAAAACCTGTTTTAGCTCTTGCTTGTACCATTCAGCTAATCCTGTGATCATACTCAGGAAGGTCTTCCTCTGAAGTCAGAGAGCAGGTACAATGAAATCAGAATTCTGGATTTGGCTTCATTGTTCACATTCACACAGCATGTCTGGAAGATGACAAACCCAAACTTATCCCTACAAAGATGTATAGCCATTCTCAGACAGTTTAGCATAATACATTATTCCAAAATCTTTTGAAAATACCAGCTTTTGGGCACCCAGAAATTTTTTACCACAGAACTCCCTAAATGCATTTTAAAACCTTATATCACTAAAAAGGAGACCTGAAAAATTAAGTCACTGTGAATTGGCCATGAGGGCATACATTTATTTCTGACATTTACTATTATTCTCATGAAAATTATAATTATTGCAGACAACTAGCTGGTTGACCAAACACTGCATAGTTTAGCTTCTATAATTTAGGTGTTTAAAATTAAAAACTTTTTAAACATTTAATATTTATTACTTTACATTATTCAAAAGGAAAACCATGTACCCCACCGTGTCCTGGTCCATCCAGTGAATGGTTTCTCAAAGAGTAATGATTCCCTATTGCCACTAATCAGTCCTATAATATTACAGATTAGTGTTGAATATTTTTATTACCTTGGCCATATAATTTCCTTCACCCTGTTTTGGGATGTATCGTTTATTCATTCAAGGCCATCACAGACATTTTGCCTCCTGCAGCAATGAATCCTATAAATATATTTTCCAATACTTCTAAAATGTGCTTTTTTTTCTTTCCATTCACACTGCTAAATAATACAGTAAAAGGACTTCTAAACCTTATTTTCACGGCTAACATTTTAGCTAGTTCCCCTTTCTTAAAATCAATGGCAAGACATTTAGCAAAACCTGTCAGATGCAAAAATAACACTGAAGAGTGTAAAGATGTCATGTGTTTGATTTTCCTCCACACAGTTAAAAATATGTTACCTGTATTGTTAACTTCTCATGGAGGCTGTGCAGAAACTGATATTGATACTGCTTTTTGTGTTTGTTCTTATAGATGTCCTGCCTATTGAGCATAATCCATGTGGTCAGTAATTGTTGTATGGGATTATTTTAGGCTAATGTGTGTTTATTTACTTTAATTTCCTTACTTCTGTTTCCTTCTGAAATATTTCACAGTCCTCCATAATTTTCACCATCTCTGCTTTTGCACTCTTCTTCAATAGCATTACTTTGTCCTGTTTTTGTCTTCTTTCTCCACATCAGGTGTCCGGGTTTATTTGGTTTTATATTAGAAATTTGATTTTTATCTAATGTGAATTTGGATCATTATATACAGTACTGAGACAGTCTTGTGGTTTTTGTGATGAGCAGTCCTGTCTCACAAATATATAGTTTCTAGAAGAAGTTGAGAAGGATATTGATATGGGCTTGACTATTGCTTTTCCAGAAGGGTTTTGACAAGATCCTTCACCAAATGCTCTGAAGAAAATCAAGACAGTATAAGAAAAAAGACACTTGCATGGGTAAATAATTGGGTAAAAGACAGGAAAGAGAAGGTAAAGGGTCAATGAGTGGTCAGAAGGCTGGTCATCACCTTTAGAAGCAACCTAGGTGAGAGGTGAGGTATCACTGTTTACAAATAAAAAGTTATTCAGGATGCAGCAACTGTCAAGAATTGCATTGTTTAAAAGTATCTTACACACAGTACCTGTATACGTAGTTTTATTTGCCTCATCTCAAAAAGACAGAACTGAAGAAAGTTCAGAGAAGAACAAAAAGATCACAGGTGGGGAGTAACTTCCATATAAAAACTACTGTGCAGACCAGGACTCTTCAGCCTGGAAGAGATCAAATATGTGACAGAGGCACATAAAACCAGAAATACCCCAAAAAAGTTTTCGTTTATTTTCTTTCCCAGTGGATTAACTAAGGTTCATCAAATAAAGCTCACAGGTAGCATGTTCACACTGAAAAAAAGAGGGTGAATCTTTATACAATACGTAACTAAGGTGTTAATGTAATTAAGGTGGTGCTTAATTACTACAAGGATTTATTACTAAATCCTTGCTATAGGATACTATGAGTGCTGACCATTTACATGATCTCAAGGGGATGCTGTATAAAATCATGGACAAGAATTCCAGTTGGACTATTACATACAGAGTTTTATCAATATCTCTCTGGAGAAGTCCATAAACTGCAATTTCGTGGCAAGACTGTATATCAGGAGGTGTTTCTGGAGGTTCACATCCCCAGGTAACTCCTGTCGGTCATCACTGGCAAGAGAACACAGGATTAGATACAGCACAGCCATTCCCGGTGTTCTTGTCCCTTCAAGTAGTGGGGTTGTCATACTGGTTGCTTCCAGTCCCTGAGACACTTGAAACATCTTTTGTTGTTAAATTGATGTTGTGCCTAACGATTATATACTGGTCAGTGAAGTTACAAAAAGACTGAGTAGCTGCATAATGAAGCTAAAAAAATTTAGATAGTTTTTAAACTCTTAGTCATTTTTGTTTGGAAACCCTTAGTACAGCCAGAGCACACCCCTGCTCATTGACAGTTTTCAAAGAAATTTGTGGCTTTTCTCAAAACCCAGTCTTGTGGGCAGACTGGGAAGCTTCACTGAAGGATTATAAGGTGGATGTGAAATTACCAACAAGACAGATTTTCTTTCTAGCCTAGAGTCTGGGCAAAACTTCAGTCTGAAGAGCCCCTGAAGACTCTGAACCCCTCTCCTAATGTAGTTAATGAAGAAGAGCTTAAAGAATTTCTGGTGTCATAAATTGCATTCAGAGAGGCCCTTCCAGTGGGAATCATAGAATCAACCAGGTTGGAAAGGACCTCTGAAATCATCAAGTCCAACCTTTGATCCACTACCACCACAGTTACTAGACCATGGCACTGAGTGCCACATTCAGTCTCAGCTTAAAAACCTCCAGGGACAGAGGATCCACCACCTCCCTGGGCAGCTCATTCCAATGTCTGATTACCCTCTCTGTAAAGAATTTCTTCCTAATATCTAACCTAAACCTCCCCTGGCAGAGCTTGAGACCGTGCCCTCTTGTCTTATTGATAGCTGCCTGGGAGAAGAGATCAACCCTCATCTGGCTACAACCTCCTCTCACGGAGCTGTAGAGAGTGATGAGGTTTCCCCTGAGCCTCCTCTTCTCCAGGCTAAACAACCCCAGCTTCCTCAGCCTCTCCTCATAGGACTTGTGCTCAGGTCCCTTCACCATCCTTGTTGCTCTTCTCTGGACCTGTTGCAGAACCTCAATATCCTTCCTGAACTGAGGGACCCAGAACTGGACACAGCACTCCAGGTGTGGCCTCACCAGCGCTGAGTACAGGGGAAGGATCACTGCCCTGCTCCTGCTGGCCACACTGTTCTTGATGCAGGCCAGGCTGCCATTGGCCTTCTTGGCCACCTGGGCACACTGCTGGCTCATGTTCAGCTTCCTGTCAATCAGCACCCCCAGATCCCTTTCCACCTGGCTACTCTCCAGCCATTCTGTGCCCAGCCTGTAGCGCTGCAGGGGTTGTTGTGACCAAAGGGCAGGACCCAGCACTTGGCCTTGTTGAACTTCATTCCGTTGGAATCTCCAGCCTCTCCAGGTCCCTCTGCAGAGCCCTCCTGCCTTCCAGCTGATCAAAACTCCCCCCCGCCCAACTTGGTGTAATCTGCAAATTTACTAATGGTGAACTCAATGCCCTCATCTAAATCATCAATAAAGATATTAAACAGAACTGGGCCCAGCACTGATCCCTGGGGACACCACTGGTGACCGACCACCAGCTGGATGCAGCCCTGTTCACCAGCACTCTCTGGCCCAGTCCTCCAGCCAGTTCCTGACCCAGCACAGAGTGCCCCTGTCCAAGCCATGGGCTGCCATCTTTTCCAGGAGTGTGCTGTGGGAGATGGTGTCAAAGGCTTTGCTGAAGTCCAGATAGACACATCCACAGTCTTCCCCTCATCCACCAGGCGGGTCACCTGATCATAAAAGGAGATCAGGTTGGTCAGATAGGACCTACCCTTCCTAAACCTGTGCTGGCTGGGTCTGATCCCTTGTCCATCCTGTCGGTGCTGTGTGATTGCACTCAGGATGATCTGATCCATAACCTTGCCAGGCACTGAGGTCAGGTTAATAGGCCTGCAGAAACAAAATTTTTGTCATGAAATTAATATCTTAAATGTCATATTTTTAATTTTGAAAAATAATAAGCAAAACATAGCTACAACCAAAGAACATGCTTTCATTCATTGAAACAAATTTATTGTAATGTTTTTGTTATCCACTGGGATCTTAATGGTAATGTTACATTCTTAATGAGTTTAATAATTTTAGCACCTCAGTATAAAAACATAATTAATTTATATTAATCCCAATAAAATACAGATCACTACCAAACTATTACTTAATTCTTTTTCACAGTGTACTGCATTGGCAAAATTGTGATCTCAGTGAACTAATACAATCTGTTTTGAAATATGGCCTTGATTTTGTGAGCAGCTACCCACTGCTGTAAGCTTACAAAATCCAATTCACCTTCCCTTTCTGTAACAAGAGGGTGAAAATTTACTTCACAGTAGGGGTATAAGGATGGGACTGATCCAGTCAGTTTCTATATCTGTAACTTGCTCTGTAGTCGGAGAAGTTCAATACCTGGAGGAATGCATGGCTGAGTTCAGTGTTAGCAAAAGGTTTTGGAGATGAAGCATAAAGTGCAATTTTTAAAAGATACATTATTGAGCCTTTAGCTGGGAAATCCCTGTTGCCATGTAAAGAAGACATTAATTTTCCTCTAAAAGAAGAGTGTGTGGGTTAAACATTTCTAGTGGCAGGACTACACACACATATAAAATCTAGCCTAGAATGCTGTTTCACATATAGTGAGAACACTTGTACTCTTTGGTTGAACTAAACACTTAGAATGAACTTGAAGCTGATATCTGCAAATGTACTTTGACATCTCACTCCTGTTGCAACCAGTGGGCTTGAGCACCTAAATACCTCACAGGAGCTGGACCTTGTAGTTGTTGCTCAGCTGTGATGTAAATTTAGATGACCAAAGCATCAATCCACAGAAATTATTCAACTGCTGTCTAACTCTGGAAGTGTTTCAAGTCATGGTGAGTTTGATTTTTAACAGTGGAACTCCAAGGAGACCTCCAGGCATGTGCAGAAATTTCTCCTTCTTAGTGCTACTCACTAAACCAATATTTTCCCCACACAAATTCCAACCATGTCCACATTACAGCATGCCACTTTTTTCCCCATACTAATCTTGCAAGCAACACCAAATGAATCAGCTCATACTACTACCTTAAATATAAGCTTTAAGACAAAGCCAAAGGAAGGAAGATGGTTTTGTTCCCCATCCCATCAAGTTATATATGAGCTCTATTTTTGAAGCCTTTATCCAGTTCAGTCCTTCCCAACTTGGGTGGTCAAGTCCACCTCCTCTGATTTCAATAATCAGCCAGAATATTATGTGCAGTAAGGAAGAAGTATTTTCAATATTTGCATAGAAGTTATACTCACAGAATATGTAGTAATTGGGACAGTGTCTCTCTAGCTCAATACTAAAGATGTGTACTTGGAGTGGGAAGTCCTGGAGGCCTACTTCATTTCCAAGGAAAAAATCTATATTTCACTTGTATGTTGTAAAATGCACATTAGTCATTAGGTCTGCTCTAGTGGAAGGTGTTCCTGCTCATGACAGGGGGGGTTGGAACTAGATAGTCTTCAGGGTTCCTTCCAATCCAAACCCTTTCTTCATTAAATAATTGTCCTATGTCTGGACATGCTGCTTTCCTTTCCTTCTCTGCTAATTCAGTGAACCCCTGCCCCACTAAGCCTTCAACCTATAATTATTCTCATCACAGAAGACCATCCCTCAATATCAAATCCAATTCCGTTGATGTTTTGCTCTTACTGACATGACATAGAGTGAACCATGAGTCAGAGGAGAGTCCACATATATACATAGTGGCTAAGGGAGAGGAAAACCAACTGTAATGTTAATTTTCATCTGTTATCAGGTTGACTAACTTCCCGCTACAATGATATCACTGATTTCAGAGAAAGGGAAAAATTATCAGTGTAAGAGCACATTTACGTTTCATGAATACAGTCATCCAAAAAGTTTGTATCCATTGCAGACACCAACAGCTTTTTCCAGAAGAAGAATCATGATTTGAGCCCCTATGGTTGCTGATTCTACCAGGGCTAGCCCATCCAAACTGCTTCCCCAGGTAATCCTGACCCTGGCCATCATATTGCTTTTTTCAGCCCATAAATGTTGAGGTTATTTCAAATATTAATTTTTTAATTATAAACGTTATAAAGCAAAATGCAATCAAATTCTCAATCGGCTCATTTTCTTCTTCCAATGTTTTGCTCTCTAGATTCATGTTACACTTCAGTTAGAAGTAACCTGCCACTTTTAATGCTAGAAACGTTTTGAAAAATCAATGAGAGAGCTGACATTCATTCTTCTGTCTGTGGCTGTCTTGCTTCCATTTAGGTACAAAAGGACTGTTGGTACTAAGTACCAAAACTCCTGTCTATTGTTAAATTAATGACTGTGTTATCTCTTCTTCTCTGGTCAAATAGTGTTCCGCTGTCTCAGACTTTGATTATTGTGCTATAATTTCCCCATAGGTGTCACTCATCTGACAGCATGCATTCAAATTGCATTTCACTTCCTTTTGAATGAAAAAAAAAATAATCCTGAGTCACACATAAAATATTCATGTCCCAATCTCTGCAAAAGTAATTGTGTCCTTAAAGTTCAGACATCACCTCACCCCTGGGGGTTGTATATACCAGTTTAGATGGTATACATTGTTTGCAGCCACTGCTGTGGATCAAACACAACTGCTGGTTTGATTTCTGAGCACTGTCACTGAGTATCATGTGAATATGTATCAGCAATGTAAATTGTCCAAAAAGCTCGTATAGCTGATCTCATTACAGAAAAAGGGCTAGTTTTTTTACTAAGGGAATGGTGGAAAATTTACATGTCCAGAAAGCTTTCTTGAGGTCTGTCAGGCAGTCATTGTAACCATGAGGAAGCTGGTGCACAGTCTTCCTTCTGTGAAAATCACTCCTTTCAAATATGTCTTACCTATGTAGCCCAGTATGGAAACACACAGAGCTGCCTAGAGGTGCAGTGTGATCCAACTTCACCAAATCCAGCACTAGTGATCTCTTGACCTGTGAGAGACTGGACCATTAATGGTTAATGACTCAAACAATTGACCACTTGCAGTAACTGCCCAGGTGCAGAGGGGGTGCACACAAATATGAAGAAGGAGCATGATATAGCTCTGTTGAAAATGTTAAAGTAAGTATTAAACAGTATTGACACCATTAGAGCCCAGTGGGGTGTCATTCTTTATCCAACACCTATGAATAACAGATACCTTTAATTCATGTCCCTAGTTTCTAACTATTCTTTGTCCATCTTAATAATGTATTACTTCACCCATATTTAGAGAACTTTTGCAATAATCTATTAAGGGAAAGGGTCAAATAACCTTCTACGGATGCAGACATACTAGATCTATTAATTTAATTTAATAGCTGTTCCACATTTTAAAAGTAACCACTACCTTTTTCTGTAATGGTGAGAGAAAAAAAATGCTTCAAGTCATTACATTAGCATCATTTGGCTTAGATTATATGATGTGACTCCTTCAAAGAGTATTTTTTTAAATAAAAACTGCCAATTTGTACTTGCAGAAAAAATGTGCTTTGGTGTTTGGTGTCTTTACCTCCTACAATGCACATTCCCACTGAAGCTTCAAGTACCTCACCCTAAATATTTCCTTAACACCAAAAAGAAAAAATGGTGAAGAAAAAAATCACTATCTCCACCTTCTTCTGTGTTCCAGAGATATCAAACTTTGAGATCTCATGGATCACTTTCTTTTTTCCTCAAAGTACAACCCCAGCAGTAAAAATATCATATCTAATTAGAAAAAAAAAAAAAAAGTATATTCCAAACTCCTGCAGCTGCAGGAGTTCTCCATATGTGCTCAGAATAGAAATAAATTTAATTCGAAATTCATTATATTTCTCAAAACCTAGGCGTATGGAAATTGGTCTTGTATTTAATCAGCTGAGCAGTGGTATTTTTCATGAAACAGGAATGACATTTGAGATAATTTGTTTCAAGAAGACGGCTAACCTAGTCTTGAAGAACAGTATTTGCCTCAGATGCTTATTTGATTAGTGTGTACTAAAAGGGTAGTATCTTGCAGTTTTTTATATAAAAAAAATTTATATGTTGTGATTCTGGAGTTAGCAGTCTCAATATTACTGGCAACTGAGATATGAATATTACATCAAGCCTTGTAATACTTTTAAGATGGTTTGATACATATTATGTTGAAAAATACCTTAATATTTGTTCTCTGTTTCAAGTGAGAAGACTTAAGTCCAGAGCAGCTCCTCTTTCACCTTGAAAAGCCCCTGTACACCTGTAGTATCATATACTTAAAATTGTTGACTACTGCTAATCTAGATTTTAGAGTTCTTGCCCTGAAGAAGCTGGTACAGTGAGGAAAATTTCAGAGATCAGAGCAAACACTCTTTACTTCATGTTGTGCGACTGGTATACCATTTACACAGAACTTGTTCAACATAACTTGTTTAGCTTTAGTCACTAAATTCATTGAAGCCTTAGGTCACAAGCACTAGATGTTTTTAATTTTTACCTAGTCAACTAAGAAAAGACCCCAGGGATGGTTCAAGACAGAAGATAAGGAATCTACATTCATTAACAGAAGCTGCAACCCCAGAGGTAAGAAATGCCCCAGCTAGAGACAATGAAAGGACTCAGTGAAGAACAGAAAGACACTCTCAGACTCTAGTATTCCTACTGTTCCAGACTGTCACAAGAGGGATGGGGAATTTAGTTTGTAAGGATATAATTACCCAGGGGTTTCTTTGTTCAAGGTCCCTCTTCAAAGGCATACAACTTTAGCTGTAGTGCTATTAATGAAAAAGACTTTATAGGAGAGTCTGTTTTCAGTTTACTAGTTCAGCAAAAATCTACAGTTGAATTCTGTTATGGTGGCTGGCATGTGTAACTTCCATACATTTATTTAACTTTGCATAAAATGTTAAAAAGTATCAGTCTAATTTCTGATAAATGAAAGCAGTTGATGTTTGAAAACGTAGTGCAGAAATGGCTGGCTGGTTGTCTGCTCACATACAAGGTGAGAATCAGATATTAAGCTTGAAGACATTAATGTTTGAATGTTGACTCTTACATGAAAAAAAGTTTTGATTTTTAATGTGCTCCTAATGATTTGGCTAGGACTTTTATTATATCTCATAAATCCATAGCATCAGATTAGGCTGTGAAAAATTAACTATTAGATCAAATTAATTTCTGATGTAGTAAACCCACCTGAAGCCAGTAAAGTAAAATGAGATACAACTTTGACTGAACAGCTATATTTATTATAGTTAAGTCTAAGTTTAGAGACTTGTTCTTTTATGTTACCTGTTCTTTTTATTCTGGTAAAGAATTATAGATAGGGCTTTCTATTTTTAAAGTATTACTGTTATAATAAATGAATGTCTAATCTATTTCTGTTATTATTATTATTGAATGAACTCTCAGAAACCGTTCATAGTTTTTCATGATGGAGCCTAATTAATATATTATTGTGTTTTATTAGGAGTCCAAATCCTACAGAAGATTTTCCCCTCTACTTCAAGAAAGCCCAGTTTCTAGGATTTAAAGGAACATTGTTGACATTTTTCTTTTCCTTTAAAAATTCAAGAAATTTCAGAATGCAACACTATATATATGTAACTTTCAATGGGCTTACATCATCATTCCTTTTCTTCTAGCAGGTTGAATGGGATGTTTTATATCCTTATTGTTATTAACTACTCAAAAGAGTTCTGGGAGTTCAACAAAACCTCAAATAAGCAGACTTTCTCCTAGAGCATATACTACTTTGTCTTGATTCAGGAATGGAAATAAGACAGCAAATTTGCATGTCAAAATGAAAAAAACATTTGAAAGAGGAATTTTCCTGCACTCATGCTCTAGGGCTGATTAAATCTGGGTATTTTCACAACAACTACTGATTTTACTTTGGGCAAATCACTTAAGTTTTCATGCTGGTGTTTTCCCTCCCATAAAATAGTATCAAAGTACTTCCTTCAGCTACCTTTTGTCTCTCGCATCCTTGTTAGGATGTTTATTTTCCTCTGGCCATACAATCCCAAGAATTAAGATCCTGATCTTAATCATAGCCTTTAACTAGTATCTAGAATGCATAGAGTTTCAAAGTAGAAATCCTTGGATTTTTAAAATTTTTTTTTTAAGAATTCAGGTCAAGTTCAAGATTATTCTTATATTACCTGAATAACTGGAGTGGGTTGACCATGGCTGAATGCCAGCTGCTGATCAAAGCTGCTCTATGACTTGTCTTCTCAACTAGTCATCAGAGAGAAAACACAAAAAAAAGCCTGTGGGTCAAGACAAGGTCAGGGAGAGAACACTATCAAATATCATCATGGGAAAAACAGACTTGACTTGGGAATATCAAATTAGAGCAGGATAATGGGAAATAAACCCAGGTCTTTAAAAAAATGTCCTCTCCATTCTTTCCTTCTTCCCAAGACCGACTTTATTCCTGAATTCTATCCCTCCTCCTCTCACAGAGGCACAAGAGGTTGGAGAAAGGGGGTTGTGGTCAGTTCATCACATGATGTCTCTGTCGCTCCTTTCTTCTCAGAGTGAGGACTCCTCACACTCTTCCCTTGCTCCAGCATGGGGTCCCTCCAGGAAACAGTCCTCCATTAATTTCTCCAGCATGAATCCATCCCATGGGCTGCAGTTCTTAATGAACTGCTTCAGCATGGGTCCCTTCCACAGGATGGTGCCTTTCAGGAACAGACTTCTCCAGTGTGGGTTCCCCACAGGGTCACAAGTCCTACGAGCAAACTTGCTCCAGGAGGCCACAGATCCTACCAGAAGCCTGCTCCAAGGTGGTCTTCCCATGGGTTCACAGCTGTCTTTGGGCACCTACCTGCTCTTGCATAGGGCCCCTCCATGGGCTGCAGGTGAATCTCTGCTCCACCATGGACCTCCACGGGCTGCAGGAGCACAGCTGCCTCACCGTGATCTGCACCACAGGGTGCAGGGGAACCTCAGCTCTGGCACCTGCAGCATCTCCTTCATCTCCTTCTTCACCGACTGTGGTGGCTGCAGATGTGTTTCTTTTACATATCCTTACTTTTCTCTGGCTGCAATTGCTGTCACACAGTAACTGTCTCTCCTTCTTAAATATGTTATGGCAGAGGCACTACCATTGTGTCTGATGGGCTCAGCTCTGTCCAACAATGGGTCTGTCTTGGAACCAGCTGGCATTGACTCTGTCAAACACAGGGGAAGATTCTAACAGCTCATCAGAAAAGCCATCTCTATAGTTCCCCCACCTCTCCCGCTACCAAAACTTGGCCATGAAAACCCAATCCACTGATTTTGCTTGGGTTTTAGTCCAGTGATGTTTGAAAAATATTTGGCACTGTAGTCTTTAATGTTACTCACTGGGGTGTTCAAGGAGCATTATGAGGCTGAATATGTCCTAGCTTCAAGAAAAAAACTGAATTTCTTTTTAAAAAACCCAATTATTCTTTCTCTTTTTCTATGTTTAGAAGAGAATACTTCTCAGCTGTGTCTTTCGTTTTTTTCATCTTCAAGCTTAGTAAGCTCTTTTGTTCAATAGCTCAACCTTAGTATAAAAGATAATATTATTTTTGTGTGAAATATATATCTGAATTTTATGTTACCCAGGAGCCCCTGGTGGCCTAGTGGTTAAGGGCGCAGCATTGTCACCACCGAGGCCTGGGTTCGATTCCCGGTCAGGGCCACTCCCGGGCTGATGGAGCTCGTTAGCCCTTAAAGGCAATCCATCTACGTCCTAAGGACCTCGCTGCCACCGTCCAAGCTCGCTTGGCCCTGGCAGATGAACCTTAGGATTAAAGGGTGGGCTCAGTTCCGCGCACACTGTGTCTCACCTAAAAAATCCAATGCGCAGGCTGGAAGGTGTAGAGACCTTCCCCGGATCTTCGCTCGCGAAGACTGGCCATTATTATTATGTTACCCTACAATGCAGCTGCCAAACTGAAAGTTTACAACTTAGAAGAATGATAAGATTTTATTTATTTTTCATTCTTATTCTTTCATTAATTGTGGGAGGAAAATAAGCAAGAGATACCTGACACAACAGAGTAGGCTTATGTATTTGGGGCATCAGAAAAATACATTCTCCTTTTGGTCACTTACAATTTCTGATTCCTCAGGTTTTAAAAGTGCAAAAAATCTCCATTATAAATCAAGTTTCCTGCCTTGTGATTTAGCATTATCATAAGTGCAATTTATTTGTGAGAACGAATTTCTTAGGCCACAAGTGCATGTGTCTCTGTATCGCTTTCAGGAAAGGAGAAGGTTTTTTTAACAGCTACTCTTTGACACCTAAATTAATATAATAGCGTGTTTTTTTGTTTAATGGATGAAGATGATGTCTATTCAGATTCAACTCGGATCCTGCTCTGAATCTCTTCCTGCAGAAGACACACTTTAGATATTATATAAACAGAAGCCCTACAGTGTCCAGGTGGGTAAAGTACACAACCAAGTTAGGTGTCTTGTAAACAACATTTTCTGTAAAGTGGTCAGCCTGAGCATAAGCTGGCGTAGCATGAAATTGAATCTTTAGACATCACTGTTGCATCAAAGTATAAACTTGCTGAAGAAAATATAATTGCTTGGTTCCAAAATACATGTATGAACAATATTTTTTTAGAGAAAACAGGAAGCAACCTAAATGGCGAACAGACAGGAACCACAACAGAGCTAAATTTCTGCTAAATTTCTAAATTTTTAACCATAGCAGAGGAGTCACTTACAAAATGTAGAGATTATTTTCTCTCAAGTCTCCCTCTAAAACAAAACTCCCAGTTTTTGAAAGATCAAAAAGTTTATTTTAGTCTTAAAATCTAAAGATCCAAGTCACATCTTTCATAGGAGGCCATACATGATATTTCACAGGAAGTAAAGTAAATGACCTGCCAAGAGGGATTTTTTTTTCCATAACATTCAGAATTATTGGGCTAGGTTTTGTTTGAAGGCTTCACCTTTGCAGCCTATAGAAACAGTTTATCTTTTGCTTCATTCTGTTATAGCTCTATATTTCTTCTGGGACCAGAATCAATACAAATAATAAAGTAGTACAAAAGCCTGCAATTAGGCTGGCTGGATAAAGTTTAAGTACTAATAAATTAAGCAAAAACTCTTCAGATTTCCAGGTTAATTCATTAACAGGAAAGCACTGAGAAGCATAAGCTAACTGACATTTGATTTCCAAAACAAAAGTCTGTACTCTTTTTCTTACCATATCCACCTTGCTCTACTCTGCAGCAGCAAGTTAAGCAAGAAAGTAGCATACTAACATTTCTCTGCTATTTTCAGCAGTGGAATCACATTCTTCTCAAGTGATGTTAAAGTTATATTTTTAGCAGATGCTCTTTCCTTTTAGATTAATTCTGATAGGAGAGCATCAAGGGTGTCATGTTAGCAAAACTTGGCTATTTTACTAAATGTCAGAAGCATATAGTCAGAAGCATATCAACAGAAGCTATGGCAGCAGGGGGAGAGCCCTTTGTCTGATCATGAAAGCTTTGGCAGAACAAGATGAAAAGTTAAGGAACACACCATGGTGTTTTTATTTCTCCTCTTTCTCTTCTCTGTTGGAGTTAAATTACATCTTTATATTTCATTTTTTAATTGTTATTTAATACAAATTAACAAATGAAGGCAAAAAAAACCACTTGGAATTTTGGGGTTGATTTTCAGTTCTATAAGGATAGAACTAAATTTCCCAGGAAAAAAAAAAAAAGAGAGATTTATAGCATTTCTGTGCTGTTTAAAGTCAATAGATACATTTGCTGAATTATTCTCATGTGCTACAACTCCCTCCCAACATCAGCCAGATCAACAGATGTGCACACACACACACACACACATTCACACACATACACCTGTGTGTGCACAGAAACATACAAATAGCTTAAGGCACAATGAAAGCCCCTGCAAAGTGGCCTAGGACTTGGCTTCACATAAAAATTGATCTCTCTTTAATAGGTTGCTGTCCTAATTGCCTGTCATTAGTGTGCAATATGTTGTGACAGTAAAGCCTTCTCATTTATCCATCCAATGACACATCCATTTATTCTCCATGGGTGGAAAATTTCAAATAACCCCTCTCTATGTTTGTGGCTCCTGTTCAAATAAACTTGCAGAATACAGTCCCACAGCACCACATAGAACCCTTGCCACTATATTAGAAAAAAAACACATGAGAAAGACATATACAAGTAAAAGTTATACAAGAGAAGCTTCAGAATTAATTACTGTAACTCAGACTGGGGAAAAACTCACTCTCTTTCCCTGTCTAATTAGCCATGTTGTCTATTAAGTCTAAGAGGGGTAAAAAGAAAACAGAGAAAAGCAAACAGAAAACATTACAGTATGAGTCTGTGGCTCGGGAAGGAAAAAGCTGCTGAATCCCCTCCTGGAGCTCATGTATTTCTGTAAATATACAAGTATTTTTCACTGCTTGCTAAAGAAAAGGTTACTGTTCATCATGAACCAGAATCACTCTTAAGAAAGCAGAACATACAGAAAGGAGGAAATTTCTACTTCACTTCAACAGGAATTTAAATACAAGGAAAGCATTTCAGATGTAAAAAAACTAATCAAATAGTCTGACCTTGCATAACAGATGTGTGAAGAAAAATCGTTTTATGTTCCATGGTTAAGCCAATCAGCTTGTTATCCTGCTCTTCTTTTGTGTTTTGTTTGGTTTGCTTGGTTGATTGGTTTTGTTTGGATTTTTTATTTTGGCGATGCACTTTCTCGTAAAAAATTTGGGGCCAGACAATATAGAAAAAAAAATTCATAATATAGAAATCTTCTAATCCTGGTGCATGTATTTTACTAGCAAAGATGCAGAATTCCTCCTGACATTCTATCACGAATTCTATCTGTCTTTGGTACCCAATTCTAGACAACAAGGGATTCAGCGATTAAACTTGGCACAAAGAGTAATTCACATCTCTCATTTATTCAAGTCCTTCTCTGACGAGCCTTTGAAAGGAGAACAAACATCTTTTTCCAGGAAAGGCCATACAAATATTTAAGGTTCTGTTTGCATTAAGATTTTGCAACATGAATGTAAAAGTACAGGTTTTTTTCTCTTTCAGCAGCTGATTCCTGGGGAACATCACTGAAGGAGTAGCAGTTAACTTGGAAACTGCACTGTAGCACTTAATGGAGAGATAAAAGACAGATACCAGGACAGCCAAGATTCATCCTTGGACACAGATTTTAGCTCTGAGGCAGCTAGAAAGCTTGTTTTAGTCAGGTTCATTAATAGAAAATTATTATTTAGATTACAGTTCCAGTAGAGATCCCATCTTTGACTAAAGTTCTATTGTGTTAGGCATTGTAATACAGGATGGGGTTGCTGTTCAGAAAACTCACTGTGAGTGGGTACTGAAGTATTAAGTGAATCACTACAAATCACATAGAACAGCAGACTCCAGTTCTCCAGAGTCACAGTTCAGTGTCCCATCAAGTGGGCTACTCAGGTTTGTGCCTGAGTAGGGATTGTTGGGGGTTTTAGCTCTTTTGGTTTCTCAGAATTTTTCCAAAGGCTGAGCTTGTGCTTATTAAAAGTTTAAAAGAAGGGTGTTCATGTGAGCTGAACAATGAATTGGTTGGTCAGTGTACCATTACAATATTCATTCCTATGTGAGAATAAGTTACCCATATAGATCCAATGGTTATTAAATGCCACGGTTATTAAACAGCTACTGAGTTAGATATACAAGTAAGTGGTACTGAAATAAACCACTCCACCATTTCCTTTTTATCACCTTCAACCACACTTGGCCATTACTGCAGCTTATAAATACTGAAGAAGGCATACCAGTTAGAAATAAATCTGCTGGTGCAATTTCCAGATTTAAAAATAAACAGAAAAAAAAAATCCCACAACAAATTCTGCAGCAATAAAGAAATTAGTATTTTCCATTGCATCTGCCATAACAAAGGAGAAAATAAACTGATGTTATAGGAATAAGCAAAATGTAATTTTATAAGTTTAGATCAAATATTATGAATCAATATAAAATTGAATTCTCCAAATAATTTACACTGTCATTTGAGTCCATTCCTCTGGTCCCTTGCCCATGATTCTCACTTGCCTTTCAGTCCCTCTTCCCATTGGGAGTGAATCATCTGTCTGGCACTGAAGCACAGCATGACACAGAGGTACACAGCTCACAGTGGGCTGCTCCCTGCTCCAGTCAGCACGCTGCAGATCTCTGGCTCCCAGCAGTGCTGATCTTGAAAGGCACAAAAGAAAGCTGGTCCCTGTTAGCTGGCTTTAATATCAGTGTTTTGATTTGACATAGCTAGCTAATATGGCATAAGTCACTGTAACCATGCACAGACTTCACTAAATGACAGCACAAATGTCTCTTTAGATAATAGTTTCAGGATAATAAATCCCCTAAAGCATCGAGAAAAAAAAAATCGTTTTGTTGGTTGGGTTTTTTTGTTTGTTTGGATGGATAATTATCTACAAGAAAGCTCTCTATGAAAGGAAAAATGGCATGAGAACAGCTAAGGAGTAAATGGAACAAGTCCTGTACTCCTAAGGCCATATCTTTAGGTGGCACGAACAGCTTTATGCTGAAGCCGGACTCTGATAACAACACTCAGCTCCAGAAAAGGTCTGTACTATTGTATCACCCAGTATAACTTTTAGGGCCATTGCTGTCTAATTTGCCTTCATTCCCAAGGTAGTCCTTAAAGCTTATTTTATAATGTGGGGATATTGAGGTACAATTTACAAGATATTATAAACGGCAGGGAGCCCCTGGTGGTCTAATGGTAAGGGCGCGGCGCTGTCACTGCGAGGCCTGGGTTCGATTCCCGGTCAGGGCCACTCCCGGGCCAGATGGAGCTCGTTAGCCCTTAAAAATGCAACCCATCTACGTCCTGAGGACCTCGCTGCCACCGTCCAAGCTCGCTTGGCCCCGGCAGATGAACCTTAGGATTAAAGGGTGGGCTCAGTTCCGCGCACACTGTGTCTCACCTAAAAAATCCAATGCGCAGGCTGGAAGGTGTAAAGACCTTCCTCGGATCTTTGCTCGCGAAGACTGGCCATTATTATTTATTATAAACAGCAAGGGGGATATAAAATATAGTCAGTGGTAACATGGTAGGTAGTGGTCTAAAGCACACTCTGACTTTCAGCATGAGGGCCAGATCCCAGAAAGGACATCAGTGTTTGCAGTAGGAAGAAAAAAAACTCTAAGAACAAATGAGATTGAAGGGAGTGGGGGAAGCAAGCCTCTGAAGAGCCACAGGTATCCACGTTTTCCTCCAATTAAGTTACATAGTACGCAAATTTCTGGTGCTGATCAGAACAGCAATGTCTCTTTCGTTGACCTATGGTTAGTTTCCTTCTCCACCTTAGAGATTTGCAGTTCAGGTACCAGGCATTTACATACCCAAAAGCTACTAGGGATAGCCCACTGAGCAGGAAAAGACACATAAAATGGGATTTTTTTTTCTGTTCTTTTTATTCAATGTGGTATTAGTCCTACAGTTTCTGCTGATAGCCATCCTTTCACAGGAGGCCAATTTTGTGGAATAAAATATTGTTTTTCTTTTACACAGGCATCCCTTCGTGTTAATTCTCTCATTAATTCAACATGATTCCAAACTGGGAAGAGTTTTACTTTCTCCATCATGTTTGTTTACACACTTTTGCCTACCATTAAGTGCTTAATGGGTCTTTCTCTATTTATTTCCTAGGACTGTCCTTCTTAACGGTCACGTGGCAGTTATTCAAGTTACCATAGGGAACGCTGCACCCTTGTGCCACAGATATAAAACATAATGCAAGTTCAACATTCTTTACAGAGAAAATCAATAGATCTTCTAACAAAGCAAAACCTTCAGCAGTTTCTTATCCAACTCACAAACCACTTTGGTTCAGCAGGTACAAGATGAAGGACAGATAGCACCAAGCTAATTTCAAGAAGACAACACACACAAAAAAAAAATCCTCAAATGGTCTATTTTTCCTGAAACCACTGAATTTACACACTCATTTGACATTATATGTGGGGCTGTGTCGGATATGGTTAGGACTGTTATTCTATGATTAAAATAACATATCTATTGAGCTATATAATACAACATTATCAAAGCCTAACCTGGCAAGTATATTAAAATATTGGCATTAATACTTTCAAAAATAATTAATATTTTATTAGGACAGTGGTTTATGTATATATTATTTCCCAGGCAGTCTACACTTTCTTTTTTTGCTTCTTTAGTTTTTTTTTACTACTCCAGTAATAAAAAGATGTGCTCCCACCCAAGGCCACACTGAATCTTTGCACTGTCACATTAGACTTATTTATATAATAAGAATTGATTAAACAACTTTGTTAAGATTGACTGTTTCATGCTTACATATGTAAAAGCTCTAATGCTGGCAAAATTGGGTGGTTATGGCAGAAGACTTAAGCGATTACAGTATGTCAGTCTCACTGACTATGTTTCAATAGTTAAGAGAATCCCAGATTAAAAAATTTCCTCAGAAGGAGCTGAAGCTATCTAATACCATCATGTCTAGTATCTTCTGATAACTTTTTCTTCTTCTGCATTTACATATTTCTCCTACTTTGCTAGTAGACTGCAGAGACTACTTATTGTAGCATCATAGAGTAAGGCTTCACCATAACTTCTGAATCTGTTTTTTTATGAAATAACTTTTTTAATACAGGTAGTAAAGGTGAAGTAAAGCTGATACTCATATGTTGACTTCACCGATATATATATAAATTGTTTATTAGGTGAGTACTCAGAAGTAGATGTCATATATGAATCTAGCCAGCACAAATCACTGAGACTCCATTCAGCAAGAATGGTGGTACCATGCAGAGAGGATGACAAAGAAAGTTCTCACTTTCACGGCATAGCAGAGAACTATGGTTAATATCTCAAGAAGTCGTGAAGTAAAACAGATGGAAGAAACATTCCGAGTGTTAGGAAGGAAGACTGAGCAGTAAGTAGTAAAGGGAAGTGACTTATTTTGCATGAGCAGTCAGCATTCTGACCAGATTTATGGGCCAGGTTTTAAAAAAATTCATTTTCCAATCCTATCTGTTTTGCTATTAAGCCATCACTATGACTATTGTCTCAGAGAGATTAGTTCTGAGAGTGGGTGTTTATCATTTGTCTGGTTAAATCAAAACATGAGCTTTAATAAAAAAAAAACCAGATCTTGTTTCGTTTGTGGGTTTTTGTCTTTTAATAAATTTTTCACAAAGAAAGTAAAGGTCAATAAGTCTACATGAAAGACAGATATGGCTTGACCTACACAGTTGCAGAAGGGGTGAACAAGGTAGAGGGCTCTTAGTTCTGTTAATTCCTGTGCAGAGAGTGTGTCAAACAAGAGACCGGAGTAATCAGATATTGATCAGTCATTGATCTCCATCCACAACATTGAAGAGTCCTATGGTATTCTAGCAGTAATATATGACTGCAGTAACAATAAATTTACTATAATAATGATAAGGCTACTATGCCCACTAACCAAAGGATAATCACCCTTTCTAATTCTCCAATTAGTGATCCATTGAGCCTATCATTTGCACCTTTTGTGGCTACCTACCTGAATTATAGGCAAGAAAACTTAATGAAATTAGCAAAGAATGATAGACTTTTTGAATTATTTTTTTTTCTGAGCATCAAACTCTTCCAAGTTTACTTTGAAATAACTTACCTATGACTACTACAAAATTCTTCTCAGATAATATCTGGATGTAATGGCATCAAGAATCAAGGAGAAAAATACAGTTTTGAACTGAGAGCTATTTGGATGCTAGGACCTGATATAGCAAAACCTTTAAAGTGCTTTATTTGAATGGAGAAAAATTCTTGTATTTAATGTGTTGGAGGTGATGACACATTTATCTGTCTATTTAAGAATTCAAAGAACACCAGAAACTAGGTTTCTGGGACTGCCCATAAGCTTTACAGTCCTGTTGATTCAGTGACTTTGGGATTTCTACTGTTTTCTCCCCAAATAACTGGTTTGGATCCATATGTGCACATGTAAGCAGTACACAGATTCACTAGTAAGCAGTACACAGATTCACTTGGAGGGAGCACCTTACTGAGGGGAGTCTCTGCCTGGACATTGTTACAGATCTTTATCATCTGTTTTGCTATTTGTGCTGACTCTTGTACTGTACCAATTTCCAACTATTACAGCAGAAATAGCAAAGAAAAATTACAGTCTTAATCCTGCACAGGTTGGCAGAGCTACTATGCCTAGGAGGTTTCAGGCACTAGGTCTACAGGATCTATGGGTTTTAAACAGAAGCATATTGAAGCGTGGGTAGGATGGAAAACTGCCATTGAGCTCCTTCGCTGTATTGCAGTGCTGCTAAATAACCTCATCAGGTCCTCCAGTGGGACTGCTAAATGCTCCAGCAGGTTGCAATCACAAACCCCAACTGCTGACTCCCATGTGCTAGCAATGACATGATGTTCCTTTACCTAAAGGTTGTCTCATACCTACCATAATGACAGGGTAAAGAATCAGTGCCAATTTGGCAGGGTGAATGCATGTGGACTTGAAAAAGAACCTTTGTCTGCTTTTTCAGAATGCAAAAAAATATAAATTATGCTATCCTGTTTCAAAGTCTGTTAGAAGGTAGCAATGATGTATGGTTCAACGTAGCACCTTTCACAGTGACTAATATGCAGCTTTCCTGCTGTTCACTGGCTGGTGATAATGATAATGATGAATATCCGCACAAAATATCTGAGGTTTATGGAAAATGGTTCCTTTTGACTCATTAAGTACACAGGCTTTACCAGCAAGATAATGTGTCAAAAGCTATTTCTAAAGAACACAAGCTACTACTTCTTTTTTAAACAACCCAGGATAATTCTAAAATGACTAAATATGCCTGGGGATTGCAAACGTAAAGTGAAAGTAAATTTTCCCTCCTTTAAATTTGGCTTTACATTAGTCAAGAAAACATTAGGATTACTCTCACTGAAGTCACATCTCAATTTTATACTCTTAGAATTCTACGATGATAATACATTCTTTGAAAAATTAGCATCCTTGGTACAAAGAACTGCCACTGATGTGCTAACTGCATACAGAGAGAACTGTGGTGGTTTACTTGTAACATTTAATATGGAAATGTAAGAAACAAAAAACTCATTCACTGTGGAATCTGACATAAACCAAAATAGACACAAAATAGTAATAATACAAAATCAAATGTCTACACAAAGCAGCAAGAGGATATGATTGCCTCTAAACTGAGTTAATGCACAGCCTGCTTCCTTCATAGAATGGAATCAGATGGCAGATGTGTCTCAAATATATTAAAGCTTGAAATATAATGGAACGAGTAATTGGCATTTACCCAAGAAGTGTCTGTGTTAGATGGACGCTCAGTAGAAGTAAGTAGTATAAAGCAGGTATAAAAGCTAGCAATGCCTTGGTGATGCTCTTTTCTCCTGGGGAATTGTAAGAAGTTTGGACAACAAATGAATAAGCAGAATAAAAGCATAGAAGAGCCAGTGTAGCAAATCTCAAGTAAAGGCAGAGGGGGATGTGCTGGGGGGGGAGGAGAGTCACTGTGGAAAGGAAGGAACAAAATAGAAAAAAAGCAAATAAACAAACAAAAATGATAATTACTTCATTAATAATTGTGAAAAATAATCTTTTCTCTGAATTGAATGTATTAATCCATTCATCTTCTGACACTATCAATACATACTTCTGCTTCTGTCTTAGAATAGCTTCTTCAATATTTATGAAGTGCCACTGTCATTTTCCCCCTCTGCCTTTCTGGTTGCATCCTTTATGACTGACTTGTTGCTAATGTCAGTGTCCTGAGGGAGAGGAATCATCCCTCCAACCCCCCACTAGAGTTCCAGTCTGAGACCAATGAGCGTGAAAAGAGATGGTAGTTTGAGAGACTCTGTAGAATGAAAACATGTCCAGCACAGAAAGAGAAGGATGGCTCAGTAATAAGCTCTTTGGGATTTTTACTTCTAGTCTGTTAGGGAGATGCACTGGTGCTTTCATTTCCTCCTAAGCAGGTAAATAAAGCATTATCTCACCTCATTTTAATTGTTTCAAATAGAAAAAGAATACCCAAAAATGTTGTGATATTCTTGGAATTAAAAATACCACAGTTATAGCGCATCGTGGATTAAGCACATCTTAATTTTCAGTATTGCACCAGGAAGCAAAATTCATTCAAACTCTGTATGCCTTTCACTGTCCTTTATAATAGCATTTATAAAAACAGCCTTACCAAATAATCAGACAAGGCCTAGAGATAATAACAAAATGTAATCTACCTTTACAGTTATCTGCATATACCTGTGCAGCCCCTGAAAATACTAGCCCTGGTTGCAGCCTGCCAGTTAAACTATGGGGAGGTTGACAAACGCAACTCTTAACAGGAATTTCCTGCAAACATCCCTGGTAGTAATTAGATGGGATTTCTCTGCTTGCAAATGTGAGCAACTGGATTCGTATCTCACTAGATTGCTTAATTATTGTGTCGGATCAACAGTCTTGTCTGTGTGTGTGTCGGGGGAGGGGCCATGGTCGGGCCTGCAGCTTCATGGCAAGAAAGGAAAGCACATGGTCTGTAGCCAACACGGCTGCTCAGAAGGCACATGAGCTGCAGAAGAGCCCACATGGGGCAGCTGTCAATCAGAAAGGCCCGCCTTTACTCTTTTCTTCCTCTTGTGGGTAACCTATGGGTTGTATTTCACTAATTTGTAGGTTGTCATATGCGGTGTGCTTCTTCTTGGGTGAAATGCTTCTCCTTGGGTGTTGGTTATTCCTGCAAAACCCTTTTGCCAAAATGCTTATTTTCTCATTAAATCAAAAGAAGTTCTATTGGAAAATGCTTTTGGCATATTCTCTTACAAAATTCAAGGTATCAAAGAACTAAAGGCTTTGTAAGAGTTCGTATAGGTGGATTCTTAAATGTAAGTAAGCGCCCGGGCAACGTGTGGCTTGAGACTCAGCATGTTACAACATATGCCCTCATCTGCCATCCTGCTTGGAAGATGTAACCAAATATAATTACTGGGTGACTAAAAGTAACTTGCTATTCCTGGATGAACAACTTTATCTTGCTATGCTAGAGGCTGTTTTAAAGACATTAAAAATACAAACCTCACAGTTACACACTAGGCTAACGGAATTGAGCCCCTGCTGCGTTATGGCTCAAAGTTAACATGACGTATGATGTCAAAACTAGAAAATCATTGTGTTTCTTAAAGTGGACAGGAGATGTGATTTAAACTGCCTCGATTGGAGTCCTATAATCAGTCATCCAAAATAAATTTTATTATTTAAGACTTATTGAGAAGTAGACAAGATGCAAACCTATTTTTATACAACAAAAAAGTTTATAGGCTCCCATAAACATGTAAATTGCTTCTTTATACACATTCTGCATGTAGATTTCTTTAGTTTCGTAAGACTTTCTGTTGTGCTTTGTAGCCATGCTCAGCAGTCTCTCTCGATTTGCAAATAGCCCATACTGGGGTTCTTGTAGTAACTAACAGCATCAACCTAAAACTACTCTCCACACACACCCTGCAATGAAGTATTGCTTGGGTACATAGGTTTGAATTAACATAGAATATTCCACCTAAACTCTCCAACAGCACCTGACTGTAGATAGATGTTTGTTACTGCAAGTATATTTGTGAGATTTTGCTGTGGTTTTGCTGCAGATGGTTGCAAGATGAGTCTAGATGTGTCACCTGTGTCCTGAGCCTGGGACTGGGATACCCTGCCTTGAAAAAATGTTAATGCAGGTACATGGCTTTCAGATTGAAACAGAAGTTTCAAACAGATGACACTTCCCTCCAGACATATTCAGACCTATGGGCAGCTCCCAAATTACAATAATTGTTGTATGAACTCGCAGATGCTGTGTTCTTATGACACAGGGTTGTAACAACCTGGTTTTGGTTACACAAGGTTACTAGGACATATGGATGCCTTAATAATTTGTCCCATGCAAACTGTGCCTACTCCTCTGCAAACTCTGGAATATGGACGCAGCATTCACATCTCCATCAGTTAACGTGCTTCTTGTGCAGGGAAAGTTTCAAGGGGCACTCCACAACATCTTAGGGAGCTTCACTGGAGCCAGAGCAGAGCAGATTTATGTTTAATTGGACCGTACTGAGAAGCTCAGCTACAAGTATCTCCTCTTCAGACCTGGTATCCTAGAGCAGAGGAAAACAACAGTCAGCGGTATAAACTTTCTAATAAACCTTCCACTGGCCTAAAGTGAGCTATGATGTTTTCCAACTTTTATGGAAAAGAATGATGTTTCAGTAGAAGAATTATTTTTAAGCTTTCCACAACAACCTGAATTTCTGAGTTGGGGAAAAAAAATTTTGTCCTAAGATGAGCCAAATTCTACTGAATTCAAAATTTTCTCTATGTGATTTCACAGGATAAAAGACATTTGTGATGATACTTTCAGTAGTTTCTGATACTAGAAAAGAAAAGGAATTTTTTTATCTACTCAAAGAATATTTATAGCACAAAAAAAGTTCACTCCCATGTTTGGGAATTGGGAATTTACTTCTACTTTTTTTTTTTTTTTTTTTTTGGTCAAAGCAAATTTTTGGACTCACAAATTTCAAGTGAATTTTGTATCTGCCAAGATGTACTCTGTAATCTTTATTAATTATTAATGTTGAATTACCACTTCTCAGTGGTTATAAAAAATTTTTGTCCCTAGAATGTGTCAGATGATTGGTTTTGTTTTTTCCCTTTAGATTGATTTAAATAGTTTTGGATATGACATCACCTTCAAAGCATTTCATAGAAACAGAGACGTAGAGGTCAGGAGTGTGTCCAAATGACATTTAAATGTCAGACCAGTACTTGTTTTATTGAGATATGAAGTAATATCTGCTGATCCACTGAAAAAGTGTTTAAGTCTATTTCAAGTGTTCAAGAGTTCTCCAGTAATAATGCCTTTGAGTGACTCTGTGAAGATATGGAAGAGAAACTGAAATAGATTTGATAGTAAGGAATAAATTTAGGAATTATCTACTGGTCTGACATAAAGTCAACATGACCACATTACATCTTTGTTTGCACACAGTATGAATTAAAGCAAAGAAAAATCAAATAAAGAACTTCTGTGAAGCACTGTAGCTCAAAAATAATGGAAAAGATCAAATGCTACAAAGTTGGGGACAGAAAAGACTTCTTTAACACAACTAAACCAACATTGCCTGCACCTATTTGCAAAGAAAAGTAAAGTAGGGGGGTTCAGGGACTTCTGTTCCAGGAATCTGCAGTCAGAGATGACAGGGGATAGGGAAAGGAAAACAGTGCTGTTGAAATGCAAGTACAGAAAACTTAGTCTAAAAGACTATTAAGTCTTGCAGGGAGAATATTATGGAACTGCAGTCTGATTTTATATCCCCCAAATGAAGAGTCG
Organism: Myiozetetes cayanensis; assembly: GCF_022539395.1. Classification (NCBI taxonomy): domain Eukaryota; kingdom Metazoa; phylum Chordata; class Aves; order Passeriformes; family Tyrannidae; genus Myiozetetes; species Myiozetetes cayanensis. The sequence goes on from NW_026087411.1 coordinate 20,713,944, forward strand.
CCTTTCTCTACTGCTCCCACCCCCAAGTACTAGTTTGAGGAGAAGCCCCTCCTCTTGGTTCAGGCCTTCCCAGCAGGGAAGATGAAATAGATCTCAGCTCCATCAAGCATTGCACAGGACAGATCAAGGGAGTGGCAAGTGACACTCAAGGATTCTACTTCTGGACAACAACTTTTGTCATCAGTGCCATCAATCTCCTTCCATCACATTTTTAAAAGAAGGTCTCGCACTCAGGGAAGAACCTGCATCCCTAGAAGAGTTGTAGAGTTTCTTCTCCATTCTTCCAATGATCTCCTATAAATGTGTGTTGGCACCTTGGGATGAATTCTATTTTTGTGGCCAGGATGTCCTTGGCTGCTGCAAGACCACACATGAGGCCGCTGACCTGTTCTGGATGAGATGAAGGTACCTGTCTGCTAAGAAGAAAACCACATTCATTAGCTAATTTCTCCTATGCAGGTGACAGAACAGCTGTCAGCTAATTACCTTCCCTTACTTGTAGCCTAAATGGAATTTGAACCAGGAGTCCACAAGTACAAAGTTTTATACTCTATTCCCAATCTCATACCTTTTTTCCCCTGCATTTCCGGGGTTAGGGAAGGGAGAGGACAAAAAATTTCCATGTCTTCCTTCCCCCATATTGATAGTTTTCATCTCAGAAATTCATACCTTGAAGTAGTTGATTATTTTTTGCACAATTATTAGTGTGGGGTTTATAATATAATTTTTTACATATATAATATTTTACATATCTATAATATTTTATAATACCCTTAAAACCTCAGAAATTGTGAGCTTTCTATGCTGTACAATCCTTCTAAATTATGGGACAATCTGCATTCATGGTGCATTGCAAACCTTATGTACCTTAGCTGACAGGAGGACACTGTCCTTGTAGTCTAGTACTCTTTATTCTGGCTCTGGTAAATACAGGAAGCAGACATTAAATGCTGAAGACATTCAAAACACCTGAAGAGCATTTTTCATCCAGTGTAATTTTTCACAAATATGGTTAGGTGACAGCTTGTTTAATATACACTGAATAATATGGGTCATGGTATTTGCCAACAAGTGAGAGAGCTCCACCGTCAAGCATTTTATTAGATGCATTATTATTTAGCATTCACACCATTGTAATATTTACATTTCCTTCTTATTTGGTGAATTAATAAGGGTTGCACTGTGGCATTTAGATTAGCCCTACATGAGGGGCTGTGTTAAAAAGAAGCACCAAGAGCGTGCATCCTCAGAGGTTACACAACACAATGGAGAGCACAAGAATGTTTCTTTTCAAGAGGTGGGGGTTCTAACTCAGTTTTGGTGCCTGAATTCAAAAAGTGGGCACAGAGGCTATTATCTACCCTATCAACTCCAGCTTCCTCTTACCAGGAAGGGCTCAAAACCTCCCTGAATTCAAGGGGCAACAGCCTCAGGTTTACCTGGATGTAGGTTTCTTGCGTGTAGATCACTGGGCCATTCACATGACCATTCTTATAGCAGCTAGAGGACCCAGGGGCTCTTTTATATCTTCTCCTCCACAAATGTATGGTTATAAAACCCCATTACCTTACAGCTACAGGTAATTTAAGGAACATGCACACACACAAAAAAAAACATTTGGGCAAAACATCTCAGCATTGGTATTCTGGAGTTATGGTTCGTCACATGTCATTACAGATCCCCACTAGATAAAGTTCCTCACCTTCTTGTTTAATTGAAAATAACTCCACATTAATCTTTCCAGAATACAGAAAGAAGAAATAAAACACTTTCTCCCTACCTCCGAGCCTCTAGATTCTGGGTGTCTTTATCCCAACTGACACTTTCTTATACTAGTACCCATACAAGATGTTGCATCCATGCTGCCAAGAGCAATGCCATGAGGAGATGCTCTCCCAGAGACAAAAGCTGAATAGACACATTAACACCGTGGCCCACACACACTAATAAGATCTGTCACCTGCCAGCACTAGCTAACACAGGCTCTGCTTTGGGTTGACATAGCTATATTGTTCTCGAAGACACTCAGAGCAGTTTGGGGATCTCTACAAGAACTCTGTTGCTTATTTCAGACATGACCACAGACATGCAGTATCAGGCCCATCAAAGTGTTTCTGTCAGGATGTACTCAAGAACCCAGAGGCAGGGTGAGGAAAAAAATGGTTATGCTAATTTGTAAGCATGATTCTGACTGGCACCATGTTCATAGAGTCATTGTTCATCAGACAAATAATTCAGATGATCTGCCTCTTATTAATACTGTTTTCTAATTCTACTTTACTCTATTCATTTTTGCTAATGTTTCATACTCCCCTATGCCATGTTTGGAAGAACAACTCCCCTATGACTGGTTTTGAGTACTTGCCCAAAATAAAATCACAGCTCTAAATTTTCAAATTCTGTTCTCTGGAATCGATCCAGTATTGCAATTTTGAATTTGTGCCATAGACAGATTTTTGAACCCACTTTGCTTCAGACACAACACCCTTGAGACTGTATAAAGACAAGCAATGATGGGTTTTTTGCAATGCAAATTAAAGCCTGGGTTACTGTATGGGTCTGGTTACACCAGGTGCTGCAAAGCATTCTGGGAGTTGTAGTTCTAAGTACTCTGTCACACATGCTCTGTTGAATGCTTGTATGGGATTGGCTTAAGAAGTTACCTGTGTGACGTGGCAGCATTTGAAACTGCTGTATAAGCTGGGACTCCTGGAATAAACGGATCTCTTGTTACACATCACGTTGGTGTCGCTATGGTCCCCATGGGACTTATTATTTATTATATTAATAACTGCTACATTACTGAGCTTTACCCACCCTGTGACACACCACTGTACCACCACTAACAATCACTAACAATAAGGATGCTGCCAAATGCTGATTTTTGGAACCCAGAATCCCAGCAATCAGCACTACTGAGAGTAAGAAGCACAAAGCTCATATTTTTTTCACAAGAAAGTTTCCTGTCCATTGGTGCTCGGCTGAGTCCTACTGTTTGGACCTTGTAAAATTTGACCCATTTAGGAGTGGACAAATGAGTTCTCATGTTATTCCTTCACAAATGTAGTGGCATCTCTGATTTCACAATGCCACATTAACAATGCAAGATTAGCCCTCTGGTGGTTATTTGCTCTTATAAATATTGGTGGTGTGGATCTGAAGTAAGAGAAGTCTCTCCCATACACTGATATAAAGTTGGGGATTGCGTTGCATTCAGCATTATCATCACTGACATCCTACCTAGGTCATGGGGGTTGTAAAAATACTTTTGAAAGATGATCAAATAATTCTATTTCTTTATGCCCCTTTTTATTTCACCACCATTTGCCATTTCTTCAAATACTGATTAACAGATAGAGAACTGAGGTACAGACAGTGAAAGGTTTGTCCCTCATTCTAACAGCAGAAGTGACATAGGTAAGAGAATTTGGTCTCCTGGGTACCTGCTTGCTGTGAGACAACATCACCACCCTGTTCCAAACTTAAGTCAGGTCAGCTTGCAGTCATAAAGTCCTCTTATTTTCCTTCTAATCTCTTCATGGCCAAGTCAGGATTTCTGTCCAAGTTAGCATTTTGATTCCAGAGTTATGAAATGCCTGTCCTGACATGTGGACAACAAGAAGTTGAAATAGTTTGATTGACATCTGGAGGACAAACTGAAATCAAAACCTGTGGCAATCCACTGGCAATTACGATGCCTTTGTTGCTGTATTTGGTGGGCCTTGTTGGTGCTTGTGGAAACTAAAGCTGCCTAAATGCTTCCCTTCTACCTGAGAAGATGGTTTGACTTTAGGCTGTTTTGATGTGTGGCGTAACTCCTCTTTTAATATTACCTTTTCTATGCATACATATGCACACCCTCTGGTTTGTACATAGACTACTCCAATTTTGCCAGTCTTCTTTTGACAACTTGTCACCTTTTCCTGCACATACACCTACACCCTTCCATCCAAATGTCCTTTTTTTTCCTAAGAAAAAAAATCACTTCTAAACATTGGATGGTGTCTTGCTTGCTAAGGTCACATATCTCACCCTCCATCTACGCTCATCTGAAGTAAGATTGCAACTTTCTTGTAACATAATCTTATTCAAAAGAATCATAAAAAGAAAGAATTTATTAATTCTTGTGCCATATTTCCAACATTAACCTTTGAACCTCTTCCAAGCTGATATTAATTACACGGTACAGGACTTCTGTTTCTTCTTTTTTTCTCCTGGAAAAAAAATCCTTTTATTGGAATTATGATTTTTTATGATGGCATTTAATACTCTCTAGCACTTTTGAGATCTTCATCTAAGTAGTGTACTAACACTATCTAAATGTCCACTCTTTTTTGACTATTATTTTGCTCTTGGAAATCAAACATTTATTTTACCATTGATAATTATAACTTCTGTTAAACGATGGTGTCAGTCTACTGATGAAAATGAGAGATAGTGAGTTATGAAAAAAATCATAATAAGGACAAGGAAGTGTGAATTAAAGCCAAACATATTAAAATGAAAGGCAAACCTTTTATCAGTAAGATTAATTACCATTATAATGTATCACTAAAGAGAGTATCAGGGTCTCTAGCTCTGAGTTTCCTCAAGATTCGTATTTTTCTGGGAGATTTGCCAGCATGAAGCATATGTTTCTGGGCATCAGCTGGAGGTCCTGCACAAAATCCTTGCATTATTTTGGAGGTCAAGCCAGCTTTCCAATTCCCCATAGCCAGGCATGTGTCTCTTAAGAGGAGATTAAAGTGTGGTTGCTGAAGGAATCTGTTCCCAACATGCACTTTCTGCAAGGCAAATCTCCTGATCCTGGATACAAAGATTGTGCTGCAAGAGGATGGCAGAGAGAAGGGTAGATTGCATGCCCACAGGTGTTGCCTCTGATCTTGTCTCTGCCTCAAAGTGAAAGTGTGAAAGAGCAGCAGCCATGCTGTAAGACCCAAAAGAGCTTCACAGAGGCAGTAAGGAACAGGAAAGGCTGTGGGGGTGGGTAAGTTTTATTCTTTGTGGCTTGCCCTCCCTTCCAGCCAAAAACCCATAGCACGAGAGATCAGGGAGAATGGAGATGCAGATCTGAGCAGCAGGGTCTGGTTAGAGACAAGCAAGCAGCTGACAGAACCCACGAACTCTGGGAGGACAGTAGCTTGGGACAGATGGGATGAGAGGAGTGGTAGGCAGGGATGAGTGCTCAGTAGTGGGGTAGGGAGAGGGGACAGAGGTCTTGAGACCCAACATAGAATGGAAACTGCTGTGCTGACTCTGGTTCTGCAGATGGGCCCTCCCACTTTGGATCCACACATACCCTCATCACAGAAAGTTTTGAAGAACATCTGCAGTTTGCCTGGGATTCTGTTTTGCCATGTGTGGTGGATTAGCTTTGGCCAGCATCAGCCAGCAGTTACACACCTTCCAGACCTCTCACTCACTCCCTCACCTGAGCAGGACAGGGAGAGAAAATAGGATGAGAAAGCTCATGGGTTAAGTGTCAAGATTTAAAAGTCTGAAATGCTGCCTAATCTTATCCCATTTCACACTTTTTTTCCTCTCTGGTCCCTTAAACATCACTACTTCAAGAAAATCCATACTAGAACCTGGGAGTCTTCTTCTTTCATTGGTGTATGAGGTAACTATCAAGGATAAGGTTCCAGGACCGCAGGCTGACAGACAGAAGGTCCTCTCTCCATAGTTTCAGCTGGCTGGACATGATCTCAAAATCTATATTAGAAAGGTGTCATCTTGTAGCTTATCACAATCACTCTCCCTCCTCTTACGAAGAGGCCTAGGCTCTTGCATGGTGTCTGACTTAATTTCTGCCTGCATCAGTATAGGCAGATTATCTAAATTTAATGGAGATTTACATTAGTGCTAGCAAGATATGAATCCCGTAATGTTTGCACAACAAGGCCCAAAGGCAAGTCTAGAGGAAATGATAGGTTCTTCCAAACATGTGATAAGATTACTCAGAAAATTCTGGTCCTTTGACAGATTTCTCACATCGTATATGTTATTACCACATAATATTTCATTTTTGTTTTTATAGAAACTTTGATATTCAATTTCAGAATATAAGTTTCAAACATTAGGCTATGTTGAACTTGCGCATTCCTGAAAACTGTTGACTGACATCAGTGATGAAAGATGGCAAATAGTGCAATTATAACTATAAATTAAATGCTACATCTTGGAGATAATAAAAAAAATATTCTTAATTAACTTTTAGAAGTAAAGAATAAAATAGTTTATAACATTTTTAACAAAAATTAATATGTTATTTTTTTGTTCCAGAAATAAATGGTGAAAATCAATTATCTTTGCAGAAAAATGCAACATTTATGTTTTTATCAATCAGTAAAGGTCTGCTTACACCAAAGAAACAATTAAGGACAGGAGAGCAGATATAAAACAGCATTTTTTATTAGTTTTGCTAGAATAGAAATAGGATGAAAAGCAGCACTGCAGAAGAACTCAGTGTTTAACCGATCTGTTGTACTGTCACGGAGTAGAGATTCAATTCCGAATAGAGGATATAAGTACTTACAACATTTATAAACATCTGCTCACAATACCCTATCTGCAAAAGGTGAAGTTTGAGAAGTGGTTACAGTGTTCTGCAGATTAAAAAAACCTGCCAAAACCAACCAACCAAACACAAATAAAACAGTAAGTATTATCATTAAATGATTTGTCTAGTTCCATTGCCAACATTATGGGTGAGATTAGAAATGACCATTCACGCATGAGATAAGAAAGTATAAGAGATCTTTTTCTGGGGCCATTCAGGCCTTTACTATCAGTAATATGACAGTCAGTGAAGCCTTTGCACATGTTTACCCACCTTCAGTCCATCCCACACAACCAACGGGCTTTGTTAGGAAACAGAAATCACAGCAAGGAATAGGTTAAGAAAGTTTCCGTTTGTTAAAGTGCAAAGAAAACTCCTCTCTTTTAAAACAATTTTAACCATTTTAGAGTCTATGCATTGACAGGACCTGAGGGAACGGTCTGAAGCTGTGTCAGGGGAGGTTTAGGTTGGATATTAGAAAAAGGTTCTTCACCCAGAGGGTGGTTGGGTGCTGGAACAGTCTCTGCAGGGGAGTCGTTGAAGCATCAAGCCTGATAGAGCTCAAGGAGCATTTGGCCAATATTCTTAGGCACATGGTGTGACTCTTGGGGATGGTCCTGTGCGGGGCTAAGAGTTGGTCTTGATGATCCTTGTGAGTCCCTTCCACCTCGGCATATTCTGTGATTCTGCGATTTTATAAATCATGTTTGGGGGATATATCCCAAATAAGCTTTCTGAGAAATTACCAAGCTAACAGGTCATCAAAGTTGAAATTTTCCCATAATTTGGCAAACTTCAGCTGATATTTCTGACTTCTAGAAGCAAAAGATTAAGCCAATATTTTTAGAAAGATTTTTGTTTCCCCTTTAAGAAAATACAAACACAGAGCTCAAGTCCAGTCCACATATTTCAATATCTCCTTGTCTTGCTTGTCTTACTTTCAAGGGTTGACATCCAAGGGCTGTCATGCTGCTTCTCAACAATTTTGACATCTGGTCAGGTCATTTTTCAGAATCAAACAATAAACGGCTTTCACGTTTTCATTTTTCATCCTAGATAAATGAGGGTTGAAGCTTTCCTTTCATGTATGACAAAAGCATTTCCATATCAAGCTCACCAATGTTCCTGTTTAACAAAATTGCAGTGTAACTGGGATGCATCACAACATGCAACCCTTGCCAGAAAAAAGTACTTTTGCTCTCAAGGTTAAGTATGCACTATATGGAAGAAAAAATTGCATGATTCCTGCATGAACTTTGGAGTAAAACTCTCATCTGTATGCCTAGAGGATTGCCTGTTGAAGATGTGAGCTTGGTCTTTTTTCTAACATACCCATGTTATAAATAACATTTATCAGTAATTTGATTAACTGATTGATTTGGCCAAAAATCATCCCCATGAATCACAAATGAGAACAGAACCACCATGTCTTTATAAACTATGTCTGCTGCTAGTGATCAAGCCAGATTATAGACTTAGTTTATAGGTCCTGATCATAAAACTTGGCTCACTAGTGACAGCAATATAATCACTCCCTTTGGGCTGATGTGGTCACATTTCCATGCTAATATAATATGTTCAATAAACAGTTATTTATATACATTTATTTTTCATCTTAAGATGTTCCAAAAAGAAACTTGAATATGTATTTTTAACACGACTCTCATTAGTATTTCTGTACAGGGAGTACTTTGGGACCCACTAAAACCAATTGGTATCTTCGCAGTGTGAGCTGCTATTCATCATAAAAAAAAATCTGTGACCTATTCTTGTATAGTTAACATGCCTTTGTAATGCTGCAGATACCTTCATTTCTGTGTAATTTCTATGCTCATGCTGAAGGCAGAGAAACCACACTCCTCATTGCTCACTTTCTCCCCCTGACTGAGGCTTCTTCTCCAGTTCAGCTGAGGAGGACAGCAACACAGGAGGAGATGTCTCTGGGTCTTCTTCAGCATGAGAGCAAGATGTTCACAGAGCATACTGGGGTCTTGACCTTCTAACCCAGAGTCACATTGCTGCTTAACAATCAGGACGGCACAGAGACATTTGGCATTTTGGCAACACATTTGTGAATAAACCTTGCACTTTTAGGAGGTGGGACAGGAGAGAGAGTCCTTTTAAAGTAAGGAAGAACCTTGCTTTTTCTCAGGCTTCGTCTGTTTCTAAGAGAAGAATTTAGCCTATTATAACACCATGCAAACCCCAGTTTTCTTTTTTAAATGGTAATTACAATCAGTGTAATTCATACTATTATTTGCACTGTGTGACATTAAGTTAAATACCTTTTCAGTTAATTTATTGTTTGCTACTGATCTCTAGTGCCCTTCAGACAGTCTTCAAATAATTATTTGAGACTCTTAAAATATTTTCATGAATAAACCTCTGAAGTACTAGTTGATGACCACAAGCTATATTTTAAACAGGAACAGGCTTGGGGCCTCAGGGTTTTGTTACTTTTAACATTACTGGAAGAAACTGGAACAAAGCTAATGGTGAACAAGCTTTCTAGTGCTCTCTAATCTTGTGAGTCAAAAGAACACTGACTACGTTTATACATAGGCACTGCTTTGAAAATCTCTTGTCTGCTTTACTAAATTATGGAAAAACTAGATAATAGAATCAAACAAAAGTGTTAGTTCATCTTCCTGCCAACACAGTGTGTTTTTAAAATCCTTAATACTTATTGTGAAACAAAGTGATATTGTGTACATTTTACAACGTAAAAGATACAGCTCTTGTCCTTTCTTCCTTTCAACCATGCCATCAAATTCTTGAATAGAATTGCATTAATTTGGATAAATCGGAGACAAAGATGGAAACAGATGAACTATTGTTGGGACATCCATCTAGGAGAGAGGAAAAAAAAAAAAAGAGAAAAGAAAAAGATTGCCTTATTTTGGATTCAAAATGGATAGGGTCAAATTGAAAGGAAATTATTTTACGTTGGAAATAGAGTATCCACAATCCTTGTTAAGACCCATGTCTCAAATATCAGTAATGAGAAATAGTTTCCTATAGCGGCAAACATTTGAGAAGAGCTATGGGAAAATTCAGTTATACGAATAAAAAATCAGAAATTCCAGATAATTGATAATGCAGCAACTAGTTTTAGCTTGACATTTTTTCTTCATTTATGTTCAACTGATGAAGAAAATCTTTCTAACTGCCAGCTCTGAATTGCAGTGGATCAGAGAGTTAATGACGTTATCAACATGTATTACATTGCAAAATTTCTGGTTTGCAGCATATTAACTGTACTCATTCAACCATCTCAATCTTCCTCTCCCATTTTAGGTTGTACCTGTAATAATATGCAGCTTGAAAATCATATTAAGACCAGATTTAGTCATAGTTACATTTCAAAACAGGAAGTTGCCTTCAAATAGGAGTGCTTCTGAACTGCATTCTAAATCAGCACGTTAAAGATGACAGGAGCACTTTTTGCTATGACAGGATCAACTGAAATTAAGGACTTAAAAGAATATGATTTATTTGCCCTAATTTTCCTGAAAGCAAATAAAAGTATGTTTTATATAACTAAAATATGTTTCTGAATGGTTATGTATACTCATAAAGCCAATACCTTCCTTGTTAACTTACTGTTTACATAAAATGTAATGAGTACTTAGGTAGGACAAAATCACTAGTTTAATGTGTTTTGCTCTGTGTTGCAAGAAAGCTGGAAGAAAATGGCCTATTCTTATGGGAACACATCAACAGTGCAGTGGCAAACATCATCAGATTGTGACTAATGTCTCATTTTACATCTTAAATATTTTTATCTTGTATTTGTATGGTGCTATTTGAAGTTAGGTTTCTGAGTGGGTGCTTCAGAGCAAATATAAGCCTCTGTGCTTCAGTGCAGTTCAATCACACTTTTTCCTCCACAAATCCCCTCCTACTGCCTCCTTCCCATTCCCTCAGAGCCTCAGGAACAAGATTCCCTGTCATTTCATACCCTTCTTCGAGAAGGCTGAGGCTCTATCACCCTATACATGTGAAACAGCAATAAGATAGCCTCCTCTAGACACACTCTACATGAGCAGTCTCATAAGCTAATCTCCTGCTTCTGAGAATCTCAGAAAATTGCTCACATGCTTTACTCCTCGTTTTAATCTCTCTGTCCCCTCTTGCTCCTCTTCCTCTTTGGGTGTTTTTCACTCAACAATTAGTTAGATGAGGTAATGCTCACAGGTTGCATACAAGGCTGCAAATATACCTGTGGGGCTTGACAGGTTCTTTAGGTCCACCTCTGAAAAGCAGTAGAAAAACCACACATCTCAGCAACTTCATTGCAGTGGCAGGCAATCAATGAAAACACAATAATATCAATAAAACATATATATGAAGCCTATGATGTTCTCTCTTCTGGGGCCACATCATTGATGAGATGTCAGTGACAAACCACTAGGAGTTGTCACAAAGCTGTGACACATTGATTTTCTGAATCTGGGATCTCCAGCTGTATTTCTATTAAAACAAAAGAAAACCAGCATTCTTCCTGTGCACCTGGGAGCTGTTGGCTAAGGAGTCAAGCAATTCAGAACTTGTGCTGTTTAATTTTAGCCCTGCAAACTACCTAAAGCTACAGTAAAATAAGAGTTCATTAGGGACAAAATTGACAGTGAAGGTCTGCAGAATTTCTGTAGCTAAACTTCCAAACCAAAATGCTTATATACAAAAAGATATGGGGGAGGGCAGGAGAAAATGTGCTAAAAATACGTGGTCGTGTTTTCTACTTTGAGAAGAGTTGCTTAATAGAAAATTCTGCAGCATAAGATTTAATTTCTCTCAGATGTACAGCATCACCTCACATTTTAAGGTACAAGATTTCAGTATAAATTTTTATTTTCTTTCTGAAAGATTTCCAGATCCACTAATGAACCAATTTGCCTGTGTACTGAGAGATTCAAAATTTGGATTTATAACTAGACCCAACTTCTTCATGTTCTGGTTGTGAATGGAAGAAATACAATCATCATGTGAAAATTAAAACTGGAATTTGATAACCTTTTCTGTGCTTTGTGATGATATCTCTGCTACTTTGGCACAGCTGACTCCTTACTACATTCCAATGGCATGTTTGAAAATATCCTGTCTAACCATCTCCTTGTATGTGCCATGAGGTTTATTCCCTCAACTCCTAAGAAGAGACAATCCAAGTATCTCAGACACTTAGCTGTGCCATCCTTGAGCTGTGCCATATGAATAGAATAAAAGAAATCTTAACAAATCAGACCATCTCTCTGTTTCTTCACATGTACTATTTTACCCAAATATATATGGAGTTTTATTTTTTTAATGCAGAAGGTAGCTCAGAATGAAAATGTAGTTGAAAAAACAGCTGCCTGAATCGAGGAGGGGCAACAGACAGAGCTGCTCTCATGCAGGCCAACATACTTGAGACAAGCGAACAAAAGGAGTCAACAAGTGACCTTAGTCTTGTTCTTTTGGGAGAACTGAGATGGAGGAGACAGAATGATATGCCATTGTCAAGAAGTGGGAAAGAGTCTTCTTCCATGGAAGTCATCCAACTTCCACTTCCTGATTTCGGGCTAGTAACATGCCCTTGAGTATTGGCCTAGCATTCTATTTTAGTAAAATTTTACAGGCTCAAAACAACGTTCCATGATCACTCCTGTGATATCAGCAGTCTTCACTTACTGAGCATAAATACATTCTCAGCAGTCCTTTGATGGAAACAGATCTGAAACTCTGGAGCTGCAGGAGGATCCAGTACATTGGGGACCCCTACTCCCAGCTAACACAGCATGATCAGTACCAGGCTTAAGACAGAAAATCAAACACCTTTTTCAGAGAAAAAAAAGCCAGAAAAGTGTGTATCAAACTGGGTCTTGTTTTCAGCACATTCTTTTTTTTTTTTTTTTTTTTTTCAGGTAAGTTATTTATGCCCCATTAGTAAGAAACAGTGGTTGAAAGAAATGGAAACTTGAAGAAGCCAGACAAATACTGACTGACAGCAGTATGCTCAACAAACTTTCTTTCAAAGGAAACTCATAAAATATGTAGCCCAGCTGTTCTTTACTTTCTAATCAGGCTTTCTGATACAATGAAAGTTCATCCAGAATGACACTTGTTCATTCGTATGATGGTTCTGTCAAAAAAAAAAAAAGGAAAATGAAAATAATGGGAAAAGAAGATCAACTTAATCCATTTCAGCTTAACTGTGCAGGTGAACTCTGGAGGATATGATATTAAACTGAAACCTGTGAAATTTTTGGCTCTTCAGAAAAACCCCTTTAGACAGTAAATATTTGCTGAAGATTGCCCTGTACTGTTGATGCTGCTAATTAGCAAACAAAAACTCTGGTTCTGCCACCACATCTGGTCCTTTTATCAGCCTAAAACATAAATAACCGTGATGCTGGCCCTACTCATAATGGGATTTCATGTCACATGCCCTATGTTAAACACTCTGCAGCACAGCAGCACCTTCCCCTGCAAGCAGTAGGCAATGCCTGCCAGCCTGCCACTCAGGGTCTGCTTGTCCTGGTGGTAATAGGTTTGCAGTGTGCCAAATTTAGTCATGTATATGAGCATCATCTCACTGACAGCTACAGGGAAATATTCAGGGCAATTAGAATAGTAATCAAGGATTGACATCACCTCCTGCTCAGCCCTTGTTATTTAATATAAAAATAAGCTCAATTAGTTCTGCGTTCAGAGTTTGGATTCACATTAAGTCATGGAAGCAGCAATTAATTTGGGCTTCTCATTTTGGTAGATTTAAAAAAAAAAAAAAAAAGACAAAAAAGGGAAGCATTTGGGTGGTTGTTTTCACTTTTAATAAGAGTACAATTTACTCTTAAGGTCAGCAGTGTGACGTGTTCTATCTCATGTTACAAAAATAATGATGAAGGGGGTCATCTGAGATATACAGGGATGCAGGGAAATAAGGGAAAAGCAGGACAGAAAGACAGCTAGAGGTTTGCTGTTGACATATGATTGTCTCTTTCTGTGCAGTCATCACTAAAATGCCAGGTTGCTAAACACCTTGGAAAATAAAACCACACACTGAAAAGAATTATTTATTGTTTTGGATTGCAAAACAAAGCTCTCTTGTAGAACAAGCCTTTAAAATAACTGTTTTGATATTCAGACAGTACCTAGCAGTAAGACAGCTTGTCAGTGCTTCCTTTATAAAACACTCATTTCTTAAAAAACATCGCATTTCTTGTCAGCTAAAAAAGAAAAACGGTTAAATCAGCTTGTCTATTTTTGAAATGAAGATCAGCAAAAATCAAGACAAAACAAGATTCTTCAACTATTTCCAAGCTCTCTTTATACTTCTTCCTAGCAAATAAATATTTTATCTTCTAAAGAAAAATCCAGGAAAGCCCCTATTAAGAGTAATTTTATTTTAAAACCAATACTGCTAATTAGGTTGTTTTGTTGGCTAGCAGGATACACTGTGAAGATACATTAATTTTAAGAATTAGGAAGACACCAGCAGCATCATTTCTTATTGCTTTCTGGGAAGAACATTGAGGAGCATGGCCTCAGTTATCTTTTTACTTCCTATACAGAGCACTCAGTTTGCAGTGGTATTTGCACACCCGGAGTAAAGCACCTCTGCAGAGAGGTGTCTGATTGCCCCATATTCCCCAAGTGGACAGATAAGTAGTAGGTTAATTTATTCTTCTCCAAATGAAGCACTGCAGAACAAACTCCAAGAAAAATTCTCAGCACCCTTCTTCATGAAATCAATGAGACTATTTACAGAGTAAGAGTATGGGCAGACAAGTGAGTTTCTGTCAGGTGAATTGTTCCATTGGCTAAAACGCTTGGAAAAGGAATCAGCATGAGCTTGCATATGTATTCTAACCCAGCACACTCTGAGGGAATTGGTCCAATGCCCATCCTATATCAAAATGTTTTCAGTGGTGACTCACACATTTGTTTAGAAATCTGCTCTTTAATTCACTGACACTGTTGTTCAGAGCAGCACTGTCAAAGCTGGTAGGGCTACATGACTGGGTGAAGGGAATCAGGCCAGCGGTAATTCTGAATGAAAAGTGATGGCTTAGACTAAAAAAATACAGCATCCTGCAGAAAAGTGCTGCTCACGAAAATATTTTTAGAAGCTTGCAGATCTGCCGCCTATCAAGTGACTCCCTCCACTGAGGTACCTGCTGAACCTCCAGCTCTGCCATAGGTCAGGTCTGTCTCTAAAGGCCAGGTCTGACAGGCTGGATGCTAATACCAAGCCAAGAAATGGAAATCCGTGGGGTTCTCTCTTCTTCTTATAGACTGATGACCTTTCTGAAACCCAATACAAAGTACAATGTATTGATGTTTGGGAATTGCTCACAAAGATTGTATGCTGCCCATCAGTGAAAACTTCATACAGTAGCTTTTGCTTGCTAAGTATATTGTAAGGTATTTTGATATGATGAGTGTAGTATGGTGTAAAGCACAGCATTATAAAATAGTGGCATCCATTAAAAAAACAGCCTAAGTGATGGCAAGCAAAAAAGAAAGGAGAAAAACAGAATGTATTTCCGTTTTATTACAATCTTCTAATGAAATGTTTGATAAAGAGAAGAGCCAGATTCCTCAGGTTACTAATGGGCTTTCATAACAACCAGCACTCCTGTAGCTTCCATCAGTCCTTGTTTGCCCATGGAAAACTAAGAATTGTAGCTTTCATTGTAGATTAGACTATAAAACAGAAAACAAACAAACAAAAAACCAAACACCCCCCCCCAAACAAAAACAAACAAAAACCCAAACCAAAAACCCAAACAAAAAACCAAACAAATAAAAAACACACCAAAACAAGGCCAACCAAAAACCTAAAAGTCACAACATGCTACCCAGAAAACTGCTTCCAAACAGCCAAAACCTTGAGAGTATGAGGCTTAGATAAGTATTTCCTAGGATCTGAGTTCAGTCATTTAGCAAGCAGATGTTGCTGATTCCCATCCCTTTAGGTGCACCAGCACTTCCCTCAGCAGCACCAGGAAACCCCATGAATGAAAAAATTAGTTTAAGATTTTTCTCCAGCTTCCTTTCCACCAAATCATTATGATGGCTGCCAAGGGAAGTTCTAATATCTGGGGATCAAACCATTTTCCTGTCTGGGAAATATATGCAATCTGTTTCTTATTCCAAGTCCCAGGAAAGAAGGAGAAGCAGCAGCTCCAGGAGCATCTCTGTGGACTTACTGTGAGAGTCCCAAGAGAACTGGCAACACTGAGATTCCTGCTGTCTAATTGCCCCCTAACCTATGCCTTGACCTGAATTTCATCCATAATACATAGATCTAATTATTTATAGACACACAAACCAAGAATTATCTAAGGGAAGGACCTAAAAGCATGGATCTAAAAGCAAGTTGAGGAAAGTCTCTAAGCTGGCAGGTAAAGATGAGGCAATTGAATAACTAGTTATTGTTGTCTAAGCTTTTTGAACTCTCCTGATATTAAAACATTTCATAGATGACATTTAAATGGCTATGGTGTTATTATAATTAAGCATAACCTGTACTTACAAAATGTTAGAATTTCTACCTTCAGCTACTTTGTGTATTTGAGAAATTGGGAGGAGGGGAAGAAAATGTGTGACTATTTTTAAATATCTGCTTCCCTTTATTGTTTCACGTGAAAAATTCCTTTATATTGGAAATTTATTTGTCAGTTTTCTGCTGAGCCTAAATGTCTCCTCTGCAGCTTTGAGCTGAGAAATCCACGTGACAGCATGCTGCTGTTCACGCATTTGGAAATAGTGTAGCCATCCACGTGTAGAGGCGCATTTCTGTGAAGGTTATAAACCTTCTGATCAACCCAAAGGCAATTAAATCAGGCGTACTGCTGTGAAACATGGTCATGTTACTTCTTGAGCTGGGCTCGTAAGACACAGTGCAGGTGCGATCCCATTATTCCTGGTTCTGGCTGTTTTCTGAGTCCTACATTGTGGTGTCCTAAATCCTATTTCTTCCTCTGTTTATGAATTTTGAAAAATAGCACAGATAGTGGCTGAGGAAGAGGGTATTGGAGGAAGAAAGCCAACAAGAAAAAGAGCATGCTTTGGTGCTCTTGCCTCAAGCTTTGCTGTTGTTACTAATTTCTGCCAAGCAGAAGGTTTAACTCCAGAAGATCCCACCCAACGGTCACTTGGCAGAGGATAAGGGGGGCATTGCAGCTTCCACATAGTTTTGTACCATCAGTGAATGTAAACTTAATGAAAATATTAATTTTAGAAAATGTTCTTTTCATCTCATAGAAAAAAAGCAGTTTCAAATACAAACTGGAAGAGATATTTTCTTCATTAAAATTTTCTACACTAAGTTATTTATCGCAATCAAGTCCCTGTTTGGGAGAATATGTGTATGTTAAAGTCTTGGAATATCCACCAGAAGGGAAATCATCCTTTTCATTCAGCACCAAGTCACTGTAAGCTTAACACATAGTAAGGAAATAGTTTTGCATGTGCAACAATTAGTCTCTAGAGTTATGGAATTCAGAAGTCTTCCCCAGTGAATTATATATATTATACAAAAGATATAACTTACTCAGTTTAGCTTTTAAAATTAACTGTTTTCCTGAGGGTGGCATTTCCTGGTATGAATTATGTTTTCTAAGACTTACTGTACTGCTATGTATTAAAAGAGTCACTCAAATGTACTCCAGCAATATAAGTGTATCAGCTTTCGCATGTGTTTGTCCAGCTGTCATTTATACATATGACCTTGTGGGTCTCAGGCCTCCTGTGGCACAGAAAAATATTGCCTGGGATTTTTTTTTTTCAATGTTTTCTTTCTTGTTTGCTCCTAACAAATAAGAAAGTCAAAGAATAATTAAAGTGCAGACTGGAACAAAAATAACCTCATAGTAAGCAAGTGTGCTTGAGCAATATAAATGATAATTTATTTTACAAGCAAAGATTAAAAGAGCTTGGCTTGTTCAGCTTCTCAAAACAATAGCTAAGAAGGGATATGACTGTTCCCTATAAATATATCTGGATATGTAAACATGAAGGGAGAGAAAAATTACTTAAGCAACCAGTAGAATATTGGCACAAGGACAAATGAGTATAAATGAGCCATGAATTAATTATGGTGAGAAATTAGGATAAGTACCTGAAAGTGGTATAAAAAAATGAACTGCCCAATTTCTTCGTATTAAGCCTGAAAAGGAGTATCCTGGTCTTATGCCTCTTATGAAAGCACAGGTGTGAGAATGCATGACTGTGTGTCCATCCTGACATGTACCCCATAACACTTATAAGGGAGCTATAAAGGTTTACTTGCTTTGGTGTCGGAAAAGAAAACAATAAATAAATATCCTTATGTCATCTCATTTTTATAGAACTAATTTTAGATTTTGAGGGCTCAGACACTTATTAGTCCTCCCATGGTAAAAGAGAATGAAGAAGGAGCTCCTCCCTGGACTCCTACTCCGTGAAAATCCCACTGTGTCTATACATTTCCCCAAAACTGAGAGGACTCCTTTCTCCAAGGAGGAAAACATGCTCTGATTCCCCTTCCCCTCCAAAAAAAAATAAATTATCATTGTGCACCCAAGAGCTTTTAGGAACATTGTGCTCTCCCCAGGAAGTGTAAGTACTCATTCTCCTTACCATGAAGCATGTTTGAGCTTTTTTTAACAGCTAGGAAAATTCAGGGGGTTTTAAACAAATATTTCTTAAGCTTGATTCTTTATTCCCTAGCCACTTACTGTCTGGAAATTGATTTTAAAAATTACTGAGTTCATCCTATAGTTCAAATTATTCACAAACATATCCAATAAATAATTCTTATTCTGCAGACTATTTGTAAAATGCATATTTATCTGGAATTGAAAATTCATGCTATGCAGCTAATTAGCCTTCACAGAGTGCTTAAGCAGGCCTGAAGTATGCCTAGGGCTTCTGCTAGCTCTCGGCATAGAGGTGCATTTCTCCTAACTGAATTTACATTTCTAAATTTCTTGGACCATTTTATCTGGAAATCAAATCATACCCCTTCTCCACCCCTAGCTTTCTACTTTCATTTCAAATCTACTTGGATCTCTTTGTTTGGTTTGATCAATCTCTCCTAGAATAATGAAATGCCCTCCTGCTCCCTCACTGAGTTAAAGCACACTTAAAACTGTATCTTAAATTCGGTTTAGAAAAACAAGCTAACCAGAAAAAAAGAGTATGAAGAAAGGAGGTATCTTCCACTTGGTTTTCTTGTTAGATGCTCATCTCTTAATTTATTCTTCTCTGTACTTACCTCTTTCAGCGCATTTTTATTTATTTCTGCATGCACTGTGAATGTTTAACTGTACAAAACTTAGACCTCTTCAAATGCAAAGAGACTTAACTGCTATTTAGCACGACTACTATTCTTTCAATACCTATCGCACTTGTTGATAATAGCACATTAGGTTACAACGAAAAAAGAAGATAGATAATTTATTTAAAAAATATAAAAATTTGTTCAGTTCCATAATCTCCTAAATCACTTGTGATCTTCAGATAAAAATGTTAATTTGTGTCTGCTAGGAGATAATTCACATCAATAACAATGATTTTTGACTAATTTCTCCCTCGTAATTTTCTTCAATATTCAGAAAATTCATTTGTCAACATCTTTTACTCTTCAAGAAAATACAAATTATTTCAATCTCTGAAGCTCTGCTAAAACAATTTTGGCTGTAATATTTTTGAAGAGTGTTGGATGTATGGTCTTTGAGTGGAAAACTTGAACCTGTCAGATCTTAAGCTTTAAAACTACTGACCAGTATTTAGAAATATCATCAAACATGCTCAGTTGTGCATAGAAAGATGAACTCTCAGTGTTCAGAGGAATCAGAAGTTCTACCAAATAGCCGTGTATACATCTAACTATTCTAACAAAAGCTATTGAAGTTACACTTAAAAGAAAATAAACCACCTTTCAGATCACGTGGGTTTATATCAAAACATATTGCTACCAAATCCAAATTCTGCCTTAGCAAGGAGAGTAGGACCAGAGGAACTGAGAAAGCTGGAGGTATAACTAGATTTAGGAACACCTTTCCAGCAGGGTGTGTTTATTGACATTCCTAGAAATACTGGTCTGCTTGCAGAAACGTGACTTTTAAAGATGGAACTGATGACTAGCAAATCTCATGTAGTCCTATCTAGCATTAAATACCTGCTTCTAATGGTGATATTTTAAGGAATTTATCACAACATAGAAGCTTGGATCATCTGAGCAATGTAATTACAGAGAAAGAGCATGGCAAGTTGAGAGCATACAGACTCCATCTTGTTTTATTTCTGGAGCTGACGAAAGCTGCAATTTGTTTAGTTAAACCTGGCAGATTAATGACCTATCAAATTGGAGATGCTGTACACTGCATCAAAGTCACAACCAACTTATTCAGATCCCTTATTTATTAAATCAAACCTATAATTGAGCAAACCACCCACATCACTAGCGAAACGCATTCCCCAGTCAACCCCACTGAGATGCTAATCAATGTCGTCATCCAAACTGTGGACTTCATTGCACTGAAGTCGTGAAGGACAGCTGTGACAGTGCAGTGCCTCATGGGTGAATGAGCTGCTTCAGTGTAAATATTTTCTCCCTCTAAACTTGCTCTTTCTAAATATTCATCATTCCCAAGCTAATCTCTGGAAGTAAACTGAAACTCTCATCAAAAGCTACCTAGAACAGGACAATCTTGTTTATGAACCCCAGGAAATCCTCTCTTTGAACCCAAATTTCAGAATACAACATCACAAAACATCTGAGAAAGCTGTGAAATGTATTTCAACATATTAAGGTCCCTTTTGTACAACACATGTATGCAAGTTTGATGCCAAGAAATTTTAAAACACCTAGGTCAAGAAAAATCAATATTCCTTTTTCACATACACAGCCAGCATACCTCATAGCAGTTGTCCTTGGAAGCTGGGCTCTTGAAGAACAGTTTCCAGGATTAAATAGTTAGATACAATATTAATACTGCAGGCTTAGTCTGATTCTTAAATCACAGACAGGCAATTAATTTAAATTAGGCTGTATCAGAAGGGATGCTGCTGTTGCAGCTTTCTCATCTGTTAATTTAGAATTAGCAGCAATGGTATCCAGTCAAGTTTGCTTTAATCTAGGGGCATATTCTTCTACTCAGAAGGAAGAGCAAATTGATGAACTGATCAGACTTTTCCAATATTGTTTTTCCTTCTCCTTTTAATTTTGCAGCACTTGCTCCCAAATGTCTGACACACAAACACAATTGCAATGCACGTCAGAAGCAGTAAAAGTCCTAGATTGTTAAACTGGTCAAGATCTGAGCATCCTGGATATAGGTAGAATTTTTTTCCCTTTATTAATAAGCTTCCTACAGTCTATAGGTAGGGATCTTTTATAATTTGAGTATTTCTTAGAATACGTATATTCTCCTAGCTACAAGAATTTCCCCTATTATTTGAAATTTACTTCACTTTTTTTTTTTTCCAAAATTACATATCAGTTCAAGCAAAGGACAACACTAGAAGTAAAAAGTGGATAGTATTATAATATTAGCTTTGTGGAAAGCCACATCTGACTCCAAGGGTTTGGCCTACTGCTGAACAAAGTAACTTTCCTCAACACCTTGCCCAAAAGACTTGTTTCCTTAATGTACTCCAGCATACTCATAGACATTGAAAGCCTTACACGTGCAGGCTGTCATATTAAGAAAAATCTTTCTGACTTGCCGTTCATTTTTCAAATGTTACAAGATTTAATCCTGCCTGTGGAACAGGTTTTAATATGCAACTTTGCCAAGACTCCTGACTCCTCTTTATTGACCTGGCATGCACTGTAACATCTCACAGAGAAAGAGAGAAATGAAGTAGAAGGAAAGGGCATCAAACTCTCATCACCAGTTTTTAGTGCAGTTTAGAAATACTCTAAGGCCACATATCTTGCTTACCATGAGAAAGAATGACAAACAGACATTAGGAGGAACCTTTTGTCCAGACTGAACCACTTTAACAGGAAGTCTGACTCAGAAGAACAAGAATTAAGCTCTCTCCACAACAGGGAGCTGCTTTTTTCTCCCTTTCGCTCTCCCTCCCTTCAGCAGGGTAAAGACTGAAAAATAAAACCCTGCCACTTGTAAAAGTTTGTGGGGGTGAAGAGACCCCCCATGCGGCTCACAGAGGAGCTTGTGGATGTACCAGAAATTTGTGACTTTAACAAAGAGAAAGCCTTATGCTGGAGCAGAAGCGGCTCGGATGAGGCAGAGTCCTGTTGAAGACTTTGTGACCCTGAGGGGGATGAGGACCTAGGCTGGAACAGAGAAACGGTTCAGGTAGGGATGTTGGGATCCATGTGTGAGATCCATGCTGCTGCTGTTGAAGATTTATGACTCTGAGGGGGATGAGGACCTACGCTGAAGCAGAAGACGGCTCAGGCGGAATATTGGGATCCGAGTAAGGGATCCAGACTAGACCCATGCCAAGAAGTCAATCAAGGACTGTTCTCCCATGGGGAGGGACCTCCATAGAGAAACAGGGGTGAACTCTTAAATCATTATCCCCTGTAACCCTGTGGAAGAAGATTCATAGTAAGCAAGTGTCCCCTTGCAAGCCTATGGAAGGAAGCCCTTCAGGACCTGAGTAACCCCCAGCCTTCGGTTTTAGCCCAGGAGGGGAGTAGACCCAGCCCTGGAGGCCAACACAGAATGAGAGAGAAATAAAGGAGTTCCAGCTGCGATGAAAGTGCTGCAGAGTTACTGGAGAAAAAGAGAGAGAGAGCTGGAATTCTGAGAATGGAAAAAGACTGCTTCTCCTCCTTGGACTAATATAAAGGAAAGTGGGGGGAGGAGAAGTATCTTCTGTAAATACATAATACCTTTTACTTAAGTAGAATTGTTGTAAATATAGTTCTAATTCTTTAGTTTTAACTTATTAATAATAAATACTCATAATTTTTTTCAATTCAATTTCTTTTTGTCTGCATAAACCTTCTCTCAACTAATAGTAATTGTATAGGGAGTGTAAAAACAAATTGAATCAGAGCGAAACCACGACACTGATATAATTTTGAAGCACTAATTTTTACCTGTAGCTTTTTGTGCTATTTTAGGCTTTACTAGAGGAGAAGTTATCTTGACTGTGTAACTTAAGTTGACTAGGATTTATTACATTCTGCTAGTAATTATTTTAATGTGCTTTCAGAGCATTATGTAAAAATTGAACAGGCAGGAGAGTCTTCTCCAGAGCTGTACACAAGCATATGTCTTACAGTGTCTTTCCATATCCCTATCCCATGCTGGAAATATCGAAGCTGCAGTGTCCACTCAACAAGATTGTCAAAGTCATCTCTGATCAGCAAGGACAGCAAGACACAACTTTTATGGAGCAGGTCCATCAGCTCCAAATTAGGCTCTTGGGTAGCAAGGGAAACAGACAAGTGAATATGAACATTAGGAAAAAAAAAATCCACAATTATGACCCATTCCTGGTTTCAGAGGGAGAGAAATCTCCATCCAGGATTTGTATGCAAATTTTTTTGTATGCAAAATTAAGAGAGTTTTTTCTGTTTATTACTGAACTCATGAGAGATTAGGAAATGTTCTAAAAAGCACTAAATTACCTAAAGGACATAATTTTTGAGAGTTATTTTAATCTACATTACTTAATGATCCAACCTGTTTTAAAAAATACATATTGTGCTTCAATATTACATATATACTGTATATTATATACATACATTCACAGATGCCCTTTGCCAGTGGTGAGAAGGATACATTTTATGCAAAAGGATGCACACAAACACAGTTATTAGATATGCTAATAAGCTCAGAGGAAAGTGAGCTTCTTTTAAATGACTGCTTATATAAGGAAGTCACATCCTTAAAAATGGTCTTGGTGAAGTACTGAAACCAAATAAACAGGAGAACATTTGTTGCATTCTTCATTATGAGAAAGTTGTTCTCAAAATTACTCTCAATTCATCAAATAGATGATGGATATACCTCATTTGTCAAATATTTGGGAATATTTCTTCTATGCCTTTTGAATTGACTTTGGGAATGAAATCATCAGGTGTGTATTACTTAGAAACTCTGTTGTACATTGTGCAATTGTTCTGCAGTGGTCTTATTTTATTAATGTATTATACTTACTAGCTCAAAAGGAACTTATGACATAAAAACCCATATTTGTTGAGTTCCCAGCTCTTTGGTGCATGAACAAGGACAGTAGAGCACACAGCTCTGAATAAAAATATACAGTAAGTATACTGAATTTCACAAAGGTTCTTGAGATTCTGAATATGTAGAGTGAAGGAATATAAAAGAGTTCCTTTGCAACGTGTGCTGCTATCTTTAATAATCTCTGTAATGCTGGAAATACTTTTTTCTCTGTGTGTATTAATGGAAGTATTGTTCTTTGTATGTTTTATCTTTTCACTAGACAAATTGTGAGAGACTGAAATGGTCAATGGTTTAAACATTGTTAAGATCACCAAATGAGTTTTGTCCACTGTAGCAAACTGCAGATAAACAGCTGCTCATCCAGAGAAGCCCACCTTGTCTGAATATGCCTCCTAATTTGGACCTTGAGATAACAGTGTCCTATTGTCCAACTATCTCAGTTGCAGAAGGGTACACATACCTGAAGCTACAAACTGGACTTCCAGATAAGAGAATTGTAAATCCATTGTAAAACTCCCCGTCTCAAAGGAGGTTAACTGGCGTGCCCACCTGAGCCTTAGTGTATGTAACTCATAAAATCTTTGAGTTTTGGGGACTTCCCCCAACCCCGAGAGATCAAGACTATCACTTTGACAGGACTGGAAGCATCACTTCAACCAACAGACACCAAAATTGCAACTACTAAGTTTCATCACTGGATCCAGCGGATGGTGACTGTACAAATCTTTCTACTTTTATCCTTTCTTTCTCTTTCTTCTCCTTATACATTTTTAAAGTGTTATTTTTATGCTTTTATACCGCTACATTACTACAGACCTCAACAACCAAAACGGCTACATATCTGTTTTCCTCTGAAACCACATTGTTCTAAACCAAACCCTACCTGTATAAGTTACAAAAACCAATCATTCAGTGTCGTTTCACTTAATCCACCCCAAGGGATCTGTTAACAAGAATTTAGGTTACCTTTGCCTTCTGGGACAGGTTGTAACACAAGCCTGAGATGAAAATTGACAGCTGAGAATAATCTTCATAGGAATTTATGTTAGAGTCAGCAATTGGCAGCCTGTACACCTCATGGGAAGACTAGACCCAATGCAAGTGCGTTCATCTCCCCACCAGAGTGATGGCAGAGTCTGGTTAGACAATACTGTATATTGTAATAGTCTCAGGCTCTTTCATGTCTAATTCAGGCATTTGTACTACAGCACTGAAGGGCTGTATCCCTAAGGTAATTTCACAAGAATTCGGTAGGAACAATACGCAGGTGAGCATTCTTTTCAAATTTGGCTACTTACATGCTTTTTTTTAAAGGAAAGTTTCTCACAGAAGGCAACCCCAAATAGCAATGTTACAAACACTTTAAAACTGCCCTCTCGAGCTAAGTGAAATTTTGATCTGCAAAGCAAACTTCTGCATTATACTCTCTGAAATCAATTAAAAATTGGTATCTTCCTAGTGCACACTATACGAATATTGACCAAAGGAAAAAAAGAAATTGCAATGTTCTGGTGTTTTAAGCCTGTAGTGCTAATGTTAGCTAAAACTGAACAAGTAAATATCTTGGTATGGTTATTCAGAATATATTGTTACCTTTACAAGTTATTAAGTGTTAAAAATATATTGGACAGTATTGGAACCACTATAAGCTGCTTTATATTTTTTCTAGAGATAACTGAAAGATAAATGTTAATATTTAAGCATCCATACACACGTAAACAAATACAGTTATCCTTGGATATTAAGAGGTCTATATTTGAACAAAAAATAATTTAAAAACAGAAAATTTGTGGGTTTTGAATATGCTTTATTTAATACTGATTTGTTTTTCTAGGCAATATTCTTGATGCACTGTTTTTTGTATCTGATTTAGCAGACTAATTTTGATTCTGTATATGAGGCTGATAAATAGGGGGAAAGGGATAAATAGGGAATTCAACTGAATAGGAAGTATATTTCATTTCACAGTTAAATATCTACTTAAAATAATCTTGTTCAAGGGGGGAAAAGTGTTTAACGTAACCTGTTGATTTCATTACTAGCTGTCTTTTGAGATACATTCAAATACAGTAAATATTTCCATTATAATGTTTCCTCCATTTTTTCTCACTCTGTTTAATTGTCTTATGCATTCAATAAAATTTTAGACTGGGAGACATCCTCCTTTTGTCCTGTGCAGGGGGGAGGGACAGGGAGAGAACTTCATGAGAGATTTTGTAGTCTCCACTCATAGACATATTCAAAAGCCAAGGGTACACAATCCTGGGCAACTTGTTCTAGGTGAGCCTGCTCAAGTGGGGGAGTTGGACCCCTCCCAACCTCACCAATTTTGTGTGATTCTGTTCTTTGGCCCAAATTCTGCAACGCCAGACCTCAGACCTCATGTTGAGGTCCTATAAGATTTATCACCAAATATCATCTCCCCAGTCCAGAACATCGTATGTCAGTCACAGTTAGAAGAAAAGATAATTTTATTGCAAACATCAACTGTGGGGTTGGGGGGCAGGCCCAGGAGTCCAGGGGTTCAGGAAGTTGGCATCTACAAGGACAGAGTCAGAAGTCTAAGCACAAAGCCAGGAATTGGCATGGCTTGGTTCCCCTTCTTTGGGGAATGCAACTGACAAGGAATTGTTTATGGCCCAGTAGAGAGAGCTCTTGCTGGCAGTGGTGATGGGCTGGTTCTGGGGCTTTACTCCATGGGGGATGGATGCCCTTAGAGCCATGGGCACATGCAGAGGTACCCAGTGCCCCTGTGCCATGCAGCAGGGCTGGGTGGAGAGCCCCTGGGGAGCTGCCATGAAGCTCTTGCCAAGCCCTGCTCAGCATCATCCCTTGACAGCCCTTGCCAGGGAGCTGGGCTGACTTAGGGCAGGGTTGAGAGTTGGGAATGATGGACAGCAGAGCCCAGGGACACACCTGGGCTTCTTGACCTGCTGGACCTTTCTGAGGA
The DNA here is from genome assembly GCF_022539395.1 of Myiozetetes cayanensis. Classification (NCBI taxonomy): domain Eukaryota; kingdom Metazoa; phylum Chordata; class Aves; order Passeriformes; family Tyrannidae; genus Myiozetetes; species Myiozetetes cayanensis. The sequence goes on from NW_026087411.1 coordinate 20,740,597, forward strand.
GATACAGAAGAGAGAAAGAGAAAGATACGAAAAATGGAGAGCTGTCTACGCCAAATACTAAAAGGACTTGTTATGGACTAATGGACTTCGCATGTTTTGGACAGTTCAAAATAATGTTTGATGTTGTATTTCAGTTATATGAATTATATTATATAGGAATATGTTATTCCCCTCATGAATTTGCTGTACTCTGATTGGTTAAGATTTCCCTTCCCCCAGTAGGTCGAAATTTTCCGCATTATGGGCGGTACTGTTAATGCTGTCAGTTCATGTGATTGGTTTGTGGTTTCGTCATACACTTTGTGATTTTCCTGTTGGTTGTACACTCATGTCAACCCTGAAACTCCTCCCAAGTTCTAGTCCCTTCTACCCCGGACCCTATAAAGAGCCTGTCCTCCCCTCAGTTGGGGGATAACACCCTTCACTCCATCTACCATCAATAAAGCCTACAACAGAGTGAAGATCCCCTCGTGTTGTCCATGCCTCATCCTTCACCTGGGCTGTGACACCTTTCTGCATTTTTCTGGTACTCTTTTTTCTCTCTTCCTCTTTTTTTCTGGTTGGCATCTTTTCTCCTGCCCAGGCCTCTTCTCTATGTATTTTTCTTCTGTGTTCATTTTCCTGAAGGCAACCTGCAAACCTTTATACCCAAAGTTTGATTAGACAGGCAAAGCCACAAGCTATCAGAGTCAGTCCTTGTTTGAACTAATGTAGGTTCATTTTACCTTCTTGACTATGAAAAGCTCATCAGTAGTTCAGTGTGTGCCAGGGACTCTGTTGCACTTCCCAGTTTTCTCTCCCTCTTTGCCAGGCCTCTTATCTCAGAATAGAGACAACTCCTCATCCCAAGTGTCAGTGACTAAGTTTTTTCTTTTCATGCAGGTTACACTTCTGGTTTTCTTCTCATGTTCATATTCCCTTCTAGTTCAGAAAATCTATTTCCATTGTTGTTCACCTTTCTCCTTCCTTACTGGCAGATTTGTACAAGTCTTACAATCACTTCTCTGTTTTGAATGCTCTGGGGTATTTTTTTTCCTTCATTGTCCTGTTTATCTATATTTTTTTTCTAAATTTCTTATCACTTCTAATCTCATAATTTGTATCAGCTCAGGTAAGTTACTCGTGCTGATAACAGCTCTGATCTTGCATCTGCTACCCTACTTTTGTCTTTGTGGATACTTTCCTGTTCACCTTGTGCTCACCCCCCATCTCTCAAATGACTCAAATAGGAGTTGAGTATGAATTGGAAGTTTCTCACTCATCACAGTTCTACCCATTGAAGACAAATAGGTTTGTGTTTTCATTTCTTCCTCCATCAGTGTAAGAGTTTAAACCTGGAGTTAGGTGTGCCTGCATCCCACCTCCATGAAAGAGAAGGAATTGAGAAATACAGAGGAAACCTGAGGAAACTGTTCCTTTCCCTGAGGCTTGCATTAGTCTGCTGGAATGTCTGCCTAGAATTTCAGAGAAAGAGGAAGTCTTAGCGAAGAGAAAACAACAACTATCAGGACAGATAATATCATTTAAGAGAAATGTCTCCGAAGAGACAAAATATATTATCATGGTTTCTGAGTGAAATTGCACTGCTTAGAGTGGACCAGGTCAATATAAGACATTTCATGATCCAAACCCAAGTTGTTTTAATAATATGAAAGTGTGTGTATTTTGATCATACCAGATTTATCTCTGAACCAGAAAAAGAAAATCCACAATGTTTGAAAGAGCAAAGACACTGTTTGATGCATATTGCTCTGGCAAACCTGAGAGAACCCCAGGGGAGAGTGAAAAGCAGAGGGGACAAGAGGTGCATACAGTTATTGTAGTACAGCAGACCAAAGCTATTTGAGAAGCCAAGTAAAACCTGTAGTGGAGGTGCCTTTAGGTTACAACAGGGGCTTTAACCCTAGAAAATACATTTTTCATGAAGCTCCAAGAGCAAATATCATGATTTGGAGGCCAAAAAAACCCCAAACCAAAAACCCACAAAAAATAAACAAACAAAAAAAACACATGATAAGGAAAAGAAGAAAATGAGCCCAAAAGAAAAAGAAAAAAAAGGACATTTGTTCCATTGGGTCAAATACTATGTTTGTAATGCCTGAACTCCCATCTACATCATTATTTCATGGAGAGACAAAGATTAAACATTTCACTAGGTTATACGAATAAAAATCTGAAAAATGCCTCAGATCTAGGTTTTCAAAGATATCTATGGACAGAATAGCTACATTAAAAAAAGTAGAAATAAAGTCCTTTCATATCTCTTTTAAATTCATAAATGCCATGTAGGCGATTCTCAAAATCTTGCTAAAAGCCCAGCTAACATTTTAAGTATTGAAGTACTGTGGAGAACATTGGCCAACACCTCTTAGAGTCTTTTCAAAAGGAAGTATAATTTATTATGTTCATGGGTTAGCAATTTTAATTCTTCCTGCACTGAAACAAAGTCTGTTAGGGTCAAAAGTAGAATTTAAAATAGTAATATATTCCAGTTGTAGGATTCTGCATAAAATAAACAGAACCCTGAAGAAATATGAGAGTTTTTTTAATTCTACCAGAATATTAAGTGGACTTCAATGATATAGTAGAAATAAAAAATAGCATTTTATCCAGTTATGTTTTATTATGTTAAATTATGCAAATTGATAGTGGAATTATAAAAATGCATTTTTGTATGTTCTATGTGAGGTATGGGTCTCTGATTTCATAATTTTGTGATATGCTTTTCATAATGATGACTTTTAATCGCAGTTAATGACAGTTTTGAAGGTTAATACTGTTTGAGAAAAATATATCACGCTGGATCCAACAGCCCTAGAGGGATGAAGCTACTGCTGCTCCATGGCCCCTGGTCCAGACAAGGCGAGGCTACACGTTTGTTCCCAGCAGGCACACACAGAGAAGGCACATATAAGCCATGTGTAGATATATATATGTGTGTGTGTAAATGGGTAGTCACACAGAGCACAGACACTCAAAATGCACACCTGAAAAAGAAATGACCAGCATACTGACAAGCCTACTATTAAATCAGACCTTTTATTCCCTTATCCCTTTATTTTCCCGCACCTGTTCCTCCCCAAATAACCTAAATCCCTCCAAAAGGTTTATCCCCTAAACAAACCCAAATAAGTCCTGTGCAATCCAAAACTGCTTGTCTCCTGCATCCTGTCATATGTCCCACACCCCAGTGATGTGGATGTGCAGAAGAGCTTTTATCACATTACCTAACAGATCCCTTAAATAAATGGAATGTGAAATGCAATTATGCTTGACAACACAGCTGCAAAGATCGAATAAAGAACTCTATACAGATAAAGTCAAGTCTACTTTGACTGTAAAATTATTTAATTATATTTTTTATTAATATTCTAAAAAGTGGCTATATGGAGAAGTATTTAAGTTATCACAAATATAAACAGATGCTATGTATGTTCACACATGCATGTTGCTCTTGTATCACTAGGAGGCTTTATTATTGTGTTTAACGTTCACAGCAGAGGCCCTATGCTGTAGTGTACCTAAGTCAAGACATTTTCATCTTAAATACCACTCTTCCGTATTTCTGATTAATGAATTTTGCTTTAGTGTTCACTTTATCAACTACCTAAAATTTAAACCTGCTATCAAATCAATACAAGCCTTTCCAGTGTTCATTATTCAACTCTCAAATGCTTTTCCTTCCTTATCATTTTTTATCTGTCTTCCTTAGGTGTATTAAGTACTTTGGAGATGTGCTGTAAAGGCCCTAACATATGACAGAATTACTTGCCAAAGTTTATGTTTAAACTACCTTTCTCTACAATACTAAGTAAAAGTAGCAAATGGCAAAATAACTGTAGGACTGTTAACAATCTGCTTAAATGTTGCAGAAAGAACTTCAGATTCGAATATTCTCCTGAGCAAAATTAAAACACACAGAATTATCCGTTGATACCAAAATCTGATATTTTTACTATATTAATTGCTAAGAGATGCAAAGAGAAAGAGGAAAAATTAAGAAAAAGTTGGAAAAAACCAAGATTACTCCTAGAAGCACGGTAAAGTTACCACCAAAACTACCTTTCTGCTGAGTTCCTGTGTGTGTGGGGGAGAAACAGTTTCTGCCTTTTTTTTTCTCTGTCTCTGTCACTTTTTGATGTTATCTTCTTCAGCTGTGGGAAGAGGGTGAGAGGGGGTGTCTTAGCAGCTTTAGTTCTCTGGAATGCATCCAGCATGTGTGGCTTTGCTGCTCACATTGAACCGCATCCCAGGCCGTGTAGAGTCCCAGTTCAGCAGCACCTTCCAGCCTTTAGAAATACAGTAAGGGTAGAAGGATAGAACATAATTCACGCATGTGGCACGGTGGGTCTCAGTTCTCTCCAGGCCCACAGAGTTTCAGTCTCAGGTGGCAGGCAGGCAGCGTGCGGTGGCAGTGAAGAGGAGAGTGGATGTGGGGAGAGATTCTCGACTACAGTAATCAGTTCTTTCTGCCTTTCGTCTCCCTCATTTTCAAAATTTTTCCTCAACTTTTATAGTGTTCAGAGGAGGTTGTATATGGTTTCTTGGCACGTAGGCCTATTCAGATGTTCAAACAGATATGATAACCATAAACAATAGCAGGACCTTTTGGCAGGAAAACTCCAGCAAGAAACTCTGGTAAAGGCTTTTGGAAGGAAAGCTGACAGATTTTTTGATAGGAAGTTTTGACAGGCAAAAACAATGGTGAAACATTATTTTTGGCATTTCTGTGTTATCTGGTTGTTACAAGGACATGCATTTGAACAATTTATATGTCCCACTTAGATCACCCATGAACCCTACAGATTGCGTGACCATATATAAACCTTCATAAGCAAGTGGTTACCATGATGCATTTCTGTGATGGATCACTACTTTGGTTTGTAGGTTGGATGTTAAGTTAAATTTAGTTGAAGTTAATGCCCCTTGTCCACATACTGCATTAGGTTTAAACAAGACACAACAATTTGAGCCCTGTAGAAAATATTTAATCTAAAAGAAATTGCACTGCAGTGACATTAAGTTGTATATATAAAAGTAAATATAGACACAACTTTATACGTGATATTATATTACATTCCATTATATTATTATTATATATTACATATCTATAAACCACTATACCCATCAGCAAGAGGGTATACTACATCTTTGTGATGATTAATGGCTCTGGCAAACTTGACATTCGGTGTTGTCACAAAAAAAACTATATGAATATCTTTAGTCAGGAGGCAAGCCATATTTAGCCTCATTTATAAAAAATAGCTCAAGCTATTTCAACATTATAATAAAGGCTATGAAATCTATTTTAGTTGTTTCTCTATTTTAGAAAACATATTTTCCATATGTCATCATATCTGTTTTGCACTTGACCTTTTAATCAAAATGTTTACAGTAAATTTTTTTCATCCTATGTTTATTTACTGATTACTTTTGCTCATGATTTGTGTGTTGCCTGAGTGCTGAGTAACCAAAAGCCAGAAGGGTGACTCATTAGCACTATAAACAACTGCTATGCTGTTCCAGGAGATGACTGAAAAAAAAGTCATGCAGGACTTGTTTGCATCTTCCCTAAGTCTGTGGAGCTGTAAATCATAGTCATAGTGATAGGACACTGCCCAGGGAACTGTGAGGGAACACCTGAGCCCATGTCAGAGATAACGTTGCAATTGTAACTTAAAAACTTTCTTATTTCTGTGTTAGTTGCAGCAATTCAGCTAAATGAAAAGTCAAAATTTGTCCAGAAATATAAACACCTTTCTTTAGGAAAAAAGAAAAACAATTGGTTTTAAAATACAGAGCTAGCTATCAGTTCTGCAGCTATATTTAAAAAGAATTAATCAGAATAAATGTATTTTATAAAAACAATCTAGAAGACAGAATAATTTTCGCATAAGCTATACTTCAATATAGCTTTCCAATAAGCATTTTGCAAAAAGAAGTAACTAATTCCCTTGATAGTAGCTAACTCCCTTGATATAACTGATCAGTGTTGACCTGCAATACCTCCTTACTAGGTCAAACATGAATATCAGACTTTCTCTCACTAAGCAAAAACTTTTTCCAACGGAAAGGAATAAAAAAGGCATCTCTGTAAAGTTGATAAAAAGTTCACTCAAAGGAGCCTTTCAAAGGCTGGATTGGAAAAAAACATGGTCCACCGTAAAAAGATAGTTACAGAACCACTCTAGGCAATGCAATGTTGGGAGTGAGCAGGACTATGAGGAAGATGAGACATCATTTGAACAGTGGAAAGCACGCTACGTGGATGGTACCAGCATGGAAAGAATACCTGTTGTGGAAATCACTGTGTGATGAACTGCTTTCATATGTATTTTACTTTTGTGGGGTAAACCTATTAGTAGGTTAATCCTCCATATTGTCTTCTTCTTCTCCCTCATGGACTTGGCTGCTGCCCCAGAGGCACAGCAACAGCCTGTGATAGGTTGGTTACAGTGCTGTACCAACCAGTAGAATTGTTTAGCGGTTTTCCCTTGGTCTGTTGGCAGGAAGTTCTGTAATGTTAACACCCATTTATGCATATGCATTACCCTCTGTCCAATATTGTTCAGAGGATTTGTGTGTTCCTCCCCCTTTCCAGAATTTTCTCCCTCGAACCCTATATAAACCCTGTTGCCCCTCAATAAAGCAGATCATCTTATCACCCTGAGGGCTCAGCACCTCACTCCTAGCTGCTCTTTTGCCTGCACCATCCATGTCTCGTCTCCTTATCTAGGGCTTGGGATACTTGTAGCATAGATCAGCTAAGACTATAGCCAGCGCCGCTCCACCTGCTGAACCATCGCTCCCTGGCTAGGTCAAGAACCCCTCACGCTGGTCCACTCCTTCCCTGAGCGCACCAAGCCGTGTCAATGCAATACTTCTCTTACTCAATATACATGAAGAATATTGATAGTGGAACTCAATTATGAATGACAGAGGAAAAGCACTGAAAATTAATATGAATAAAATTAAGGCCATTGATCACTGTCAACAACAATGAAAAAAAAACAAAACAAAACAAAAAGCCAAACAAACAAACAAAACCAACAACAACAAACCAAAAAACAAACCACCAGAAAAATCACCCCACCAAACAAAACCCAGCTCAGCATATTTGGGGAAATAATTAAAAAGCAGAACAATAAATCTGCTTTAATGGCTATTTGGTGAAATAGAAATCAGACAATAGAAGTCAGGTAGAAAAGAATCAGAATGCATTTGCAAATATGAAAGTTAAAATGAGAGCATTGTTCTCCACATCTTACAAATAATGAGACCATACAGGACATTCATCAGGTAACATATGGTTTAGAAAAGAGGTGCAGAGTTTGAAGGAGCCATATTATACTGTCTAATAAAACAGTTTGAAAATGGGCAGATTAGAAACAAAGCAATTAAATTCAAAAATTTTAAAAAGGGAAATAGCACAACTTTCCTCTAGAAGGAAATAAACTATATGTGGTTTCCAGTTTCTGGACAGTACAACTCAGTAGTTTTGCCTGAAGCCTGTAACTGGAAAATTAATCTATCATCCACTGACATAGACACTGAACAGAGGTGTTCAGATACAACTTGTATTGATATTAAATTGAGGGATAGAGGAGAACAGAGATTTTAACTGAAAACTCTTCTAAAGAAATTTTATTTGCACCTCCATTTCACTAGAATACGGAAGTTAATGTGTATTTTGGGTCCCCAGTCTGAGTAAAAAAAATGTAGTATCTATTATTAGACTCAGATAAAGGAAAATCTATCAACTAGCCCTTGTCATTTGCTGAATTTTTATTCTTATCTGTATGAAGCTGCTTTCATCAGATTTATTTTTCTATCCTGAACTACTTATAAAAATGCTGAACCATAAAGTTAACAAACCTTTAAATTAATATGAAGCAGACACACAATACACCATCTTAAAAGTATCACCTTTTAATACCTTTTTAGAGGTGTTATTGTCGAAGGGCAGAATTTCCTCACATTTTAAAACTACTAAAGTACTTGAAATAAAATGGTCATCAGAGCTTTGAGAGGCAAAAATGTAACTCCTAAGTTTATACAAACTATTTCCTAAAATGTTGCTAGAGATCTTAAACAGCATTTAACTTTCCTTCTCCACATTCTGAAAGAAAATTATAGATTTAAATGGTACTAATGTTAAGGGCAAGATTAGGCTTAAGTGGATTTTATTATAGTGATTGGAACTATCTCCTAGCTTTCCACTCCCTTACGAGGCACACATCTGACTTTGCAAATCAAGAGCTACCTGTACCAATACATATATTTGCTAAAAATCACAAGAAATGTGGCCTTTAGTTCAATTCCTCTGCAAAACATGTTGAACAGGTGTCTCAATAATCACCTCAGCAAAATAACATTACCTCTCTACATTATTATTGTTGCTGTTGTTGTTATTGCTGGATTGGTTTTGTTTGCTTGTTTGTTTTTTAATTCCACACCTTAGCAAAACTGGCCTCTTTTTCTCCCACTATCACCTTAAGAGTTCGGGAAGAAACGATCATTAAAATAAATAAATAAATAAATAAAAAGATATATTCTCAACTGAACATAAAGAAAGAAGGAGGACTTCTCTGAAACTACCTTGAATCTACAGGAGGGTGGCTTTCTAAATGCAAATGAACCCACAAATCTCTTTGTAGATCCTTAGAAAATCTGTTAACGTTAAAACAAGAGCTAATAACCTAATTTCTGTGAAGGGAAAGCCAACTTCTGAGGACTGATTTTAGAGGAACCAATACTGGGGAAAGTTTGAGGGGAAAAAAAGTGTTATAAAATATATTGATATTTATAGTACAGCAGGATATCAGCAATAAAGGTAGGTAGTCCTACAGAACACTCACAGAAATAGTGATAGTATCTCCATACCACACAAAATTTCCAAGCATTCCACTGCAGAACGATGTGCATCTCCTTCTCCACTCTCCAGCTTCCCTTCCACAGATGGGTATCAGACCACTGCAGCAGCATGGTACTTCAAAAAAGAGAAAAGGAAATGAGAGTGAGCTGCCAAAGAGGATTTAAAGAATCAACAGCTTTAAAAAGGGAACACAACCAAGACTGGACACACTTAATGCACTCTGTGACACTGCCCACTCCTAAACTATTACAAGAATAATTTTGCAAAAGCGGTTATTGAAACTAAAATTCACATGCTTCCAGTAGTTATAAAATTACAGGTACCAAAGAAGACAATTTCTTAATTTTTGCTACTTCTGAAAATAACCTTAAAACACTTTTTGCATAAATAATACGTAACTCCTACAGCATATACATCGACTTGAAGATGGTTAAAGGGGAGTGTGGAGTGCAACCAGCTGGTCCCAGTCTATTCTTTCACCTGCCATGAAGAGTGTGCATTAGCCACAAGACTTAATCAACTTCAGATTATGGATTTTCAAATACTGAATACTCTCTCTATTCCAGATTAGGGGGAAGTATAGAAATATTGAATTCACTTAAAAAATGAAAACTCATCTGAACTGTTGTGTCTTTGATAAGGGCAGCTTTCAGAGAAACAAAGCATTCAAAGGAGTTCTTTCCATAAATTTAGCATTGTCTCAGAGAGACAATAATTGGATGGAGTATTCCACTTGTCAAATTATTTTTTCATGGATGATGTCCTAGATTGCAGCTGGTAGAGTTGATAAACAGCCAGTCCCACAAATCTCCACACTTTTACCACTCCATTTGGGAAGCTATTTGTGCTCAAGATACAGTCAACTGCAAAAAATAGACTCCTCAGCTCCACCCTGCTGAGCCACAGAGGCTACATCATTCTTCAGAATTATCCTAGTCCTTTTCTCCTTGTTGAAATAACAGAATTTACCCAAACCACTATGACAAATAACTCAATCACTCTCTGCCATATCTGTTCTCCCACCACACTCAAACCTTCTGACAATGTGTCAGGATAAGGCTGCAAAATTAATTTTGTGCCTTTTGTCATTAGAAAGTGTTTCTGACTTTTCCACTGTCCTCTAAATCTTCTCTCCTTATTTTTCATGCTGTTAATCACCTTGGGTTTGCTTCATGGCAGGGAAGTTCGCTTACTTCTAATTCTATTACTATGGAGCAAAGTCCAGTGTAGAAGGTTCACCTTGCTTGTTTTGTGTAAACATCAGCTGAAATGCCAGGACTTGATTCCAGCCTCACTTCTACTTGCTTTACAGCATGACAATTAAATTTCCTTCATTACTTTTATGATGTGCCAATAAGACGACCAAGACAGTTCAAAACGCATCACCCTATGCGTGAGCCTAATTTGTTCCTCTGGATTACTGCAAAACTTATTTTGTCACAAGCATATACCCATATACACAATGTATATGTATTGGAGGCAAAAGCTGTCACACCTCCTAAATATTAAGACCGTGTGTCCACTTTGCACAGAAATCACACACAGTGAAGGAAAAATGGATGATTTTTTGTTTCAGGGGTGAGTTAGCTTTTATGTGGTAGAGCATGGAATGTGTGGAATTTGGGAGGATTTAAGGGAGTTTCATGCAAGAGGATGTCTATAAATGGAGAAATTGAGCTAAACACATCCAAATATGGGTGAGAAGAGATAGAAAGAAGGGGGAAAGCTATAAATTTTAACTATCAAAGGCCAGTAAGCAGAGGGGTTACAATCAGCGAATAGGGACAGGGCTAACAATAATTGAAACTGTACATTACATATAAAGTAAGATTTTTTTCTAACAACATTTTTTCTAAATTGAATAAACACAACACTTTTATAACATGAAAAGCAGTCTCTGAGGTAGGATGTTATCTCTTGTCCAGTAGTTTAGCTGCATTCCAAAGCTGTTTTTTCTTCAGTTCTCTTTCTCTTCAGAGACTTTTCTCCACCATGGATATATCTCTCGGGGGGAATCTCCAACATATATGGATGTTTATTTTTCACAGAACTGTAATCCTGCCTGTTCTAATGCCTAATGTACTAAATGTCTTTCCCTTAAACTTGCAGACTCAAGTCTTATCTAGATGGAGTTTATGGCAGCTAAAATAACCTCATATGACCAAATGTTCCATCTCTTTGTTAGTCCAGGCGCTGATTAGAGTCACACTGCTCATATTGGCGTGGCTCAAGTCGCATCAGCACTTTCAGTGTAAACCCTGTCCTAAAAATTCATTCCAAGATGAGACATGATTGGCATATCAGTCCCATATTGAAAATATTTTATTAAAGCTTTTAGTAAAAAGTTGAAAACAGTTTGATTATTCTTAAACTGTAAGAAGAAAATAAAAGGAAACCAAAACTAAATTCTCATTGTTGACTACATATACAGAATAAAATATTTTTTCCCTTTGAAGTTGTTAATCACTTCTTTTAGATTCTGTTCACTAGATTCACTAGAAAATTTTTATGTAGGTGGAATGAGATTTTCTAGGGAAAGAAAATTTGAAAATTAACAAGAGTACACAGGAAGCACAGCAAAGTAAGGTGAAAGTTGAATTCATTCTCTTCCACTGTAAGACCTTGATGTACTAGTGGTTTAAGATAAAAGTGATAGATTGGCTGATATCTCAGTCTTTCTTTTGAGTTTTATTTCCCTGGTTGGTGAATCTCTTCTGTGATATGAATCAGGTGTTTGCATTTCAGACCTTCTGAGTGATACGGATTATATTAATGCCATCAGCATTTCAGGTTGATTAAGCATGCGACTGAGAGAAGTGACCTGGTAGACTGACCATCACAACAGGACTTCTGATTCCAGCACTGTTTCCAGGAGGCAGACAATTTAAAACTGTTCAGCCAGAAGTCTTGGCAGACTCCCAGTTTCATTCAGGCAGGCTTACTAAGGAACTTTCTAGATCAATATAATCAAAAAGAACATACACAGAAGACTCACTTCTTATTCCAGTCTGAAAGAAAACTACAGTTAGAGATACTGGCATTTGCTTTAAAGCATGTTTTGAGACACATTTCTCTGTTGTTGATAAAAGATCAAACTGCTTAAGAAGGCAGCCTATTTAGGCTTTTGATCGCAACCTTTACCAAAGCAGCATGGCAGGACTATTTTTCTCTGGTAAGTAAAGTCTTATTGAGGAAACCAATTGACAGAGACTATATTTCCAGAGTAAGGTAAACATGGCTGGCTGGATCATGTTCTTCCTTGGCACTTACCATATAAAAAATACAATAAAATAAAAAGAATCATTGTACTGTTTATCACAGATGCCTAGGAAAATCTTTCAAATCAGAGGAAGAGCTTCCAGCTTCTGCAAACAGCGTGTTCTCCGCCACCAAGGCAGCCAAGTTGTTAAAAGAGAACACACTTCAGAGGGCTTATTGGTTTAGAGGCTGTAGATGTAATTCAGTTTCAAACATTCACAAAATCACAAGGCTTTGAAATTTCCCGAAGCAGCAACTTTCTGGCTGACAAATGTCCTATTGGTGGATGAGAGAGAATTCACAGTCATGGAGTTCACTGGCATCTATTCTTTCATTATTCCTGCCTGACCCTTGGAGCATTTTCTGCTACAGCAAGTGTTCTAATACCTTAGATCTCAGCTTTCCTCTTCCTGCTACCAGAAGCCAATGAGGATTCTCTTTTTCATTAGTTGTCATATAGTGTCTGCACTTCTGCCAAGACCAGGGATGTGCAATGGTCCTAATGCATTTTGCAAGTTCAGTTGAAAAAGAGCCTACTCTTTTAGCTGCTTTATCTCTATACAAGTTGCATTGATTACCTCACAGACTGGTGAAAATGTCACTAGAAAATCTGACCTAGCAAATTCTTGCAGTATGGATTAGCAGTGAGGTAAGCTGAAATAAAACCTTATCTTACTAGGTTTTACAAGAAAAATAAATAGACTATGCATAAAGCAACTTTCTTTAGCAAAAGAAAAACTGTCAGTAAAACAGATGAAGTCATGCTGCAAACATGCTGTCAGATCTTCAGTGGTAGGAAAGAATTAGAAATTTGTCCTCAAAACCCTAAACACAGGGTAGAGAAGTGCCCTTGACACTGCTCTGTATGCGCTTGGCAGTACTCTGACTCTGTCTCTGGAAAGCAGGGTAATATGAATTGCAGTACAGCATGCAGTTTTAGAAGGAAATAAAAATTTAACTTGAAGTTTGTCAATACCCATGCCACTTCTAGAGATAGATATGGCGACAAAAGCTATTTTTCAGGGTGTGTTTATGTCCTGGTTCTGGTGAGGAGAAGGTTAACTTTTGCAGCAGCCAGAAAGGGCATGGCATTGGATACCACCTCACTCCATGGGCAGGGGGGGTCATATCTTTTCCAGTTTGCTGGGTGTGTGGTCTGATGGTGCCACATTCCGCGTGGGGAGCAATCACGTGTGAATCATTCGGCTGTCTTGAACACTCTGTCATTAGTATTGTTGTTACTGTTCATTTTTGTCATTTCACTGCTGTTTCCAGTAAATTGTTCTTATCTCCACCCATGATCTTTACCTTTTTGTGCCTCCAGTTTTCCTCTCCATCCCGCTGGAGGAGGTGGGGAAGTGAGCAAGTGGCACTGGGTGCAGGGTCTTTCAGTGGGAGCATCAGACTGGGGAATACCATTCCTAAACCATGACAATTTATTATACAAAGAGTTGAGATGTGACAAGATGCTACTGCTGTTCTCTCAGAGATCCTGCCTGTGCTGAGGCCTACTTGACCTCTGTGGAGTGGTTCCACATGAACAGACTTAAGAGAGGCATTTGCAGAGGGTTAGGAGGACAGTTATTTTTTCCTGTTTCTCATTCAAAGTGGTTCTTATGAGCACCAGAAGCAAAATTATTCCTAGTACTGATTCCTCAGCTAGTATAGAAGAGAATGAGTGAAAAGTTTACCTCACTCAAGCGAGAAGGCCTGGAAGAAGGATGAATATGGAAAGAAGTAAAGGGAGAATAATAAACAGGCACTGATGGAGGTTGCCAGCAAACAGGGCAGAAGGGAGCAATTGGAATGGAAACCTCCACCAGAAGCAGGAACTGAAATGTGGTCAGGCAACATCTTGGCCATTTAACAGCAGAAGTACATTCCTCATCCTTTCCTGGTACCAGATCTGCAAGGATCCTCAGGTCTTCATGACACAGGATTCCCTGTAAACTCAAATGGCTTACATCTGTGCTACTGACCTGACAGTCCTGACTATGAGCTTTTGCACTAAAATGTTGTGCCCTGCCAGAATGCCTACTTTCCTCTGCATTATCCAGTATCAAAGGATTGCAAGATTCCCACTGATCTCCAACCTTAATTACTTCATGATACTATGACCATAATGAGACCAACATTTTTGTACAGCTCTACTGGAAAATGCATTGATTTACTCTGAAATTTTTACCTGTCTCATTTTTCTTCATCTGGAAGAGTATGTACTTGGTTAAACCACCCAAAAAGGTGACAGGGAAAGGTTACAGACAAACAGGTCTCAATGCAGTTGCCTAGGTGCAAGTGTCTGACTGCCATCTGAGAGACAGTCAGATGCCTAACAATAGGCAACAGAAACAATCCCAGAGGCTGCTAGGGTCCAAGACCGTGTTGAAACCTCTGGCAAGCATTTGACAATCAATCCACACCAAACAGTCATCTACAGAGAAGAACCACTATGATTCAAATTATTGGAAAAAAACCAAAGCAACAAAACTGAAGTGACTATTTTTGCCAAAATGGCAAGACAAAACCAGCTAAATCTTTTGAGATAACATGCAGAGCCTTGCACTAACAAGACACATTTCACACTTTGGGTTTGCATTTTATATGTTACAGAATGTTATGCACTGCAATTTCATTCCACAGCCTTAAAGGATTTCACACACATTAACTAATTACTCCTGACAAGACTACTCTGAGGTAGGTGTGAATGTATAATTTACATTTTACAGGTGAGGAATCTGAAACAGAAGAAGATATTCCTGTCCCACACTGCTGTAAGCCCATTGAAAAATACATCTTTATTAACTAAGGGAGTTCCAGACTCAGACTAAATCAATGCCAAAGTTCAGTGCTCAACATTTCGTTCTTTTCACTGATATCTGTGCTCATTTTTAAATGTTACAATAACTTCCTCCTGTTCCTATATGAAAGTTTTCAGTGAGGGTCCCCACCTTTCACTTGAAACCTAACATGATATAAGCCCTTGAAGAAACCAGGGATTTGGATTTAATGTTGTTAAAAGATGGCAAACATTTTCCAACTAGCCATGGTCAAAAGCTTTCTGATGGATGTGCCTTCTGTGGTAGAGATATTCTCGAGGGATGAGACATCTCTACCAGAACCACTGGTAGAGAGCAGGCTGGGGAGACGTGGTGGTCCTTGTAGGGTGGTACCAAGAAGTTGGCGTGACCCAGTTCCCAACCAGGGAGGCATGGAATTCCCTGACTCTAATCCTATGCTTGAACACTCCTCACTTAGTAAAATGCTGAGCTGAAGAGGACATATTTTTAGTCGGCTTTGCTTCCCAGGCAGTCAACGTACACTTGTAGCTCCAGAGGAGATTATATAATATATGAAGTACCAGGCAACAAACATAAAGCCATTGCTAAGGACCCGCACACAAGGCATTTCACTTTGCTTCTCATGTAAAACCCCTTGTACTCAAAATTTCTTTACAAAAGATTTTTTTTTAAGTAAAAAATAGTTTCCTTACAATTCAATATTTTATATATATATATACATTTAAGACTAAAGAGAAATAACTGTTTTCACCAATAATCCATTCAGAAAAATCACAGATTGCTTAATTTAGAACATCTAGAACTGTATTTAAGACTCGTAACACTTCAAACAAATTACTTACTAAGCTTACTGATGCTCAAACTTTGGATCAGGCTAAATTCTAATGCTGAAAAATGAAGAAGTTGAGAAAACTTAGGGAAGCTAAAGGGGAAAAAAATCTCTTATTTCACAAGAGAAAGTCTCAATTTTATTTTTCTGACTGTCAGCAGTCTATATCTAGTTATGTGGATAATTGTTCATGTATATGTACATCAACATTTTCCTGTTTGATAAGAGAATAGATTCATATTTTTAAAAGAGAAAAAACATTCTAAAAATTATTTAAAAGACATTTACCTTGAAACTAGCAGTAAACATGAACTTGAGAAAAATTTGGGAGGCACAGGCAGGGAAGTTGAGTCAAACAAATGGAATTCCACCCAATGTGTAACAACAGCTGAAGAACATGAGTGGATTTTTAACTTCATTTATACACATTAACAGAACACAAAATAGACATGTTTCCTTGCAACTCACAGGGGTTCTTCACATTCAAGGCAGGTAGCTGCTTAACAGAAAGGGCTGAAACACCACACTGTGATAGTATCTCAGGGCCTGTAAATAGTTTCTTTCTTTTAGCTTTCATGAAAGGTGGCATGTTTTAGGAAAGTGAAATCTTCCTGGTAAATAATTTCTGCAAAACCAAGGCACGTGTAAAATGCTCACTGGGTACATTCAGTTTTCTTGCTTGTATTTTGCAAAAAGTGATGAAAGCATTATTTACTGTGATTTTTCACTCTTCTGAAGTCAAAATGTAAGTCAACTACTGCCTGATTTCTGTTCATAAATGCAAAGCTACAAAAAGGAAAAGAGAAATCTTTAAATATTAAAGGGTATAAACCCACCTAACACAGGCATAGCACATCATAGCTGATCTGATGGGAACTTCTGCAATATGATACAAAGCATGAAGAAACAATACACAACAGAGCATATGACATAAACATTCAATATTAGCAAATATTCTCTTTGCTACATTCAAGTCTTTTACTGTGCCCTGAGATATTTATGGAAGGCTCACTTCCACTGAAATCCTGGGTAAGAAGTGATACACAGCACTAGGATGTGAAACACCCTAAAAATAGCTGTGCAAGCTGACAAAATCCTGTGGAAAAGACCCGCTGGAATAAACATTGTGTACAGGGGGAAAGAAAGGTGATAGATGTCAGTGAATGCTGTAAGAAATGTGCTGTCTGCATACATCATTCCCTGTGGCTAAATCTATCACTTCTATTGAAAAGCCTATACTCCAAAAAAGCAAAGTATTAGAAGCTAGATCAGAAGAATGAAACAGCTTCAAAGTTCTCAAGTAAGAAGAGAGCAAAGCAAGCTTTATATGGCTGGTTGAGAATGGATGGAGTAACAGACATGTTGTAAAAGAATTCACAGCCTTTATTGAAAAGTAGTGCATTAATCTGGGATCCTGTTATGATCCAATTATTGAGAGACGACCCTCCCCAAATTAACGTGCAAAGGGGACCATATGCTGAAGTCAATGATACAGATTTTATTTAAGAGTATATGAATGTGAGGCAGAGAGATAGAAAGAAATAGAAAAGGTCAGGGAGAGGAGAGAGAGAGAGCATGAGAGAGAGACAGATTAAGCAGAAGATGATCACCATCTGTGGATCCAGTGGTGTCCTGTTGGTCCTTCTTCACCCTGGACTTCTCAGTGATGGTAGTCCCAAGGTCATTCAAAACTTTTCACTACCTACACATTTTAGCAAACAAAGGAATTAATGCTCATTGGCCACACAGTTCTCTTATTCTATTGGTTAAATGATTCCCTCACTTCTAATGCTAATTAGTGCCATGCTCAGTCTTTCTCTTCTTTTGAATCAGTGGGTTTCTTGAGTCAGTGGGTTGGGATGTCCCCCTGCCAGAATTACCTTTTACCCAGTGCGATCTGGGTGAACAGTTGCAGAGTTGGCTTTCCTAGTATTTCATAAATTCTGTGGTCTTTTTGTCCATTACCAGTGATACATTTTTCTCCCCAGCTTTGTTTACCTCTCCCTAGGCCTGAGATAATGCTTGGACAATAGTACCATCTTTATCTTATCTCAAGTTCTCAGTCACAGTGCCTTAACCTGCAGTCCAAGTTTCAGGTTTCCATGGAGGCATACTGGGGCTGGGGGAGGAGGGGTGGCCCTCCATTGGTCTCAGATGTCATCTGCCAGCTTGGGATGATTTTTGATCTGTGAAATAAATGCTCACAAGCTGTTACTTCTTTACACAGTTTGCCACGGTGGGAATTTTTATTTGGATGCATTACCCAGGATGTGCTAGCCAGACCTTACCAGGCCTGGAGTTAGCACCATCCTATCATTGCATTCTGTGCTTATCTCATGGCACAGTCCTTCTATGGTCTTAACAGTGTTTGAGACAGGTAATTATGCACCTTAAGTGCTTACAGACCCATATACAACCTTTAAGGAATCCAGTCCACACAACTCTTTCTGCATGCCTATTTTTGTTTGAAAATAATAATGAGGCAAATATTTTGTGTATAGTGGTGATATAAGAGGTGATATCAATATGAACATTGTGATCTATTAGAAACAGTGGAGGAGTGAAGACGGATGAAATACAAACTCACTTAAAAATGTGCTGCTGAGATTTGGGGAAAAGAAGGAATAACTGAAATTTGAGGTTTTGTCTAAATTAATAGAGAATCTCTAACTAAATTTGTAGATGTAGTACAGCTCAGACTGACTTTGTTTAATGAAATTGTTCTACAACCCATGGGGCAGGATTGTAGAATGTCATGAGAAGTGACCCACGTTATTGGTTCTGTGCCTTAATATTCTTATTCTCTCACAGTCTCTTAATTTGATCCAGTTTAAATCAATCATAGGCAGAACCAAGGTTTGTGAGTGAGCCTCAAGCATTCTTCATCTTCTTCTGTCTCTATTTCTAAGTGAAGCAAAGCCGGGGCCCATGGGAGTTCCTAGACATGTACCAAAGGATTGCTCAGTCTCAAAAAGACTGGTATGACAGCACAATATTCATATTCTGGAGAACTAAATCGACAAGATCAGCACATTTTAAAAATTGTATTACTATCACAAATAATAATGTTTATTATTCCCTTGTTTGGAATAGGGCAGCTTATACAAAATCTTCCCTGGAAAGAAATACATTATTGTCTTGCTACATTTATACACTCCTAATGATCTTGTATCCCAAAAAGTAGAAGGGGAAAAATAATAGAAAATTACTTACACTATGAACCGTTTGAGTCTCTAGGCTGTCATTATAGTAATTGTATCCAAATAGACATAGACAGCTTAATGCTTTGCTCTGATCTGCTATCTTATTTCCCAAAGACATACTCAGCACTAATGACTACCTGTGTGATACAATGGAACTCATAATTACTTTTCATTTAACAAAAACCAGCAAGTGTTAATGAAGAGTTTTGAGTGTTTCCCATATCTCAGTATACTACTTTGGGACTCCTAATCAGCCTGTAAGCTTGTTTAGAGGAATAAAGATAAACCAAGAGACTGGTAAGGATTAAAATACTTCTAGTGACCCCTAACTGTACAACTTGAAACAAAGCAACAGGGAAATAAAAATAAAAAACAAAGAAATAAAAATGTATGGCATGGTATACCAAATGTCAGGTGATTATAATGGAGCACACAAGTGACAAGGCTAAGGAATACTTTTTCAAATGCTCAAAAGTACATCAGTGAAGAGACTTGAAATTTCATTGAGTAAATGAAGACAGAGAGGAAGAAATTATCTAAGAAGAGGAAAAACCAAGATTGATAAAAAGAGATGAAGGAGTAAATTAATTTTACTTTAAGATAAGGAATAGTTCTATGAAGAAGGCAAATGAAATGACAGCTGGGAAAAGGCATACAGGAAACTACATGCACAAATTGCAAATTATAGGTTTCAATGAGTTTTCCTAATTTCCTGACTTCAAGGAGAGAAGGGGGTGAAAAATGTAGGTGGGTTCGAAGCTAGAATAAGAATAAAGACACAGGGATTTAGATGAGCTCAAAACCACTGAAGATTTTTGAGAAATCAGTTGAAAATTACTGTAAATTATTACCTTGTGAAATCTCTTATCTGTGAAAAATTAGTGGTGGTTGTATATGAATAAAATAGTCAAAATATCTTCATGCTGGCAGCCTCATAAGAAATGGCAAAAAACCAAACAGCTGTAAAACAGTCTTAACTGACTTCTTCTAAGGGGATGTTTTCTCAAGGTCAGTCAAGCAAGTAATTTATTGTGAATTACCCATCAGGCCTTAAAATCTCTTTCTTTATCCTTTTGAAATTTGTGAAAACAAAATTTGTGCAAAAGTTGTTTAGCAAGCTGTATTTAAGAGTATTTGTTTGGTAACCCACCTAATGCCAGAGCTATGTTGTATGACACTTTAAATCTTCAACAGTCAAGGCTTGAAAAGTAAGCATCATTGACCAATTTTACTTTTCGTTTAGTATTATTCTTGCTAAGACCATACTCTTAGAAGAAGTGACATTCAGCAGGTTAATTAATAGGTAAATGTGTACTTTCTGCCAGTGATAGTGTTAGACAATCATCTTTGTTTTTTAAAACAAAATGATTTATTATCAAATTCTTTGTAGAGGCCATAAGACAGAGAAAAAGAAAGAAGAACCTGGTTTGATGAAAAAGAAAAAGTAACAGACCCTAACTCTGCAGCTGTGCTATCCTCTCCTGTTCTGTGTAAGACCAATCTTCAACTAGAGATTTTGCAAGAGATGCAAAGCCCTAATCTCAATGTACTTAGTCTTCATAAAACCATTGGGCATAGTGCCATATGGTAAACTGATATGACTTGAGAGAAAGAACTACAAAATTGCTAAAAAAAACCCTAAAAAACCCCTTTAACATTTACATTCATAAAAGCTGTAGCAGATTAGCAGTGGAGGCTCTCAAAGAGGCTCTCAAGATCAGTTTAATCTAGTATTTTCATTAACAACTTTGGCACAAAACATTGGTGTGGACTCCTAAATCTTGCTGTGGACTCCTAAACCTTGCTGTGGACAAGAAACTGGAAGATACTATCAATAGAGAAGTAAAGACACTATTCAAAAACCTATGTGAGCTTGAAAATGGAAATAATGAAATGAGTTCAAATTCATCAAGAATTCTAAGTTTATACTCTTAGAAGCAAATACAAAATATCAGTCAGGAGTTCATGGACAGAACATGACAGAGATCAGAATGTAAGACTCAGTTGCAGGATGCCTGAGAACTTCCAGTGTGCAGCAGCAGCACCAGTAGCCACCCCCAGAGGTGGTGGCTGTACCAATTAGCTGAACAGGAGCAGAGCCCGGCCTGGTGTGGTGTCCATGTCATTCAGTGTTGCACATCTATTGGCTCTGGTTTGGCCAATGAAAATTTGCACCACCTCTTGCAATGCTCAGGGAAATCTCTGCAGGCCTATGCAGGTTGCTCCCTGAGTCTACTTCCATGGGCAATATTGAGAGATTCATCCCATCCTGGAAGAGAAGAGTGTGCGAATACAAGCTCCACTCTGATACCTGTACTGATGAAAAGAGCAGGGGATCTGGACCATTTTATTTCTCAGTAGAGTCTTGGCCATTTCCAGTGACAACAGGAAAAGTTTGTCTCGTTGCAGAAGGCACTGATGTCAATTCCTCAGCTAAAGTACATAGACTTCTGGTTCCTCCAGTCTAAGCTGAGGTAGGTGCTGGGATAATTAAGAGAATAGAAAGTCCATCTTACAAAGGAAAATCAGAAGAACAGTTTGTTCAGCCTAGCCTCTCAAAACCTGTGATCAGCTATAACTCTTGTCTATAAATATCTATAGGTAAATGCAAAGAATGAGATTAGTGAGCTGCAGGGGTCAACTCATGCATTTAGGCTAAAAATCAGAAGGATGTTTTAAGCTATAAGAAGAGCAAGGTTCAGTAACAGCTTTCTGAAATGCTGCCAGAGTGACAGAAAACCAAATTTCCAACACTGCTGATCTTGTGGATTCCTCTTCCCTTGGATTCAATCTCAAAGCCTGGGAATACTCAAATACCAAATCAAAGCTGCCTTCCAAGCAGTAGTTTACTGACGGCATCTGGGTAAAAGTAAGGAGGTGATGACTACAAAAATCTCAAAAATAGGGGCCTATAGTTTATAACTTTGTTTCTTGGTCTTGATGAAAATATACTGATCATCCAAGAAAGACATGAATCTTCTCTGGGGCATCTCCAAAACTGTTCAATGAACTCCCACTGTAATTAAAAACCAACCTCAGCCATAACTAATTTCTGCTTCAGTGTCCCAAATATGAAGCAGACTTTTAGAGTCAGAGAATAGAATGTATTCATTTCCTCAGTATTAAAAAAGTAACCCATAATTTATTATGTACATAAATCTTCCATGAAAGAATGAATCAAGAAAAAGAGAGAAATATCACTTTATGATATTGCAATACTGAAAGAGGTTTAGTGTAACTGTGAATAGCTGGGTAAAGAAACCATGATAGAGTAGTTGTGTCTGATCTACTCTTTGTACTCCAAATAATAGTGAAAATCATAAGAGAGGGGCGATCAAAATTGAAAATTTCAGAGATAGAATCAAATAATATATCAGTAAATCTCTATGTAAAAACTAGGCAGGTTCTCTGCATAACCAGTATAGTCAGTGAGGGAAGATTTCTTCTGTTTTCCCTTTGCATAGTTCTCTTATATAAAAATAAATAAGTAATTCAGAGATGACAGTGGGCTCTGTAAGTTATGTTTTGTCAAATATACCCTGTTGCAGAGCATCTTTCTCAATAACTGAATAAATAAATAAATCCTTAGCAAGAAGGAAATTAATAGAGATGAAATCTGGCTATTTCATTTTAATTGAAATTATTATATTTTGGTGAATCCATATGAAACAAGCATATAAAAAGGGCACAGAATAAAAAAAAAGGAAGACACTTTTGGATTCTGAGGAAAACGGAAGGAACAAGGATCAGTGAAAGACAACAGTGCCACCATTATGACAAAGGTAAGGAAATGTCTTCAGGGATCAATTTACCATGATTTTATAGAAACCAACACAGTATTGAATGTGTACATCAGTTAAGAACCCCACCATTGATACCAAAACAGTGGCCAAAGACAACTGGTTTTTTTTTTGTTTGCTTCCAGATTAGTAGAGAATGAAGAAGCTCTCTCAGTATGATATTTTACTGAAGAAGGAGTAACTGAAGTAGCAAAGGTTTCCTTCCAAACAACAATAGCATGGCTTGACATAGATTTCTTGACAAAGCTCCTCAGTATGTACACAAAATAAATTAAAAATAATTTCAAGGTCATAAAAAACCCCCTCAGATGAAAAATGAAATTCATTATTTTCTTCCTATGAGTTAACTTGTTACACTGGTAAGGAAATCAAATGAAAAATCAGACTACTCCACTTTTAGAAGCTGGAGTTATTTTAAGAATATTATTTACTCATTTTGTGGGGTGCAGAGCTGCGATTGCATAAAAAGAAATTGGGAAGGTTCTGATAACCTTCTAACTGAACTTCAGCCGAGTTTTCAGCAAACAATGACTAATGTTTTCTATGACATGTAGACTTTCCTGCAAGACTGAGACAAAGTACATTCAATAAGCAGCATGCTTCACTTCATTATCTCATGACTGAGTTTTCTCAAGTACTCTCAGAGGGTGAAAAAGCTAATTCTTTAAATGTCCTTTAAAAAGTTCATGCACTCACATATCTTCACACAAATACACTACTGCACACACAGCTCCTTACCTGGACACTGTGAAAACTGCACAGTTTTAATTTTTATCCATTAGGATTTTGATAAAAGAAATCAGGATTTTATGATGCTCAGCTGTTAGTTATATTCTTCAAAAGAATAAAGCCCCAAATGAATATGGGTTTACTCTAAATAAAGTTTTAAAAGTAAATATGTAAAATTGATACCTTAAGGTTACCAGTTAAAAAAGATATATAACAATAGAGATAAAGCTAATAAAGCTAGAAGAGACAGGAAAAACCTTGAGGGAAATAACAAGCTAGATTAAACCTTGAAGGAAAACTGACTCTGAATTTCACATAAAGTGCAATGTACAAATATGTCTATTTTGGGCTTTTCTGGTCTTGCAATTTACTCTAGATGAGATATGCTGCAAGCCCTAACTTCTATGAACATTATATTAAATTGGAGGGTATTGATACACACTCAAAATGGTATGAGCACCATATCTTGCAGGCACAAATGCAAGCTTAATCATCAGCAGACCGTGGATAACTCTTGATTCTATAAATTTTAACAGGTATGTAATTGTGCCATCCCTATAAGCATCTGAAGTCATGCTTTCATTTTAAACAATGTAAATCCCCACAACATTATTCTAACCTTATTATCTCGTCTGCCTGTTTGTTTTCCATCACTTTCACAACTGCAAGCTTCCCATTACTCAAGCACAGAAGTGATAGCTTTTGAATGGTGATAAATACCCTTGTGGTACTTTTCATGGAAATGATATACCCAAGTGTACTTTGCCTGCACATAATGGACTGCTTGATGATAATCATCTGCTACTAATACAGCACTCTCCACTTGAATGAAACTTTGTGAATAATAAGTGGGACAAATTCCCTACCTCAAAGATTGACTATTTGAAAGGAGAAAGACAATACCCATTTCTTACAACCCAAAGAAGGAAAAGAATAATCAGTTGAAAGGCTTGCAGTTCAGCGATTTAAGAAATAGCATTGTTCCTTCCAGTATCTGTTGTTCTGGACACCAAAAGGGAAAAATATTGTCAACTCCTACAGTGGTAATCCCTTATGTGAAAATTCTGATTAAGAAATAGTCAAGATTTCATAGAATTTTTATTTTTATCCTATTCCAGTATTTGTGTTGTTTACTGCAGGTTTAGTCCCATTTATTTCAATGAAAATTCTCAACAGAAAGATCTGGAACAATTGCATTGCTCACAGTAAGGCTGTCAGAGTCCCCTTTGTAATTATTGCAGCAGCTCAGAAGCACTTGTACACAGAACTTTAGCTGAATACAGAAAGGATTTTTAGTACTCTCTTAATAGATCACAGAAATAGTTTTACGCTTGCAGGTGTCAGAACTATTTGTCCTTTTGACTACTTACTGCTCCAGATTTGTAGGTGATCAGTCAACAACACATCATCAGGATATCATATAATCACAAAAGGCAGGAGAAGAGAGAAAGCAGAGGCGGTGAGAGTGATTATCTTTGTCAAGGGCAGTGGTGAAATCAAGAAGGATAAGCTAGAGGCACACACCTTAAATTGATCAAGGAGTAGCTCTTTAGGAGCCTTGCTTATTATTGCTCCTGAGGTAGGCAGAGGACAGAAGGCAAACAAGACTGACTTGAGGAGACAGATGCAGGGGAAGTCTGTGCAGCGCACAGGTTTTGGAGAAAAATGAAAGGAAACAAAAGAGGAAAAATGAAACCTGAAACTCAGGTGGGAGCTAGAGAAGTTTTGTTAATATAAGATACCACAAGAGCATGTTTTTAGGCAGTGCATATTTATAGACTGAGAGAAAGGTAAGAGCCTCCAAAATATGTGGGAGAGGAGGAAACTGAAGGGACAGATGAGATCCCTGAGAGTAAGATTCAAGGGGAGCATCCTATTCTGACAATGTGGTCAGCAGTGGCAGATAAGAAGAGTAGGAGGGAAAAAGAAGAAAGGTTCAAAGATGATTTGTTGCACTTCAAAATAGAAAGAGGCATCAGAAATATTCATATAAATTTCCTATGAAGACATCAGTTTTATGACCTCAGTGGGAGGGAAGGAGAGCAGACCCTTTCCTATTATGTTTTTATGTTTGTGGTTTTGTTATTTTTATTATTCTAATGTGTAATTGTAGTGCCTTAGAAGGGTGACGTTAATTGGGAAAGGGATATGGAAAGGTTTCCCTGAATACATTGCCAGTTTGTTGACTAGAAGTTCCCAACGCCAGGGAGGAAATAATCAAGAAAACATACTCAGCAAATGGTAGCAGCCTTGTACCCTTGAGATTCTGCAACAGTGCAAAAAACCAAACTGCAATTCCAGGGAAATACATGCATTAATATTAAAACAAAATAAAATTTAAAAAAAACCCACCCAAAACATAAAAACTGGAATTTAAAACACCACTTACTAAATGTTCTGGTTGTTTCTAATAAAAATCCCTTTTGTTGGCTCCCTGATTTCAGAAAAGTGAGACCTCTTAGAAAAGTCTCTGCTGTAACAGGGAACCTGAAATGACCACCTTTCATCAGAAGAAATGGATCTGTTTTCATGTCTACAGCTAAGGCAATTATATCCAAAGGAAGTAAGGATTTGGAACACACATCTCAAAGGGCCTGGCTGTCAGCAGGGCACAAGCTGAATATTTCCCAAGGCCCAGATCCTGTCCATGACTTCCATGTGCAAGATCAGAATTTACTGCTTAATGATAATTTTCTCTTTCTCAGAATAAGTCAGAAAAATATATCTCTGTACCTTGTATTCCTGCCTGTGAGGAAGAGAAAGTTTTTTCACTTATATTTAGAAATTTTGTCAAGGGGAAAAGAAATGCATATTGAAAAAAACCAAATAATTTCAAAACTTCACAGTAATAAAACCAATCCATTAAAAGGAAACTTTTGATTCAATAATAAAATGAATGTTCTACAATGCACAATTAGTTCTAATTCCAACTTTGATATTAACATGTAATTGACTTCATTTGCAATAACAATGCTTTCCACTGCTTTTTTGGAGAGAGTCTTCATCTGTAGTCTTATATTAAAAAAATATTGGTTATGGTCTTTTAATCAATGTCCTTAGGGATGTTAATTAAAATGGAATGAAGAGTGGTGGGAACTCATTAAAAGAACATCTAAACTGGGTATGAAAGATTTGCATACAGTTCATACAGTGACGCTTGTACACCAGGTAAAGTTTCGCAGAAACAGTTGAAATAAGGGATCTAGGCATCAAAGGCATCTAGGATGGTGCTTGGTCCCTTTCCTACTGAGATTTAAAAACAGTTTTGATAAGAAGACACTTCATGGAAATGCAGACACTTTCACCTAAAGACTATGTGAAGAGAAGGAGTCTTTCCTAGCTACTGTATAACACAATATGGAAGGCACTGGAGAACTTTCTAGGGGCCAGTCGTAACTTCATCTGGCTAAGAGTTTTCCTGAATTGTTTCTATTTTGTAACAGAAATACCTGTAAAATATTTTAAAAACAAAACAAAACAAACAAACACACACACACACACACAAAACAACAACAACAAAACAAAACCACAAAACAAAAAAACCCAAACAAAAAAAACCGACCAAACCAAACCAAAACCCACAAAAAAACCCCACAAAAAACAGAACCCTGCAGGACTGACTTAAGGTACATATGACTGTCATCAGTGCCAGTTAAGGACTCCTGCTGCTGGACAAAGCAAAGGCACCATGCAGCATGGCATGGATCCCTGGACAGCACAGTCATAGTCACTTCTGCCAAAGGTATGTTGTACCACTACAGTGGCCTTCCTGGGAAAGCTCAGGTTGCAGCTGGGAAGAAGACACAAGACTTCTGCCTATGTACATCTGTGCCAAGGCCACCAAGAGTACCACAGGCAGCAGAGTCTAAGGTCCCAGGAGCTCCGTGCAGCTTGGGGAGCATTAGTTCCTCCTTCTGAACCTCACAGTAATCATCTGGGTACATCCATGTACATACACACCTCCCCCTAAAGGACATCCAGAATAACTACCCAGAATAACTCTTCTCATCAGTCAATCATCAGTAGTAAAGAAATCTTTAGTGAAATGGAAAACAAGTAATATATTAACACAAAACTAGATTAGGAGTTATTTAAAGACTGTCATTACCACTTCATGCCAAATGGGAAACACAGTGAGTGTACAGGTGAGATTCTGCCACCTGTCAGAAACAGGTCATATGAAAATCTTCATTTTAGCATTGTTCCTTTGGAAGCATTTATAAAGCCTGAGACACTGGACTTTAATTTTGGATTTTTTTTTCTTTCTGTCCATTACAACCTGTAGAGGCCAAGTAAAAATAGGTGACATGAAACATTAAAATGTTTCAAGGGCCAGGGAAACAACAACCTCCACAAAACATTGCCATGTGATAACAAACAGACATATTCAATGCATTTTATTTGACAGAAGTTGTGACAGCAGTGAAATTCAAAAATTGAAACAACTTCCAGGAAATTGGAAAATAAAGTACCACATATAAAATGTCATCCCACAGATGTCTAGCTATAATAATGGCCAGTCTTCGCGAGCGAAGATCCGGGGAAGGTCTTTCCACCTTCCAGCCTGCGCATTGGATTTTTTAGGTGAGACACAGTGTGCGCGGAACTGAGCCCACCCTTTAATCCTAAGGTTCATCTGCCGGGGCCAAGCAAGCTTGGACAGTGGCAGCGAGGTCCTTAGGACGTAGGTGGGTTGCCTTTAAGGGCTAACGAGCCCCACCTGCCCGGGAGTGGCCCTGACCGGGAATCGAACCCGGGTCTCGGCGGTGACAGCGCCGCGCCTTTACCACTAGACCACCAGGGGCTCCTGTCTAGCTATATGGTACTACAAACTGAGTACTTCCTTCTAGTTTAGCTGGAAGGCAGACAGAATGCAAAAGATGAAAAGCAACAGTGACATGAAGGTTAACACCATGTCAAAACAGAGGTACCTCAGCATAATGTGTCAAAATGAGGAATTTGTCCTTGGGAAAACAGAATGACCTAATTTTATACAAATATATTTATATAATTTGAGATTTCTTTGTATATATTTATACACACAGGCATGCACACAAAATGACTTTAAATGCATGCACACTGCTGAATAAATATACCACATCTGTGAGCACACCATATGATCTCAATCAAGCACTTCAAACAGCCCAGAGGGATGTGAACATCATTGGAAAGCTGAAGTCACACGCTTTTCTTTCAAAGTTCCCTAGAAAATACAAACATGGGGTATGTTACATAAGAAATTCAAATATAAGTGCATCTAAAAAATCTGCTTTTTGATCAAGATTGCAGATTTTCAGCAGAAGTCATCAGAGAGGCCCTTGGTGGTGCACATGGCCCCTTCCACGGGCTGGTAGAGGGATGCTCCCCTCTCCAGGGCTCAGCCAGCCAGGGTGCTGGTGGGCTCTTTGCCTCCTGCACCAGGGCACTGTCACAGTTATTTTGGCTCTGTGTCCCCTACAGCTCTGAATACTCTTCTCTTTGCATTTCTGACTCCACAAGTGCCAAGATTAAATATATATTGTAGTTAACAGGCTTTTTGCTTAAAGTCTTGCTATCACTTGTATTTATAGTTTAATTCATCAACAGATTCTTGCTTCAGCGTTCTCGTTTTAAAGGAAGCTTCTTACTGGGGAAAAGAGATCACAGATAGAGCAATGAGTTTTGTAAGGATGTTCCAAAACATCATTACTGGGGAAAAACAAAACCATCTCTGTGTTTCCTTATGCATGTTTCATTAGCACTAGTTCACTGGGGCTCACAAAGCTTTCAGACATGGAAATAAAAGACTTTCTTACTGAAATCATTGTCTCAGGTTCTTCTTAATTCTGGGAAATTGGAACACACATGACTAAGCAAATAAAGGTCTTGAAGAGCTTTAAGTACGTGCTGTGGAGCTACCCAGGACTGGGTTATTTTTCTGAGCTGAAGGCTGGAAGCCGAGTTTGCAAGGAATATTTGAGCTTGTAAGATGATTACAGGTGACTGTGCAGATTTATGAAAGGGCCAAAAATGGAGTTAAGTACCTTATTTCCCCTGACATTCAATGTTTTTAGGCACTTCTTTCCTTATGAGATGCTACAATTTAATTTACCCATTAGCTATATTTTTTTCAGAGTATTAAAGTAAAACACTTTGTTTCAGTAATACTTCTAATTAAATTTTGTTGACTGAATTATGTTGCACATATTAAGTTTAAAAAAAAAAAAATCCAAGAGCATGATATTGCATCTGTCTTTGCCACTTTCAGGTCCCCCGTCCTTAAGCAGAAAGAAACATTTTTATATTCCTGGAGTAAAAATCCTAAACAGCTTGTTCCCCTGTAAAATGGCAACTCCTGTGAAAAGTAGAAGCAACATATATTTTTGTAAATAAAAGACTCTGAGCTCTGCTCCTCAATGAACTGCCCATTACAAACTGTCAGCTAACTATAAATCGATCAGCATCTTATGCATCCATACCATAGACTTTTCCCACAACCTCTGGGAAAGTGCCTTCTTCCCTAACCCCTTAACAAATAAAACAGATTTCTACCAGGTAGCAGTAAAATTTTTATGCTTGTTTAAAATCTTATTGTTCTTGGGAAAACACAGGATTCTGATCATCTCAGTGATCCATCTCACCCACTATCTCACCTCCAGCCCTTGCCAGTACCTGAAGGGAGCATAATGAAGCTGTTTTTAAAAGGGTGCTTGTTATTAGACTGCAGTGTGCCTGGTATGCCATTTCCAAGGAAGCAAACAGGCTCTTCATCTTATTCAAGTTACAGACCAGGGAAGACACAGCCATTATTTCGAACCTGCAGAATTTCATGAGTTAAGAAACAAAATGTTTGAGTAGGCCAAAATATGATTGAATGAAAGAGTGCAGATCCTTGCTGCACTGAGATCAATTGAGTTACAGTGATCTGAGAATATGCTTCAAACCACTAAACTTGGAAGCTTCAAAAGGGATTCTCCTTTTCTCTTTGTTAGTTTTTAAACATAGACAGCCATCTAATAAACTACTAACATTTTAGATTAAGTTCTTAAGTAGGTTGTCAACTATGATTTACTATTATTCTCAGGAAGATGCTAAAAATATTTTGAAAACAGACAGAAACTTGTAGGAAAGCATTCACATTAGGAGGTTGCAGCAATATATTAAGATTTATTTTTTTTATATAGAAAAATATCCTCAATATATTTCTATATTCTTTATTGAGCATCCATTCCATAATACAGATAAGACATCTGTCAGGGACACATTCAGATTTCATGTATGGTTTGATTATGAAGATTAAATTGTTGTTCTGCAACAATATTAAAAAAAAAAAGAAAAAATGCACATATTTAAAAGCCTTTTATATTCTGACATGTGGCATGAATTTAAGCTTTCAGAATAGTAGAATCTGCCCAGAACATGCATTTCTTGAGCCATAGAAGAAAATATTAAATAATACAAAGATTGTTTAAGTAATTCCAAGACCCTAAAACTTTGCTAGCTCTCCCTTGAATCTCTGCGGAGGCTGCAACTTGAATCAGATAAACTAGACTAAAGCAGCACTGGAAGTAGAAACTCTTCCTTTCCTCTTCTCCTGTCTCAATTCCCATGAAAAAGTATAGAAAGATAAGATATGCAAAGAGAATGGCGGGAGCATCCTCCTGCCCATCCCTAGTTGTTGAGTGGTCTCAACACCCTTGGACAGAGATGAAATATGGACAGAGAACAATTGCTCCTATCAGGATGAGAAGAATGTCAATGCAGCTCAAAGCTATGCACTTGATGGTTTTGAGTAAAACTTAAATTCCAAAAAAAAATAAAAAAGCCCAAACAAGAAAACTAGTTATTCAGGTTTTTGAAAGCTGGTGAAGACATTTTCAGAAGGGATACTACAATGACTGGTGATGGTTTCCATGTGAGAATTACCACGAGCAACTGGTAACTGACCCATATCTTCATTAACATGATACAGTTGCAACAATACAGACAAGGGCCCAGGATGGTTGGTCAGAACTGTCCTGACTGCTGCATTTTGTAGACAGGGATAAGAAGCTGAATAGCCCCCCTGTAATCAAGGAGAAAACAGTTAGCAACCTGCTGAGCCACTTGGATCCTCACAAGTCCACAGGACCAGATGGGATCCACCCAAGGGTGATGAGGGAGCTGGTGGAAGAGCTTGCCAAGCCACTTTCCATCGTTTACCAACAGTCCTGGCTCACTGGGGAGGTCCCAGATGATTGGAAGTTGGTGAATGCCATGCCAATCCACAAAAAGGGCCAGAAGGAGGACCCAGGAAAGTATAGATCATCCTAGGTGCAATCACACAGCACCTACAGGATGGACAAGGGATCAGACCCAGCCAGCACAGGTTTAGGAAGGGCAGGTCCTGTCTGACCAACATGATCTCCTTTTATGATCAGGTGACCTGCCTGGTGGATGAGGGGAAGGCTGTGGATGTGTCTATCTGGACTTCAGCAAAGCCTTTGACATCATGTCCCACAGCACACTCCTGGAAAAGATGGCAGCCCATGGCTTGGACAGGGGCACTCTGTGCTGGGTTAGGAACTGGCTGGAGGACTGGGCCAGAGAGTGCTGGTGAACAGGGCTGCATCCAGCTGGTGGCCGGTCATCAGTGGTGTCCCCCAGGGATCAGTGTTGGGCCCAGTTCTGTTTGGTATTTTATTGATGATTTAGATGAAGGCATTGAGTCCACCATTAGTAAATGTGCATATGATACCAAGTGGGGGGGAGTGTTGGTCAGCTGGAAGGCAGGAGGGCTCTGCAGAGGGACCTGGAGAGGCTGGAGAGTTGGGCTGATTCCAGTGGGATGAGGTTCAACAAGGCCAAGTGCTGGGTCCTGCACTTTGGCCACAACAACCCCCTGCAGCGCTACAGGCTGGGGACAGAGTGGCTGGAGAGCAGCCAGGCAGAAAGGGACCTTGGGGTTTGGATTGACAGGAAGCTGAAAATGAGCCAGCAGTGTGTCCAGGCGGCCAAGAAGGCCAATGGCACCCTGGCCTGCATCAGGAACAGTGTGGCCAGCAGGAGCAGGGCAGTGATCCTTCCCCTGTACTCAGCACTGGTGAGGCCACACCTGGAGTGCTGTGTCCAGTTCTGGGCCCCTCAGTTCAGGAGAGACATTGAGGGGCTGGAGCAGGTCTAGAGAAGAGCAACAAGGATGGTGAAAGGACTTGAGCACAAGTCCTATGAGGAGAGGCTGAGGGAGCTAGGGTTGTTTAGTCTGGAGAAGAGGAGGCTCAGGGGAGACCTCATCACTCTCTACAACTCCCTGAAAGGAGGTTTTAGCCAGGTGAGGGTTGATCTCTTCTCCCAGGCAGCTATCAATAAGACAAGAGGGCACAGTTTCAAACTCTGCCAGGGGAGATTTAGGTTAGATATTAGGAAGAAATTCTTTACAGAGAGGGTCATCAGGCATTGGAATAGTCTGCCCAGGGAGGAGGTAGATTCTCCATCCTTGGAAGTATTTAAGAAGAGACTGGATGTGGCACTTAGTGCCATGGTCTAGTAACTGTGGTGGTAGTGGATCAAGGGTTGGACTTGATGATTTCAGAAGTCTTTTCCAACCTGGCTGATTCTATGATTCTATGATCCCAAATCTGACCTCTTTAGGCAACTCTGTGGCATATACATGGTGTACATGTACATATACAATGCATCATGAATGTGCATCCACCATTACCCTAGTTCAAGTCATTACTCAAAACGAGAATCTATGAACACATCCAGCTTACACTACCAAGCCTTCAGCCACTAAAGCTACACATTGAGATCCTGAACTACCTGAGTAAGATGTTTAGGCTCTTTTTATCATTAACTGTCTGGTCTCATAGGAGAAGAAAACCACAGTGCTTGCTGGGCTAAATCAGATAGCCATATATGATTCCATGATGAAATAAATTACGGTCTCACCAAAACTGAGATCAGAACTGAGCCAAACAAACTTGTGCTTGTGCTGTAGCTAGAGCTATCAAGAAAACCTAGTAGCAAATTTTAGACAGAAATATTTAATAAGGTAATTTCTCAGCTGCAGTAGCCTATGGTTTCATGGTTCATTTCCAAGATTAACTATTTAGTCAAGAAGTGAGCTGGTTTTGCAGCTTTTCTTTTTTCCCCCAAATTAAGTGATGTGCTGGCATTCACCTATGAAAGCACTTTGAAGCCTTGTGAAGACTTATGGTGATTTTCTGCAAAAAGTTGGGAAAGGCTGTTGTGATTCCTTGGGAGTTATTAATGTCTTTGGGAAATGAACACTTAATGTGCATGTGTGTGTTTGTGTGTGTATATATAAATATATACATACAAGTCCTTATTCCTGAATGGAGGCACTGGATTCAAGAATAACCTGTCATTTTCTTAATTGTTAACTGAATGGAGTTATACAGTAACAGCTGCATTTCTGTGTTAGATCAAGTGGTAGAAGTCTTACAAATAAATGAATATTTTCAGCCAAGATTTTTAAAAATTGTGCTATTTCAGACATCTTACAGTGGAAGAATATTTTCTTCTCATTGTAAATAAGGTATTCTTTAAATTACTCAGACTAATCATCCCAAAAAAATGAAGGATTTAAGACCTGTGGCTACTTTCAAGAATGGTCTACATAAATTACATGAACATTTTATTTTGCCTAGGTACAATATCTCCTTCCAGTTTTGAATGCCAGTTTATTATTTTAAGAAAGTGTTAAAGGTACCTTAGCTGGTGGAAAAGGTGCTGCCCACTCTACAAATGCACTTCTTGGAGACGGAATTAGAACCACAGTGGGTCAGTACTGCCAACAAAATTTAAAATTTCCTTCCTCAAAAAGAATTTCAGTGTACATATCACCCTCTTCCATGCGCTATAGACACATATTTTCACAGAATGGCAGCCTCCATCTGGAATAAATGGTAGTAAGAGAATCCTGTCTTAGGAGACCTCTGAGGGAGCTATGTATCCCCAGACTAACCAAACCTAACAATTTAGAGTTTAAAAATGCATAGCATCTTGAACAGAAGCAAGTAGCAGATGGGAAACCATAATGAATCATAAGGGTAGCAAACCATTGCAACTGCCAGAAGGAGGTAAGCAACTATAACAACAGCCTAATTTGTTTTCCTTATATCAAGCCTTAAAAGTAAGCTGAGTCAAGAAAACCAGACAAACCCAAATGAACTAAAGTACTGCAGAATTATATTTCAAAGAGAGCCTACATCTTGAAGGAACAATCTCAGATTTTGAAGGGAGAATAATTTTCTGTTCATTTCTTAGCCTGCTCTTTTCAAATGGGTTTTCACAATCCACAGGGAATAACAAATCAATAAGAGAAATAATAGAAAACCTGAAATTATATAAAGATGATAGAAACAATAAGAATAGATAATAGAAAACCCCTAAATCCATAGCAAATAGGTTGTAAAACTCAATTCAACAGGCAGCTGATCAAAGTGAACTTTTCTGGTATTGACTTAACCAAATAGAGAAATAGAAACTTGTTTCTTGTATACGGCCTAACATGGTTAAAAACAAACAAACAAACAAAACACCATAAACAAAAATCCTATGTTTTTTCTCATTTGGTGAAGCAATTTTAGTTGAAAGACCTTGAAGGCTTCTTTTTCTAGTTTGCCTTCATAATATTTGAAAGTAGCACTATTTTTTCAGATCATTTCATAACCCTGAAAGAGACTAGGAAGTCCCTTCTTCAAGTTAGTTAGTGATGTCCTGGTCATGACTGATCATGACCAATGTTTCACACCCATCTTCTCTTCAAATTCTCGGAAAGGGCTTGAACTATTTTCAAGATTACTGAATAATGATAATTTATTTTATTAAAATCCATTAAAAGGAATTTTGCTCTGACTTACCTTCCATTGTAGGCTACTGAGTCAGTAGAAATGCAGTGTCTAAACTGGGAAAGAGTTTGACACTTAAATTTAGTGCAAAGGAGAAGAAATACAGTGTCTCACATTTGTTCTCAAAGGCAATTGAAATCTGATGTTCATACTAGCTTCTTCCATACAGAGAGGCAGTATGATACAAGCGACATACTTATCTTCTGGGAGTTTAACCCATTTTACAGTCCTCAGCCTGGATTATTTGTTGTAATTTAGAAGTATGTATTCTGTACCTAATAAACCATTTAATTAAAATAATTATTGTATTATTCAACTAAAATTGGAGTGATTATAGTATGTAGATTCCTGCACTGAACTCATTCCCTCTGTAAGAGTTTCACAGAGTAATGTCATTTGAAGTAATCACATTTTAGTGTAATAGTTCAGTAACCATAAATTATTTAAAACTACATTAAATGAATTAAAGTGATAGAAGCCAATCTTCACCAAAAGGGGAGGGTATTATTTTCAAGGTGGAAACAGCAAGTTACAGAATCACAGAATATCCTGAGCTAGAAGGGACCCACAAGGATTATCAAGTCCAACTCCTGGGCCTGCACAGGACCATCTCTGAGAGTCACACCATGTGCCTGAGGCATTGTCCAAACACTTCTTGAACTCCGTCAGGCTTGATGCTGTGACCATTTCCCTGGGGAGCCTGTTCCAAAGCCCAGTGACCCCCTGGATGACGAACCTTCTAAAATATCCAACCTAAACCTCCCCTGATGTATCTTTAGGCCATTCTCTTGGGTCCTGTCACTGGTCACCAAGAGAAGAGATCGTCTGCCCCTTCTCTTCCTTTCATAAGAAAGTTGTAGACTGCGATGGGGACCCTTACAAATGGATGTGCCTGTAATTTGAGCAAATAAGACTGAATAATAACCTGAGCTAAAAAATTTCCCTTCCCATACATTTATTTTAAAAATACCTGAAACAGTCAGGAGGGTGGAGATCACACAACCTGAAAGCAATTATCAAGAACAGAAAACATAAGCATGCTTTTGTTTCATTGTACATGATTCAGTCCTGAAAAGTCCTTTGTTCTCTGAAATGTTAAAACCACAAGCATCAACAATCATTAATTCTGAAGCACCATTCAGATATACTTTTGTCAAAGACAGAGCTTTAACTCTGAAAATAATATATATTGAATACTAAATGGATTCTACCAGAGCAGAAGGAACCTGTCAAAGTTTTCTTTAAGAACCACTGCTTTCAAACTACTTCTCCCTCTGTTTCAAGGTTCCCCAAGTTTCATTAAGGCTGATACTGCTGCCTCAACACTTCAGTTTCATTTTTTTGTTGGCCAACAGCAACAACCAAGAATGCTGAGGAATCACAGTACTCCAAAACATCTACAGCACTGCAGAATTAGAGAGAGAGAACTTAACTGAAAAAAGTAGTGTTTCCATGAAATATATCCAGCAGTGTGACCCATATCTGATATACCCCTTCTCCACAGAGAAGCAAACATATCTAGAGACAGAATATCCTCAGGTAAACAGGCTAGCTCCTGGACTAAGAGAAATCTCTGAACTCAAATCAGGCTTTTGAAATACAAGGTGCAAGGTTGAGGCACAGAGCAAAGTCACACATTTTTAAAGAGACCATCAATCTGGTCTGACTTTCCTCAAAACAGAGGCACAGGATTTTACTGACTGCTGAAAGGTTTGTCTTTTCTTGGTGCTGCAACACAAGAAATAACCTTTCCAGCATGGCAGTGGAGGCTTGGCTAGTAAAGGCAGAAATTGGCTTTCCCTAGCACATAGCAGTTACAGCTATTTACAGCTGCTACAAGAATAGAGATTTGTGCATTTCCTTGGCACTGGTCCAACATTAGTGTATTTATTTGACATATCAAAATTGGAAACATTATTACAGACTTTAGAGAGAGACTATGAATATTTTTGAGGCATCCTTCATAGGCTGGCTCCCATAAAAAACACAGTCCAAAAACGACCAAGCAAACAAAAGGACAGCCTCTAAACCCTTCACTCTATGATTCTGTCCTTCATATCACCAGACTTCTTCTTCTGCTTGGCATTAGAATTATTTGTTAAATCTCAAGTAAAAATGACACACTGAAAGAGAAGGTTCATAAATGAAGAAGCAGTGACATAAAAACCACAATAAAAAAATAGAAATTAACAGCATGGTGTTAAAAGGAAAATATCCTCATTTTGGGTGTTGGCCAACAGAAGTCAATCTTATTATATCAAAGACAAATTTGGCTTATTACAGCCTTCAGAAAGCATCTTGTTACAGGTTACCTTCATAAGAAGAGAAAATAAAAATCAGTATGTTGGAAAAGCTTTCATACTTTATCCCTCCCTCTCTGTCATCACCCACCCACCCCATACCCAATTTAATTTTTTAAGTGCCTGCCAACAATGGTTCTTAAAAAGTTCAGTTTGATTCAACTAAGT
This sequence comes from Myiozetetes cayanensis, assembly GCF_022539395.1. Lineage (NCBI taxonomy): Eukaryota > Metazoa > Chordata > Aves > Passeriformes > Tyrannidae > Myiozetetes > Myiozetetes cayanensis. Next base: position 20,778,391 of record NW_026087411.1, read on the forward strand.
GGAAGAGGATAGTTCAGAGGTTCTGGATTGTTACAACTCATCCATCTTTTTTTGTTCCTGACAGGAAAATCTTACAGCTTTTGCAAAAAGAAGTCCTCAACTAAGGATTTGCACAAAGAAAACAGCATATGACAATTCAGACTATTTTAAGTACCATCAAACAAAAGAAATGCCTAAGCCCAGAGGAAGTGATGAGGTGATAGGGAAGCATTCGACTAGGGCACCAACCCTGGTTATACATCTCATTCTCATGCTGACTTGCTATCCCCTTCTGTCAAACAGTTTAGTATATGTGCTCCAATTTCCTCACAAAATGTACATAATTTTATTTGTCTTTGAAAAGTTATTTTTTAGATATCAAAATGACCTTTCAAAAGATTGGAAGGCTTAGTCCATTAAATTAGATAATAACCTTTAACTTAGATGATGCTTTGCCCTGCTACTTGTTTCTTAGTTAATCCCATGAAAGTCACTCTAGTATCTTTATGTCTCATTTCACCAGACAAAATAATAGCAGGACTACATACAGACAGTTTTTCCTATCAGATCTCTGCCCACTACTGTCTGTAATCTGACAGAGCTGCAGGTGCTGTTTTCTGCTTGTGGGATGATGATATTAGCATGATATATTGAGAAGTATGTAACTAATTAATTGAGCATTTTACTTTGATGATATGGCTTATGTTGAGGAGGGTCCATCTGGATGAATTTAATTGCTTCTTTATTCTTGCATCCTAAGAAAAATATTTTGCAATCACCTGACTACTTGATATCAATTTTAGCATGAATACACAGCCATTAATGTTAAGGTGGTAATTCATGACCACTTGAGATGGGCAGGCCAGCTATGTCTCTTCAGGTTTTGAATAAACAGCCTTGTCTGTAGTGTGTATCTTTTCAAGTAAAGATTTTCCATACACCTGCCTATGATATTAATATAATTTATGGAATGTTTCCTGTTATGTCCCAGTACAAATTCATACACCATCATATTCATACACCATCATATTCATACAAATTTATAATATCAACAGCAGGTTCAAAATAACAGTAAATAATAATGGCCAGTCTTCGCGAGCGAAGATCCGGGGAAGGTCTTTACACCTTCCAGCCTGCGCATTGGATTTTTTAGGTGAGACACAGTGCGTGCGGAACTGAGCCCACCCTTTAATCCTAAGGTTCATCTGCCAGGGCCAAGCGAGCTTGGACGGTGACAGCGAGGTCCTTAGGACGTAGATGGGTTGCCTTTAAGGGCTAACGAGCCCCACCTGCCCGGGGAGTGTCCCTGACCAGGAATCGAACCCGGGTCTCGGCGGTGACAGTGCCACGCCCTTACCACTAGACCACCAGGGGCTCCCAAAAAAAAAATAACAGTACACAGAATATATTAGTATGCCTCTTCCATCTTGCAGGTAAGAGAAATCCATTACAATGCAGACCCAAAAGATTCACATAAAACTACCTTTTCTTTTTGGTCACAAAATGTTCACTGTTTTGTTCTTCTTAAACAGATGTAAATTTGAAATTACATTTGCTGCATTGAGAAGAAGATAAGACCAGGGCTTTGAGAACTTTTTCTCCATTATGCAAAGACATTCTTGCAGATTAAATCTGCTGTTGACAAATACAGAAGCTGACCTAAGAATGGCTGATGTCTGTTGAGAAAACTTCATGTACCCGTAGATGAGACCTGTCAACATAGCTCACATTGATAAGATCAGACAGATTTCAGAGCTGGTTTTATGATTTTTGGCTTTTTTTGGTTCTGGGGTTTTTTTTGTGTTTTGTTTTAACTATCTTTGCATTTGGAAAGCTATTCTGATCAGAATAAGAGCAATTTTAGGCAACAATAACTTTTAAAGAGTATTTTGTCTCCAAGACTAATCAACTTAGCATGTTTTCTGTAGTGTGAATGACAGTCCTCATAGCATCTTTGAACACATTTAGCATAACTGTAAGGCATAAACTCGGGATGATACCAATCACAGCGCAGAGCAAAACCAGGTATTCCAAAAAGCTTCTATATCTACCCAAGTCACAAATTGCTTTTGCATTCTCCTGGAAACTTTCTTCTGGAAAAAAATGCTTGAACTCCTAGCAGCATTGTTCAAAGTTACTACTCTTAACCCAAAAACATCTGTAAGGACCTTCCTTGATAGGCGTTATACAGATGCAGGCTCTTTTTCCTCCTCTCTTTCACCCTTACAAAAATCTACTATCCTCATCGTGGTGAGGATGGTTAGTAATGTCCCCTGAAAACACTTAATGACCATCTCCTCTTAAACAAGAATGATCCCTCAAAATGACAGAAGTTTAACTTGTATGGTTTCCAGTTGAAAATGCAGTCCTAGGTACTCAGCAAGCAATGAGGAAGACTGACTGTTAGATTGTTATCCTTAAGAAAGCAAATTAGATAAATGCAGCCTGGCATAGATCTGGTTAGGCAAGTGAACATGACATTAAGCCAGTAACCATCTCCCTTCTGTCATCACTTGAAAGGGAGAACTGTTATATTGTTATCATAGAAGGAAGTTTAGCATCCCAGTATTTTTGCCTTATACTGTGGGATACAGTAAGCTCAAGTACTTTTTCACATAAAAATGCACAAAACTCCTTCTAGATAAAGTGTTAGCCCCATTGGTAAAATGCACAGAGATCTAAAAACACCCCCAGGTACTGCAAAAGAGGGCGCCAGCATCAATAAGTAACCTCCAGGAAAGGAGAGAGCTAGCAAATCTGTAAAAACGAAAAGCATATGCTCTGAAAAGCATTTGAAAGGAATGAGTGTAGTCACCAGCAGAGAACCCAAAGTGCCCTAATTTGCATGCTGTGGTACTCCTGATCCATAAATAAGAGCAATTAAACCAGAATATTGTTACTGGATGAATATTGTTTTTCATTGGCCCAAAAATTCTGATATTTTGTATTTTAGCACAAATGTCTCTTAGATATGCAGGCTATGTATCACCTCCATTGAGATCCAGTGGTTCTCTAGGGACAAACTCACTAGTCTCCAGAGTAAAACAGAAGTATAAAAGCAAAAAAGATTTGTTATTTTGACAGGAGAGGAAGACAATAAAACAAGGATTCAGAGACCTCACAGGTCTTCAGTAAAAGGACAAATAACAAAGCATCCAAAAAAACCTCCAAGAATACTGTGCCTAGATGATTCAAGTCTTTTGCATACAGAGAGTACAAAAAAACAATGACTATATGTGATGATAACAAAAATTACTTTTCAAAAGTGTTGCCCAACATGACCAATGACTTTTCTCCTAAAGTCGAAATTGCTTCTAACCCTTCCTAAAAGTCTGGTAGGAAATGGACCCATAGGTTTTTTTAATATGTACATAACTCCCCAGTCCTTTCTCAATTCTCATGTCTCTCAGATCAATAAAACTACCACAAGACCTCCCTTATAATCCCTCCTAAGAGCTGGTTATACCTAAAGTAAACATTTCTTTATAGGTCTTCCCTTGTTCTCTTACAGAGACAGGATTTATTTTACTGTTTTTCTTTAACAATTTGTACCAACCATGCCATTCTGTACAGATTCAGATGCTGATTTTCTGCTACGCTTTTGGCTATTGCAACATCTTTTCCCTTTTCTGTGTTTCTTACTTTTCTTAGAACCCTATATTCAAATCACATTTCAGTCAAATACAATGATCAGAGAAATACATCAATTTCTCTTGATATGTTTTTAAGCACTTTCAAAATGTAGATTGTCACAGAAAATCTATATTTATTGCAAGCTTCATCTTGAAAAACTACACATTCCATCTTTGTACTACATTTTCATGAATATATATGAATGAAATAAATATGGATAGAGAGAGACACAAAAATAGTAAACTCCTTATGTTTTATTTCCTCCACTCTTCCTTTACTGAGGAAATGTTTTTGCACATTAATATTAGAAGAAGCTGTCTTTTGAGTGTAAACTTTACCAACGTGTCAGAGTTTGTAACATTATCCCCACCTGAAGACACAGAGATTAACCAAAACCACCCTGTAAAAGCAACATTTTAGATCTTCTTCCATACTGTTTTTTCCTTAGTATATTTCTGCTCCTCTCTTTCATTAATCATAAACAAACTTCATGTTTATTCCTTCACCATTTCTTTTCCAAAGGTCTCATGTTGTTCCTACAGATCTTGTCCTGTGGTTGCATTTCCATGTATCATACCACAACTGGGACTATAATTCTTAATGAACCTCACTTTTTTTTCCTCCTCATTCCTACTTTCAGATAAACCAACTTCAGTGAAAGGTGATGGGCAAACTTTTATTTTACTGTAGGTCTCATTGTTATCAGCAACTCTCTCCCTCTATCTCCACCATCCATCATTTGATAAGATCTGTTACTGAATCACCATGAATGAAATTGATGTTTTCCACAATAATTTGCAAGGAAAGATGGCTTACACAGAGCATAACTATTTTTAAAATCATAATTCAGTTTACATAGTAGTTTTTAACAGCAGGCTTTTTTCCATCCTCTTTATTTTCAGATTTCCACTTTCTATCACATGGTTACACCTCCACTGAAAATTTTTAAAATGCAATACTATAAACACCCACAGTCAACCACAACAATAAAGACCTGTTTTCCAAGTCTCTATGCAGCTGAAGACTACTGATAGCTGCCTGATGAAAGAGATTAAGTTTACTGAAGTCCATTTTTTAACTCCAGGAAATTTGCTTTCAAACAATGAACCTTTAAAAATTCATTACAATGTGGTGTTTTCAAAGGTATTAAGGAAGTAGTAGTTGTCTCTCCCTTGCCTCCCTGGTGCATATCTTTAACAACTTCTCATTGTGTTAAATTCTGATTGGTTTAATATCAAGAGCATACCTGTCTCAGATATCTGGCCCCTGAGTCATCTTCCAGAAGTCACTCCAGATATTATACTAGAGTACACTAATTTGCATACATTGCTATAAACATCAGGAATGCTTTTGTTTCTGCAAGCAAGGCATTGTCATCAGATCTAAAAAGCTGCAAAACCATTCTATTTCTTGGCCTGCTTCCATCATCTCCACTCAGATAAGCCCTGTGACCAAAATATTGAAACTGCAGTGAGCACATTCCTTCACATCTGCATGGAGCAGGGCAGGATGTATTTCTATAAACATACAATCAAGACCTTTATTTTTTTTCTTTTGTTTGTTTTCCTTTTTTTCTTTTTTTTTTTTTTTTTTTTTTAATGGAAAAGTGAAATAACTTGAAAGTGTGGCTCAGCAAGTCCTCAAAATGGCATTATTTTATATCCAAGAATTTTCATGCTTAGATATGTATTACAAAGCAGATGGTAACTCTTGGAAGAAGATGAAGAATTAGGATTCAGCCACAGTGAAATGTTCTGGAAAATTAATGCATATCATAATGCAAAAAAAAAAAAAACAAAAACAAAAAACAAAAAAAAAAAAAAAAAACAAAAAAACCAAAAAAACACCAAAGGTGGCAGAGATTGATGCATCAATCCTATCTATATTAAAGTGAACTCAAGTGAGAGCTATACAAACATAAGACTATGACTTTGTGGTCACAAAGAAGCTGCAATTTCAAAGAGTTGTAGAGGGTCTTCAATGAATGGGAGTCAACCCTTGCTTAAACATTATGGTACTGCCAATGTTTACTAAGAACAGTAATTACTGGAGTGTAAGTTCAAAAGCAGTCTCTTTAAGACCAAAATGTGATGAAAACTGACTTCCTAGAAGCTTGTTTGATGTCAGCATGAAGAATATAGAGTCTAATGTTACTCTGAAACTCTTAAGGAAAGCTAGATTTCTCCACCCAAAGTAGTTTTAAATATCTTATTACACGTATCCTATAATGACCTCCAGAAAGCCTTGAGAATTCTAATTAAATTCCTGATGATCCATAATTGAAAAGCACCATCAGTACAGAAATTCTGAGTACCTTAAAGAAAGAAATGATGAGTTTGAACTTGTGTCTCAGAAATGGAATGAGATTCAACTAGAAAAATGCAAGTTTCTGCATAATTAGCAAAAATAGAATCACTACTATGTAATGGAAGATCATTTAGTGGCAACTACACAGAGGAAAATGCAATGGTGCTACTAGCTGACTATAGTGAGGATGTACCATGCACCTTGCAGGTCTGAAGCCCTGATATTCTAATAAAAAACTATTAAGTGCCTATACAGAATCCAAAATAGTCCTCTGCAGATCAGAAAACACTCCAAATTCCATAAAATAGTATCTTTGTGGGGCATATCATTAAAAGAAAATATTCATAATCTCTTAAAACATGATTATAATGACAATTACTGCAGTGTCCTAAAATGTCTTATTTCCTAGAAGGTACAGAGAAGATAATTTGGCTTTGCTTGTTGTCTCATGAGAACAATATCTGCAATTAGAATATCTGTGCAGGCTTCAATATAAAGACTGTAATATATGTAATAAATAAAAAGGTGCAATCTTATTTATTTCAAAAATCTTCAAAGACATTTTACCTGTTTGAAAAATGTTTATCTCCAAAACATATAATATGTTTCCTGGCTTATGATCACAGACTACCTAATAAATATTTTTTTTTTTACCTGTTTTAGATTATCCCCAAACAGTAACATTTTCTTAATATCCAGCATTCACAGTATAAATAATTCTCAAAACTTTATTCTAACTATTATGCTTTTAAAACAGAAGTACAAAAATGTAAGAAGACTGCAGTTGGAAAAGCCAACGGCTTTTAAGTCAAAACTGATAAAGAAATGCAAGTGCATTTTATAAAATAATATTTTGGTTAGGGCTTAAGAGCTTGTGTTAACCTGATAAAAATGTTGGTAGACTGTTTTACAACATTAGAAAAATCATTTTGAGTAGCAACAATGGGTGCTGAGATTCCGTAGTCCAACAGGAAGATGGTGTAAGGAGAGATCTGAGGTGAAGAGCAAGAATTCTGGTCCTTCCCCAGGTATGCACCTTCACTAAGGAGGAGATGTGTGTCTAAATTCTCACTTGGAAAGGGATAGGCTGTGGGAAGGGAGGGGGAATGATTGGGAAAGTCCAGATGATTAACCCCGTGACGTGAATGCGACGACAAAACTTGAGCACAAAATTTGGCTTTTTCTTTTATTTTCTTCTTGTTGCTGGGTTTTCTTTGGAGGAGGGGGTTGTTTGGTTTTGTTGGGTTTTTTTTCAATCTCCAGGAATGCTAACACGACCTGGTAATATTTAGATTGTATAATTACCTTGAAAAATTTCCTAATGGTACCATCAGGCAAAAATACAAAAATAAAAAGGGCTTTTGTTCATAGACAGGGTTAAAAAAAAAGTACTTTTTTTGTGTCTCGCAAGAGAGGAGGATGTGTACTGAATCACACTGACATATTTTTTGCCCAGCATGAAGCTGATGTGATATGATTTTATTTCACATAAGAAGTTGATTTAGGCTTTTCTTGGTAGGTAAACATGTATAAGACACTTTTATTAAGTCAAAGAGTAACAGAGCAGGGAAGAAAGTGCTCTTATTGGGTTTGAGCATATATAATTTAAGTCAGTGTAAGATCACCTATGTTAAAGAGAAATTTTAATTAGTGATTTTCTGTTTCACACTACACCACTTAACAACCAAGAAAGATTTATGTACTAATTTTGAGTGTTGAGTTTTTCACTATTTCTACTTGGAATACTTTGATGACTCAGCTAGACCTCAAAAACTCCTGCCTGGACCTTCTAAAAATGTTTGCTGTTTTTCAACAGATTTCTTTCAAGTAAACGTTCATTCAAAATGAAATCACTTTGTTCACTTTTCCCATGAAGATATTTCCCAGACTCCTGCTTCCATGTTCATCTTTCTTGAACTCTGTGGCTGCTTTCAACACCGTTGGTTGCTTTCTCCTCAAATACACCACTCAAAGTTTTTTCAGTCCTCATCTTCCGATTCCTCTCCTGATGGTCTCTGCTCCCTCTCTTGGTGTCTCCTTTGAGGATCAGTTTTGTGTTCTTAATGTGATTATTTCTGCAGTGCAGCACAGACATTGCCAATCTTGATTTAAACAAGGTAATTCCCATAACCCAGTCTTGCCATAACAGCACAGGCTGTTTTCTTCTTCTCCCTACTTCTTGTTTACATATTTGCCATACATTCTAATTTTGATTTTAAAAAACTTTCTTGCTAAAGCACAATCCTTTGCTTTGGCAATACTAGCTAACACTTTCAATCCTCTTATTTAGGTGTTTCTGAAATTGTCAAGGCTCCCTTCTACAAGCCGTCCACAAACCAGGTGGCTAAGAGGAAAAGGAATCATTAATATCCTGTTTTAGGGTTTTTTATCATCTTGTTTTTCTATCAGTTATAATTACTACCTGTGTGAAATGGTGGGGATGGAAAAGAGACTGTTTGCATTACAAGGGGAAAGCATTTAATTCAGGAAAGTACAATGCAGGCACCAAAACAAAATTCCTGCTTCATTTTTTTCTGCAAAATGACTACTTCCTCTCTTCTGGCCAAAGAAGTTTAGGCACATTTTTTACTGTCAACTTAAATACACATTTAAGGTTATTTGAAACAAAGCCTCAGGCTTCAGTCTTGCAACTTGAGACCAATTCTATCTGTATTAATGAACTCTATGATTGTCTTGTGTAACACAGTTTTCAAACCTGTAAACTTTTTTAAAATTACTTAAATCTCATTTAAAACTTACAGAAATACTTCATGGATTCTGTTTGCACTTACCAGGGAAGACTTCTTGCTAGAAGTGTTTAAGCTGAATGTCTTACATAACAAAATAATTTTTAAAAACAAATATTTGCATTCAAGAATTAACTTATGATTATTATGCAGTTTTGTCCTCAGCATAAAAATCTTAGATGTTAACATGATACACCTTTATCCAACACTTTCTTACTCTTACAACCAGGCTCAGAATCATACCTCTGTTATTTCTGTCATTTACTCCCTGTTCCAGCACATGCCAGAGTCTGCAGGAACAAAGAATGACCAGGGTCCAAAACTTTACATGACATTCAGAGCTCTGAACACTTTACTTCGCACCAAGTCACTTCAGCTCAGACATTTCCTACATGTTAATTCATACATAAAACAAGGGCAACTACACACAATGATCTCTTTAGCCAGTCCCAAAAATTAAAACTCTTTGTAGCTCATCCTACCTTTAAAATGAAGAAGCTAAATGGTTGATCAAGATGCTTATATAGTGTGTCTGAGAGAGATAATTTTATTTTAGAAAAAGATATCCTCACACCACTGAGCAATTAAAGCACTTTTCTCCAAATTTACTACACTCACTACCTTTAGTGTTTTATTTCAACTCATGGAGTGACTTTAAAGAAGCTTGATCTCATATTAAAAGGCCAATAGCTCAGACCCATATTCCCTTCTCTATTTCTGTAGATTCCTTAAACAGCTCTGGCTAAAATCTTGCAAAAATCCACTGAAAAGTAAAGAGTTGTCTGCAAAACCCCAAAATTCCTACAGACTTTGACATTTTTTGAATTGCTACTTGACATTTTATACTTCCTAGCAAAACCAGGAGAGTGCCAAATTCCATTCCTAGTTATATTGGTGAAAATTGGGAGAAATTCAACTGATTTCAGAAATATATCCATGGATTTACGCTGGTTATTAAGTTCTTCCTTTGGAATTTGCTACAATGTTTATTCCCAGTGAATTCTAGTAATCCACATGACATGGGATAGTTAGGAAACCTTGCAAATCGGTATAGAACCATCTGAGTGGTCAACTGCTCTTTCTGAAATTACTTTCACACATGCAAACATGGCAGTATTCACCAGACTTCTCCCTTTGAGAAGTTAAACAGGATCTCAGCTTGTTCCTTTGTGATGGATTCTAACAGTGGTCATGGCTTCATATTTTCTGCTTCTTCCTTTGGTTTTGTCTGTTCTTATCTGTACTGACCAGGCAGGTACATACTGTACAAAATACATTCTTTTTCTTTTTTTTTTTTTTTTTTACCTTTGTGTTAATCAAAAGATATTGGAGTGGTTTATCTATAAAAGGCAGTAGCAAAAAAAATAGTAAAACAATACAGGCACAAGTGCACTTTAGAATTACCACTGAGAAAGTGGTATCCTCCTTGAACGCTTCAAAGTCACATTCAGCTCTGCTTGCTCTGTACAGCTGAAACTGTCTGGCAATGATAAAAAGAAAGGATTGCTCTAGAGGTTATGAACCTTTACACCTAAATGAATTAATATCCTTCAAACACCCTTCTCACAACTACTTCCTAAAACTCAGAGTTCTAGAACAATGAACTGAAAGTTGAGAAACACATAGATAAGTTTTAATTAAATCAACAGATCTAATGATACCTACCCAAGGTCAAAATCTGCCTCAGAATGAAACCAGGTTTCCTTTCAGTTCTGTAAGTTGGAGGCCTTAATTCTCCATCTTCTTGCACCTTCAGTTTTCTGTGCTTAAAGCGAGAAAATGTAAACAGTATATCTTGCAGACACAAAAAGCTTTGAGAAATGCCCAGCACTGAGGGATCACAATGAGAGCAGAGACCTCAAGGGATTATTTTTGGTGGACCTTACTGAAAAAAACATCATTTCTTTGACCATGACAATGCAAAGAATTAAAGTTGTATATTTACCACAGTCCACTTGCATGCTACAATGCTGTCTAAAGACAGTGGCAGAGTCATGAGATTAACATGCAAGTTTCATTTTTCCTTTTCACAACTTCTTGAAATCTTTGGTGACACTGCATCTAAGAAAGAAAGTGAAATACTTCTACCAAAAGACTATCTTTTTAGATTCTTATCTTTACTGTGGGCAAAGGTTTTTCATACTGCTCATTTTTACCTCTAATTTTTTTTGTGTGTGTGTGAGGAAAACATCAGACAGTGAGGCTCTGCTCTGCTGCCATCACAGTTCAGTTTTGTTTTCCCCAAGAAGAGTAGCCCTGCCCCACCAAGGAGGATGTGAAGACACTATGCTATCTGCCTCACGTACACTCCTATTGCTCTTGCCAAATATAATGCAATTCATCCTTCGTCCATTAAGAGATAACCAATGCTTCATGACTTTTACTTTAGCAGCATCCTCCAAGTAGGAAGGATTGAGATTTTAGCACTCCTTTTTTCCTGTGTCTTTTTCCAGCACTGAGACCTTGGCTTTTCTGTTGACATGCAAGATTTCCAAATAATGCAAACATCAAAACTCTGTTCACAGAGCAAAGAAAGCATCTTCAATTCCCCCCACTGCCCGCCTTTCCCATGACACAGTCCTGTCAAACAGCCAATAAAATCTGAATCCTCTGTTGCTATCCATGGGCGTATGAAGACATTGTTTCATCTGTCCATTGACGTTAACATTGCTTGTGACTACATTCACACACAAGACACTTGTGCTGGGAGATATTACATTTGTTCAGCATCAAAAAACCCACCTCTGCCTTGGACTCACTAGTGGGCCATGGGTATAGGCTCAGGTCATGGCAGGCCTGACCTGTGTAGGCCACAGAGAAATGTTTTCCTGCCTGTAGAAACACAGGCTAAGAAATAAATATATTATGGAAGTAGGAGGCAGGAGTGAGAGAGAAAGAGAGGAAGATAGAGAGAGAGGGAAAGGCTTCCTGAGGACAGATCCTCCTGGAGAAGTAAGCCTGGTATTTCAGAATAGATGGCTGTTTCTCTTGTATTCTGAAAAACAGAGCTTATTTAGAAAACAAATATGCTGAGATTGTATCAAAAATGTTGTGTGCTTATGTTACCAATTCCTCCACCTACACAAAGTGTTCTTGCAGGGTCTTTAATTTTAACTAGTTGCTTAGGTTAGTTGACTAATGATACCAAATTCAGCTCCTGTTGGTATTACAGATTGCCTTCAACAGTATGAGATAGCAGTACCCATATAAATTAATTAAGGTTTTCCTCAACAACACAAAACAGATTTCCTGATCCTATAAAATCAAGGATATCAATATATAAGCACTGTTTTCTAAAGACTTTGACAAGCTTGTATCATTGCATTTGCAAATCAACACAGGTCTGCATAGACTCTCAGTGCTTTCTTGTGCAGGAAGCTCTGCAGTTTGGCAGACTGCAGGTACAGATTAAATATCATGTTTTAGGGAATAAAATCTGCTATTTTTCAAAGTAAAGATGCTATATTTAGTGTAAGTAGATCAGATATGACCTCTAGAGGGTGCCATGGCAAGCTGTGTGTGAAAAGAGAAAATAATGATCAGATAATGATACCTTGAGTTCTTAAATACTGAGTGAAAAGATACACTCCACTTGAAAGGTATGATTAAATTCATAACAGGGTTTGGTGTGGGTTTTTTCCTTAACTGTTGTGGTCTCTTTCTTTACTAAGTCTAGATATATAGGGTGGAAATAAGAAGGAAAAAAAAAAAAAGACAATGAAAAAAAGAAAAAAGAGCAAGTTATAAATAAAGAACTGAAGTTAGGAGAGCTGATAAAATATGAATACCATTCCAAGGAGCTTAATGTGTCATAGCTGCATAATAGAAAAGGGAGTGAAGTGCGTATGTGTCCCTGCTGCTTAACAGTAGGTTTGAAAGAGGCTGCAAAAGCAGCACAAATGGAAAATTCCCTTTTTGGCTGCTTTCCAAGGTATCTATTCAGCTTATGAAAAATATGATGTTTTATTTGATATCAAGTGGATGGATTGGGGTTTTTTTGTGGTTTTTCTACAGAGCAACAATCGGAGTAGAGAGTAGGACACTGGGATCCGGTATCTTCTGCCTTTCCCCCTGTCCCCTCCCATCCTGACCTTTATTATTTTTAAATTTCTCATCAAATCTGTAAAAAACTTTCTTCATACAACATAGGCAGTCGTATATATGATGCGTAACATGAAAGTACATTTCTGTGATCATTTTTTTCTGGTCTCAGAAGTGAACAGTAGCCTAGTAACAAGGGGCTGCTAAATCCTGATACCTTGATTCTGTGCAGCTCTGGTAAGCCCACCATCTTCCATCTCCAGGGGAATCACTGTACTAAATTTATATTAAAGATAGCTGCATGACTGACCCAAGGGTCATTTTACTCCAGTAAGTTGTTCAGCACAACATTTTTGTATCATGAAAATTATTTCAGTACTCTATTTTAGGAATTAAACACTTGTGAGAAATTTTGTACCAGTATATTAGCAAGAATGAGCTGGTAAAAAGTACAATAAGAGCCGTATCAATATGTAGATCTGAGAAAGACAATCAAATTGGATTCTTTTAATCTCAAAATGAAAGTGGACACTGGGACATGAGCAGGAATGTGACTCAAAGGAATCCTCTATTTACTGGAAGAAAGACAACAAAGGTAATGGTGATAAATGTGCATAAATACCCCTCTCAGCTCTTCTGTACTCACTGGGCTCTATTCTCATGCGTACCCTTTCATCAGATTCAAAGTTTGCCAGTGTAAAGTAGATATATATTATAAAACAGAATCTCCACTTTTAGATGAGCACAATGTGCAGAGCTACTTGGATTTTACACCAAGGATCTGCCACGAAACAGACAAGGGACTAATTGACATTTATTCTGTACTTGAAAGGAAATCAATAACCATATGTCAAAAAGAATCAGCTGGGAAAGGACAGTAGAAGATAGAAATATAGAAAACACTACCTCACAGTTGTATAAGTGCAGGAGAAATGAAAAGGAACCAGCACAACTTGCTATTCAGAACTGAATAACAATGGTTCTCACAGCCCATTAATATCTATTTGTCCATACCCTAGATAATTCCATATGGACAAAAATGACCAAAAAAACCCCACTTAATCATCTAATAAGCACTGATAAGCACATTTCTTTGCACTGAACAACAAATTTAACACCAGTCCAGAAAGGAATTCTATTAAAGGAGATTTGGCTAATTTTTTTTTTAGCCCTAAAACTACCTTCTACGAAAACAGTTTAACTGCCAAGGTTACACCAACTCAACAAAGTAATTTCAAGCATTTCTTGTCTCCATTTCTAGGGAAAAAAAAAGACTGACTGGGTGGTTTCCAACCTGGGAATCTGGCTCTGTAGACACTAACTCCTTGCTTGTACTTCTAGTTCAATCACCCATATGTAAAATGAGAAAAGGAATAGCTCTTGAATAGTTCAGAGTTTTAAGAGAATACTTCATATAGAGATTGTGAGATGTTTGGAAAGGGCACTATTAGACTTTTGTCAGACATTTCCTGGTTGGATCTAGAAGGAAAAGGATGACTTCTAACAACAAGAGAGGCAGAAGAAAGTAAATGCTCTCAGACACAAAGCAAAGGAATTTAAATACAGCTATTCCCATCAGATATTCCATGCCATTTCCTGGAATATCTCCTGCACTGTACAATCATACAGATAAGAATCTATTGGGTAAATAATGTGCTATAGCAAACATGCAGAAGATTCATATGTGTCTATAAAAAAAAGTTTGGAAAGAACTTTCTAATTATTCATGCCAAAAAGCTCTTTAAAACATATTCACTGATTTTAGCAGCAATGTGCCAACTTCCAAACTAAAGTGATATATTTGACATGAGTTACTGACTTGAACCAAAGTCTGTGTTCCTGAAGGAGCACAAAGACTGTACAATGAGCCTGTACCTACCTCTTTTTCAAAGCACTCTTTAAACAAACAAACAAACAAAAAACCAAACAAAAATCCCTTTAACTTACCATGTATTCTTTTTCTCCTACACTTTGGGATTTTGGGGTTTGTTGTTTGTTTGTTTGTTTGTTTTCTTGATGGTGGTTTGGTTTGGTTTTGTTTTGGGTTTTCTTTGGTCTTATTTTTTGCTTTTCTCTTTAGAAGGCTTGTCTCATTATATTCATACCTTGTTTTTCTAGGAGTGGTCATTTTGTTCTCATTTTCTCTGTTTAGTATCTTCTAAAAGTTGATTCAGAGTGGAATATATAAGGACCCAAAATCTTTCAAATGTTCTTGACATACACAGATATTATAAATGCGTACACAGTCTCTTGTTGAAACAAGACACTTCAGTCAGAGCCAGGACTATTGCTTGCCGATGGAAGAACTTGCAAGGTAAGACAGTGTCATGTTCAAAGCAATGGAAAACTACTCTTGAGCACTAGAAGTGCTCTCAAACCCAGCTGTCATGATACTGTGCCAGTCTCAGGGGAATTCAACCACCTCTACACATTTTGCCTTCTGGGGCTGCCTGGGAACTGTTCCAAGCCCTGGCACAGTGCAGAAGACACTAAGAAGCTGCTCTAACTCATACCTGAGCACCCACCACTCCAACAGCTTGTTTCCACAGCAGGGACTGGCAGGGCTCGAAAGCACTTTTACTGCAGACCTTCTCTTTTCCAAACACCTCCCACAGCAAGAATAGGCAGCAGAATAAAAACCTTGATTCTTTGCCACCAGGAAATCCCTTTCCTCTGAAAAACCCTCCTGGGGCTGCATCCATGGTGTTGTGATTGCTTTTGGCAACTTCAGGAGGCCTAAATATGCCAACAGCGAGTGAATTCACAGCCTTCTCTGTGGGGTGGTCATTTCACAGAAAAGCAATACTTTTAAAGCATGAAAGACACTAATTTTAAATATTTATTTACTACTTCATTTTGGGCATAATTGTTGAAAAGTTTTACAATTTTGCTGAACAAAAGTTCTGAAGTTCTTTTAAGATAGATTTGAAAATAAGGAAGAATTTATTTTTACATCTTAATTACATGATGATTTCACAGATTTCATAAACATCATCCATTTGCTTTTGGCTATTCACAAAGTGGTTACCTCAGTAATCCTCTTTAAGAGTTCAATTATCACTTCAGAAATTAAGTCTAGACTTTAAGCTGAGCTGTTTCCAAATGAACTGCTATGACTTGTTTTGTACTGTATTCCTTTCTTCCACAAGAATGCAGGTTTTCACAGAAAACAGCTTGTCAGTCGGGCTGCAAGGTAGACTGCAACTGGAGAGCAAGTGTTTTCCCCTTTCATTCACATGCACACAGGATACCACCAGCAAATCTCCATCCCCTGTTTAAAGGGGTTGTAGCCTGCACCTCCTGCTACCAGTGTAAAGACTCAGACTACCAGGCCATGTAATAGCTCAAGGGTGGCACTTTTGTAAATACTATAATATAAACTATTCCACTTTCTGTGAGAAGTGTAGTATGGAGAGAGAGTAGATAAGCATGAGCAGGACTCACCTCATTCTGCAATCTCAGTAGTCACCTAGGGAGGAGCTGACCCAGCAAGAGCTTGTTTCAATGAATATGTAATGCTAAGTACATACTGGAGCACAGGCATGAACCCACTTCATACTTCTCTCAGAGAGACACCCCTCTATTTATTAGATTGTGGTTATATTTTTTTCCATTCCAGCCCAATAAATTATTAAGTACTTAAAGTGAAAGCAAAGCAAAAACCTTCAAGCTTGTGTGACTCAAGAAACCTTCTACTGCAGAGCAACAGAGAGATACAGCAGTCAGCAAAACATCAGGAGTTGCTTCTTTGAGGAAAATGAATAAAGGGTTTCATGATCACTTTTTACTTTTACACCGATGTAAAACATTAGGTGCTTTCCTCTACTCTTCTTCATACCTCTACTCTTTCTCTGAAAAAAATCAGGCAGGTGACTGCTTGCAGTACATGATTTGATAACTGCTTCTGAGAAGATCAGGGCTTCAGCCATATTCCGCACTCCAGCACTTTTTACTGGTTAACTCGATCTTTATGTATCCAGCTCTTCTCCTGTATCACACAGAGTACCGTGACACTCAGGACAGCACTATTGAGTATACTGGGCAATAAAGCACTCAAAAGCTGTAGTGTTGGTTGAGTTCTGCCATCCCCACCCACCAAGAGGAATAATTAAAAGCAATAAAGGATGTGACCACTCTATGCCTCACTACATAACAATATCAGTAATAATCCCCCTCATCCTCTTCACCAGATTTTTCAAGATCACGTTGGGTAATCTGAAAGGTTTGTGGCAAGACATGGAAAATCGTGCCACCTTCCTGCTTTAAAAGGCAAGCCATAAAAGCTCTCTGAAAAAGAAATAATTTTTCTTTTTGTGCAGGATATGGGTTACAAGACTGACTAATATCATTCTCCAAGGTTTCACATAAGATCTTTTGAACTTTCAGCAAGTGCCTCGTATAATTTCACATTACTAATGGTTTTAGACAGTGACAAACAGCAAACTGTGCCTGACTTAGCAGTCTCTCACTTTCTATATGTATCACCCAAATGAAAAATGCAGCACTTCCCTGCTGGCTGTTCCTTTGAAATTTGCATTGTACCTTCAAATAAACAGGGAGATCAGGGTGGTTATAAAGGATGGGGAAACAACAAAGTTTTTTGCTTGGAAACTGTCACACTGATGTCTCTCAAACACCTGCCTGTAAAAAAAAAAAAATTGAGACCTAACTCAAAACAGCCATGTATCGCTCACAGAAATGTAGGTCAGTTCTGCAAGGGGAGCTTATGTGAACTGAGACAGTGTTGGTAAAAGGTGTTTCAGTAGGACTGCTTATCTACTGGGAGAGGTTGAATAGCTAATCACAATTGAATCACAACTTAATAAGTCCAAAATGCACTAACAAACCATCTAAAATTCATATGACACTGGCCTACATGAAGTATTTTATTCATGAATTGAGGTGCTGAGGTTTCACTCAGAAAAACTGAATCTTTATCTCACAGATAAGTTGTTCGAGATCTCTACTTTACACCTGAATCTTCTGAGGAACATAAATCAGATCACAACACAGCATCATGGGAATACTGCTCTTAACCCCTCCAAAGCAAAAAAAGAAATAAACAGCTCCAGAGACTGTCTGATGCCATAAGAAACTCAAAAAGGCTGTAGACAAATTCTTCTGGGAATGACGTTTTTACTTCCCTAGAGAAGGAAAACTGAAGAATTGAATGCAAAGTCTGTGTTAAAGGAACTATAGCAAATATGAGCTAAACCCAAGATGAATCTTTTTTAACTATAGGCAGTAGAGTGGCAATTAGCTTTGGCATAATATCACAGAAAAGTGAGCAGAAGAAAAAGAAAAAAATATGCACCACCAAAAAATCAATAGAGTCTGGAACTTACAGTTAACCTTCCCTCCAGCCTTTAAAACAGAGAGCAGAAGAGCTGTTGAGGAAAATATTCATTCTTATTTTCTGTTGGAGCAACCATTGACTCTTCAGAAAGTTTAGAATTATTTTAGTTTATCTATTTTAAACAAGACCCTCTGCTTTGCTGCTCTAGTAGACATTCTTTGCTCTTTGCTTGTTCTGATTTTGAAAGCATCTCACACAGTCTCTGAATCTTACAGACCAGTTATGCCAAGAGATTCTACAGCTCAGTGGCAACTCCAGTCTTTCATGTCTTTGCTCTGGTTTTCCTCTCATATCCCTCACTTTTACAGTGCAATAATCACACTGACTTCAGCGGAGGAGCTCCTGATTTACACTGACGTGGGCTAAGCTCATGTAGTTCTTACATAGGCCATTAGACCAAGGACAGACCAGAGCCTGATGCACCACTGTGGAGTAGATGTCTTTCCTCTGGCAATGTTTTAAAAGAACTGCCAGAGGTAGCAAGTAACTGCACTGCCATCCAGGTGAGGATAAATGTCCACCGTCTGTGGAAGCTTCACCTGTGCAAATGTCTGGTTTGTGGAAATACATGCAACACTACTTCTCCCTCTTACAAACCACACATCTCCTACACTGGGTATTACTTTTAAGCATGCCTGGGGATGAACTCATCTGCTTCTACAGGAGATCCCACACAAATGTGTCTCAACATCATTTTGGGATAGCAGGGCCCTAAAACTGGCAACTTGTTGTATCATCAAACAATTTTAAACAACTATCTGAATACTGCAGCTGCTACATAAGATCTCACAAAAAATCTCAGTCGAGAGGATTCTAATAGGATTTATGAGCAGCAAAATAACTGCTTCCTACAGTATACATGAGACATTGTCAGCTTAGAAAAAAAAATGAAACCTGATAATGAAAATAAATAAATGTAAAATAAAGTCTTTTAACCAGTAAAAATGTATTGTGGATAAAAAGCCTTTCAGCCAGAAGAAATGGGCTACATGAGGAATAAAATGTTTATTTATAAATAAAATATTTAGAGAAGGCTCCCTAATACAGGGGAAATGAATACATCAGAAAATTAGTGAAAAGAAACAGGGTAAATACTAGTAGGGATGTGTATTAACAGAGCCATTTTCTTTTTGGGTAAAACAGACAGGATGAGATTTCTAGTAAGCTCAAGAGACACGTTTGAGATCAAGGAAAAGAGGACACATTGAGTCAGAGAGTGCCCAGGGCAAGCAGGAATACACTGCTCCCTTCCCAAAGTAATTTCACACATCTGCTCTCAAGGCTTTGCGGCATCAGCCCTCAGCTACAGCATCTAAAATCAGTCATAGTCTTCTATGGTGGTTTGGATAAAACACTGTTTTCAGGTGCATTTACATTTTTCTTTTCCCTACTTTATGCATTGCTTTTCCAGTAGCCTTTTCAGCTTTGTACCCAGGAGTTTATCTCTTGTTTTAATCTTACCTCCTGTAAGATTAAAAGATTAATCTACCTGTTACAGTAGACTGATGTCAATCTGACAGTCTGAAGACACTTCTTCCATGAAAATGACAAAATCCCAATAAACTGGTGGTGCTGACAAACCCTTTGAGCAATCTGGAGTGAAAGCTACATAGAAGCTAAGTTGGGCCTATTAACTTAGAGAGTCCCTTGGAGAGTGACACTGTAAGTTACCATATAAAGCTAATGATGTTTCTGTTACAGATTTTATTCAGTAGCCTTTGGCAAAGCTCAGACAGTGGTAGAGGGAAAATTGTCCTTCCAGCATTTATTTAACTTGGAAACTTCTCACTCCTGCACCCTCCATTCCATTTCCCCACTGGTCCTAAAAGGATGTTAGTTTACTCTTTTCAGTACTGCATTTTTCTAAATTGCATCTGAACATAATCTCTAAAACAGCCCTTACAAGCTGCTTATGTATATATATATATAACCCTATACTTGTGGGGTTGCAGGCCTTTTTTCTAAGTGTTTAATATTTTTAATGTCTAGAGGTTTCCAGTTCTTCAGACCTTCAGTGGAAGAAAAAATGCTACAGCAATGGCATGCCAAGTGGTATTTCGGAGGTTCAGTATTGTAGAGCTGTA
The DNA here is from genome assembly GCF_022539395.1 of Myiozetetes cayanensis. Lineage (NCBI taxonomy): Eukaryota > Metazoa > Chordata > Aves > Passeriformes > Tyrannidae > Myiozetetes > Myiozetetes cayanensis. The sequence goes on from NW_026087411.1 coordinate 20,798,538, forward strand.
GGCTTCAAGAACAGCAGCAATAATGGCATCATAGGTGGGATTCTGGAGCTTGAAGTACCACTTGTACAAAACCAGATTAAATAAAACATAACTTGCAGTTACAAGATTTATAACAAGACTGCAATACTTCAGTCTTACGATATATCAGTTTCTGTTTGATTATATTTACTTCTATGATAGTATTACACCTTAAGCTTGAGACACTTTGAATCTTAATATTCAGAAATCATATCTGGTAAAGGAATTCCCCCTGCATTCCTTCAGTATTATTAGAAAACAGCACATTCCATGATCTTCTTTTTCTCAGTTCGATGTTGGTGTTTTTTAAGCAGCTCTCACTTTCAGTCTGTGTACCACTGCCAGCCCATGATCTTCCAGTTGTCTCTCAGCCATAAACCACAGATGCTTCACGCCCCCTGAATGCAAATGACTCATTTTTAGTGGTTGTGATAGATACTAAAACATCCTCTTGATCTCTTGTCCCTTCCTTTTTGATGAGATTTTATGCTTTTTTAAAAACAAAATAAAACATGCCCAACCTTCAAGCTCCCCAGAAGAGTCTCCTAAAACTGTCACAGAAACTATAACCAGATAGATAGTTTACAGCCGCATGTTACTACAAGTGCCTTATCTATTGATTTTCCTTCTAGTTTATCTTTGTGAACTGAAATGTTAATGATTTCTGTTCGTTAGATTTTACCTACTTTCCTATTTATGAACGCACGCAGTTCCTCCCCTCCATTACTTACAAGACTTGAGAATGTTTCTTCTGTAAGTACATCATCTACCTGCTATGAACTGTAAATTCAGAGTATTTAATCACTAAGTACTCTGTAAAGCTGAGTGGTGTTATTTCTTTCCTGAAAGAGCCATTCAGAAACACATGCATTTAAAATAGTGAAATCTACTTTGAAATAAATGGGGGGGGGGGAAGGGAAGAAAGAAAGAAAGACTATTTTAGTGAAACTCTTCAGAAACCAGCAATCTGCCACATGTATGCATGGCAACCTTGTGGCAAAAGGTAACCACGAAAAGGTGGAAAGTATTCTGTAGCTCCATTTTTTACTTTAGCTTAGAATTAATGTTATCACTCTTCCTACTACTGTTGCAAAGTAATATAACTGCCTCAAGATTCATTCATGTTTTTCTGACACTTCTTAGAGAAATGCTCTACTGAAAATGCCAACAAAAAATACCTAAAGAGGAACAGCTATAAACCCCAAGATTAAACTGAGGAATCCCACAAATATCTCAAGTACAAGCAGTCAGAACAAAGCATTTGAATACATTTTTTGAGGGTGATTTTCACTGCTAATTAATGTAATCTGACAAAACTAGAGGCACAGACACTTTGTAAGAAGGTCTTACTAAGGAGTGTGAAGAAACTCTCTTACATACAAAACAACTGCAAGATTCTTGAATCACTTAGAAAACTAGTCAGATTTTTGCTCACAAAATCCATGTTAAAGCACTGATTTGAATGATATGCTACTTTATAGATGAAACTGATACATTTCTAAAGCCCTGTGACTTGGCTAACTTTGTAGATTGAAGTTTTTTGAGATATTAGCAATACAGAAACTCCTTGCTTGTGTTAGTTGCAACATTTTACATCTGATGATTAGTTTCAATTAAATGAACTAAACAACCAGCATGTATCATCACAAGGCTTGAAAAATGAAAGCTCTGAAAGGATTAAGATCCCTTCTAAATGACCAATGGGGGAAGTTCAACTGCTTTCAGTGCAGACAACCATCTGAAGTCCTGACTGCATAACTGTGAGCAGATCCTTAACTGGTGCAGAGCATCATAGGATTACTGAAAAACTTTACACCAGCCAAGTATCTGCTGGCAGATGCAGCATTCTAAAACTGTCCACACTTCTTCATGCATCTCTGGGTTGTCAGTTGAGCAAAAGTGGATGTACTCCTTATGTGCCCACTTCCACTGGGAGCAGGCATGATGATACAAGACCAGGCAGCTTCAGCATGTGGAAGTTCAGTTGCTTCCATTCTCAGTACAAGGTGAGAGAAACTCTGCAGTACTCACAGGTGGAATAAGACTATCTGGGCTGAGGACCTCCAACACACTTTGCTTAGCAGAGCATGCTGCATTTTTCCTCAGATCAGAGCCTAAAACCTGCATTCCTCAGGGCCTCTCCCATTCCTTACTCAAAGTCTTCCTGCAAAATGTAAAAAGGAGATGTGCTAATTCTTTGATTGCTGGTGCCAAGAGGAACAGCATGCAGGAAATACAACATCAAATGCAGCAGATTTTCTCTGACACCTCATCTGCCGTCACTGAAAGCAGGAAAACAATGACCAGCAGTCACCAGGAAAAAATAATGCACTTTCAATTAGTGCTTATGTTCAAACTCAAGAGCACCCTCTGAAATGCTCTCTACAGATCTCCCCATTCCAGAGCAAACATAGTAAACTAACTCTACCCAAATCTGTCTTTGATAAGGAAGAAAAACTACATTATTCATATTTGAAGTCAAGGAAGGATAAACAAGGATGCTAGAGAAATTAGACATCAATTATGCTTGCTCTCGCTGTGCCTTTCTTTCACTTCTACTGAGAGGCAATCAATAAGGCAAACAATACAGATTACCAGAAAAAAGAACAGAGGGGAAAAAAACCAGATAGAGAACATAATTCAGTCTCTGTATATACACACAGAGTGCCAGTATTTTGAAAAATGCAGGCAGTTCTGCCCCCCCCCTGCCCCCTCCCCCCCCTTTTTCCAGGAGTCTACAGCAGAACTGGAAAATTTTTATTGAAAGAGTGACGAGAATGGGGTAGGCACAGGACAACTCCCACATAAGGGATGACTAAATGGGCTATGGTCTAGAACCTGAAACAGAGATGCCTAAGGGGAGGTATGATGTTGGTCTAGAAAATCATCTGTGGTACACAAAAACAAATAGGAACCAGCAGTTCCCCACCCTTCCCACTGTAGGCCACCAGCACAGCTTACTGATAGAAGGAGGTAGTCCAAACAAAAAAGAAAAAAAAAAAAATTGATCACACAACAGGTACATAGGCTGTGGGAGTCCTTACCCCCCAGGGTTGTGGGAATGACGGTCTTACAAACATTTCCAGGGTAAAATATATACAGATTTAATGAACAGATGTTGGAGACTACAAAAATTTTAAAAGGAAGTGCCATAATATACTTACTCAAGTTTTATAGTCTTCACTAGAAAACTGTTAGTAGCTCCTGTTTTAGATAGAACAGAAGACTATATGGACTTCTGCTTTGACCCACATCTGCAATTCCTTTCTTATGCAGTTTGTTTGAGGAACACTCCCATAAATCCCAGGTCCAGGAAAGTAATTGCAAAGGTCATGCTCCTTCTTCTGATGGATTGTTTTGGTTTGATTGGATTTGTGTGGTGGTATCTGCTTTTTGAGAGGGGAAAAATACCAAAACCAAATGAACTGCATCTTGGTTCAGGAGTTGAGATCATGATAAATAATTTGTAGGATGGAATAGTGACTTTAAAGGTTTAAATGCTACATTAAACAATATCTACTAGAAAGTTACCTACTTCCAGTATCCTTCTACAATATTCTGAGGTAACTCCCTTGAATATCTGTTTTCTACATACAAAAATGTAAACATATATTCATGATAGCACATTTCAATTAATTTCCATGTACAAGTTTTAACTACTTTTGTGGCTCTCTGCACTGTTAAGCATTGTCAACAGGTAAAATCAGTGAGGTATTTTATATGTAAAAAGGTAGTGACACACTACCTTTTCATACGGACACATCATCTTGCCACCAAGGGAACCAGGAGTATCACGGCACAGCCAGTTTTATTCTGGCACAAAGTGCCCTTGTGAACAGCACTGACTTTTCTTGGAGCTGCAAACACTGATGGTAGTCAGCCAGCAGTACCACAGTAAAACAATCATCCCACCAACAGCAGCAGATAATCAAAACGTCTGTACCCTTGTGAAAACTGCTAGAGCAGCTGAGGACTCTGGGCTAGATCTTCTGTTTATGTGATTTGCAGTAGTTTGATTTACTCACTGAAGTGACTCTGATTCACACCAGCTGAGAAGCTGACCCTTTCTTATGTTTCCCATTGCAGCTTATTCAAGTAACAATTCAAAGGGAAGATTTGCAGGTGCTTTGGGGGAAAAATAGTATAAACACTATATTTTGATAACAGTTTGCTTTATTTTTAAATTGTTTTTCACCTAAAATTCACATATCTAAAATTAATTTAAGATTCCCATTATTATGATTTCCTCAAGAAAAAAAGCATTGTTTTTTTATAAGCAATTAGTACTGTATGAACTGGAAATTTAGACAACTTTATGGTGAAAATATTTTATCCCATGTATGTCAAATTTACTATGATTAATAGCAGAAATTTTTATTAATTAAAAAAAATACTTGCATACACTGTACCAAAAGATTGGAACCTGGTTGAGTGACCAAATTGTCTCAAGAAGAAAAAAAAGTCTTTGAAGAAAATGGGATATTTACCTACCAGTGTTTAAAAAGCCATAATTTAAAAGGAGAAGAAAGAGAAAAAGCTAAAATAGCATGATATTATTCATAAAGTGGTCTAGAAAGTCTTCTTGGTACTCTACTAAATACAAAGGGCATTTTGCTTTGTCAGTAAGTGATGGTATTAACTTTTACCTTTTCTTGTCAAAATGATCACCTTTGAACTCAGATGGCTCCTCAACATCCAGGATCAGTGCATTATTCTCTTTGCCATAAACAACTCCGAGGACTGTTTTTCCACTAGAACCACACCTCCCCTCAAGTTAACACCAGTCCTTTGCAAACTGCAACCTCCTATGTAAACCAAAAGCTTGGTACCATTTTCAGTCACTATTTTAATCTAGTTTGCAATGACCCATTTAAAGTCCAGAGAGGCCATTTGCTGGACTGTACCCTGACAAATTTAGCGCAGAAGAAAAGTAAAATTTATACCAATTTTGTGCCTAGGATTTAACTAAGGACCAGTGAACCTGTGGGAATGTGGGAGATTACCCAAGCTTGTCTCAGATTAAACCATCACAGCCTGAAATTGAGAAAGAGAAAAGTGTGATATGAAGCAACCTTTTATTACAGAACTACACTGAGCCCTGGGATTGCCTTAAATGTTTACAACACCAACTGTTATTATATGTAGCTGGTTTTTAATATATAGATAGCTCCTGAGAAGGTTGTTCACATCTGGACAGGAATGTTTGCTGAGTAAGGACTACTCAATGTGCAGGATTTTTACAATCTCACTTTTGCATTCAAAACATGGTGGTGATACAGATTGGGTTTTGCTCCAAAGAACCTACATTGCACATATGTGCTAGGGAAAGGTAATTTTTATTTGAACATAAAAGGAGCAGTGCTGTATCAGTAGAAAAATAACAGATACTATGTTTGTCTATGCCAAAATCCTGTCAGTGAAGAATTGGTTCATGAAGAAACCAGTTATTTAAGCAAAGCTGCTCTTGGTCTTTTTGCATGTGTTTCAAGAGACATCTGAAGAGTTCTTCTAGGTTGTGTCAGTTACTGAAAATACCACATTGGACCATCCACTTCTCTCCTGCCTACGCTTCAAAAACCTACCCTTGGTGACATGTTGAGAGACAGCAAGGGATGGTGGAGCTAGTCCATTTCTTTGTTGCCAGTTAGATATCTGCAGTTCAGTTTTTCTGACTGCTTTCCGAAGTCTGAGTGGAACAGAGTGCCCAGGACAGAGGGAAAAAAGCTATTCCAATATGTGAAAACTTAATTCTAAATGTTATTAACACTTTGGCAGTAACTTGTGTTCATTTTCTCCTTGTTTAAAAAAACACAGTAGGAAAATCTGCCATTCCTACAGAGGGTGGAAATACAGAGAAAACAAAAAAGAAAGGCTCACATAATGATCATACTCCTACCCTCAGCACTGAGTATAAAGATGCTTTGCACTTTGTGGCTCCAGATCCAGTGGTAAGACCACTGGGTCCCCAAGAATGCTTTAACCTGAGAGTACGATTGCTTTATCTGGCAACAACAAAGATTGCTATCAGTGCTAACAAAGAAATACATACAATTGTTCTTCTTAAAACTCAGTATTTCATGAAGAAAACTACTTTCTTCAGATTCAAAATGAAGTAAAATATAATGAAGACTGTAGAGAAGAGAGGTAGGAAAAAATCACTCATTCCTATTCAAAGAAACCATATGTTCACAAGACTGGAAGGCTGTGCATCATAATCATAAGGGAGAGAAGGTCCTTGAGAAAGACATGAACTTAATCTTCATTTAAAAACAAAGCCTACTTTCAATACCCTTGTGTATTGATAACAAGTATACAACAAGAGCCTCACTGGGACATATTACTTGGCATGATTTAGCTCTCATATGTTTTGGTCTACTGAAACATAAAACCCTGTTTAGATCCCACTTGAGCTGACTCGGTTTAGCCACAAAGTTGGCCACAACTTTCACTGTTGTTGTTCTCCCTGATTTAAAATTAAGCCTAAATATTTATGTGAGTTTCCTATGAAGTATAGTGAAAATTCAGTTAACATTTTTCTCCAACCACAATAAATGTAGATTGTCTCAACAATATTAATGGTAGTTTAAAAAGAATAAATTTTAAAAGCTACTAAAAATCACTGAAGCATTCCCAAATGCTTGAGGGAAATATTTTCATACACACCTCAATGGTTTAAAGATTAAAGAGCTTTAAGAGGCCAAAGAGAAAATAAAAACAAAATTAAACAAAACAAAACAAAATTGTTTTTGAATAGAGGTAATAATGAAACATGTTAATTTTCTCTCATTGAACATTGAAAAATCAAAGGTATCTTATTTAAGAAACAAAAAAAGGTTGTTCTTTACCAAGGGAAAAGAAACAGATTCCACTTTAAGGTCAGATTACACAGATTGATCAAATGTGAATTTTTTTTTTTTTTTCATAGCTAGAAAGCTTCATCATTTTTTCCCTAACTATATTACCCACCAGATTCTTCCTTCACCTTCCTTTCTATTACAGCTAATAATAGAAAATATAAAGTATTTTTCTAGGACTTCTCGCACAGTAAATGCTTAAATCAGTTTTAAAATCTATCTATTATTCAGCATATTATTATTATTTGTATTTGTGTAATTTTTAATGTTTGACAAATCACAGTTTCATGAAGTGTTAGAGAAGTATTGTATTTTCAGCACAGTATGAAGCTTGCTGTATAATATTTTGGCACAGCTAATCCTGATGAAATAATTCAATTAATTAACTTGATGAATCATCTGGACCTACAATTTCTATCTGTAATCAGGCAGTTAACCTGTGACACAGGCAAAATAATTTGAGAGTTCTTAACTCTGAACTGATGTCACATCTCTAATGGCAACCAAATAGGACTGCATGAAGCAGAGACGTTAAACACATTAATAGTGAAACATTGTGGAGGAAGTGAGGTTGCATAATCTTCTTTTAGTTGTCAGCACTGTGCAATGCTAAATATGACATACACTGCAGTGTGGTTTAAAAGGTGCAGACTCACAGTTAGCAGTAATCCAGGTCAGCAGAGTGCATCAGAGTCCTCCGAGACTGTCTGGGAAAAGGCTGCTTGGGACCTTCCAGGGATTTGAATCAATAGTAGTGATGTTCCCTGCACTCCTCCTTTTTTATATAATATATGTGAAGGAAAAGGTAGATATGAGAAGGACTGATTATGCCATATTCTTCAAATATGACATTTTATTTCCTTCCTAAGTTGGCAGGGAAGGAAATGCGATATCAATGAACTGCAAAATTGATGAATTACTCAAACAAAGCAACATTAACTGGAGAAATAAAAACTAAACCCCTAGCAAGCAACATATTTTACTGCCTAACCATCTTTCCTAGCCTTGGCCAGTGCTTCATGTCAACATCTGCCCAACACAGGCTAATCCACTTCCAGCGCTGGATGTTTGGGAGTGGAGAATCACTGTGTTCTCTACCAACCTCTCAATCTCTCCTCTGACCTCTCTTTTGTTATTCTCATTTGTGCTGAGGTTTAAGTTACTCTGCAAATAGGGATATGTATATTTGTATTTTCTGATGATACTAGTGACAGCATAACCATCACAGTGATTATCAAATGAGGCTTATAATGTTACTTCTCTTGTAATGAGAAGTAACGAGCTGTATGAGCAACTAATATGTTCTAAGAACTTAAAACAAAGAAGGATGGAGTCCCCCTTGGGTATGCCCATAGAAGCATTTTATTTCAGAGCAGGAGTCCACTTTTGAAGTTGATTACCCAGTCGTTTGAACATAGGGTTTGCTTGGTTTACATCTTGGAGAAGTAGCCTTGCATGCAAATGAGGTTTCTTGCAAATGAAACCAAACTAGAGAGTTTGCATCTGGACACACTATAAGTTCCTGCCATGAACACAGAAGCAAAGCTCCAAATCAATAAACACACATCACATCCTCCAGCATGGAGTAACTGCACCTGCACCAGCAGAAGGCTCTCCAAACACTCAACACTGAAGTGACCATGAAGTGCCTCTCCTGCTCTGTCAAGTTACAATGCTATGCAATGTCCCAGGGACACAGTTCCATTCATGTGAGAGGAATGAAGGCTTTTCTGATGGGAGAATAACTAAGTTGCAGTGTCAGGACCACTGTAACCTGATGACAGCTGTCACATACCAAGGGGGACAATCAGTGCTCAAGGAAATTTAAGAATATTGAGAACAGTCACCAGACACAGGGGGTGGCATGGCAGATGCATCCTGACCATTTTGAATTCAGGTGGGAACACATTTCTGATTCTGCATCTGACTGGATGTCTGCAATGAATACTGACCTAAGGATTGCTCTGCACACATGCCTGCAGGAGAGCCTGGGGGTTCTGAGCTTCAAGAGAAGTTTTCTGCATAGCAGCTGGCAGCAGCCTCAGAAACTACCTGGCCATTTAAAACCCTATAAAAGTTCCTAGCTCCGTGCTGGAGACTGTACCTGCAGCCTGCCATGCCAAGTGCAACTCTTGAAGTCCATCTTCTTCCTGTACCTGGTGAAGTGGAAAACAACAAACCTTTGTCCAAAGCTAGATCTTGGATAGCCTTCCTGTAGTTCCTTTTTTAACTTCTTTGACTTGTTATAAGCCATAGAAAGAAGCATTAAGGAGATAATACCAAATATAAATTGGCATTCTCTTACTCCCCATAAAAAAGAAATGAAAAAATTTCTGAAAAGTACTAGAAAAATCAAACAAAATATCTGAGGTACCTGGACACAACAATGATAAGTATCAAGGACTGCCCACAAACATATCTAGCCTAATGAAAGCACTCACTGGAATTTTTTTCTCCTTTTCAGCCATTAGATAATGATAATAATTATGGAGGTACAAAAATAAACTTTAGATGTTTTTCATCTGTCAGAAGATCATAATTCACAGGCTTTGGGCATACAACTTAATAAACAAATGGTTTTAAGACAAATATTGTCAGTTCTGTCAGTTCTTCTGGGTAGTAGGGAATCATCCAGTGTGGGGAAAAAAATAAAGCTGTCAGAAATGAGTCTGCGCAGTAGGGAAATCTGCTGCACATGTTAACAGTCCTGATAGTCCTGTTCGCTAGGCAAATTACAGGACAATATTAACAGCAACTCAAGAGATAGCACTCATCACTGTCATTCAACTGGATGCAAGATCCTCTGCCAAGATAAAGTTGCAGAGAACTGATATAACCAAAATAAAAGATGATTATGATAACATCCACAGTGCATAAATAAAGGGCTTTCACTTTCCTTCTTGATATGAAGGGGAAAAGTCTTAACTCATATGAGCTGACATGGTTCTACTGTCTACCCTAAAGCCACACTGAGTCACCATAAGCAGAGTAAAAAGTCACAAACAATTTTCTGACAGGAACACCTAGCCAGCAAATGGGCCTGTGAGGCTCAAGTCCTCCTTCTGGCCCTAGCAGTATCTTTTGCACAAAACTAAGCAGTGACTTAGATGGGAAAACAGCCTATTCTGAAACCTTCATTTGGAAACAAGTATGTCTTAGTCCAGGTCAAGAAATTTCTGTTTATGAAAGACCTGATGGTAAGCCTAGAAATTGTTCTCTATAAGCATTTCCCCCCTGAGAGAGAGGAGGAAAGAGAAGTTATATCACCTCTCTTGTATTACAAACCCCAGAACAACTTGGTTTGTTTAGTTTCTGTTTTCTGACTGGATAGGCAACATGCAAGAGTAAGTTTTTAGTTGCAAATACCTCTAAGAAACAACTAAAGCACAGTAACTCCTACATTTATCCAAAGAATGGAAAGGTTGACAAATAGGCTCTCAGCTTTATGAATGTAACACTATTAACAAACCACAGGGAGAAAAGGTTGTCCTCATTCTGAGGACAGTCCATAGATATGTCAGCTGAAGTTCTGCCTTGGTATCCAGAAGCAATAAGAAATTCTGTTGGTCAGTACCACATACAAACTGTTTAATTGTGGCCCACTGCTGCAGAGCATAAGTAAATGAACAAACTCCTCATAGAACACAAAAAAAATCTTACAGCTTAGCTACAAAGATAACCAATTTTGCAAATACTATCTGATGAGCACTTAATGTGCTGAATTGAAAAGCAACATGTAATTAACAACTTGCCCTGCAACACTATGGCCACATACAGAGATTAAAAAAACACAGCATGCTCAAAAATAAGAATGCAAAAGCTAAACTCACCCAGAAAATTGACTGAAAACACCACTGTGAGAACACAGCTGGGGCAGGAGCAAAATTACATGAGGTCATCTCACATCTGCCATATGGTTCAGGTCCATTAGCCAGGCACAGGCTTCCTTGTACAGCGAGACAGTCTCACAGAAGCTGGCTGGACATGACAGAAAACTGAAGAGCTGCTTCACTAGTACTCAGCAGACATGGATTCAGGGCTTTACAGAACCATCAGCTAGAACCATCTGTGATTGTCCTACTATTTCCAATTTCTGTAGGAAGCAAGCCTTAGAGAGTTGGGAAGGGAAAGACACTCATACAGTCTTCAGCTATTAAAGCTGCATTAGCACAGAAAAATATTGGCTACCCTCTAAAGTTGCCTAGTTGGTTCTGAAGACCCTATGTTCATACCAAATTCTGGACTTCACCTTTCTTGGGCTCATCTATGTCTCCCAGATAGCGTAATCATCAACAGCTAAATTACTTGAAAGCAACGATACTATTTAGGAGCATAAACCCATTGATTTTGTTGTGTGCCAAGTACACAGTGGAATATGAAAGCTAATCTCACAAAACAGAAGTTCCTTTGACATTTCTAATCATATATAATGATTTATTTCAGTAAACTTCAAATGATTTTTCTATGTGAAATTCCATAGATGTCAGTGAAGTTTCACAAAGATGAATTCCAGCCACTAAAGACAGCAGAAAAAAATAAAGTAATAATATAACGGCCATCAAAATCTGAAGGTATCCTATCAATGATCTAGTTAAATAACAGTGGAAAAAACTTTACCAGAAACCTTAGGCTAGCCTCATTATCAGCCAGATTCATTTTGATCTGTAGAACAAAATACTACTCCAGTGTATAGAAAAAAAAAAAGTCACAGTGCTTTTCTGCAATTTATAAGTTTATAAAAGAGCTACAGTCTGGAATTTGGATTACTCCAAGGGCACAGCATTGATTTGCTTATAGTATGAGGAGAGTATGCCTCAGGTAACCTTTCTTGTCTATCATACAAAGGCTTGAGATCTTTTGCAGACTCATTCTTAATAGATAAGAACATACAAATACCTCTGGAACTGGAGCCGAGTCAAAAGGAATTTCATTCCCATAGCAATACACACAAGTTGTTAGAAGAGACAGATGCTACTTCAGAAAATTTTCCTCTACAGGGTTTGGCAGACATGACTTTGAACTAATAACCAGTTAGCACCAGAGGAAAAGAACACAAAAAAACCCCACAAACAAACAAAAAAACCCCACAAAAACACAAACACACAAAACCACCAACAAAAACAAGCAAACCCCAAACAAAACCAAACAAAACCAAACAAACAAAAAACCCACTTCTTTACTGTTATTTTTTTGCCTTCTCAAAACTCAAGAAAAAGCTTTTGAGATATTTACTATTTCACAGTGCCAACAGCATGCACTGAAACAAGATTAAAAAAAAAAAATGGAACTTCCACTTATCTTAATAGTAAAGATTTTTATTTTAACAAAATTAAGGAACCTGCATCCAGTGTAACCACTTTTGAAACTGGAAGCTAAAGGGAAGAATCACAGAGGGAAGAAGGCGCTTGAGGATAAGGCATTAAGGACCTGACATCTCCATTAATAAAATCTTGCCTAAGTAACGAGTGTAGTATCAAGACCTCATTAGTACCAGCTTCCTTCAGGCAGACTGTCACCCTGACAGAGCCATCAGAATCGCTCTCCTTTTTGTTGACTCTAAAGTTTAAGGTAAGGAATATAAAAAGACAAGAAAAGGTTTGTGTTTCACTGAATCATGTCTCTGTGCAAAGGGGCTACACATCAGGACCCAACTCTCACTGCCCTGCCACTCCATTACTCAGGTTAGAGACTAACAAGGTATAAAGGATGCACAGCAGAACCAGAGGCACTTAAGTCAAATAGCTTATTCTGCCTTTTTTGTTGTTTTGTTTTAACTTAGAATATTTTCAGTAAGAGAGTTTAAGAACTGGAGAAGGAACATTTTAATAAAAGCATAATTTTCACTAACCAAAGAGCTTAGCTTAAACCTTTTGATACACCTGCAGTCTAACAAATGCATGTAGTCAGTTAAATTCAGTACTTCAAGATTTATACCTATCCATCAGGAGCCATTTTTTTTCCCTGGCTTGAACAGGAAACTTCCATCCCTGTACCAGCAGATCAGCCTTTTTGCCACATAAGCATCTTAAGAAAACTGGTTAATCTGTCAGTAGGTGGACACTTTAATTTTAGCATTTGCATGGGGTGGCTTCAACAGTACTGATGTGCAGAGTCCTATTTGCATGTCACCTTCTGCTCTTTTCTTCAAAATCCCTTGAAGCAGCAGTAATGACTGATGTTGCTACCTAATTGCAGGGGATATAGATTAAATTAAAGTTTTATCAAGAGTACATCTATTAAAAAAAAAAAAAAAGGAGAACATTTCTTCCAGTTTCTGCATCTGAGGGGTCACTGTGGAAAAACATCTGTCTCCAGATGAACTTGTCTTCCAAGACTGCAGTTCAGATTATTCCTTTTTTTTCTTCAAACACTATCAAATGGCTAATGTGGAAAATAATCTTTTTTCCTACATTGTTAATGTTTTGATGGTATGAGGCATTTGGGTGTCTTGGGGCTCTTTCAATTCCATTTTTTTCTGATGATATTTGAAGTGATAATTGTTTAAATCTCACTTATTTTTACAGGTGTTAGAAAGGTGGACTGTCAGGGAGTGGCAATAACAATGTATAGTGGAAAAGCTACTCAGAAAAACCACAAAACAGCAGCAGTCCAAGGTGCTTTAATACTACAGAACAAAAAAATGTGAAAGTGTACCAACTAGAGTACAGTTCAACATTTTCTGTTAATTCAATAGCATGTATATGCATTTCATTTTACTATTTATAGATAGCTTTCATATTTGCAAACCTTGGCATTTCCATCAAAGGTCATGCAATAACTAAAAGACCGATAAGTTCATAAACTTAGACATTACCTCCTTTTTCATACTTAACTTTCCTACATTAACTGTTTTATGGCCTGAAATATCCAAGAAGAGACAGATAGAATATAGAATATACAAAAAGAAAACAGGAGGAACATAAAACCCAGAAAACAGTGATAAGCAACATGCTTAACAAGTAGTTCAATTTCCATCCACAAGCCTAACATGCTGAGCTGAAGGGTATTCAGATTTAAAAGTCTGAGTGGCAGGTTGGTAGCACATAGTGGTATTAGGAAGAAAAATGCTGCATAATTTCATGGCATCAAATCTCAAACTGGCTAAAAGAAAAAATCCAGTGATTCACTGGATAGTAATAAAATATTGCAAATTAATGTCATTGGTACTTTTAAATCAAAATACCATCTAATAATTGTCTCTCTTCCAAACTGTAAGAATAGGAAGACAAATATCCAAGAAGCACATTTGACTGCTTACAATTATGAACAAGAAAGAAAAAGTCATTCACACTGGTTCTGACCTGGAGCCAACTCAGGCTGTATTGGGAGTCCTCAAACAGACCATATGAAAATCTCTGCTTTCAAAGGAGAAACGTGACAAAATTGGAACAAAGAAAGTCCATTTTATACCATTCAAGACTATGCACTTTGTAAGGCAGTAATGAGATAACAAGAAACTATAAGAAATAAGGCCAGCAGCACTGAATTTGGCAGGAATTAAGACAATGACAAAAACCTTTGTCATATTATATGTACTTACCTAATGTTTCCTCAGACTGGAAAATGCATGTGGATCTTGTGGAGGATTTGTGGTTGCAGTAATATCAAGGATCCTTTTATAGCGCATTGAAGTTCTTGGGAATTCAACCCAATTATTCCCATATTTTCTCAGTAATTGTACAGAAGATAACTCAGCTTTTTTGGTTAAATATTCCAAAAGTTAAGAGTTTACAAAATATTTTTCCATAGATTTTCAGCTACACAGAATAAGGACACACAGAAAGAGTTTTGAGCATGAAATTCCAAGCATAGTTTTTTCATTGTAGATAATAATGTCATTTTTTTTGGCTGCTGTATTTCAATATACAAGAGTACATGACAGCCATAATAATAGAATCATAGAATCAGCAGGGTTGGAAAAGATCTCTGATATCATCAAGTCCAACACCGCCATGGTTACTAAACCATGGCACTCAGTGCCACATCCAGTCTCACCTTAAAAACCTCCAGGGATGGTGAATCCACCACCTCCCTGGGCAGTCAATTCCAATGTCTGATCACTCTCTCTGTAAAAAATTTCTCCCTAATATCCAAAGTAAACCTCCCCTGGCACAGCTTAAGACTATGCCCACTTGTCCAACTGCTGGTTGCCTGGGAGAAGAGACCGACCCCCACCTGGCTACAACCTCCTCTCAGGTAGTTGTAGAGAGTGATGAGGTCTCCCCTGAGCCTCCTCTTCTCCAGGCTAAACAACCCCAGCTTCCTCAGCTTCTTCTCACAGGACTTGTGCTTGAGTCCCTTCACCAGCCTCATTGCTCTTCTCTGGACCTGCTGCAGCACCTCAATGTCTTTCCTGAACTGAGGGGCCCAGAACTGGACACAGCACTCCAGGTGTGGCCTCACCAGCACTGAGTTCAGAGGAAGGATCACTTCCCTTGTCCTGCTGGCCACACTGTTCCTGATGCAGGCCAGGGTGCCATTTGCCGTCTTGGCCACCTGGGCACACTGCTGGCTCATGTTCAGCTTCCTGTCAATCCAAACGCCAAGGTCCCTTTCTGCCTGGCTGCTCTCCAGCCACTCTGTCCCCAGCCTGTAGCACTGCAGGGGGTTGTTGAGGCCAGAGTGCAGGACCCGGCACTTGGCCTTGTTGAACTTCATCCCATTGGAATCAGCCCAACTCTCCAGCCTATCCAGGTCCCTCTGCAGAGCCCTCCTGCCTTCCAGCTGACCAACACTCCCCCCCAGCTTGGTGTCATCTGCAAATTTGCTAATGGTACACTAAATCCTCTCATCCAGATCATTAACGAAGATATTAAATAGGACTGGACCCAGCAGTGATCCCTGGGGGACACCACTGGTGACCGGCCACCAGCTGGATGCAGCCCCGTTCACCAGCACTCTCTGGCCCAGTCCTCCAACCAGTTACTAACCCAGCACAGAGTGCCCCTGTCCAAGCCATGGGCTGCCAGCTTTTCCAGGAATATGCTGTGGGAGATGGTGTCAAAGGCTTTGCTGAAGTCCAGATAGACACATCCACAGCCTTCCCCTCATCCACCAGGTGAGTCACCTGATCATAAAAGGAGATCATGTTGGTCAGGCAGAACCTGCCCTTCCTAAATCCATGTTGGCTGGCTTTGATCCCTTGTCCATCCTGTAGGTTTGTGTGATAATGTTCATTGGCATTGTGTCTTAGAATGGCCAGTTAACCAGATAAGTTCTTTTGAAATTTTTCTATTTTATTAATGTTCTTACATCATAAAATTTTGAGGTTAAACTACTTCTGCTTAAACCTAAATGAAACAATCACTCTTATACAAACACATAAATATAACTAAAGGAATAATTAAATGTCACTGCTAATTAAATTAACACTAATTGCTTTCTAGTGACCTGGTTCTTTCAGGAGTTTGAGTTTTAGTTTGAGTGATATATAAAATGTATTGATTATAAAAAAATGCTTAATTAGCATTTAAATCTGTCACTGTACTTGCTCCAATAGGTAGGCCACAGTGAGAACGGACCCACTTAACTCATTTTATGGATATTAGTGAACCATAAAGATTACTTCATAAAGAGTTCTTCACAGTAATATAGGGACCAATGAACCTTAAAAGAAATATTCTCTATAATGATTGAGGACTGGCAAAAGAAAAAGCTTCAATATAAACTTTTTCTGTCAAAAATGACTAATGAATAATCCTGAAGAAAATTCTTTTTAACAATGTAAAAAGAAACCATGTAAATGGTAAAATGACCCTTTCTCACAATGTCAAAATGGAAAAATTAATTGCCTATTCCAGAATTGCTTTGTTTAAAAGTCTGGTCTTTTAGATAGTTATAATAAAAATTAACTAATAGCTATTATAGTTTGGCTTTTTAAAATCGAGGTTAGGGTTAAAAATGTGAAATATCAAATTTCCAAACAATGGAAAATCCACTGCTAATCGCTTCTACTTGGAACTGCAGCTTTAGCTCCAGGGCTAAGGTTGACCCAACATTCCCTGTTTTACAAAGTTCCCTGCTAAGGGAAGTGTTACCAAGATAAAAAAAGAGAAGAGCTGAGCAGGACTGTAAAACAATGGATTGCATATCTGTGCTTGTTATTAAAATACTGCTTAATGGTGGAAAAATGGACTTGGAATGGGTTTCAAATCCTACCATACTCTTTTCAGAATGTGTTTGAGTAAAACTGTGTTTCATACCTAATGGGAAAAGTTTCCTCCTATATAGCACATGTACAGAAACTTTGTAAGAAGTGTAGATTTATCACTCTGACATCACAATAGATGCTACAAAGACAATATCTTAAACTCTTTTCCTTGTAATTAATCACCATTACTCCATCCAGTTGGGTAACAAATACCAAAAATGGAAAGACAGCAACAATATCTTGAGTGGGTCCATCCAACAAAGAGGATGGGTATTTTGGCCAAAAAGTTCAATTAACACAGGATGACCTACTCCTCTGAGAGAGGAAAGTGACACTTCTAGTAAAATGCTTTTCCTTTTGCTTCTTATTAAGAACAGATATGAAGTGCCAGCTAGCAGACTGATAGGGAAAAATACAAGTCCCAACAGAAACAGCTCAACAAGGCTGTCTGAATCACACCCTGCCCATTGTTCTGCAACATCTAACAGGACACCATGGAGAAAAGCAACACACCCTTATAAAACTGAGTCACCTAGAGTGAAAATCTGATAGAAAACTACCACTTACAGGTGACTCAGCCATTGAGATGTGGAAGGAGTCAGTGACAGCTCCCTAGCCTTCTCTGTCCACACAGAATGCCCCAGGATGGCCATCACCACCAGGGACCAGGACAGCACAGTTGTGGTACTGGTGCAAGCACACTTCTGCGAGGAAAGGGAAAAAAAAAAAAAAAAGCAAAAAGAAAGAAAAAGTATTTCTGATCAGAAAGGTACAATGTTGCAGTCACTCTGAGGCAGTGAAAGTGTGCAGGGAAGAGAAAAACAGGATGACTAAATCAGACTTTAAATCTGCTATGGCTGACAATGTAAGGACAGAGGGAAAGCCTGGGACAATGCAAATACTGGAAAGTGCATCAGTGTTTTGAATACCATCACAGGACAACTACTGGCAAGTGATGCGTAGTGCTTCGCTTTAAAGTAGAAAACGTTGTGTTTTAATTAAAATAAGTAGGTAATATTAATTGCCATCACCAAAGCAGATGCTGCAGTTAGAATGCCTCACAAACACATAGGAAACAACTGAGCCATACACGGAGTCCAAAATCGCCAAAATTAAGGGAGCCCAATTAAGCTGTCTCTTGAGGTTTTCTGGCTTAGATGCCTAAGATGATCTGATTGAAGCTCTTCTCAAAGAAGTGGGGGCTTGATCCCTCAAGCTGCCTTTCACTTTGGACCAGAACAATTTGACTCCCTTATCCTAAGTAAAACTCACAGCTTAAAACTCATCTTCTAAATTTGCTCAAGTTTAGATCCAATCCAAATGTAAAATATAAGAATGCTATACACAACTATCCTTAAGATTGCTGAATAAAACAAGGTAGATTTTTTTGTTTGGTTGTTGACACAATATACATTCAATTTAAAATTAACAATGGAGGAATAGGTAAGCATAAAAAACCAGAGCATTCATATTTATAAAAATCTGAATGTAATGAACAAGCATTAATAAGCCTCCTTTAGCACCCACAGCAATCACACTGTTCTTAAGTGAGGAACTCACTGCAAGGGACGTAACTGTAACTAAATCCAAGGAGGTGGTCAGATTCCAGGAGAATAGGGCATACATTTGCAGTGTTAAAAAGAAAAGAAAAAAAAAGTTTTCCAGAAGCTTTTTCTGATGTCATCTTATTGTCAGACAGTTACTCTAAATTCAAAACATGCAAACTCATACAGAAAAGGCTTTACTCAGGAATCCAGTGTAAATAAACTCTCTAAGAAAGAAAACAATTTTGTTCTCTTTCTTAGATGCACCTGAACTTATTTTCATTTGCTTCTTGCTTACTCAAAATTCATCACTTCTCATCATTCATCTTGATTTGTTCATATGCACTTAACAATCGCCATCCAACTTTTTTCAGCTTCATTTCTATCTTGACTGCTTGACAATCATCTGACATTACTCATCTTCATTTTCTTGACAACACTTTCCTGATATTCTTGTTCAAGGATTCATCAGTTCTTTGAATTTCGCAAATTTTTCAATATGCCAATATCCCTATCTATAAGCACCAAAAACTAATATTTTTTATTGTTCTGACAAAGTTTGAAAACTGTTTATAATTTCCAGTAAATCTCATAAAAACCCTTTTCCCCTGCTTCACCATGAGTACCCAGTATTTCCCATTCTTTCATCATGAGGCAAAAAATTCTATATTAATTTATTTACATTCATAAATATGTACATATATGCACATAATTATATAACTATATATAATACCTTAATTTGTAGGATAAACAAGTATCTTAATCTTAAGTAAACAATACATTCTCTCGACCTTTCAGCTTCAGAGTAGAGAAAATGTCAACCAGTAGTATTGTATGTAGTAGTACAACACATTTAGGCCTTTAATAAGCTGAGGAGGAATATATTTCCTAATTCATTATGCCTTAGTATTTTGCCAGGAAAAAACTCCTAATGAAATAGTTCGTAATCAATACATCAGCAAATATGGCTGATGAATTTTCTTCAAGTGTTTCACATTTTTAACATTAACGTCTTAGAAAATACTCAGTATTTAATCTGAAGATAACAGACAACATATTTGTAATTCCTCAGTCAAGGTAATCTGGACCTTCTCAATTAACAAAATAATCTGTTTATACCGTGCAGAGTGCAGGTCCTAGATCCAAATATTTGATGTACATTCAAAAATAAATGGAAGAGTTTTCAATACTCTCTTCAATATATTTCTATGAATAGTCTGCAAATTAATTTGTTAACCTGCAGAAGGTGACAACAGAAGACAAGTAAATAATTTATGCAATGTGAATGAATTTATTATAACTGTTTCATTAACTGCTCCAAACAGCACAAATCTGTTTTGCCTCAAGGCATTCATTACAGCTAGCATCATTTACGCTGGCCAAAGACCTGGTCAAAGACTGCAGAAGTTGCACCTTAAGGTTTCCTGTGATTAGAGGTCACTCAGTGTACTGTAATGAAGGAAAACTGCAGAACAGGGTAACATTAGGATATCCTTAAATATGACCGCTGCTGCTTTTACGCATTTACCTTCACCTCACACACAGGATGTTGACATCATAAGAATGAGATCAACTGCAAAAATTATTACTTTTTCAGCCAAATTACACCAACCTTCCAGCAAGGACATAAATAGGCTAAATACAGGCCTCCCCTCTTGCATGACCTTTCATTCACTCCTCCTTGCATACAGATTTCATGCTTGCCTTTTGCTAAGTTGCAACTTTCTGTGCTGCACAATGAGTTCAAACATCCCTCCCTGGTCTCCATTTTCCCTTACACAAAAGGGGTTTCCAATCCCCACATTCCCCTTCCCACTTCCCCTTGCAGCACAGGCCACATAAAATTTCTCTCACCAACTATTTTTGCAACTCTTTTGTTTTATACACACATCACCCACCCACCCCACCCCCCCAGGGTATCTGTACTTTGAGCCTAATGTACAGTAAGTGTGTTGTAAAGCAAGCAAAATATTTTTTCGACTTCTGGTAGGTTAACCAAGATGAAACATCACTTTGAGCCCTGTTTCTTTAGTGTGCATTCCCCAGTTCTTGTTCTTAATCCTTTAAAATTGATGGGTCTGTGGCCAATACAGACCAGCACAGACCTACAAAAGGTAAACAAGATACAGTTGGGGATATTGCAACATAAACAATATCATATTTTCAAGTTTCTCATCTGAATTCAGCTCAGTTTCTTTCCTTTCAAATATGCCAACAACACATACAAACTGACACCATAATATCTAGTAATTAATCACAGAATTAGTATTAAGACCCCTATTTTGTATAAAGCTTTAAAAAATAATATCACCAGGATGTAACTTTGTGACCCTCTCATGCCCTCCAACTGTCACAGTATAACATTCCCAACATTACTGAAAGAAACAGGTGAATGTGGATTTATAATTCTCTAGGGAAGACTGGTTATAAATAAGAGTAGTCCTCTATCTCCTACAAAATCAAGTTTCTTAAGAGAGCTCAAGCTAGCCCATAAAAAAGGATACACTAGTGCCTCCTGGTATAATCTCAAATAACTATATGTCTATTAGCATATATCTTATTCAATTCAAAGGATTTCTTAAGGATCTATAGATTTCAAGAACTTGAAAGGAAGGTGTGGGGGGGGGGTTTAAAAGTGGATAAATGTCACAGCGAGTTCTGAGCAGCTAAGTATTCACTTCCTTTAGTTCTGATCAGAAATAAGTGGAAAGGGGAGAGTATTTTTATGCCAGAAGTAGAAGTAAATTATTCTCTATTTTTTCCTCATTTAAATGAATACATGAATAGAAAATATGTGTTATGACATTATTCAGCCTTATCTTTCCATCTTCATTCAATTTTCTATAATTAGCTATCCTCTTACTGAAATTCATGCATTTCTTCTAGATGGGGATTCATTATAGATTTTTCAAGACATTTATCAAAGAGTATATGTCTCACTACAGAGTTTGAAAGGTGACAAAGAGCTTTAGGAAACAAGTAACAAAAACTTTCTACTGCCAAGTTCTGTTACTATAGGAAATAATCTTTCCTGCTAGGCAGTAGAAACCTCATTATTTGAGATGTTCAAAAGAAACCCTAGCACAAGCACTAGAAAATAGAGTATAGTAAAAAATCCTTCCTTGTTAGGAGAGGGTTTGACCAGATGACCTTGAGGGATCCTCCCCTTACCCAGTTTGTAAAATGTAACCATGTAGGAGACCAAAACCAAAGTTAAAACAGGCTGAGGTAGCATGAAGTACTCAGATTGTACATGAGGCTGCAGTGTTTATATAAATATATATATGTACAAGACATTAGTCACAAAGCTCCTTGGGGAGCTTAGGTGATCCTATGGCTAGGTCAGTAGATATGATCTAGAAATGCAAGATCATAAACTACTAGATGCTTATAAAGGACTCTCAAAAACTCTATTTCCTCTATACTCACCTCCTAAAATGTGGGTAGATGCTATATTTTCATTTCTAGCCTTTTAAATGTGTTAGAAACACATACAAAATGAATAATTTCATGTGTATCTGTAAATTATCCTATGGGAACCCATAGGGAGCACACACAGTTTGCTAATTTGTGCAGGACAGAATGGGTGTTTAGTGTATGCAAAAAGGGTATGAGTTTTGGTTTTCAAATTAATTTCTCAGTAATTAGACAGCATCTCTGTCTCATGTGAATTGAATCAAAGAGCTCATGATCACAAGTGTCTCAGCAGATGAGACAACTCTAAAAGGGATTTCTCTTTCTTTTTTCTTTTTTTTTTTTTTTTTTTAAATCAGTCTTATTTCAAGCAATAAACTTTGTATTTCAACTCAAACACCTCTGTGCTGGGGTTTTGGTGGGCTTTTCTTAGATTTTCAGATTAGATACCATATATTTACAAATAATTTATAAAAAAGCAACAAAAGCCCCATCCATATCCAAATGCATAGGAAAGTTCTTCCTCAAATCCAGAGCAAAAATCCCATTCTAGATGGTTTCCATTTCTTCTGATGCTATTTTTTGAAACACTATCTCCACAGAAGAGACATAGTATGGAGAGTTTCCAAAAAGCTGAGCTTCAAATGGAAGCTAACAGAGCTGCAGGTGCTGTGCACCTCCACCCACTAGGAACTTGTTAATCCTAGTTCAATTTCTTTCTGGCTCAACACCTCCTACATGGAAATGCCAGATTTTTCCCTCCCCTTAAGCTTGCCCACATATAAACCTACATCAAGGGCAGTCTGCATCATCTCCCAGGTGGCAAGTGCTATTTCCGAACTACTAAACTTCTGATGAAGGCTCTTGACCCGGTGTAGCGGATTTCTGTGGCTAGGTTTTGGCATTGGGAGGGATGGGGGGGTTACAGGGGTGGCCTCTGGAGGAAGCTCTGGTGGAGCCAATGCCAGCCAGCTCCAGGATGGGCTTCCTGCCGCTGGCCAAGGCCGAGACAATCAGAAGCGACAGTAATGCCTCCGTGATAAATATTTAAGAACAGAAACTTATTGCACAGTGAGAATTCCAACCAGGAAAGAGCAGAGTGAGAACATGGGAACAACCAGGTAGACACCAAGGTCAGTGCAGAAGGAGGGGCAGGAGGTGCTCCAGGTGCTGGACCTGAGGCCCTGCAGCCCATGGCGAAGACCCTGGTGAGTCAGGTTGTCCCCCTGCAGCCCATGGAGGACCTTCGGGGTGCAGAGACCCCCCTGCAGCCGATGGAGGAGCCCATGCTGGAGCAGGTGGATACATAAAGGAGGCTGTGACCCCTTGGGAGGTCCTGCTGGAGACCTACAGCCCACAGAGAGAGAATCCAAACTGGAACAGGTTTTTCCTGGGTAGGATTTGTGGCCCCTGTGGAGGACCCACGTCGGTACAGCTCATTTGTGAAGGGCTGTACCCCAAGGAGGAGTGACCCACAGGACAGCAGTTTGGAAAGAACTGTGGCCTGAGGGATGGACTCATGCTGGAGAGGTCTGTCAAGGACTCTTGGTCCATCAAGGACTCCCTCTCTCATGGGAGGGACCCCATGGAAGCAGGGGAAGGACTCCTCTCTCTGAGCAGCAGCAGAAACAACTGACCATAGCGCCCATTCCCTTCTCCTTGCACTGCTGGGGGAGAGGAGGGAGAACATGGAAGAAAGGAGGTGTGGGGGAAGGTGTTTTTAGATTATTTTACTTCTCACTCTTTTGCTCTGATCCTGTTAGTAACAAATTCAAGTAATATCCCCCCTTTGAGTCTGTTTTACCCATGATGCTGACCAGTAACTGACCTCTCCCAGATGTTATCTCAACTCATGAATCCTTCGTTATTTTTTTTTCTTTCCTCTGTCGAGTTGCAGGGGGCAGTGAGAACGTGGCTTTAGTGGGTACCTGGCATCCAACCAAGGTCAACCCACTACACCTGGCAAGCCAGATTTGGCACAAGTAACTCTAGTCACCTTTCAGAGCTGGGCTGGGGACTGGAATAGTTCAGGACTCCTCCTCTGTTCAAAGCAGGGCTTCTTCTGATAGCTGTACCATAACATTCATCATGTACAATTGCATTTAGGCAAATTGCATCCCATTACATATCATTCCTACATTAGTCTAGAGAGCTCTTTCATCTCTCAGCTGCTGTTTCAATGCAGACTTCAAGAAGTTTAAGCCCAAGAGTCTCATGCCCAGAGGGTTCCCAAAATCAGAGGGACTGTTTAACTTGCATTGCAGGATAAGTGCACATGTAATGAACAGCTATCTTGCAAATGCAGTTCTGTAGCAGAAAAAAAACAAAAACAAAAACCAAAACATATAAGGAAGGGGCAATTGAATCCTTTTCACATTGAACTGGAGTTTTATTCAACCCTTAGAAAGACAAACAGGTGTCCCTTTTCAACTTTCTGTATATTTCTGTACTAGATACAGGGGAAAAATCAGTATCTACCATGGCAACATTCACCATAGCTTGCTGGGTCAGTCCTGTTTTAAATATTTAGCTTTGATTACACTTGAGGTAGGACTTTGGTGGACAGATCCATACTTAAATTGAATCCTTGAAGTTTTTTTTGCAATTCTATTTATTCCAACTCCAACAGAAGGGTGGGATTGAGGGGGTCCTTGTAGTGGATTTTTGCTTTACAAATTGTGTTTCATTGTCCTCATTCAGCATTACCATGACTGGTGAAATCACAGGTCAGATTTGTAGAGAAGGCTGAACTGCCTAGGACCTATGAACATCAAGAGGAGACTAGTTCCACCAGCATTCCTCATATGGCCTCAACCAGCCTTCCACAATGACCAGGTATGATAAACCTGATGATCAGAGGCTGCATGTCCTCCAGTCCTGAAACAGGTTTTGGCCCTGAGAACTGAGTTTTGACCTTCTTCCAAAAGCTATGCTTAAGATTTTTGAGGTTTTGAGTACAGTCATTTCTGATAAAGATGACAGACACAAACTATGCCTTATCAGGCTAGCTGTTCCTGCAAAAAACAGATGGAGTGGAAACAGGTTTTCTCTGTCACCAAACCCCCACCGAATATAAGATGCACAGCCACATTGCCTTCACCTCCTTCAGTCTCACAACATCTGTGCTGCATTCAGACATTCCCCTTGATCACTGCCTAATAGATTATAGCCATGAAATAAAAAAATTGTTTTACAGTGCATTTCTAAAATACAATCAGAGCACGGAATTTAGAATCATTTCAAGTAACACATTTTTGTTGCATTTTCATAAAGGGGTTTTTTGTGTACATTTAATTTGGTAGTATGGTTTGCAAATCAGGAATAACAGTCTGGACAGAAAACCAAACACATTTGCAGGGTGGGTTTTTTTTTGAAAACCCTAGGGAGAGCTTAGGAAAAAAACCCAATAACATCAGACTTGCCTCTGTAGAGGCGCTACTTGGAAGTATAAGAAAAAAACAATATTTGGACTTGAGAGGGAAGAACTTGTTATCCCATCACCTGGGTAAGTATGTGTTAAAATGCTGGAATTTAAAGCAAAACCAAAGCAACAGCAGAATACTGAGAAGGTCCTGTACTACACTGAAAAAAAAGCGCCACAGCCATGAGATAAAAGGTTAATATTTATATTTAACACATTTCTTAATATTTATATTTAATATTTATATTTAACATGTTGACTTTGACCACCATCTTGCTCAATTTTCTCAATTGTTCAAATGCTGCTTCTGTTTTTACAGACTACATGAACTGATGTAGTGAACAGCAGCCTTATACTAACAACATGCTCTCTCTGACCCAGCATCAACAGGTGGCCTCTAGTTGAATACAGCTAATTGATGTTTATTATTTGTTACCAAGCCACTTCCAATCAAAAGCATATGTTTGAAAAATGCCTCCTCATGAAATGACACTGCAGCAAAATTACATTCTGGGCAGGAGGATGGATGCTACCTTTTCTGAAGGAGATCAGTGTATACTGGCTTTAAGAGCTTTAGTTTCACATGAATTGAGCCTGATGTTGCATAAAAATTTGTCATGTTGCAATCCAAGATAAAGCAGCCTTTCATATCCAACCATTCCACAGCCTAACACTTCATAGGAAAAATTTTAAAAAAAAATGCCGTAGCCCAGGCTTTATACACCTCCAAAGACTAAAGATTGGTGGTCTGCTCAGAGAATCTACAAGAGCAGTAACTGTTGAGACATTAAAATATGCTGTGTTTGCACTGCCTACAACAATATGATAGTCATTATTAAGTTTTATAGCTAGTAATCACAATAATACTTAAAAGCACAGTGCTTTTGAAAAAAACGTTTTTATAAAAATGACAGCTTTATGCTGCGTATTAACAGCTATAAACTGTTTGTTCAGTTTATTAATGGAGAATTTCTTTGGAGGATTAATATCTAAGTTTTGGATATCTGTGCATATTCCCTACATTTCGTGCTACCTGGTCAGTCAGCAACATCTCACAGTCTGTCCAGAATTTCAAGCTACCTCAGGAATACGCAGACATTCAGCCTGTATTTTAGAAGTGCACTGATCTATGACACACACAAACCAGATGTACTGGATCTGGGTGATTGAACCAGGCTCCTCTCAGAAAAACCTCTTTTACAGTAGTCCCTCAGATGCTGCAATTCACTGTAGCCTGTTCCAAAACCACACTAAACTGCATCAGCTGAAGCCCAAATCCCTGTGCATGTGCCACCAGACAGTCACACTATTTTGTTGTATTTTGGCAATACCAATATTCAGACTTCCATCTTTTAACTGTATAACTTCCAGTGAAATCCCATACACCTGAACTCCCAGTGCTCCTTTAGGGCTTTTCCTTGGCTGGTGTAAGTACAGTTTCACCAAGCTTGTAAAAGTGAAGAGAGATCATTTCCTCTCAAAAACACTACACAAAGTAACAACCATTTCTGCTTTGGCAAGGTGCTCCTATAACATGGAAAAAGCATTTTCTATGCACAGCCAGGTAGCCCTCCTGATGAGGGAGCAGCTATTCTGAGAGGGTCACAGGGAGTCCCCAAAGCCTTGAAAAGCTTTTGTGACAATACCGTTCTTGGGGGTGAAAAAAAATTGCTCTTTACTTCATGAACTAATTAATTAAATCACTCAGGTACTTTGTACTAAAGATCTAAAATAAGAATTATGACTTATGTTCTGATGAATTACTGTTTTAGTAATTCCGGAGTTCCATGCTTTGGTGTCACATACCTGTATTTATTAACTCAAACATAAGAAAACAAGAAATTGAGGTTTTTCTTACACCAAGCAGAATAAATCCAGAGTCCCTGCCCCAGTGTCAAGTAATTCTGGACTCTTTATTATTGCCCTGTAACTCATGAAGGCATTTTCACTAGACATTCAAGGACAAAAATATTTGCAAAATGTCAGACAAATGGTAGTATCCTGGATGAACGTTTATGTGGGGCACAGTGTACCCAAACTCCCAGGTCTTACTTGCACAGGCATCAAAACACCATCATGCCTTTGCTGTCTACTTCCTATGCCAACTTGACTGTCACCTCCTTTTCTTGTCTCTCAGCTTCTTTATCCTAAGGAAATCAAAAGTGTCAGGAGTTTTTACTAAAAAGGTGGGTATAGGTTTCACCATGTCCACCAGCTCTATAACCCTAACTGAGTCATAAAACCTCTCTTTAGCTGCATTCTTGCACACATAAAGCCTTTCTGCACAAGGCATGAGTCAAAGCCTTTTTAGTCTTTTACCTCACTTCTTTGTTTGGATACAGTGCCATTAAAAATTCCCAAATGGGAAAAAGAATCCTAGTTTCATACTTTTCAGTAGAAAATGAATGTTAGCATAATGACAGCAGCAGGCTTCAGAAGCTCACAGCCTTAAGAATCTTGAAAATGTGATGACGTTTACAGCATTCTGCTTAGCTTTAGTTTGGATGGATAGAAGCTATCTGATTCCTCCTCAGAAGCTAATGAGTGCCTGTAACACTGAGTGAAAAAGAAACATGAACTGGAAAAGAGCTGTTCTCTGGTTTCTCATCGTCTCCGTTGCCAAGGAAACAACTTCCCCTCAGTGGATGGCATGGGGTCGGACCAGCTGCTTCCTCCCAGGGCTAGCTCCCTGACATCACAAGACTCCATTGAACAGATTAGAAATAAAACAGAATAAATGCACATCTCTCTGAAAAAGACCAGTTGAAACAAAACTCAGCAGAATTATGAATTTTCTAATTACGTCTTTTGAGAACAGCACCACAAGAACTGTCTCTCAGAGACATCATAAATCCAAGATACTGACAAAACATGGTCATTAAAGATCCCATGCCATCTTTTCATAAGATTAAACACATTGTTAGTCTCACTGTCTTGGCTGTGCTCCAAGTTGAATAATTGCATTCTGGATAACATACCTAAATTCCCCTGCCACTTCAACGTGACAAGAAAGTTTTTATCATATCCTTTTGTAAAGTGCCAGGGGTCATTTCCAGTGCCATTTTAATGGCTTTAGGCCACCAAAATGCCCAGAAAAAATGACACACTCATTCCTGAGATGACACAAACAAACAAACTCATAATTCCATGCTTAGCAATGATATAGTCTGATATGTAAAAGTCTATTATATATGTTCTGTTTAAACACACCAGGGTTTTTAAAGAGATGATAATAAATCTAGACATGATTAATGAAAGACTAAAAAATTATGGAGGAGCTGTAGGGAACATGTGCTCACTACAGTTTTTGACACACCCCAAGGACTTAGTTAGATTTAGATTCTGACATTTCTTCAGGTCTCTACATCACTCACTATTACTTGGAATATGAGTTCAGATTCTACTTCACAACCATGTGCTGGGAACATATGTCAAACATTTTTATTAAAAGGCAATTAATGTTATATTTTGCCTTGGTCATCAGTCATGGCCAGCGATAAAAGGAAAGTAAATTCCCTTCCTGATCATATGCCTAGAGGTTGAGAGAAACAATGGCATTGTCAGAACCTGGACAGACACTTACTCCCACAGTTCAGTTCCCGGTGCTTGGCTGATGGTTCCAAATCACTGTGAAACCTTACAGTTCACAAACAAAGCACTGTGTAACTTACAGTGGAAGGAACAGATTGAAAAGGATGGACAAGGGAAGGGCTACAGATGTTATTTATCCGGGCTTCTGTAAGGCCTTTTACATGATTCCCCGTATCATTCTTGTCTCTAAATTGGAGAGATATGGATATGATGGGTGGACTGTTCAGTGGATAAGGAATTGGTTGGACAGTAACATCCAGAGGATGGTGGTCAATGGCTAAGTGTCCCAAAGGACACTGGTGACAAGTCATGTCCCTCAGGAGTCCATTTTATGACCAGTACCAGTTTAATATTTTCATCAATGACATAGACAGAGGGACCGAGTGTACCCTCAGCAAATTTGCCACCACGCTGAGAGGTGTTTTTGACATATCTGAAGGGTGGGATGCCATCCAGAGCGACCTGGACTAGCTCCAGAAGTGGGACCATGGAAATCTCATGAGGTTCAACAAGGCCAAGTGCAAGGTGATGCACCTGGACTGGGGCAATATCCAGTATCAATACAGGCTGGGGGATGAACAGATCAAAAGCAGCCCTGATAAGATGCACTTGGACAGACTTGTGGACCAAAAGCTAGACATGATCTGTAAGTGTGCACTTGCAACCCAGAAAGCCACACATATCCTGGGCTGCATCAAAAGTATCATGGGCAGCTGGTTGAGGGAGGTGATTCTGTCCCTCTACTCCATCCTCATGAGATGTCACCTGGAGCGCTGCATCCAGCTCTGGAGCCCCCATAACAGGAAGGACATCAGCCTGAGGGAGTGAGTCCACAGCAGGGCCACCAAGTTGATCAAAGGGATTAAACACCTCTCCTGTGAAGAAAGGTTGAGCCTGGAGAAGAGAAGGCTTCAGTATGATCTCATTGCAGCATTTCAATACCTAAAGGGGGCCTACAAAAGAGATGGAGAGGGACTTTTTACAAGGGCTTATTCTGACAGGACAAGAGAGAATGGCATTAAACTTACAGAGGGAAGAAACTCTTTACTGTGAGGGTGGTAAGGCACTAGAGCAGGTAGCCCAGAGAGGTTGTAGATGCCCCATGCCTGGAAATGTTTAAGACCAGGCTGGATGGGGCTTTCAGCAACCTGATCTAGTGGAAGGTGTCCTTGCCCATGGGAGGGGGGTTGAGTGATATGATCTTAGTTCAGTTGGTTAAAACTTGGTGCTAATAACGCCAAGGTCATGGGTTCAATACCCTGTATGGGTCATTTACTTAAGAGCTGGACTCAATGATCCTTGTGGGTCCCTTGCAACTCAGAATATTCTGTGATTCTGTAAATCTTTAAGGTCCCTTCCAACTCAAAGCATTCTATGATTCTATGAACAGAAACCATGACATTTGCGACTTATTTACAATATTTGTGTTTACATATTTGCTTTGATCTAGTGTTTAAATCACTTGAAATATAAGAACTACTATCTCATAAATTGTCTAATATAAGTATGGAAGTTTCTTCATTAGCTTTCTTCCCTAGTAGACCCCCTACCCTTCTCTCATTCATCCTGGGATAAAAAATGATGGTGAAATAGTCTAGACTTACATAATTACCAACAGGATCACAATCTGCCCCCGGTTTTCTCTTTCTCTATTGTGACATATTCTGTTCCTTAACAAGGCACATGATGAGATGTAATTTGAATTTACAGCATGGAAAAGAATCCCCGAGCACATTAGAAACTCATCTGCCAACTGCACACAACGGTTGTTTCTCTCATTTCTGAAACACAACCACTTCTGCAGGGAAGCACACTGACTTTTAATGGCATCACAACTGTTTAAGACAGAGAAGAAGACAGACACCATATCCAGTGATAATATCCAAGAGATTTTCAAGCTGATCCACGTCCCTCAGTGCTTCTCTTGGTGCACTTTCTGATGGTCTGTAGAAAGCTTCCTCAGTGTATTGTGCAGGACTCTTCTCCAACTGTTTTAACCAGAATCCCAGTTTGTCTTTGGAAAGAAAAGGCTGCCTGTTTTATATTTGACCCATATATGGAAAAGCTGCATCCAGACAGAGGGGGAAAAGAGAAAAATAATTTTTTGTGAGATGAGAAAGTAAGATGCAAATATACGAAAAAATATTAGAGAATGGCACAAGCTGTGGGATTATTTATGTCTGCACACTTTCTAGAACAAGTTCAGGAAATCCTATAGCATTTGTCTCCATTTCAACAATTAAATGCAGGAAATATTTCTGAAGTCCCTGAGAAACCAATTAAAAGGTGTTCTTGAACTGAGGCTTGAGTCACAATTAAGTTTCATAAGACTTTCTCATACAGTTGACTGAGTTACTGAAAAAAAAAAAAGTCACCAGAAATGATATTTTATTCCCATTTTGGCAACTGTGAATCACTCTGGTATATGAATGGGCCCCATGATCAGTGACCACAGCAGATGTAGGATTTGCAGGAATTTTCTATAGCCAGAAGAGGCCTTTTGCATATGCCTCACATCATTTCCCTTGCTTTGGTGGCATACTTGGCTGCATGAAAGACAAGGTTTTGGAAGCATACTTGCTGGCTATGTCTCACAGAGATGCAAGATATCTAATTGCACAGCATCTGATCTGTTTAGAATACAGCAAGTGGTAGAAGCAATGAAAAAAAATTAAAAAAAAAAAGAGCTATACGTCACCCTTCCCCCAAGGAAGCAAAGATTTGAATATGTGAGGATTAGCAATAAGCTGAGGAAGGAGCAATGCAGAGAAGCTACACACTGAAGAATCAGTCAAAAGAACAAATCCCTCTTTTGAAAACATAAAACCTACCACAGTTGGCAGGAAGGAGACTATGAAGGACGACACACAGGACAACCTCTTACTGCCAAACAGCAAAAAGATGTTGTTTCCCCGTCAGTGAGGACTTTCATGTCACAGAGGAAACATCACCAAGGAAAGTAGAGCCAACAATTTTCCATTACACTGAGCTATGGCATCACAGGAAAACACTGAATCAAACATAATCCCAGCTACTTGTAGGCCTGTGACTTAGCAATTGATGATTTTTAAGGCATGCCACTATTCACTAAGAAGAAACAAAGTCTCTCTAAGCTCATCGAAAACCAGATCAGCTTATGATCCCTGACAGCTCCTCCAGTTATGTCTCAGTCTGTATTCATGCAAGAAAACATACAAAAGGACAAATACGAACTTATCCTCAGACCTGAAACCCTTTCCCAATTCCAGCCCCAATGCTGCTCTCAAACCTGGTTTTATCACCGCACCAGAGCTGTGACAATAGCAGCAGAGAGATGACCAAGGCTGTAGGGTTCAGTCTTTTGTTTGTTGCTGCCTCTGCCCTTGCTGTTATGCAGGCATGGCTGCAGGATAAGGTCTCAATCCATCAATTTATATTATACAATCTCTTCATAATAACAAATTGTAGACAAAAATCAGATTTTACTAATTCTAAGTCAAGGGACTTAGAAGAAAAATATGAAAATAAGAAAAATCTGTCTCTCTACCCATATCTGAATCCTGTCCCTAGGGTGGCTAATATGTGTAATAATAGAAGGAAAGGGTTATTTGGTAAGCATCATCAAGTCTAACTCCTAGCCCCCACAGGACCACTGTGGACACAACTTCAGGCCATTCCCTCAGGTCCTGTTACTGGTCACCACAGAGAAGAGATCAGTGCCTGCTCTTCCCCTCAAGAAGAAGTTGCAACTGCAAGGAGGTTTCCCCTCAGTCTCCTCTTCTCCAGCCTGAACAGAACAAGTGACCTCAGCAATTCCTCACACAGATTCCCCTCAAGGCCCTTCACCATCTTCATTGCCCTCTTTTGGACACTTTCTAACAGTTTAATATCTTATATTGCAGTGCCCGAAACTGCACACAATATTCAAGATGGGGCCTCCCCAGTGCAGAGCAGAACAGGACAATCTGCTTCCTTGACCAGCTGGTGATGCTTTGCCAGGACATGGTTGGCCCTCCTGGCTGCCGGGCCATATTCATGGCCGGGCCATATGCTGACTCATATTCAACTTGCCATTGATCAGGATCCCTAGGTCCCCTTCCACAGCTCTGCTTTCCAGCATCTCACTCCCCAGTCTGTATGTACATCTGGAGTTGCCCCTTCCCAGGTGCAGAATCCAGTACCTTCCCTTGTTGAACTTCCTATGGTTGGTGATTGCCCAGTCCTCTAATTTGCCCAGGTCTCTCTGCAGGGCCTCCCTGCCTTCCAGGGAGTCAACAGCTCCTCCCAGTTTTCTGTCATCCACAAACTTGCTCAGTATCCCTTCCAGTCTTGCATCCAAGTATTTTATGAAGATGTTGAAGAGCACAGGTCCTCAGACGGAACCCTGTGGAACCCCACTGCTGGAAGGTCACCAGTCTGATATTCCCCCATTCACTGTTACCCTCTGTGCTTGACACATGAGCCAATTCCTCACCCACCACATGATGTGTTTATCCAGCTGTGTGCTGGATATTTTGTCTAGAAGGATTCTGTGAAAGATAGGATCAAAAGCTTTACTGAAATCCAAGATTGCATCAGCTGGATTCCCTTGGTCAGCTAGGTGGGTTACCTTGTCATAAAGGGAAATCAGGTTTAATAAGCAGGACTTTCCTCTCGAGAAGCTGTGCTGGCTGTGACCAATGACTGTGTTGTCTTTCAGGTGTTTTTCATTATTTCCCAGCTTGATCTCAACCCTGGACTGTGTCATCCACTTTAAAAGAAATGAAGTTTGCAATAATAATTTTTGTCAAGGTTTTAACAATCCATAAAGAACATTTTAGCAGTTTCAAAAATACAGCCAGTTCCTGTTTGCCAGGTACTTTATGTAATTTGCAAAATTCTCATTTTTACAATTCAGAAGTAAAGTGTGCTACTCATTTCACACCTTCTAGGTGGGGAAAGACAAATGATAAAGAAAAAAACAATGGCAATTTGTCAATTAATAAAAGAAAAAAATCTGCTTTTTGTTTCAATGACTATTTTACAATTCACTTTCCTACAGCAAAGCACACTGCAATAGATATTAGCTTATTTTCACTCATGCTATAAAGGTATTTATGACCTTGTTGTTATTACAGTTAAAACCTTCACTAAATGTGTGGCCATGAAAGTAAAACCATTAAATAAACATTATAGCTATAAACATCAATGAAAAACAACTTTTGTGAAAGACTAATGATAGAAAATACCTTCATCTATACTTTTATTTTTAGTTCAGAAGTCAAATAATGAATATACCTATATTAATTTCTGTCCAAAGCCTAAAGTATCAAGGAATATAGCCAGGGCTCTATTCTGACTTGTAGATGAATCCTCATTGAATGAAGCTGCTTAAGGAAAAAGTAACCTTCCAACCTTCACTCTCTTCACTTTTCTACTAGACACACACAAATTACCTTTGGCCCAAATACAAAAAATTATCTTGGGATCAAATCCATACTGAATCTCCGCTGAGATTCAAAATATTTCATTTTCATTTTATTTTCACTTTTCCCATGACTCTTCTCATTTTAGATTTGCCCCCAAAGGAATATGTTGCTATAAGTTACTTATTCTCAGAATACATTTCATGCTAGGGAAAATTAAGAAGTTCCAGGAGAAGTTCTGCTGTGAGATTTTCACATGAATTTTCTGTAGCCTGGGGGTTAGAATAAGAGTTTTAAATATGCAGTTAAACAGATGGAACTTCCAACTCTACATTGCAGAACCAAAAGGAGGGTCACTGATTCATGTCACCCGCTTGCTATTCAGCAGTCTCCTTTGGATCAGGTTTGGCAATTCCTCAGCACCAGAAAGACCATAGAGTCTACCTACCAGTTCCCAGCAGCAATCAACGTCAAGTAAAGGTAGTGACTCCAATAACTGCAGTTGGATATTAATGCCAGTTGGTTGTCATTCGCCAACAGTCAGATTTCCAGGAGATTCATAGAATCATAAAATCATATGGGTTGCAAAAGACCTTGAAGATCAAGTTCAACTATTAATCTAGCACTGCCAATTCCACTGCTAATCATGTCCCCAGCAGAATAACAGAATTGTGTATACTGAAAAAAGTCTTTTCATGTGTTTGAGTATCTCACACTAGTACAAGACACCAGAGCATATGCTCCTCACCATGGCATAACACTGCATCCTGATACCATCTCATCAGATTTGCGCCTTAGTACATCCCTCAGCTGTTCGTTGCAGCTAACATTAGCCTAATTCTAGAACTACAGAGAACTATAAACACACTTCCCCAGAACAACCCATAATACAAAAATGCCAATCAGCTCTACAGGACAATGCAAGAAAGCATGATTTAACCAATGAGAGACATTTTTCAAAGTGAAATTGAAGATTCAAAGATCTGACATAAGTTGACCCATTCCACAATCAAAAGAGGAATGAGAGAAGAGAGATGAAGAAATAAAAAAAAAACCAAACAAACTGGAATGTGCCTCTGGTACAAATAAAAGTTTCCTCTCAAACTTCAGCAGGGCTAAGCAGAATCACCACAGCTGAGGATATAGTACATGCATGAGTGAAGAAAGGAAAAGAACCTTACTACTTAAGACACATTAAGGTGTTTTCACGCACCTGAAAAGGACGGACACCCACCTCTCATATAGTAAAAGAATGGCATTAACATCCTGCAAATTGTGAGTCATCTTCATGTACCACATCTCTAATGAGTAATTTTCTTGCTGTGGTTAAGCCACCTTTCAGGAGTGGAAGGTAAGAAGGTACTAGCATAGCTAATGCAACAATTAAAGGCAGAGCACCATTTTTTTTGTTCCACTTTTCTGTGGTAGAATCGAAAACATTAAAAATGGAAAGAAACGGCACACACTGCAAGGCACTAGATGGTGTGGAGACAGATGTTGCATCATTACTCAGCAAAACAAACAGGATATGTACATCCGAGTGCATGCTTTTTATTAAGATACCATTGCACTCAGTTTCTATTGCAGATGTAGTTTTATTTATTTGCTTTCTCTTGCTTCATGCAAAAAAATCAGTTGAATGAAAGGTGACTAAAACTAGACAGTTAAGTGAGCCAACCTGAAACAAGAGGAGAGTTCTGGTATTCAGTGTGCACAATTCCTAACTCTATTTGTGAGACGCATCTCACAGAGCAAGCACAACTCTTAACATGGAGTGAAAAGCTCAACCAGGAGTTTTACTAAGGCTCCAAAAGTTTGCCTCTTGAACTTCTGCAGCCTGCAGTTCTTTAACAGGTTGAGATAGTGTAAAGACAGAATGCTGCAGGCATTTTCTCAGGAGATACTTTTACTGACAAAATATGGGAGAAAGTAAAGATCTTGGTAAAAGTTCAGAAGGGTAACATACAACCAAAAAAAGCATTCCAACAAAGCACCAACTCAGCACATGCTAACCCACACAACTTAGCAAAAAGCAACCAACTCAGTTTAAAGTTATACAAAATATTAAGAAAAGAGTAAGGAAAGAAAGAGATTAAGAAAGAGGACTAAAGAAAGAGATTAAGAGAAAAATAAGAAAAAAATAGCTACTACCAGAGAGTCCTGTGGAAGTCCAGCTTCACATGGTGGAGAGAGAAGAAGGATGCCTCTGTTGCTGGATTTATGTGTTCTGGCCCCTGTGCCACCCCTCCCAGGTGGGAATTCCAGCTCACTGACCACTCTGTGGCTCCATGCCAGAGTGAGGGGTGGTGCAGCCAAGCAGAGGCTGGGTCAGGGGTTCTAAGGACATGTTGTAGGCAGGCTCCTAGGCTGCCCTTTTGACTGACAGCTGCTTCTGTCATATGGGCTGCGGGGTTGCCATGCAGGAGATGGCCTAGCCCTTCTCCACACATACTTGTGTTAGTTCGGACCCAATAATTAAATAATCCTCGGTGAGATTTGAATCCAGTGTCTCACATGTGTGTACACTGCAGACTGCAATACACTGTCAAACTAGAGCTAGCTTTAAACTTGTTTCTAGATGCTAGAAACAGCAGTGTCATGATGTTAGAGAGATATGAAAGAGTTATTTTACCATAGTTCTCTAAATGACAGAGCCCAAGAATTGCAGGATAAGATCAAAAGGCTTCCAGCCAGCTCAAATGCCAAGCAAGCATGCCCTTTTTATAAACAGAGAATTTATTAACATACTTAAGACATGCAGCTGACAAATATATTATTATTTCCTTTACAGTAGCATTTAGAGAGGTCTTTGGCTGATATAAGGACTCCCAGCTGTGCTAAACACTATGTAGGCATATAGCAAAAGACAGGCTCCATTCAGAGGAGCTTACAATGTACAATGCACTGTGCAACTGTTTACTCAGTTCTGCTTGTCAGCCACGCTTCACTCAAAAGCCTGAATGTGGCATCTGCATCTTTGAGCAATGACTTAAGTATTTAATGTAAAAACACTGGCTTGCCAATCTTATGCTCTATCATACCCGCCAGATCCCTAATAACTGATTTTGATGGTACATTAGTTAAACACAAGGAAAGTCAAAAATCTTTGTATTTCTTTAAGACAGTATGAAATACTGTAACGACAACTCAGGTGCTAGTTAGCCTATTCTGCTTTACACAGTTATATGTCAGTCTTCTATAATAAACCATGTGATGACTCACAAACATCTAAAACATTTCCCTTGGTGCTCAGTATTTTATTACATAGATGCCAATTATATTCGAGTAGCAGACTGCAGAAGCCTGAACAGTCATCTATTATATGAACGGTTCCATTGATTCCTATACTACAGAGGGTTATGCTTTCATATATCATACTGAGTAGGATTTATTTCCACAGACACTGGGAGTAAACTGTTGGTGAAAGTGCTTTCACAGGTTATAGGCACCACCATTGCACTCTACCTCACTCAATGATTTCCCAGGCTTCGAATAACAGACCTTTCCCTCACCCCAACCCCCATTGCCTTTTTCTTTTAAAAAAACTTTACTGTGAGAAAAAAAGTAAACAATTTTACAGAAATAAAGTAAGAGTCATTGTGCTCAACACAAGGACTGAGTTAAAGAAAGGAGCTTGAAAATAACCTAGGATGAACAGCAGGTTGTCCTCTAAAAATACCTATGTCATGGAGCACTCAGTAAAGAAAAGCATCCAGCTTCTGCAGATATACACAATGCAAGACCTTGAGATACAAATAACACTGAAATCAGAATAATTGTCTCGATATTATAGTGCTCTGCCTTCAAGCAGAAAATTTTTAGAACTGTCTTGTTTGTGAACAAGAGAGGTAGTGTTTCTAAGTCACAGCTAAGTGCAACATGGTCACGGTAACACTCTGAAACCACAAAAATATTCAGTTGCATACAAGACATCTGTTCTTGCAACACCAACATTTATCACTCACAAATTTCACATGCCTGTATTTAACAACTCAGCAGCTGCTGACTACTTCCTTGGAAAAAGTATGAATCTGTGCCAGAGCATCGCACCACAGGTGGGAACTATGCCCCATGAGGCAGGAGTGGTGGGAACAGAGTACACTCAATCACAGTATTGTCAGCATTAAAACCATTGCAGAAACCTCCAAGAGATTATAGACAGAGGCCCACCATTTTTCCTGGACTGTCTGTGCCAAGCCAAGTCTCTTTCTGGTCTCACTTCAGATTGAACGATCAAAGTATCTCCCTCTTCCTCCTTTGAGCTGAGTCTCAATCTGTCACTGTCACCTGGGTATCTTTCTAATATATATCAACAATGCTAAAATGGGTTCATGGGTCATTCTTCTTAGGTCTTGACCTTAGTACCTAGTGCAATCAATTCCTGTCTAAAATGTGTGGCAATTTTGGCTCTACCTTCAGTAAACCAAGGATTTCCTGTCAAAGGGATTAGAAGGTTAGACCAACCCATATTGTCCCTCCAAAATGAGCTTCTAAGGAGAAACAAGAGCATAAAAGCTACTGGCAGGTGGGGTCAGGAATCTCAAGATCTTGAATGAGCCCTCTTCCTCCACTTTCGTGGAGGTAGAGGTGCTCAGTTCAGACTGAATTAAGACTGGGCTAAATAAAAGTCAGAGAAAGGTGCAGGATGGCACATGGCAACTTCATTTTATATCTGGGAGACTTAAACTTCACTCACTATTTGTAGCCTGCAAGCCTTATAAGCGACATACAATTAAAAAAAAATTAATCATTGTCTTATTTTTGCCTGACTGATCTATCTGACCTCACTAGAATGAAAGAATTTGTTTTAAAATGTCATTTTAAAGTGGAAACAACTTTAATCCATAGGTTGTTTTGAATGAACTGAGGCTCTGGGGGTGAAGTATACTACAAAATAACGAATATTACCAAGCCTTCTCCAGTGTATCCTACACAACCCTGCAGACTCTCTCTCTTGCTTACACATGATACAAAGCTCTCAGCACTATCACTCATGCTATAACCACCTTCCTGGTGCTTTTCTTTGCATCTTAGTTTTCCTCCACAAAAAGTTCCCAAATAATCTCATGTCCACCCAGATTCCTCTATTTCTCTGACTATACTTCTTTACCTTGTCTCTCCAACATCAATATCTGCTTTTACCTTTCCTCACAGAGGCAATCTCAAGCACTAACAGATGTTTCCCTGCTGTTTCTTCACATTTTATCACTTCATCTCCTATAGTTGTCCTGCCACAAATTATTTTCTGCCTGACTTTTCCATCATTGCTTTATTCTGTCTCAGTCCATTGTACCATTAACTCTATTGGCACTTTTTTTTTTGCTTCTAGAAATACCTTTGAACTTGGTTGATGTCTGCAAGTCCAGCATCCACAGCAGGAAAAAATGTTTTCCCACTACAAAGAGGCCGCTGTTGCTCAGCACTGCTTTGTAAGGGCTTGTCTAGTCCATCCAAATGAAGTAAACAATGTATAGCCACTGTGCCTTTTCAGTACCTTGGAAGTTATACGTGGAAGGCAAAAATTCATGAGAACGTTTCATTAGAGATCGTGAAAACTCAGATATATTGGTCATAAAGGCATCTGTAGAGGCTCCACTGCTCCAAGATGGTGTCATATTCTCCCCTGCTTCAAGTTATGTGGCAGTCATTATTGGTTTTACTGGAAGTCCCTTGTACAGTAGTCTGCAAATATTTTATAAAACCATAAAAGCAGGGGAAATGGCAGATATATTTTATTCGGGTTGTTTCTTACCCCTGGTCAAGCCCAGGTTCAGTTCCCCATCCTCCAAACACACAGAGATGGGTCCTATTGAAAGACCTATGATGGGCAGCACACTCAGAGGCCAGCAGTTCCAGAGCATGTCAATAGAGCTGCAAAAGAGCTGGAAACCAGGAATGCTGCCTGAAGCATGGCTCAACAATCAAAGTGGTTGAATTTGATGAACCTCATCACATCTCCACCACACAGGGAAGAATGAAGTGTGGGACTGCAAGAGTTAAAAGGAGACTAATCATTTATATGTGAGGTAAATGCTTCCCTAAGGAATCAGATTCTATGCATCTTCCATAGTGTTTCTCCCAAGATCAAGCAAATCCCTTAAATCAATCTTTTGCTAAGAAGTCACTGAGATCTGCAAAGGACCTAAACATCTTTACCTGCAGTGGAGATTAGGTGTGTAAAGAACTTGAGGAGACCATATGTAGCTGTGTACGTACATTTCCTAAGTAGTCGCCTGAAAATCACTGTCTTTAATTGGCAGAAATTCTGAGTACCCACAGACCCAACAGACAACAACAAAAACACTATTTCAGTTTTATAAATAGATGATGTTGCATATTGGTTGGATAAATGACCAACAACTGGTGGGCCTTTTGGTCTTCAACCTCTTGTCTGAATTCCCAACCTGTAAAATAAAAATTTTGCCATTACTTTATCCCCCCCAGTTAATTTGAAGATAAAATTTACATCTATAAGGCATTCAGACACTGCATTGAGGAGCATCATAGACAAATCTACCCATGGGATAGAGGAGCTTCATAGACAAAACAGCCCAATAGTTTTTCCATCATTGTACATGTGCTCATTAATAAGCAATCAGCTTTTCTACCAAAACAGAAAGAGGTCCTACAAGAGGTGTAATTAAAGGCTGAATCATAATGCATACACAAAAGAAGACCACATTACAGCAGCCAAGGAAGTTTCTTATTCACAGAAAATTAAGATATTTGGATAAAATTGTGTGAAGGGAAAAAAAATCACTTTTGGGAAAACCAGAACTTCTAAACTGCAGCTTTTGACTTGCTCTAACTTGGGTCGCCTTGTTTCTACCTTGTATATCTAGATGCCCATAGGGAAGCTGATGATACCTTAATTTCTTCTGAAGATATAGTGAAACATGTAGAAAACACTGTAACTTTCCTTTCTTGCCCTGTAATAGGTTGTGCTAACTAATTGTTTTCAATCAGAAATCCTTTTAAAGGTAAAATATAGTGTTGCTGTAAGATATAAAAAAGACTTTCTATAAACTATCATGTCTGTAAAAATTTACAAAAGTGTTTATTCTGTGAGGGATGGGGAGAAGGTATTGTGTAGCCAAATAAAAGTAGCATGGCTCACTGCTTATGAGTGAAGAAACTTCTTTTAAAACTGCATCAGATTGCATCGGATTTTGACAGTGTGAAGGTACTAATTTATGTTTTACAAATCCAGTAATATG
The DNA here is from genome assembly GCF_022539395.1 of Myiozetetes cayanensis. Classification (NCBI taxonomy): domain Eukaryota; kingdom Metazoa; phylum Chordata; class Aves; order Passeriformes; family Tyrannidae; genus Myiozetetes; species Myiozetetes cayanensis. The sequence goes on from NW_026087411.1 coordinate 20,840,131, forward strand.
GCAAAAGGAAAGGGGGAAAACAGAAATGAGCCACTCATCATGTCACAGAATACAGTTTTCTGGTGGGTGACGGTCATGCAACTAAGCATATAATTCATAGGGGCTACTGGACTAGATTTTCTAAAACACTCACCTACAAAATGTACCTTGAATAAATCCAGATGCTTTTTGCAACCTAAACTTTAGTAAAATGTTGGATATAGAGAACTAAGAGTTTGGGTGTTTTTTTCCAGACCTGGCTTACAAACCAGTACAAGTCAGTACATGGATGTAGAAAGTCAATAACTCAACTCTTTGTGACTGAAAATGCATGAGCAGTGTTCATTAGATGTTAAAAAAACACCATGAACCTCTCTCTCACTGCTTCTGAGTCAAATATGCAGGCAGAAAAAGGTAAGAGATGAACATCTGTAATTAGGATCTGCCTTTGAATAAAAGGAATCCCGGGTGCATGGAAATAGCACTGTGTGAACCAGGCACTTTCAGCACTGCAGATACCTGGTTCTGGGCATTACACAACATACCTGGGTAGGATGTGTCACAGTAATTATGCAGCAATCCCACATGCACTCTGCAGAGTATAGTCATTTTGCTGACAACACTATTAAAGTTATTGTTCATTAACACGAAAAGACATTAGTGATGATCTCAATTACTTGAGAGAAAGAATACAACAAGGCAGGACTCCTCAGCTCTTGCTATCAAGAATGACACACTGGACATGAGTAAACAGGACCTGGAGTTGATGGGACTAATGTATTTTACTCACTGCAAAGGGATTGCTCCAAAATAAAAATGAAGGTTTTTCTTAATTAGCTTACTGTACCAAAACTTGCTTCCTTCCATATAGCAGTACCCTACCTGCAAAATAATGTTTCTCCAGCTCCCAGATATGCAATACCAAGTATTATGTGTTCACTGACACAAAGTTAGCTTGACCCTTTTAATGTTTGGTATTATGTTTGGTATGGGAATAAGCAAATGCATCTACAAGGCATGCATGCCCTCAAACTAGCAGAGAATAAATAAACTTAGCTGAATTGCATATGCTCATAAAGCCAAACAAACATAATTCAATGCAAATAGGAATTTTACGTACATTTTTTTTTTTTTTTTTTTTTTTTTTTGCCTAACAGGAACATTCTGTAATAGTTCTGTTTAACCCTTCCAGATATTCTGCTAGCTGGATGGAGATCATGCAGTTTTAAATACATTTTCACACTCAACAAGAGCTTACATTTGTCTTTAAGAGCCAACCATCCAAACCTGAATGGTATCTAAATACAGTTCTCAAGGCTGGGGCTTTTGGAAGAGAAAAGATCAATTGAGACCTGCTCTTATTTCAGGATTTTAAGGAATCATTTCCACCTCTCTGTCCTAGTTTATAGCTTTTACCTACTTCCATACTGACTATATGAATGAGGGATATGCTCTCTCAGTTTAATGAGACTGAAGTGTTTTGCTAAGGAAGATGAGTTATGCGGAAGACCAAGCTCCTCCCTCCAAGCAATTGTAAATCCGAAATTAAAAGGCTCCAGCTGAGGAAGTATGGAGAAAGAAAAAAAGATAACAGTCCTTTATTAAAGGATATATGTGTATTGGCAGAACAACAAAAAACACAAAAGCAACTAGACAATAATTCTTCACCCAAAGTTCCCTAAAAAAACAAAACAAAACCAAAAACAAACCAGTTCAGTACTTTCCTCCTTCTGGTGCAATTCTAACCACGATCGGGGGGCGCTGTTGGATCACTGGAGGAGCAGAGCCTGCAGTTGCTCTGTGTTGGCCGGCAGGGGGCGCTGTTGGGCTCTGGCCGTCACTGCATGGGGGCCTCAGTGCGCAGGAGAAGCCAAAATGGAGATCTCCCCCCACAGACTCACCCTGTCAGCGGCTGGCTCAGGCTGGGACTCCCCGAGAGGTTCTTTTGCAGAAGGGTCAAGCCTCTCTGATGAAATCTGAACAAGTCCAAGCTGGGAGCAGAACAGGGTGCAGGAGAACAGAGATGAACTGGGACCAGAAGCAGCCAGATGACCCGGCCAAAAACAAAATGAACCACGGAAAAAATACCTCCAGACACACACCCTCCCTGAGTCAGGGCAAAAGTGAAGTGACTGTTGTTTCCCAGGGAGAGGAAAAAACCCTCACCTCACCTCCCACAGCCTTCTGACCGCCATCAGTCTGGAATGCAGGCCTGCTAGTTAGTCCTTTTGTATGTGTCAGTCACCCGAGCCAAAAGAACCACCCTCAACCTCCCTTGTTCGTCATCCCTCTTTCATAACGATGCAGGAGAAAGAAAAAAATTCTCACTTGGTTTTTTAGAACAAGTAAACCTATGACATATGCAAAGACCAGATTGAAACGAGATGTTAAATCCAATATGAAGGCACCACATTCATCTGAGGAAGGATGCATGCAACAGAATTTACTTAAAGAAGAATAATGTAACAACTAACAAATTACATAAGGTACTAATATCTGCCTCTGAAGGCTAATAAACAAAGATAATCTGTGAATGATTTCTACTGTCTCAGTGCTAACTACACTATGTTTTTGCCTATCACTTCACATGCTCCTTTTTGGAGTGTCAGTTTTCCCATACATGTTGATTTTCCATCCTGATAGCAATCTTTAATGGTTTGTTCTTCCTGCCAGAGCTCACAGTTTTTTATATGAAGAGCCCTGCTGTAGGTTAGGATGGAGACCATGGCTACAATGACATTTTGCTTTTTAGTATCCTCACCTATGAAATGGGTTCAGTTCATTGTTCTATGGTTCTGCTTGTTGGGGTTAATACAGCATTTAGAACATATAAGCTGATAGGTGTTATGCATTCATATTTTTAGGATTGCATACTATGGTTTCACTTTTATATATATCGACGTAAATTACCTACATCACATAGAATTGATTTGAAGAGCAACTGTTCTTCCCACAAGAGCAGTTGTATGGGAAGAATAAACATTATTCACTAACTATTTTCCTCCTACTGAAAAGATGGTGAAGTTAATGAAAGCAGAAACAATCACAGGCATCTTCCCAGTAAAACATCAAGAGTAAGGAGTCAAGAACAGTTCACAGGAACCCACAGTTCAAAATTTATATGTATAAAATATTCTAAACTGTAAAAAGCACCTTTTTTTTTTTTTAACAGAAGAGTGTTTTAACTTCACAGTGTATAATTCCACTTGCATTTCAAAAACGTAAAGCAATGCAAACAAATTTCTTCACTGTTCAAGCTACTGTTATAGATCCCACAGAAAACAAGTCTTCACAGAATCCAAGACCTAAACCTGGAAAAAGCTTCCATTCTTCATTACCCAGAGAGACTGAATGTGGCAGTTTGTGTCTCACCTTTCAAACTCATCTACTTACCTGTGTGTTGGCAAAAATAAAAAAGCTTGAATGCTGCCTCCTGCATCCCATAACCCTCTACATCTAACTGTATTACCATGACAAAAAAGTACTTATGATTCCTCCCACACAGGAGTACAGGAAGAAAAACTTGTAAATTGGTAGTGACATCATCTGCTAGAAAATGATTCACATTTCATGAAACAGCAGGGAAAATGAAATTTACTCCCAACCACCACAAAGCTCTTTCAATGAATCAGTGCGTGGCAGAAATGATAGTAAGAGACATAGATCCTTTCTCTATTTTTGAAAGACAAGGACTGTGTAATGAGCTAGAGTGCACAGAGCAAAATTACCATATACTGTCACTGAAATATATTTCCCATGTGGTTTTGCCAAAAAAATGTATGAAATGGGGATAGAAAATAAAACAGGTGATGCTAGAGGCAGAAAGTGGATTAATACACATCACCAGTGATAATATGTGACTGGTTTACAAAACGGTGGATTGCATGACTGACAGTACCAGAAGACAAGCTGTTTAACATTCTCTCTGAAGTTGCCCTATACTCAGAACATAGCCACACCTGAATACATTGCAAATTCCACATCCCCTGCTCTGCTGACAACATACTGAAAAAACATGGAAAGTTTTAACATGTGAAGGATAAAGTTTCTAAACATCTTTTTAAACCCTGCTGGGGCCTGACAAGAAGAGAAATGAAATAATTGCCTAGTTTTTCTACAGAATTCCTCAAATGTAACTGCAGCTACTATTTATATTATAATGGTACCCATGATGAGCAGACATTTGCAGACAAAAGTGAAGGATCTCGCCTGACTACAGACTACAGTTTGAATTAAGTGACTTTCAGGTTGTTATCATTTTCTGTCCATGGGCAGAAGTATGCAATCCCCAAATAAATTAGGCATGAGCACCACACAATAAGAGAGAACTATCAAAAGTTGTCATTTATGAAGATAGATCAAGTTGCCTTCACTCTTGTAAATCTACCTTCAGCAAGAACTACCACAGGCTGAAAGGGCTGATATATATCTAGCTCTGCAGAGAAGACAAGTCTGAAGTTCCATTTCTGTGCTGAAGAGAAGGAAACAAAAGACTTAAATAGCTATAAATGAAGTAGTTACAGTTTTCCTTTTAGCTCCCAAAGCTCTGGTCCCACATGACATGAGGACCCCATAAATTGAAGAGAATGTGAGACTAGTCTGGGTCAAGCCTCAGCAATCAGTATCTAAAGGCTTCCATACAAAGGCAACCATGATTCCAGTAAACTGTTAACCTGGACATTAGTCAAAAAGTTTCCAGAACTTTGTGAACCAAACTGCGCACTGACTCAGGTAAGCAAGACCTTGAATAAAGTCTTGCCAGAAAACCACTTGTATTTTACTATTTCATGCAATTTTTATGGAAAAATACAGCTGTACTGACAGCTCTTGTTGTGATTCAGTGTCCTTTTTTGAGCACCATATTGACAAGCTAGCAATTAGCCACAAGCATGGCAAGAAAATAAATGAAATATACCTTCCTGTTTACACGCAATTTTGGAAAAGACACTTGCACTAAAGAAAGTGGTAAGTCAACCCACACCTGCTATGAGTTTCTTTCTTACACTTTTTTAACCAACTACCAATTTTATCAATGTAAGGCTTACAAAAATAATTGGTTCAGTGTAACCTCCTACACAATTTTAAGCTAAAAAAAAAAGAAAATTAAATGAAACCAGTATATATAAAATATACATTTATGTAAAAGATGAGTAAGAAATATAGAACTTAATCTGAGATTCTTGTGATTTTAAACCAAGCTCTGCCTCTCTTCATGCTGGAAGTAGAATAAGAGTGTTATGCAAGCCTGGTTCTTCTCCCAGGCTGGTCAGTCCTTGTAGGAAGGGTCCTCTGTTCATACAACACTTTTCTGGGATATAAACTTCACCTGTGGAACATAAATGTCCACCTGTACAGCGTGCACTACCCAGCATCTGATTGGAGTACTGTACCTCTGCAGGCCCTACAATGTTTATACTCAGGCAAGAATGCCTTTATTTCAGTCATAGCTGTATTATCAGTAAAAGTTTATATTTGTTTACACAAAAAGCTTTAGAAGCTACAGTAATAGATTCTCTCTGTCATTTATAACATTTTTTCAATAGTACTAAAAAGTCAACCTAATAAATAGTTATGAAAGAGTCCCATAACACACATTTTACTCTTATGAAACTGTAGAAATGAAGAGTCCCTGATCAGTAATGGATAAAAGACAAGGAAAGCCAATTACTGTGTCCTCTGAAGAGCAACTTCCCCCTCCACATACCTCTCCTTTCACTCTGAGCATAAAGTCGAAGTATTAGCTCTGTGTCACACTGCTGCTTGTCTTTAGTGGTCAGCAGAGGAGGGACCACTAGTGAGCCTGATGCCATTTTTCTGATGCTAACCGAGTGCGGTAAAACACTAAGCCTGGATTTAGTAGTAGTCAGATTTATCGAGGGTTTCTTTTTCTTTTTTTTCTTTTTTTTTTTTTACACCTCGATGTCAAAACAACAGAAAGCAAAACTTATGCTAGAAGATGTAGCACTACTTAAGTGCACAACAAGACAGTTCAAATGAAGTAATATTTTCCTACTGCTTGGAAAACACAGGAATGGTGTCCTATGCTAGTACAATAATTTGCAATAGGGCTCCTGGGGCAGTGCAATAGAACTGTTTAAGCACAATAGTTATATAAATTAAAAAAGAAGCAAATAGGAGCACACATTTAAACACACCCTTTTTTACCCTTTAAGCAGGAGATAAAACCCTTAATACTGTTTCTTCACATGAAGATCATTCTTGTTGTTCATAGTGCTGGCTGAATGGCTCCATCAGTCTCTTGCCATTCCCCTGCTTTTCATATAATTCCTGTGATCCCTCTCCAGAGGAGTCAAACACAGTGCACATGGGTTCATAACTTCCCTTCTCTAAACCCCCAGTGTGGGCTGTACTCATCTCCATTTTCCAAAGAACTCTAGCCCAGATTTCAGACACCTCCTCTGAACTGTTCTTTCTGTGCCCTGCCTCAGCCTAGAGACTGCAGAGCGGTCCCACCAGCAGTGGAAAAGAGCAATAAAGTGGCAGCCTACTCACACACAGTGGACAGTTAACTGAAGAATTAGCTAAAATAACTGAAGTTTTCATCTTTTTTCATGATTACATATGATTTACTATTTTGCATTCTTCAGCTTCAGAAAAATCACAGCCTTATCATCACTATGCTCATTACAATAAGCCCTCATTTCCACAATATATCACTCTAATATTAACCACTAACGAGCCCTTAAATCTACACTGTAATTTCAAGGTTACATTTTTTTGGAAATGTCAGGCCCTACAAGGAAATAACAGAGCCAGAGGCAGAACAACTAAAGGGAAAGTTTATCTGGAGATTCAAGAGGTCAGCAAGTCATCTTTTAAACTAAGGGTTTATTTCAGGATTCTGGCTCAGTTCAAATTGTCACGACACAGATTTTATGTTATTAAAAAAAAACAAAAACAACAACAACAAAACAAAAACAAAAACAAAACCCAAAACAAACAAAACCCCAAACAAACAAAAACCAAACAAACTTATCCTTCCAAGGATAGTTTAATAAACAAGATAATTAACAAGATACTCAACAACTACTGCATTGCAAAGTAAACGAGGCAGAAATTATGGTTTTCTCATGTTCCTGAGTTCTTGCTCCATGCCACTTATCTTAGCAATGCTCTGCCTCAGTACTTCAAAGTATTCCTGCTGAAACAATGGTCAGAAATAATTTTAAATCATTTAAAAATGCATAATGAAAATGGTTAGAATCCACTTTCAACACTGAAAAAAATGTTTGAATTTTAATTTTAATAGGTATGTCCTCTTTCTATTAACCTACCATCCTGATAATCCCTAGACTATCTGAATCAATGTATAATCTGCTCTATACTCTCCACTGCAAAATTAACTGCATATGTATTCCTAATTGTCACTTAATCCCAATAGACTATTGGAAAGAGTCACCTAAACAGCTTTCTACTTTGCTGGTTGACCATGGTGACGTGATGTTACACATATTCCTGGCACTCCTGAGCAGCAGTCCTCAGGGAGTTCTGGGGACCACAGAATGTCCAAGGAACGGACAATTTGCACAGCTGTAACATTTCTGTTATCCACTCATCACACAGTTGCAGCTCAACACATAGGCAAAGCTGTTGCAAGTGTGTAGAATGTGTACATTGTCTCCTAAACAAGCTTGTTAAAGTCTTCCATATCACAACGTGGCTATCTTAATTTTTGACTAAAGGGTGGCTTTGAAATCCATCATCAATAGGATGTTTTGCTGGAAAAGGAGATATCAGTGTATTTTTTTTTTCTCTAAGGAACAAAATGTTTCATTGAGTCCATCCCAAATATTAAGAAACTACAGCTCCTTTGAGCACACACTGTTTTAACTGTTGCAAAAGATAACAGCTGCAACCACCGGTTATCAAAAAATCACTGTTTAGGGGATACCCTCCTTCAAAAGCAGCCATACCAATCAGCCTGAAAACACTAGGATGACACTTAAAAGCAGACTGATTGGAAGAAAAATGTAAAAAATGAAGGACAACAGATATCAAAGAAAAGCAAAGTTGTCCTTTTGCAAGGAAAAGGCTTTACATGGCTTCCCAGCACACTCCCTGGCAACACACACCTGGAGACTCCCGTCAATAACATATCCCAAAGAAAGAGGAAACATCTTGGCCAATAGAACATTTCCCTTTGACAGTGGTAATACATCATTTTATTTGCTGTGGTGATTGTTCCCACAGCACTTATGTTGCAGGGAGCAGAGGTAAGATAATTCCCCTCTTTCAAAAATTTTCAAGTAAGCCCAAGAGAGTCTGTTCCAAGGCAAACTAATGGAGAGATGTTGGAAAATCCCAACATGTAGTTTTGCCAAAAACCCTAAAAGGAGTATTTTTCTGAAAATTTTTTAAAAAGATAAAAAATGTTTCAGTGTTCAGATCTTTTCTGTTCAGCATCTTATTCACATAAAAAAATCAGTGGGCAGGCTCAGTATATTCCTTGACGGTCTGTTCTGTTCCCAATCTGTACCCAGTTCCTGTCCATCTTTCAGGGAGATGGATCAGACAAGAAAAACAAAAACAAAAAATGCTTTGGATTGTAAATGCCTCCTTGAGCACTTCTTATGACCTATTAACCAATTCCCTTTACCAGTAATACAAAAACCCTCTTAACAGCTAAAGATGCGTTTCCATTACCAGAGTCATCCTTCTGTTCTCAGGGCAGGACCTTCCCTGAGATAGTGATGGCAGGCATCATGCTTCTTGAAAGGGTCACAAAACTCAGCAACAAAACTCTTGGGTTCAGCTTCTGCTGTTTGAAACAACTGCACAGTTATAATCTCCTTTTAACATAATTACCTTAATAAGCTACAGATTCATCTTTGGGAGAATAATCACTGATGATTTCTTACTCAATCCTTCTGTTTCTTAATTCAAGACAAGAGTTGCCATCCAATATATTTACTCATTTTCTTTTATTTCAAAAGGCTTCTCCAAAATTACTGCAGGGTAGAACCCATAATGGGATTTCTCTACAAAAAAGGTGGGGTTTATATGCAAAAATGACTATTTAATGTAAAAATACACATCAATACATAGTTTTTAAAACACCAAGGAAGGCTTACAGATTTTATAGGAACCAGTAAACATGGCTATGCAATGCTGGTAACTTTTTTATCCACCTTTTTATCGACAATCAAAAAAACCCACCCCAAAATCTCAAATCAAAGCAAACCTACACATATATAAATATATATTTGTTCTTTGCCTTCTAAAAGGTCTTCCCCCATCCTATTTCTCCCTACTCCTAAACAGTAGCCAGTAAAATATAGTTTCTTTATTGATTTTCAGAAGCTACTTTTCCCAACTGGGTTCTTAATCTGTACACTACACCCTGTAAAAAATATTTAGTCTGATTTACAAAATCTATTTCTCTCATTGGGCCTTTAAGCTGCTGTTGCAGAAGTGATAAAGGTGTTCTCATTCAGACTTTTATTATCTCTGGGCCCCTTGCCACCTGTTTTTATTTTCTCACTTTTCCACTTTCTTCCCATCTGCTTTGCAAAGGCATCACACATCCAGCAGAGCTGATTCTGAGTAACAGGAGACATGCTTTCACGTGGTATCTAATCCATAAACAAGGACAGAAGGTAGCAATCCAACGTATATGCCTTGGTAGGAGGTAAATTTGATCCAAAAGTAACTTCAAAAAAACTGATGGTGTAAGTTTATAATTTTTATTATATTCAGTAACATTTGACAACAGATTTGCTTACATTTAATTTGGTGTCATATTCACAACTATTCACATTCTCCCATCATCACTCCCTATGTCAACCATGGTGCTCTGTGAAAGTCAGAATGTGCCTGAGCTCACTTTAAGCCTCACACAGTTTTCGTTTTTTCTAAAGTCTTCTCTTCTTTCATTAGAGCACCTCATTTCACAATCAAATTTCATATAGAATCAACCATTGTTAAGAGCAACAATTACAAAGTTACCCATAATTTTGTAAACTGCAGCTGAGGTCTTTATTTAGAGGCAAGCTCACAGTGCTGAAGAAAGCATGAAACAGTCCAGGCTATAGGAAACTAGTTTCAACAACTACCCTGGAAAAAAATATCAGTGACCTGAATCCTCAAATAAGCTCATTTCTGCTCAAAAGTGAAAGTTGTTGCAGCTGTGAATTAAAATGTTGTCCTAGGAATGAAAATGCAAGTTCAATCAAATTTTAATATATTTAAAGACAATTCAATTTAGCTTTATGTACTAGCAATTTTCTCTTCTGAAGCCATAGTTGCTCTTTGATGGTCTGATCTTTGTCCCATTGCATCTTTGGCCTGTTGAGCAGGGGGAACATGACAGCACCCAATCAGAGCACATGCCTAAAGCAAGAAATGTATGTAGTTTCTTTGTTTCAATCACAGTCTGATTCATTGAAAAGCAACACAACAAAAAATAAGATAGCTAAATATTTCACAAAAAACCTTATATTAAAAAGCACAGGCTACATGAAGCATTCTTGCCCTACCAAACTATTGAATGTATTTGGCATTTATGCATGCTGTGTTAACTATGCACGTGGTTTTGTCCATGTATATCAGTGAGTATGTAATTCAAAAGCAGAAACAGGGATAAAAATTACAAAAAATCAAAAAGGTGCCACAAAACAATCAGTCATTTGTCCATGTGTTTCAAATAAAAGTTTATTCAAAGCACTCTCCATCTTTTATCCAATAGATCTACCTTCACTGTAACCTTAGATAAGATAATAAATACGACTTAGTATAAGTATCCTTTTTTCAATATCTGTTCTCATTAATATATTCAACTTCAAAGGAATGAAGTAGTTCATACAGAGTTCAAATGAATATGGTTTGATTTTGCAAAAAGTATCCTTTCTTTGAGTGTTACCACTTACTTCATCACTGCAGCATGAATTAAAAATGAATTCATGATAAAATCATCAAAATGCAAAAACAAAGAGATGGTACGGGGATCAAAGGCACCTTCTAGTTGCCAGAGAAACCAAAACAGCAAATGAATTTGAAGTACACAGTACTTGCACAATCTCCTAGGACAAGTGCACATGAAGTGTGTGACGAAACTCTTCATCTATGTGCTTCAGCAGCAGAACTGAAATGAACATAGAATGAATTCATTAATACTATGTTCAGATGGGTTAACAGTCATTGGAGTAGTGGGTGGCACTTCTGAAAAGCCCTGTGATAGGTCACTGAGAAGAAGTTCACACTGTCACTGTGCAAGTTGAGTGGGTACGAGAAATTCAGAATCAAGCTCTTCAGAGTACTCTTAATCAGAAACACTTAAATTGCATCAATTCTGAGAGCCCAGAAGAAACAATATTAAAGAGTTCAGGTTCACAGATTGAGAATATGAAATGCAGCTTTCTAGGCTGGGCATTTAAAAACATCACTGCATAAACACATGTGTGGTGTAGGACTGAATTTTTCTCAAGAGTTCTCACTTCCTCCATACTCTTCTCTACCATCTTCAGCTAGTGTGCAGAGGCTCTGAAGATGTCACTTGCAATATTATTTTATCTAATATGGAACCTGTCCTGTCCACTTACTTATTTTACAAAGATGACAGACAAAATAGCATACGGTAATGATTTTTAGTCACAGCTGCCCTTGCTGGGACTTGAAAGGGGAAAAACTCTGTGTAAGGGTGTAAGAACTGACTCCTTTGTTAGCTTTCTAATTCCCTGTTTATTAATGAGAGTTTTAATTCAAATATGGGCAAGAGAAACAGCAAAGCAATATCTGATTGCAAGGCAACTGGAGGTGCAAAGCTGCTCTTGGGGGGACACAAGACTTGTTCCCAGTCATGACTCACACATCCCATGACAGGAGCCCCACTACAGATTTTATTAAAGTAGCTTTTGTAGTACATACCTGTACAGAGAGGTCTCTGGTGGGGGCAGAAAGAAGAGCATGTCCCCTTGCTCCAGTCCCATGGGCAGTCTTGGCTGTGAGGATGGGGTTTGGTTCCCTGCCCAGGTGCAGCCCCCACATCTCAGGAAAACCCCATTCCCAGTATTATGCTTCTGCACTGCTGGGCCTGGAGTACACCAGGTAATGAGGAGAAAGCTAGAAAGAATTTGTATGCCTTGTTCTCCCCTAATTATCTGCCACAAGTCCAAAGATGATACCACAAATCATTAAATCATGAATGCTGTTTATTTTAAAGCATGAAGGAAGGATGACATGTTAATGCTCTTTAGATGATGTTTCAAGAAAGAAAACAACCTAAGGCAAGCATTTCTAAAGTTCACCTTAATGTATGCTGTGCTATACCCTTGAAGAATAAAGGAGTGCTGGCCTTAGCTTATGCATCATTCTGCTCTTATCACATCACTTGATTGAATGTTTTTTCAGGAGGTAGAGATTAAATTGAACCAGAACTAATTGAAGGTATATTTAATAAAAGCATCATCATTGTAATGAGTATACAACTGCTACACTAATGTTGAATAATGTTTAAGCTACTGAAAAGTCCATATTGTTTTACCTAATAGGATTCACCAATCACCAAATAATTAATTCTACTTTAATTTTGCAACACCATGTGAAAACGTGAAACCCACTCATAAATTAATTAATGCTCAATCAATAAAAGAGACAAGTGTCTGGGACTTACAACTGCTTCTCCTGAAATCAATCAAGGTATTATCACTTACTTTGAGCCATACAAGATTGGTTTGGGTTCTTCTAGCACTTAGTCTAGTTATTACATTGTAATCATGTGTAATACAAGTCTGGCAGACATGGACAAACACTGAGCAGCCGAAGCCACTCTGAACCGTTTACTCAGCTTCAAATACGCTGATGTCCCCTTTCATAGTTCTTTCATAGCTTTAAAACTCTTACTGGCATTCTTACCACTTTTTCCACACATGCCCTTCATGCAGATGTCCTACACATTTAGTCAGGACACTGAATTTAAACATACCATTATTACTCCTTCCCATTTTCCAGTTCAATTGCACCACAGACTATTGGCAAACTTGTTATGAATGCTGTTTACAGAGCCAGGAAAGCAAATAGCCTAACAAATCGGTTCTTAAAAATCAGCTGTTCTTGAAAACAACAACAACAACTTTTTATATATATATAAATTTGCAGCCACAACTCACAGTATATATATCGTCACTCCTGTAAATAAATTTCATTTGTGCAGTCAGGGCTCAAATTATTATAAGCTAGGTGTAGTTTAGATTTCCTCTTCCATCCTTTTTAGTCCAATGAATAACAAAGTGATATGAAAATACCATATCAGGGCCCCTCCAAGAGTTTACACGTGCCAAAGGGTGTGGCTGAATAATACTTTCATTTAATTACTCTAGCCATGTAAAGCAAAAAATCTTTCAATCCAGCGTTTGAAAAAGCACTTGAATTCCTCATTCAATCACAACTCCCGTAAAAACTCTTTTTAGGGTTCCCAGCATTTCAAAAAGCCAAATAAACGTAGAAAAGTATTTGCTGGCACTCTTAATTTCTCCCTCCACAGCTTTTAAAGGAAGTTCCAGAAAACTTTCAAGTCATCTTGGAAGCCTTATGGATATGAGAGCAACTTTAGAATTCTGCAAATTATCCTCCTTTTGTCCTTCAAAGCCAGCTAAAAGCCATTCAGCTCCATTCTACATGGCTGACTTGCCTTAATTAAAGTATGGACTTCATGGAACAGAAATCTGAAAAGTCGAAGCTCGCTAAAAATTCCATAGCCAAGGGAATGCAGCAATCAGTGCTACATGAGTTAGACAACAGTTCCAACATCATGTATGAACACTGTACAAATGACACAAGTACTTGTAAAGTATAAAAAAAAAAAGCCCAAAAAACAAATGAACCCAAAACAAAACCCAAACAAACAAACAAACCAACAAACCAACAAAAAATAAACAACAAAAAACCAAAACCAAACCAAAAACCTCAAGCCTCAGAAAACTCTGACATGTATAAGCTAAGTTTTATTCAAGTGCATCTTAAAAGAAAAGTAAAAGAAGAGATATTTGCCATAAGATGTAGAAAAACTACTAAGGTTTCCAGATATCTATTTCTTTAGTTTGACACTTATTTTTCATTTCTAAAATCATATCAGTATAAATCAAAAACAGACAAGGCATATAATAGGTGGCAAAAAACATCTAGAAGGTGAGATAACACCAAAGGAGTGGAGATGGCTATGGCAAATAGCCGTTAAATTGGCTTAAGGAAGTGAAAATGGAAATAATCAACTCCAACCTGGTCTAGAGAGCAGACACAAAGGCAGGGCATGTCCCATCTCTTTGACTGTCCTGTTCTGTACTGACACTACAGCAAATGCGGAGTAAAAGGTAACTGATGAATTGTTTTCTTTCTTTCCTTTTAAACAAGAAGCTCTGTAAATCCACCTGATTCCTCCCTCTCCTACTGGTCATAGAAATTTTGAAACAATGGCTCTGCAAGAACCACTAAATACTTACAGAAGAGGGAAATGAAAAACCCATCATGGGTTTCTTGATGGAGTCTCAAAAGAGATTGCAATTGTCTTGTGTTTTACAGGCATTCATCCTAGCAAAATGTGCTCTAAAACATTTACAATCCAAATAGACAATACCTGAAATGTAGAGATTACCATACCCATCCTAATTTGGGAAAGCTGGGGTAATTCAGGAGTTATCTGGAGTACCTGTGGCAGAGCAAAAGTTGAACTGAGATTCCTGTCCCCATCAATCACAGAACCATCCTTCCTCATAAAATTGTTTTTAATTCCATTATCTTCTTTTTTCTATTGTGTAATAATCTTAATTGTACTAATAAATACTAAAAGGGTAAGAGTCCCCTTCCTCCAGTTTTGGAACCGCATAGCACACACCATTAAACACACTAGGTGGTTGGTATAAGCCTGATGGCTTCGTTCATGGGAATATCGTCTTGGTGTCTGGTGCACTCAACTGATCATTCCCTCTGGATATGCATCTTTGTGTTCGTGTGCCTAAATGTATGAGGTTTACATCTTATTAAAGTTATTCACAGTCATAAAACATTTATTGCAATACAGAGGCACTGTGAAGGTCAGCAGCATGCATTTGGTTAAGCAGACTTCGTAATTATTACTGGTTTTTTGGAATAATTTGTCTCTAACTTCTTGTTTGTTGAGAAAAAATTATTTCCTTTAACAGCTGTGTTCAAATTAATTGTGGTTCTCTCTCTTTCACCTTTTCTCTCATGTCTCCTCACCTGCACACACATATGCACACATGTACATAAATACTCACTTTCTCTCAAGGTGGCCATGTACTCAGTGGATGTCCTGGTCAGATAGGAAGCATAAGGTTGGAATTATTTCAGGCAGAGAACAAACTCCCCTTTTTGAGTTAAACCACACATATGGGTCTTCTTGTTAATGACGTCTAGCAAGTGAGATCCTGTACAAAGTCAGGAGCCACTCCATGTATTTTAAGGAATCACAAAGAAGAAGTCTGCCTTTGTTTAAAGGGAGTGACATTCATTCCATACCAATTAAGTTACATATATTGGACAATATATCATGCCTTTGCTGGTATAAATTAGGAAAGCATCATTAATTTCACAATATTCATAGCTATAATGGATAATAAAGTATCAATAATTAAGGTAGGGAAGTAGCTTTACTTTGTTTTAATTATTGAAACCACTGGAATCACGCTGATTTAAATGAAGTAGTTCTCAACTTATTCTTTCCATAAAAAGAGAAAAATGTCTTTGTAAATATTAAGAGTTTAGTATACTTCAAGCTAGAGTTGATTCCTCATAAAAAAATTGCATATTAAGGTGGCACAAAAGCAAGAACTGTGTTTTTAGTATGATGATGTGCAAGCACAAGCAAATGCATTCCATGGCATCCTTTTCACTTATTAGCAACTAATGTTGGTAATAGTCTTCATGAGACCTTAGGCACAGAAGATTTCACCTCCGTGACTCTGAAGCTTGGCAAAGGTAAAAAAAGTAAATTAAATGCTAAATGTTTCTCTCACTTCCCTAAGTCAGAAAGAAAATCTCTAGATTGTTTATATTGTGTAAGTGAAAGAAAATAAGACAACCTTCCAGATGCAGTTTGCCAAATTTAAAGGATAAAATATCATTTCTTTTTTCTGTCTCATATGTGTCCTGCTGAATTATCCCTCAGAAATACCATCTCACTAAATATTCCTTCCAATAACATACTGTAAGTTAAAATCACATGGAGGTTGGCAGAACAAATTATTTTACTTTGTTAGTTTATCCATCTTACTAACTCTACTTTGAAAGCTAATTACTAGAGCAAATTATTATTCAATACATAGATGTACAATGTAGCAATTTATATTTCCTCTTTCACTAAAATATTTTTCTGTAATATAATGTTTGCACTTGTTTGTGACCATTTTAAAAAAATCAAGGTAAAAATCCCTTACTAGCTGAAACAACCTAGAAAATGTGATTTAGGAGATTAATGCTGGTGACAGAACATCAGAGTTAGGAAATGTCCTACAAGATATGCAAGTCTTCATTCTTTGAAGAGGAAAATAATAAGTAAATGCAGTTCAGCACGGTTCCTTATGACCATTCCTTTTTTTTCCTGTACAAACTCACTTCCATACACTACCAAGCCCGTTACTCCAGAAGTAGTTGAGATTAGTCAGTTATTTGATGATTAATCCTTGTAGTGTCTTATCGGATGAGACCTGACAAAGCTCAATGCATTCACTTCTTTCATCTATCTATATCTATACATAATGTGTGCATGTGACATTACCCACCTAGTTCATGAAACAGTCCAGGGTTCTGAGACTATTAAATTTTCTTGGACTCCATGGATTGCATAGATTATTTCTGTAGAGAAATAAGATTGTTTTTTCTTTTTAAATCTAATTAAATAGGATTGCTTCTTATTTGTAAGTGTCCTTCAGTATGCTGAAAAGGAACAGAAAGCAGCATCTAGGATAGCACTGTAAGGTGAAAAGTAAAATAATTTAGGAAACGGACAACAATGCAAATACCATTGTGAAAATTCTTTCATGAAAATTACTTGGCAAACCTGTAGGGAAAAAAAAAAAGTATTTCATTTCTTAAATGCAGCAAAAGGTTAAGATAGTGGAGAACAACTTTGTGAAGTTTGGTGAGCTCTTTACATTTTTTGTGAAATCAAAAACATTCACTTACCAGAAATCAATAGGGATACAGATATATATAATCACATGTAATAAAGCTGCAGCATTGATTGCTTTAATATCTGTAGACTTCTAAAGACTTCTGTATAAAAATTGTTCCTTCTCAATTTTATATATTAACACTGATTTTTGCCATCCACCTTGACCACGATTACTAAAATAAGCTTTCTGCTCACAATTGACAGTTTAATACTTTTCATACATTTGTTTGGTGAAGGTACTCCATCTCTAAGTTCTACCATTATAAAATGTATTTATCACATGGAACACAAAGCTTTATTAATTTTATTAACCTAAGGATATTTTGTGCTATTTCTCTACTGTATCCAGGATGGATTTGATGACTCCAGCACTAGAATGAAATTTCTGTTTCTCCTTACCAATTCCTCTATCTCACCAAGTTAAATGCTGTAGAGTAGCTATTTATATATTTACACAGTGATGTATCACTGAACATAAACTTTAAGTGTGGAAAATTTTATGACTTTTTATTTTTTTCTTTTAAAAAATATTTGTTCATTTAAACCAAAACCAGCTGTTGTATTTTCTGGGCCATCTTCAAGCTACCCTGTATTTGATTTATTTTTCTTTGACATCTGACTCCTGGTCTAATTTTTCCTTTATATTTTCAAAGTTCATGCTGTGTGACTCCAGCTTAAATCAATATCTAAACCCTATGGAATTAAGTGTTTTTCCAAATGTAACCTTTTGTGCCAGAGTATCTGCGTGCACTCTGAAGTGGATACTGCAAAAATAGAATAATCTTTGCAAAATCCGCAGTAAGATCCTCCTCACTTCCCTTTGGTCACTTAACTGGTACCATGGGTTTCTATTCATGGTCTAGATCATTTTGAGTCACAGATGTTATAGATAGGAATCCAGTAACTGAGCCATTGCAGTTCCTTTTAGCAGAAATAGCCATGCTGTTATGGGATCCTCATGGCCTGAGCACAGGAGGAATTGCACCAGATAAAACAGTTCCCAGAGTCCAGAAGCTTCTTTTTGCTAATGCACACATAAAGAGATGTTCCTACTGGATGCTTTTAGACATACCCTGCCATTCAAACTGTGTTGACTTTGCTTTTGACTCATTGTTGTGTATAACCCTATATTTCCAAAAATAAAAAGCAGCTGAGACTGTTCTGCATTTGAATGTAGAGCATTTCAATTTCTGTGTTGTGCTTTCTTGGACAGAAGCAGGCAAAATGATTTCTTTAATTGAAAGGTGTATACTAAACATCTTACTCTTCATGAGTCTCTACCCGACCCATAATGATCATTGTTGAAATGCTGATCTCTAATCAGATGGACCAAGGAGCAAATATTGAGTAATGGTGAATTATTTCCATAGAGAATCATGCATTACTTTTTTAAAAAGTCATTGCCAAAAAAGAAGCATGTGAAAGTGAGGTCATCACCTTTTCTGATCAGCTTGCAGGAGAGTAACATTTCAGAGCAGCCCATGTTTCATTTTAGCATGCTGAGTGTCAGACATTATAACAGCCTTTCCAGAAGGACGAGACACTTTCATCCAAAAAGAGTGAGACGGCTGCACTCTGCCCACATAAGCGCCTGTGGCAGTGCCTCTGCAGCTCCCTGAGCTGCCTCTTAAACACTGCACTTTCACTGCCAGTGGCTCATACCTGCCCACACAGTATGATAAAAAACAACGTGCAACTGGTGTTCAAGCCTAGAAGTCTGTCATCTTGTCTGACCTTCAGCCTGAAAGCCAAGCAAAACATTTATAAGACCTGTTTTTGACCTCATGGACACCTTTTGGTAAAACACAGCAACTGTGGCCTGAGCATGGTCACCTCCCATAGCAGGCCTAACCACTGCCTTAGACACAGCCTTAACCAGGGAAAAAGTGCCAGAGTCATTGCTGCCTAAAAGAGCCACATTTTTCTCCGAAGACACTTTCGGTCAGACGGCTCCTGCATTCTCCTGGCAAGGCAGCAAGGCATGCTCTCATTATCACTTCCTCCAGCAAAGTAATGAGAAGGAGCAAGCTATTTCCTTCACCCGGGAGGTCCATTGCTATCACTTAGTGAGAAGTAAGAGGAGAGAAGGAGGAGGAAAGTGCAGGTAATCAGTGCATCTGATTTTCTCTCCTCCCTCTTGTAAGAAAAGTGCTCAGTCCAGACCATCATTGACAAATAAAGAGTTACAGGGAACAAAACAAAATCAAACAAAACATTGGCTTTCTTGTTAATTACATTTTAGATTTCACTTCTGTTTGCACTTCCAAAAGACTAGCAGGCTGCTTCCAAGGGGCCATGTTCCTCTGGGACACAGGGAGGATTCAAGCCTGCTTCAAACCAATACTTGAAGCTACCTTTAACCCAATGAGGAAACAGCTGTTTTCAGGATGTACAAATGAGTTTAATAAGAGTCCCAGCAAGACTCTGAAGTCATGGTTGACTTGCCACATCTCCAACCCTCAAGGCTGCATTTTGTTATTGATCTGTTTATTGCTTCCATTGAGCAAACACTGTCAATATCCCTCTGTCAGAACCCAGCCTGCAGCATGCAGCGGACACTGTTATTATTATTTAAGTGATAAATGAGACATTTATTTCATTCAGCATGTTTGTGAAGCAGAAAATATTCATTTTTTTCTTTCACTGATACATGGGAAAGTCAGCAAGTCACTTCCTTTTTTGTTTCTTGCTGCAAGTAGTAATCAGTTTTATTGAGCTCCAGGTAGAATTGCCCATACCAAACAAAATACTGCTATTAAGCTTTGGTGGCTTGGTTGAACCTCTTTGGAATAAATATTATGGAATTTACAAAAAAAGAAGGGAAAGAAGGTAAGTAAGGACCCACTCCAAGATCCACTGAAGTTTGTGAGTCTTACTATTGACTTCAGTGAGTGGTTTTTATAATAGCCCAATCCTGGAGTCCATGTGTTGCTCAGCAGTTCCTTCCTCACACATAGGAGCCTTGCAGTTTATACATCTCTCCCTTGTGCATAGAGAGGGAGAGGCTTGCTCCTGCCTGGACTTGCCAGATGATCCTGCCCCTCTCCTGAGAGAAGAGACATTTCAGGCCTCAAAAGAGCTGGCATGCCATCTGCATAGCTCATTCTGTAATTTTTCTTACAAGACTTTATGGTAAACACCTCAATCCTCCAGGCCCTGAACCAGCAAGTCCCTGGCTGGCACATATGGGCACACACAGGGTTTATACCTCAGTGAAAAAATTCAGGTGCCCAAAGCTGAATGAATTATAAGCCTTGCTGAAGTCACCTCATTAGGAAGGGAGGCAGAGAGTTGTGGGGGTTTTTTTATTATTGTTTCTCCAGTGGCCCAGCAGATTCTGCACATTCAGTGCAGGTTTTTGATCTTATTAAAGGTTTTAAGAGGCATTTTTTTATTTGCTGTCTGGAAGCAGATGATATGTAAGATGTAAGAGGAGACAAAGCCTGCTGACATCCAAGAAAAGTTCTGTCTCACTAATATAGTCCTATCATATTTACATTCAACCCATACTTTCTTCCTGAAATGCACTGAGCGGATCCAGAGCAACAACAAATCCCCTCTGTAGCTTTTGCACTTTCCAAAGGCAATAAGGATGAAAAGAAAGCCTGTGTTTCTTCCTAATTGTGACATTCTTCCTTATTCACTACACACACATTGCCCTCTGTGAAAGGAGTAATTTCGCAAGTTAATAATGCAAAGAGCCTGTTTTCATTTGCATCAGCTGCATCTTTTTAGCTTAACCTAGTATGTATAAACCAAAGGTGATTTCACTACTGTAGTACACCTGAGCAGCCATGGGTTTTACTGAGAAAAGGACCATTAAGCCCTCTTGAGATTAAGGAGCAGGTGAGACTCTCAGCTGCTCTGTGTGTTGTTGGCATATCATAAGGTACCTTAGGGATCTAAATATTTTTAAGGAAATAGCATGTTGAAGCTAAAGGTGTTGAAGAGTTCCCAAATAATTACGAACTCATTATGACAGACAATCCATTGCTTTCCTAAGGAACAAAACTCACAAGACACCTTTTATTTTAAAGCCCCAAACATCATGTCCTATGCTTAATGGAATAATAAAAGAAAAATTAAAAAAACTAAAAATTCATCCTTGATATGAGAAATGCCAGTCCTGGTCTATTGGAATTGTTGAGAACCTCTGATGTCAGTAAGTGGGGACTTTAATTTCATAGATACTACAAGTTACACTACAAAGTCTCTGGTTTGCTGTCATTCTTCAAAATTAGCCTGAGGTTTCAAAGCTATATAGAAGAACTGAGTAACCTCCTCCCTATTAAAAGACTCATCTAGGAAATGTGACCCCATATTCTTACCCAAATTGCTAAGAGCACATTATTTAAAAAAAAAAAAAAAATCTAGAGGACATAAGAATTTAATTCCAGTTTATTTCCCACAATGCTCTGAGTTATGATTCACATAAAGAATATTTCACAGTGTTAATGAATGAGCAGGTTTGCCACATGTTTTCAATATGGCAGTGCCAAAGCATTGCTGATGGATCTACTTAATGTAACAGAATTTTTTTCAAAGGGAAAAAGATTTTAATAATAACTTTTTTCACTTTTATTTATTGAGGTCCTTCTTCTACTACTTATAGAAAAATAACAGAAACTAAATATAAACTTAAGAGACTTGTAAATTTTCCTGTTTGTTTCTTTGCCAAGATAGTAACTTCTCTTTAACATGCCTTTCAGTGTCTTATTTAGACTGACAAAAAGTAGTTTTTCTCTTATTGAGTACACATAGAAGCAATATGACATTAAAGCCCTCATGTCCACCAGGACTACCTTCTGCAACAAGACGAGAACCTGTTTCTGCCCAGCACCAGGCTAAATATGCTGGAGGGAAGGGGCACAGAGCTGGGCAGTGGAGCAGGAGGACTTCTCCATAGGAGGAAAAGAAGTTGGGATCTGAGCTTTCTGACACAGTGCTTTCAAATGCCACCTTCACACATTAAGGAACACCTAATCTATTCCTGGGTATTAGCCAGGATCATCAAGGTTAAATAGGCTTGATCCAGAATTTAGAAACTGTACTAGTCGCAACAGCTGGATAATTTATTCATACCTGCTTATTCACTCCTAAATCATGACTAACTAGTGTTTCCCTCACCTTTTATGCTCAGTTTTTCCATCCCCTGGGTACTCTTTCTGTTCCTGATAAAACACAATAAACAGACTCTTACCTAACCTTGACTTGAGTCCTTTAAAGCTGGTAATATATTATTCTTCCTGGGACTGAGAGTACTCACCTGCTTAGGCAAACAATCTACATGCAACCTAACCCTGCAAGTGAGTCTTCCACTACTTAAATTTGATTTACTGCAATTGTTGACAAGGCTATTACACAATACACCCTATCTTAGTAGATAAATCCAAAACCTATAAACAATTAATGTTAAACATTATTAACATTCAATATGCCCTGGATATATCTTATTTATTAGGAAATCACATTTAGCATGGAACTCTTAAAAACTTTTTTCCCTTCAAGCAGTCCTAGCCTAGTTTTTGAAATACAAGAAAGAAATCCTAAAGTTTTCTG
Organism: Myiozetetes cayanensis; assembly: GCF_022539395.1. Taxonomy (NCBI): domain Eukaryota; kingdom Metazoa; phylum Chordata; class Aves; order Passeriformes; family Tyrannidae; genus Myiozetetes; species Myiozetetes cayanensis. Next base: position 20,862,812 of record NW_026087411.1, read on the forward strand.
CTTCAAATTGTAAAAGAATAGAGCAAGAATGGCTGTACTGTGACTGCTCTCCAGCACTTCAATAACATCCAGTAACCCTTTACGGGAAGGAATAAGGAGATGGGGAAACTACCTGGAGACATTTCTAGAAGAAGCTTCTCGGATGGAGGTGGAATGAACTGACTCTACTGAGGGAAACTCTCTTGAGAAAAACAATTATGGGAGTGGGAAATTCTATTAGATTTGAGAAAGAAAATGAACACATCAGTTTGGGAATTATTACCTTCAGAGAAGGACTGGAGCAAGTAAGAGTAAAGAGGGAGGAAAGGCTGGATCTAATCTTCTCACTTTCAAGGTTCATTTCTCTTCTACTCTGTGAACAGTCTGGTCCACAGAACTGCTAAAATGTGTTTCTATCTTAAAATGTCCCAGATACACTGAAGCAGAGTAGTACTACATACTGAAGTAACTAGTATATCTATTTTTCTCTCACACAATTCACAGTGGTTTCACACAGCATATTTTAAAATTATATTTGTCATCTGTGATCTATTAAGCCTTCTATCTACTAGCAAGCTAATGAGATTTTTTTGAAAATTATGCTAGTTACCAGCTACAACCGGCACTATAGTCAGAAAGGATTACACCCTAAGGTGCATTCACATATATAGCACATGCTGTTTGGATTAGACAGAACAATGGGAAGAATTTACTGAGACATCATGGTACCATGTCCGTATTATATCATTTTCTAAGACCAAAAAAGTGAAGGTATTAGCCCTTTTCCACAGATGTAAAGGAAAACAAATCAAACAAAAAAAGTAGGGTTCATCTCTGAAAGTTTACAATATGCAGGACAAGAAAATCACCTCTTTTATGAAAGGAATGACATAGGTGTCAGTGGCCCTAAAAAGATACAACATAGACTTCATGACTGGGGAATTTGCACCAGGTAAAGTAAAGAAGGAGGAAACAGAGCAAGCAAGGCATAGACTCCCTACAGTGCAGCTGAAAGTAAAATATGCATCTAATGAAGCTAGACAAAATGGCCTTTTGTCTACCAAGTGCATGGAGAGAGCAGCAAGAAACCTCTGAAGCAAACTTCTACTAATTTTCCTGTGCTCCAAGGGAGGCTTGGAGCTCCACAGCTATGTGTTGGTGTGTGTTGTACAGGGACAACACATTAAGCCCAAGAGAAAATTTCAGCAAAAGCCATGGGCTTGTAGGCTAGAGGCCAGAAATGCTGCAGGTGGAGGAATGCATTATGAGCAGGTATTCCTTTGGAATGGGCATGGAGCTCTGCAGTAAGGGGATGCTAACAGAGACCATGCCCAGCCCTCTCTTCTGAGATCACATATCCTCCTCCACACACTGTCAAAACCAGACAGATGGACAGCAGCAGCCTCTTCTCAGAAACAGGACTCACCAAGCCCAGGTACCAAGCAATACTTAATCCTGTTTTCAGGGCAGGAAAAGAAGAAGAACAACACAGGAAATTATTCATGTTTTCCTTCAATTCCTTTGAATTGTTTCATTCTGGTAACTGCTGAGGCACTGGCAAAGCTATAACCCATTGCAGGAACCTGGCCACTAGGTTAAAATAGGTATTTGAGTAAAAATTTCTGGCAGGAGAATTTCACCTCAGTAGAAAATAACTTTCACACTCAGTAGAAAATAAGAAAAGAAGAAACTGCCCATGTAAAGACAGCATTGTGTTGGACAATCAACATAGTATAGCCAAAAAATACATTTTTAGGAGGACTGAAAAGAATATTGGTAGATTGCCTCTTGATTTTAATTTGCACTAAAATTCAGTTGGAAAGTCATTATAGCCGTAAGGGGTAGTAAAGCAGTCTAATAATACCAATCAAAAATAAAAACTGAAAGAATTTTAATAGCAGAGCTCTGGTTTGTCATTAAAATACATTGGTGTGATGCATCAACAAAATACCTAACACAGTAGAAAACGGATAAAATAATGTGTATTATTCTCTTCCATGACTTTTTCTAAGGTGGGTACTTGAAAGGTACAAAAAAATACACTGAATACCTAAGGAAGTAGTTGTGATTTGATATTTTAAAAATCCCTTATTTGTCTTGGTCTGTACATCTAAAATAACTGAGTTTAATGGGAAACAAACAAACTAGACAATTTAGAAAATTGTTTTGCAATGTTCAGAGCATTGGAACCTGACTCAACACTCATAACACATCATGCAATGGTTGAGTAATTGGCTCATGGATCAAGCACAGGGGTAATAGTGAATGGGGTAACATCAGACTGGTGACCTTCCAGCAGTGGGGTTCCACAGGATCCTATGCTCTTCAACATCTTCATAAATTTCTTGGACACAGGTCTGGAAAGGATACTAAGCAAGTTTGCAGACAACACAAAACTGGGAGGAGCTGTTGACTCCCTGGAAGGTAGGGAGGCCCTGCAGAGAGACCTGGGCAAATTAGAGGACTGGGCAATCACCAACCATAGGAAGTTCAACAAGAGAAAGTACTGGATTCTGCAACTGGGATGGGGTAACCCTGAATGTTCATGCAGACTGGGGAGTGAGATGTTGGAAAGCAGAGTCATGGAAAGGGATCTGGGGATCCTGGTCAATGGCATATGAGTCAGCAGTGCCCTGGCAACCAGGAGGGCCAACTGTGTCCAGGGGGGCATCAGCCAAAGCATCGCCAGCTGGTCAAGGGAGGGGATTGTCCCGCTCTGCTCTGCACTGGGGTGGCCTCACCTTGAATATTGGTCACCACAATATAAGAAAGATCTTAAGCTACTAGAAAAAGAGGGCAGTCCAAAAGAGGCAAATGAAGATGGTGAAGGGCCTTGAGGGAAATCCGTATGAGGAACCGCTGAGGTCACTTGTTTTGTTCGGGCTGGAGGAGACTGAGGGGAGATGTCATTGCAGTTTACAACTTCCTTATGAGGGGATAAGCAGACACTGATCTCTTCTCTGTGGTGACCAGTGACAAAATCTGGGGGAATGGACTGAATTTGCGTCAGGGAGGGTTTAGGTTGGATATTAGAAAACGGTTCTTTTCCCAGAAGCTGGTTTGGTGCTGGAACAGGCTTCCCAGGGAAGTGGTCACACTACTAAGCCTGACAGAGTTCAAGAAGTGTTTGGACAATGCTCTCAGGCATATGGTGTGACTCTTGGGGATGATGCTGTGCAGGGACAGAAGATGGACTCAATGATCCTTGAGGTTCCCTTCCAGTTTGTCAGATTCTGTGATTCTGTGATCTACATTTTTAAAATACATAAAAGTGGACTTAAGTAAAGAGGGAAAAAAATTATTTCGTTTGAATGTATGCAAATCTCAATCTATAACAAAAATATTATTTTCTAGTCTACCCAAATTATTTAAAATTATTTTGGTTTACAGCTGAGCTATAACGTTCATATTCTTTATGCCTTCAGATATTTTGGGGCGACATTTTTAAAAATATTATTTTTTACTTTTTGAACTTACTCCTTAAAAAAAGCTTCCTAAGTGATGGAACAACTTTCTTTCCTGTGAGATTATGTATTATATAAATGCCACAGAATGGACAAAAATAACATTGAAAACAGGTATCACTGATTAATAGATTGTGAACATTAAAACCAGAAAAATTAATTATAAATGCAAATATAACATGAAATTTAACTAGGAAGTAGCTTTGGAACAACAATACTGAGCCCCTCTCCTCAAGCCCTTCTCAGTTTTTAAACCTCAAGCTGACTGACTGTCATATGCTCAGGCATACATTTGTATAGGCTATGAGAGACAAATTGCATGTATTTGTTCCAAGTTACAGAAAAAGAACTGTTCATTTTGTCAGAAGAGAGGGAGGTATACAATTCTTTGGCTGCTAAGCTTTTGCTCTCGAGCTCAAAACCCTAAATGTGATACACACCCTCTTTGCCCAAAAGCAAATGATTAAACAAGGACATAAGTTTCTTTCTTCCAAATTTTCTTCCAACTGACTTGTAGAATTATATGCATTCTGTTCATAAATATCTGTAACTTTTCCTTTTTTAAAAAATTTATTTAGAATCTGCATAAAGCCCCACCCATTTCACCCAAGGCTTTAGAGCTTTTATACATAAAGCCTCTAAGTCAAAACACAAAAATTCCCCAGGGTACATGAGCTAGTGATTCACACCATTGTGTTTCCTCAAGAAACATCACTTCCCTTAGTGCCTTTTCCTATTCTGTAGCTTATAAAAGGAACAGTCTTGCATCATGTTCTGCTCCAAAACCTAAAAATAACAGAAAAAAAAATTTCAAAGCACAAAAATGTATTTTGAAGTTCGTGACAGAAAACCCCATGAGGGTTTTTACACACCATATTATTCTACCACTGGTAATCCAGGCTCAGCACCTCAGCTGACCACAGAGACATAGAAAGAGAAAACAATGACATAAGTTTTAACCAAAAAACCGTCCTTTTATATTACACCTGACCATCAGGAATTCATCAAAGAATCCAGCAGAATGTTGGATCCGTGCTCCAACCAAGATAAATATCTAATACATTACCTATTCTATCCTTTTTAAAAAGCAACAGGATTTTGCCATAGCAAGAAAATGCAAAACATTAACCTTGAGAGGGGAGGGAAAACCTTTTAAGCTGTTCTCAAGAATGTCAGCTTTCAGCAGAGAAAAAAAACTGGTTTAGAACTGGAGAAACCTTCTCTAAGGAAACCAAACTGTTATCTCTGTCGCAGAAGGGCTTTCAACTTCCCAAAGACCTTGAAATGTTTATCTTCACAATAGGCTGCCCCATGCATCTGTGAAAATATTAACTGTTTATTCAGGGCATGAAAGAAAGGAAAAAATGAATTATATCAAAGCCTTGGGCTTGAGAAAGGTTAGAAGAAAATGACACAGAGAGTTAGGCAAGCAGGGAGAAACGATATTATCAACGTGAAGTGAGATTGGAAGGGAACTCACAAATTAAGCAATTTTTTTCGGTTCAGAAATTTTGGAAAAACTATCTAGGAGTAGCTGAGCTCTGTATGTACACATATATGTATATGCCAACATACATGTGTAAGATGATGTGTGTTGCCTGATGATTTCAAGGACACTCAAGAAAATGCAAGTGACTGGGGAACCTCCTCCCCAAACAGATGACCAACCCATACAGTAAAAATGACTGAACTTTTTACTACATTTTAAACAAAGATATATACTGAAGACAGGCTAATGAAGAACAATGAAGTGACGCTTGTTGCAAACTCTGGACAGAGAGCATGAATTAGCACCCACCCTATAGAAGGGCCAAGGCTTGACTTCCCAGACAGCCATAGGCCCCTGGTCTGCTTGGCCAAACACCCTTTCAGAGTGTTTTGGCCTTTGCCTCAAAGGCAGAGGTAAAAACTTTAAGCAACAGCTGGGGTTTTTGCAGTATGTGGTGACAACTACCATAGTTTTAAAGTGGGACAACCCCACTGACCTTCTGAACAGCAAAAGGGAGTACATTTTGAATTCCAGTCACTGCAGTGATTCAGACAAACTACTCAAGAAAAGGGTTGACAGCCTTAGTTTACTGTGACTTCACTGTGAAACATATCTGATATCTGGTATTATAATTGATAACTTTTCTTCTGATGAAAACATTTATTTTCTAGCATTTGTACTTTTACAACACTTTATGTTTGCAAAAAATTGCTGATGGGTTTTTTGCTCATCTGATGACACTGATGAAAGCTCTTTCACTCTGTGACCCTGTTATGATCCAATTATTTAAATTATTAGAAAGATACCTCTGCCTGAACTAAGGTACAAATGAGATCATATGCCAAAGTCAATAGTACGGATTTTTATTTAACAGCAAGTGTAAGATAGAGATAGAAGAGGGAGGGAGAGAAAGAGAATGACAGAGAGGCAGATTAAGTAGAAAAATATCACCACTTCGTAGATTACAATAGCGTCCAGTTGGTCCTCTTCTTCTGGTCTTCTCAGTGGTGAGGGTTCCAGTCTTGTCAAAGGAATGGTTGGAGTGTTGTCAGTCTGATAGTTGCAGTTTGAATCCATCAGGTGGTGGGGGATGCCCACAAGACACAAAAATTCCATGTTATATACTCTCAGGTTCAGGTGGGAATGCCCAGGCACCTCCCCTGTATAGGGGAGTTTTACACTGGATCATGTAATACTTTGGATCATGGGACACTTCAGAAGTCTTTGATGGTCTAAGATGCTCATAAATCAGCACATTTGAGTCAATTATGGCCCTTTAAGGCCCATAAGAAGGGGTAAATATCTTCAGGCTACATGCAAATGTCCTTGTACTTCTCTGGAGGGGAATTTTCACAGCTGAGCCACTTGTGTAAGGATTTTGGCATGATAAAAAGCACTATCCCACCTTGCAGGATTTGCCTCTTATCAGCCTTTTCCCTTATCTTGTTCTACACCTATCTTACAAGCCTCCCTTGATGGGTGTGCACCCACTCTGCACCTGGCCTGTCACTGCAAGTGGTCGATTGTTTGAGTCATTAACCATTAAAAGTCCAGTCTCTCACAGACTCTCAGAGAATTTCAGCCCTACAGTCACCTCTGTTTTCTACCTTGCCTTTTCCTTTATTCATACCTGGAGTCACTCAAAATGGTGCAGTGTTTAGAATAATGTGCTGAAGCTTTTCAAGTCCATCTAAAGAAATATTATTAATAATTCATAATAATATAATAAATCATGTATGTCTCTGCAGAAGAATTTATGATACTGTCTTGCCTGAATTGCTTCTCTTTTGAGGTCCTATTTGTCACACACAAATAACACTGGCAGGACTCAATTGGAAAACATGTTTCTGCCAGTCAGACCTTAGGAGGTGCGAGTTCTCCCTGCTAACAGGATTGCTTTTGCGGGGTAAATTCTACAGAATTGCAAAACTTCCTAAGTAATATTTCTTGAAGTTAAAAACTCTAATAAAGATTGAAAGCTCAGTAACAGAAATACATGGAAATAAAATAGCCTTCTATGGATGGAGGGACACATGCAGATGATGTAAACAGTGCATCAGTAGCAGTTAGAAATTTTGAAAACATTGCAGGTAATTATAAAGAAGATGTCATGACTTTCCATCAAGAAATCCAGATTGATCCCATTCTTTTCAACATGTTAGGCAGAGAAGTGGTTTATTACTGAAGAGCATTTCAACCATCATTAGAATAAAATAATCTGGACCACCTCTTCAAAAACAGCATATTCATGGTCTAACAGCCCTTTCTGAGAGAGACAAAGACTGGTTTGTAGAAGCCCTGAGCAACTACAGGTCTTACTTCCTTTCACATGAGGTTGTGGCTCTTTGCATCTGTCAACAAGACAATCAAGGATTTTATTTGGGGTTTTCTATTAAACACGGACCCTAAAAAAAGGGTCTATGGTCAACCAATACTTTTTTTTCTTTTCACCTTCTCAATACTTTCAGTCAGTTCCCAGTACTGCCACAATGGTGGTGCTTTAACCCTGATCCATGTGTTCTTGCAAGCACAATGTAGATTCCCATTAAGTCAACTCCAGCCGCTTAACTGGCAGCAGCACTTGAGCCAATTATAATAATGGCCAGTCTTCGCGAGCGAAGATCCGGGGAAGGTCTTTACACCTTCCAGCCTGCGCATTGGATTTTTTAGGTGAGACACAGTGTGCGCGGAACTGAGCCCACCCTTTAATCCTAAGGTTCATCTGCCGGGGCCAAGCGAGCTTGGACGGTGGCAGCGAGGTCCTCAGGACGTAGATGGGTTGCCTTACATGGCTAACGAGCTCCATCTGCCTGGAAGTGTCCCTGACCGGGAATCGAACCCGGGCCTCGGTGGTGACAGCGCCGCGCCCTTACCACTAGACCACCAGGGGCTCCAATTACTGCCTTGTGAAAGGGGATAGAAAATTCCCAAGACTGCTCAACTAAAATAGAAATACCAAAATTCTCTCACCAATCCTTCTCAGCTGAATGGGAATCAGCAGAGTAACACTTTAGTTCAAATCAGTGTTTTCTTTAGAATGTTATCCAGAATTCAGTTTTTATTGTTACTGTTTTGTAAAGACCATGTTTATTTTAAAAGAATGCTTGTTACTTCACCTTCACTTTTGTAAGCTCAGATTCCTCAATCTCCATTTGTCTATGAAGCCTCTCTTTCCTATTGTGGGAAAAATCGATAGTGATCTGTGTTTTGTCAGTACACAGAGGCAATTTTCCCCCATCAAACTCATAGTAAATTGGGTATTCTTGCCTTCCCTACAGAAGTGATTTCAAAATATGTGGTGAAATTCCACTGGAATCTCCAGGCTTGGTATTTTAAGGTTGAAGGTCTTTCTTGAATATGGTCTGAACTAAAATCTGAAGAAATTTTTCTTCACTTTGTTCTATACTAAGTAACCTTGTCTGACCCTTTCATCCCACCTTTTCCCTCTGAGAGCCTCCTTTCATTTAGCAGCATGCTCCCAGGAACTCAACCAATTCCATAAAAGGAGTTGAGCCTTGGAAGACAGCTCTGGCAGGTCAGAGGAATGAAGGACTGAAAATTTCAACAAATCTCCAGGAGGTGCAATAACAATGCTCAGCACATCATCATCTTGCCTGTCATTCCTGGCTCAGTAATAGAAATCAATTTTTATATGAAACCACCAGAACCTGGAGCTAGAATATTGCTGCAGGTGCCAAATGTCCTTTTTTTCAAAAGCCTCCTCATGCCAATTTTTAACAATCAGGGGAGTTCTCCATTCTGCGCTTAAGGTATGAATTCTTTTAGTGCACAATATGAGAATTGAATTACTGTGGGACCTATCCAAAGAATAGAACTTGAAAGCCTCAGCATAAATTCAAGTGGTGTTCAAGATGGATAATACACTTCAGTTGTTAACATCTGCATATCCAAAATACTGTACTATCCAACAGAGCAATCAAGCCCTCTCCATAAATTCAGAAGGGCTGCTCTCCAGTCTGCTGGCTAAAAGGTCAGAGTTTAAGCTGGTTTCACAATACTACAGGAAAGCTTAGAAACTAACTGAAGAAAATAGGCACATATATGCATACTATAAACAAGGGTTAGAATAGTACATAGTTTGAAAAGAATTAGTGACAGTTGCATTAGGGTAATAAAATATAGTAAACACATTTGTTGGCTAGTACACGATTGATAAGTAAAATTATACCAAGTCCATTATTTCAGTTTTATAGAATATACAAAAGTATGTCTGCATTTTAGCTAGCCCCATAGCTTGAAAACATAAATGGAAAATGCTGATCGTGATGGATTTTTATTTCATATTTATTTCAATGTGCTGAGAAATATAAGAAAACTATCATTTGTTGCTGATGCAAAATCTTGTTTCCCCCTGCCTCTAATGTAAAAACAAAAAAGTTGAAGCACTTAAACACCTTAAGAATATATCTTGAAATCCCAGGAGTACTTTGGCCATTCTGCACTGCTGGGGCGGTGAGCACTGAATTGTCTTTTGACTTCAAGCCAATTAACCCAACCATACATGAAGAATGAAGTCTTAGCAAGATAATGTAGTCCATTCTAAAGAGCTATAAAAACAGAACACTGATCCTGAAACAGATTTAGCTATGTCCTTGTGTATATATCACAACAGCAGCTGAAAATTACTTTGTTCCATCCTGTGAACATGTAAGATGAAACTAAAGGTGATTTAGCCCCATCCCAAGAGTGGTAAACCAACTCCCAATCAAATCATTGCTTAATTTGCACTTTACAAACCTTACTTTTGATGGGCAGCCTGTTTATGTGTCCACAGTTGCCACAATATTTCTTACTCCAGGTTTACATCTATAACAGGGTGAGTTTGAAAGGATGCCGAGATTGAAAACCAAGACACTGCTGAGAGCTCAACAATAAACCCAATATTTACTACAAAAAAGTGGCCAAGTAAACGGGGACCTGAGAGACAGGAAAGGAGAGGAATGAACTAAGCCCTCAGTGAAACCCTCACTCACACAGGTGTGTTCTTTGAGGCTGTCTTACCAACCCCAGGATAACCAGAATTCCCCACAGCAGAGGCTGCATCCTCGGAGGGTCAGTAGGCTCACAAAGATAGCGGGCGTCCCTGCAGAAGGCAACGTTGTTCTTCATGTGAAGCTTGAGAGCCCTGAGCACGAGCCAGCTGCATTTTTATCCAATTAGCTGGTGACGTCTCCCTGGGCCAGTGTGGCAACACCACCCAGACAGAGGTCTTTGAGTCCCTCCCCCCGTTATGTGAGTGCACCCCTTCAGTGCACAAGGGAGAACTTTGGAACTCCTCTCTTACATGCGCTGTTTTACTCAAGGGGTCTTATCTATTTAGGTCTGGAGGCTTTACTTCATCCTCTCCTCTTCAGTTTCTCCTTCAAATGTCGTCTACAGACAACCAGCCAATCACAGAACACTAATTAAAACTGTTTATACAAGAAAATGTCTCTCCAAAGACAAAGTTCCAGTTTATCAGTGAACTTGGCAGACAAGGAACAAAACTTTCGCAGGTGGCTGGGCCAAACACAGACCAAAAATATCAACAGTCCCTGATACAACATCTTAAATGTTACCTCAGAGCCTCAGAGCCATTATTACCATTCAGCCTTTGTTTGTTTTTTTTTTAGTAGTATGTCTAGTACTTCTGTTTTCAGCTTGGAATTATTGAAAGACTACCCTTTATTGAGAAAATTAAATTACAGCTGGCAAATCAAGTCACATCTTCTGCTAGACTGGAAATGGGAATGCTTTTCCCTCCTGGTACTTCTGCCTCTCTCCTTCCCCTGAATATTTTGATCCAAATGGAAGAATTAAAATTGATTTGCATTTTAATTAATATGATGTCTAAGTAAACTTTTTTCAAATGCCAGTAATGGAAAAAATATTTCATTTTTAACTTGTAATTTTTCATTTTCCTAGGATTTTAATTTTTGTGTTCTCCCTCTTTTATTTTTGACAGCTTGTGTGTGTGTGATACAAAAAAGGCCACTAAACTCAGCCTAATTTGCAGATAGTTTCATATAGTCTAAAAGCTATAAATAATTTACCACAAGAAAAGCTTTATAAAGCTTTTCCAATAGCCTTTTAATTACAACTGAGCAAAAAAAAGGAGAGGTGAGAAAATTGAGACATGATTATCTTATAAACAAAACAATAACCGTACTCAAGTTCTGTCTAAGAGATTTCACTCATTTTGCAAATCGTTTTGGTCCTCTTGTTTTTGAAAGGGATGTCACTCCAGACTCAGTAAATATTTCTTTTGAGGAAAAATGGCCTTTATGCTAAGACACACAGTCTGCATAGCAACAGTAGGTTATGTATATTATTTACCAATACTTTGGCAGCCTAAGTGGACTGTTTGCAGTTCATCTTAAATTTAAAGCAATCCTCGGAGTTTATATGACTAAAGGTATAGGATCCTGAAGAGACACACTTTTTGGACAGAGGGAATAGACCATATGTTACCAATTCATACATATACACAATACGAGATTTGGGGTGGCATGATGCTCTTGCTGACCTGCTGTAGAGGTGCTGGATGAAGTGTTTGTTGGAAATATTTTTACTCTCTCATTTGGAAAATGCCACTAGCCTTTCAGCAGGGCACTGGAGTGTGTAAGAGAATGTTTGGGCAGCATGGCATGCTATGGTCAAGGGAAATGTGCCATTAAGCAATTATATTAAATATAAATTGCCCCTGAGAGGCACACACTTGCACAGCAGATGATGCTCTTCCCAGAAAATATTGTACAGCCAGAAGATAAGGCTGTTCCTTACAAAGTTCCTGCTGGATAGACTGATCAAATTCAGGTGTTTTTCTTAATGAAAATATTTCTATCTAGTAATTTAATTTGAACTGAATAAACTATTTATATCTTGGCAGCTGTCAATTAACTTCGTAAGAGCTTACACTGAAGAATGTACATGTATGGTATTATGGTTTTAAGACAGGATTTATTGCAACAAAAGAAGACTCAGACTAATTGTTGATATTACACAGCATTATTGACATGTTGTGATGCTGTTGTTTAACTCAATAACAGATGGCTCCATATATTCACTTGGAGCAATATATGCTGTCTATCTGAATTTCCCTTGTCTCTTTCTCAGTTATGACTGACTGGGGTGTCTTTTCCAAAGGTGCCAAACTAATTTGGAAATTAAGCTGTTCAAACAGAAATTGGTTGAATGAGCTCTCAGATGAACCTGCTGGGCTATTCAAGCCCAAGTTTGCATAAGGGTACTGGCGCCCCCAGGCCCAGCTGGCTGCTTAGTGTAGGGGTTTGGGTCTGCAAATTAGGCCCTGGATATAATTCAATACATTGCAATTTGCAAATGATAGATGAGCTTCGTTTTCTAGCTGAAAAGCTGACCAAGTGACATTCATAACTATGCCATAGAGAAATAAACACACATTTGTTACTTAGAAAGCCTGTCCTGGAATATATTTCTAAGTGTAGTCAGAGAGACAAGGAGGCTGATAATGAGGATGATTTGTTTGCCCTTAATCATCATAAATGCTAGAAGAGAAAAAGTTTAAAAATAAATAAATAAACTAATGATCTCATTACTTAGTTGTGGGTGATAATAACAGAAAGTACGATCATTTGCAAAAGTAGCCCAAAAAACAGCCCATCTTGGTACTTTGAGATATTTCAAGCAGGAAACAGAAAATTATGTACTTCATGGCAAGTATGGCCATATGGCAATAACTTGATCTTTTCCAATTCATAGCTTTAGAATATTAGTACTACTGGATGCAGGGGTGCTTATACTTGTGCGCTTACCCACAGCAGACCTAGAGGAAGCTGATCTGTCCCTGGCACAACAGTAGTAGAATTATGAAGAAGTTTTTCAAAGAGTTGAGGTTTCAGTTACTTGCTTTTAAGGGATAATGGAAAGTACCTTGGGCCCTGTGGCACTGCTGCAGGCTGTGGGCAAGTAGGTAGGCATGAAGGATGGGGAAACTTAAGCCTTGCCTGTGTCCAGTGACTGAGAGGGCAAAGAAGCAACTTATTTTATGACAAAGAAAATTAGCAGAGATCAATAGTAAATTGGCACTCGCATGGCTTAATTTAAAAGCTTATTGATACCAGTCACAAGGACACACAAAACGATGCAGTCTCCATGTCCATATTCCCAGCCCTACTACTCCCAACTACTCTATAATTCCACAGCATGGTCTTCTCTTTCTGCATGTAGATTTCTTTTAGTGCCACTCAAATTTAAGCTGCTGCTTTGTCATTCACTGTGACATGATTCTCAGAAGATTAGCAAACACTCTCTCACAATCCTATGTAGGGGAAACTATTATTTTGAATCTGAAAGTTGTTTTTGAAAAAGATCTCTAAGAGCTCAGCAAACAGCTGACTTGCACATCAGTTCTTGCAAGCAATATAAAAATAGACCTTGCCACCACAGAGCAATATTCTATGCATTCTGTAGAGCTTTTAAGTACATTTATATTGACACAATCAGAATGCATATTTAGCTACACATGGGTCATATTCCTGATCATATTATTCTTCAAAGAGTGTTTTGTTTCTGTAAATTTGTCTGCTACAGACAAGATAAAACTGTACAACGTTTTAAGCACAAAAATTTGGTGGTTCAAACTACCTAATTGAGGGAGGGCAGTATGAGCAATAACTAAAAGTACCTGGCATATCAAAGCAGCTCATCTCCATTTAAAATACCACTGAATATGGGATCCAATACTCAAATGAAGGAAAATTTTGTTCCTCCTAAATGTAATTTAATGTTATGTTATTATTTTGGGGAAGCACAAGACACAAATTCAGTCATCTTCAGCTGAGAAGAAGGCTTAGACGACACCAGAGTAACGTTCAAAATATGATGCAAGTTCAGAGTGAAATACCACCAAGAATAATTTTTTAAAGAAAACGGTTCCTGCTGGTTTTCTAGTGAAGTTGATGAGAGCTAATACAAGAGAACTGACTGTGAATTATTCAAAAGAACTTGAAGCTGTAAAGAATATTGCACAGATAATGAAGAAAACCACAGACAGCTATAGTTGTAAACACATGAAAAAAACAAAATGCCTCTTCGACCTACATGTAAGAATACCCAGTGCAGTAGCTGGTCTCTAGTGAAAATGTTGCAAATCATATACAAATTAGTAAGAATATTTATCAAATGTTTTAATTAAAATTATCAAGCCATTAGATTATGTGCCAAAAAAAAATCAAAAGAGAAAACAACCATGAAGCAGAAACAGTGTAGCAGAACAAAAACTCAGCTGGAACCCCCATCAGCAGCCAAGGAGAAAACACATCATGTGAGCATCCCACAGCCTTAATTCAATAATATTCAGAACATCCCAAAGGGTGCATGTTGCTTGAAAATGGAATTTATTAATGTTCAAGCTCAAAAATCAATACAAGAAATGCAATGAACCAAAAAGCATAAGCTGTGAGTTAAATTATCTTTATTATAGATTAACTGCTTTCATATTTTTGCTTTCTCATATCAAATCCAAATAAGCCATCTTAGGGTAAGCAGCTTTTGCTCTTGGGGAGTTCAACATTATATTAGGTATAATAAGACATAAAGCAGATCAAAAACCACATTGCACCTTGATGTTGCAATGTGCTGAACTCTTTCTTCTAGTCAGCTGAAATAGAGTCACCTTCTTGTACAGCATGACCCTCCTTGCTCTAGTTGACAATTTGTCACCATCCTTCCCTTTCTGGGGAAGGAAGAAGGGTTAATCGAAGCATCTTACTGCAAAAAACCCACTGTTCTCTCCTCCCCCACTTTCTGTACCTTGCTCAAAAGAGATTTTGTTCTGTACAAATTCTGCAGACCTAAAATACCCACAGCTACATTGCACAAAGAGCCCAGAGGTAATAAATTATAGCCAAATAGGCTAAGGTAGACATTTGAATAGGTGAAATAGGCCTGAAGCCAAGGTTTTCTTCAAGCCTGGACGATCAGAACATAGAACAATGGAAAGTACAGAAGGTCACCAAGGTCACCCGACAATGAGGAGTAAATTCGAGACCCTATGATGAAGTAAAGGCAGGATGTACCACCATAATATTCCTCAAAATAGAGACCTCGCCTCAAACTCCGCCCTGACTCCACCTGCTATTAATATTGTAATCTAATGATGCAATAATATGAATATGTATGTGATTATGTTGTAATCATTGCCAAACCTGTATAAAATATTCATTCTGACCTGACCAGCTCGGAGCCTGTTTTCCCAGCAATAGTTGGCAGGCTGCCCGGTCGCACAATAAATACCTGCTGTTTAAGGCATAAAACTTTGCCTCTAAACAGTTTCTTTTCATTTGCCTTTTTGGGCATCACTGGGAAAGGATATTACCAAGCCACATTTTCTTGCAGTATTAATGCAACCTCACACAGTTATTTAACAAAGCCAAATGGAAAACTGAGCTGAGGGTTACTATTTCTGTGGCACAGAAAAATCCCATAAAATGATTGAACAGAAGGCCTTTCAGGGCAAATGAATTATTTTCCTGCATGTTCCCATGTGTTTTGGCAGTGAAAACCTCCAGAACTGGGGCTATGTGTTTAATTTAAATCCTTTCACTTAAGTAACTATATTCACCCTTCAATTTAGATGAAAACTGAATCTACATACTGTATTTGCTAGTAAGATTACAATAGGTGCCTCTTGCCAAGCATGCTACAAACATGATTGCTACAGAGGACACATTAGACTCCTAACAAGACCTTAATTCAAAGATGTAATGTGTAAAGTTTCCACTGTAGACAGATATAAATGATAATGAATAAAAAGTTATAAACTATATCAAGTAATACAAACAGAAAAAATTATACTGTGATAAATACCAAAATATCAATTCAGCCTATAGTATAATGTGTTAGGCAAAACAACATTACTCCATCCTGCTGCAACTGGCCAGAAGAAACACTCACTTAATGGTGAATACAGGGTGTGCAGCACTAACCTTGGTTTGAATGGATGCTGTAAATTCTCAGCACTCCCAACACAGCCTTTTTTCTGTATAATAATCTTGGTACTGAGAGCAATGCTTAAATGTTCTCTTCTATTACTGTAAAGAGAAGGATTTCCTGATGAGTTCAGGTTGATGGGCAGTCTGTTTGCAAATGTGTCCTGCCTAAATTATAGATGCATAAGCCACAATTAATCAGCATCTATAGTTCTCGTTAAAAAGTAACTACACTGCAAGGTAAAAATAAATTTGCAGGCAGCTAGCTACTGCATCTGCCTTACATTTTATTTCAGAGGCAAAAAACCCCAGCACCATTATTAAAGAGAGTCTCTGTGTGCAAAAGATCTTCAGAATGAGAAACTGCAACAGAAATGAAAATGTAGGAAGCTCCCCAGTTGTAGTTTCATTTCATTTCCTCTCCAATTGCTATGGATAACCTACTATTGTATTTTGTTTTTCTTTATGTCTCAGATTAAATACAGTTCCAGATTCATAAACAGAAGTCACAGATCATTTAAGGTTGAATCTGTAATAAGCCTGACTCTGTAATAACTCTCAACATCTTTAGCTTCCTTCTTCTTCTCAGTTCTGTAAAGCCTTTCATATTGCAACTACTGTCCTTTAGACTGTATTCCAGCCTAAGCATTTTATTTGCCATTTGATTATCTTACTGCTTTTGCCATGACCACAAATACTGAAATCCTGGCTCATAAGCCCCAAGGTTTTCCAAAGACTGGACAGCTAATTTCTGACCACAAAGAGAGAGAGAAAACCTGCTGTTTGGCAGAAACGATCCACTCAGCAAGCCTGGGAGTCACAAGGGACAAGACAAGAGAACATTTATATGCCACCTCAGGTGCCACCTTCCCTGGTTTTGGAGCATCTCAGTCACTCCAACCTTTAGTTAAAAACAGAGAATTACATCAGGCCTAGAGACACAGCGAGGTAAATCATCAGGTAAGAGGAAAGCCACGAGTTAATAAAAGTCAGGTAGCCATAAATCTATGGAGAATGAATTTCACAGAAATCTTTCCATTCCTTATGTTTTCACACTCAGTCTGCTCCCAGGCATCTCACATTCTCAGCTTACACCACTGTATGCACCTATAGACATGAATGGATAGATAGATAGATTAGATAGATAGATAGATAGAAAGACAGATAGATAGATGGATAGATACAGGTAGCATCCCCACTACGTTTAACCCTACTAAAATTCCCAGAACTAACTGCAATTAGCTTTTTATGGAAGCTGACTCTTGATATGGAGTGTCAAGTTGATATTTGCCGCTGCTGCTTAGACATCTTTCCTGTGGTATTTTCCAGGTAAACAAAAAAAGACATTAATTAGACATTGTCATCACATATGATGAATAACACAAGATGGCAGAACATTGCTCAGACAGAAAAAAAAACCAACCAACCAAACAAAAAAACAGAATACAAAAACACACAGATTTTTTTTTATACTCATAACATTAGTCCCAATGCTACAAGAGATCTTTGGCACAGTAGACGTGCATTTCTACATGACAATCTCCCTGTTACTAATACTGTGTCTCTTCTGAACTTACTAAAAAACCTCCAAACTTCTAAAAACACCTCAACACTTTCTGAATTAACAATGCCCTAAAATGCTTTTGCCGCTAACTGTATCTTCCTGAGTTATTTTTAAAGCAGAACTTATCTGAGAATGAAAATAATCCCAGTTGCTGTCAGCATCAGTTTTTTCTAAACTGATGACTAAGATGTTTTGTGTGCTGAAGACATTTGCAGCCAGTGTAGTTCAAAGACGTAAGGCCCGCTCCGCTTTCCTTGCAGGCAGGAAGAACCTTCTCATTGATTTTAATGGGACTTGAATTTAGTCCACAGAGAGACACAAAGTAAGGCTTTTTTAGCACTATTAGTGATAGCATCTGCCTCTATATTTTGTATGAAAAGAAAAACTATGCAATACCTCTGAGATATCTGAAACAAGCTGTGAATGTGTAAGCTTTCAGTAACTACTAGAAAATTGCTTGCAATCTCAAAGTAAAGCATATGCAAACTGGAATTTAATTCCATGGTACATATTGAAGACATTTAACACTAGATGTCAAAATAAGCATGCATCCCTTAAAATTCGTATTATAAATACATCCTCTCAAAGTCAGATGCTGCAATATAAAAGAAAAGTGTGCCTGGAATGTATTTAATGTCAGAAAGGATAAAATAAAATGTGAGAACTCTTATCTTTTCCGTGAGAAGAGCTATGTTTATTGTATCACTAGACTGGGGATAAAAGGAATGTAATATTAAATCAAACAAAAAAAAAAGCATTCATATGGCACTAATAGTCTAATCACAGTCCATAAAGGAAAAGGTTGAGCTCAGATTAAGCACCTACCATCTCTTTGTCAGAGCTTTACCCCATTAATTATTAACAGAATTTGTTACAACCCACAGGCATGATCTGTCTCTCTGAATATCACAATTGCCCCAATATCTGCTTATAAAGCCTATCAAAATGCATGTCTGTCTCATGTCTGACTTTTTACAAATTGCATTTTTTTTAGGATTAAAGCAGGGAACTATTCTATCTCTGGATAAAAGAGTTTATTTGGCACTTGTCTTCACACCCCACAATGCTCCACAACATTTAGGCAGTAATGACTTGCATTTATACAGTCTGCTCAGCACCTATTAAGCTGCAGTAGAGCCAATTTTAACTCAAGTTGTTGAATACACAACAGTGTTCAGTTGTACAGCACTTCAATACACACTGTCTAAATTGCAAGATGAACAGCGTATGCCTGTAACAGATACGACTGAACAT
This sequence comes from Myiozetetes cayanensis, assembly GCF_022539395.1. Lineage (NCBI taxonomy): Eukaryota > Metazoa > Chordata > Aves > Passeriformes > Tyrannidae > Myiozetetes > Myiozetetes cayanensis. Next base: position 20,881,532 of record NW_026087411.1, read on the forward strand.
CACAAAAACTGGATGGATATGAATTTTGTCCCATTGCTCTACATTTTGGTGGTCTCTCAGACTACAGAGCCATAACCCAACTATATCAGAATAAAGGACAACTGTGGAAGCAGAGACATACCTCTTGTCTAGAAAGGTACAATCTAACAAGATGTGAATCTGCTTCATAGAATCACCAAGTGGTTTGGAAGAAACCTTTGAAGATCATCCAATCAAATGCCAATCATCCTCCTCCCAAAATGCTTCCCTAATTTCTGTAATTAGGATAAAGACACAGTAACTATTATGGGAGGATACAGGGGAAGTCTAAGAAACTCCAACAGCTATGGGTAATTCACCATGGAGTGAAGCTGCAGCTTGCCTAGAAACATCTGCCTTTCCCTGTAGCCTCTTACTTCTCTCTACTGCCAGCAGTATTCAGACTTACCTGTAATTTATATTAAGCCAAGAAGAAGTAGAGTAAGTAAGCTTTGTTGAGGGAAGAGAAAGATATCAAGCTGCCTCATAAGGGTTCATTATCTCAAAGAGATGCTCTCATCACCTTATCATTATATTATTGGCCAAGTCTTCTTTGCAAGCAAGTGCACTCTGGGCAATCTCCTTTGGCATTGCCATTGCTGTAGCCAATCTCTTTGTCAAGCTCTTACTTGCATACTCCTGCCTCCGAGTTTTGCTCTGAATTGAGGCAGATACATGTATCACTTCTCATTTTTAACCTAATCTTGTCTATGTCAAATGCAATTCTCTTTTTGTTGCATGTGCTCTTACATGCAAAGCCCAAAGGTTTTTTTACATCATGACTAGGGCTACAAGACTCATAGCCAGAAAAAAAGGTCAACAGGGAGATTTTTGAATGGGTAAGATAGCTTGTCTCCAGTTGGCTTTCAATAGGAACCAGATGCCATTGCAATGCCTCTCTCATCTTTAAAATGAAGGCACTTTGTGTTTCAGCACCCCGAGCTGTATGAAAAGTGCAGTATTTTTGAAATAAGGATCTTTACAATGTTCAACAGGAAGGTCTGCAAAGAATACAGCAGAACGACAAACTTTTGGCTGACATGATCTCAGCAAACAGCGAAAAGGAGGCATCACAGTTGTGGTGGGTTGACCTTGGCTGGATGCCAGGTGCCCACCCAGCTTCTCTATCACTCCCCTTTCCAGTGGGACAGAGGAGAGAGTAAGGTGGAAAAAAAACCAACTTGTGGTTTGGGATAAGGCAGTTTATTTAGAGCAAAAAGCAAAGCAAAGCTTGCACGTGCAGAAGTGAAAGCAGAGTTTATTCTCTGCTTCCCATGAGCAGCGATGTTCGGCCACTCCTGAGAAACAGGACTTCGGTACACATGATGGTTTCTCAGCAGGTAGCCACTGGAGACAATGAATGCCTGCCCTCCTGCTCTTTGCCTCAGCTTTTTATATCTGAGCTGACATCATATGGTATGGAATATCCCTTTGGTCAGTTTGGGTCAGCTGGCCTGCTTGGGTCCCCTCCCAGGATCTTGCCCTCAAATAAGGAAGGAATGTTATAGTGTTGGTGCTGTGCTCAGCAGTAGCCAAAACAATGGTGTGTTATCAACACCCTTCTAGCTGCCAATGCAAAGCACAGCACTGTGAGGGCTGCTGTGGGGAAATGAACTCCAGCTCAGCCAGACCCAATACAACAGTATCAGCAATGAGACTTGGAGTGTTTAATACTTTAAGCTATGAATAGAAATCTGGAATTGTGATGAGAAGCTGGAAACATAATTAAGCTTATGAAAAATAAAAATTAAGACAGGAATGCAGTAATCTACTCGTTCATTTCCATAGCTGCTGCACCAAATAAGTATTTAGATGAAGACATTCCTGTGTATTCCTACATACTTTTTTCTACAAACGATTATTGGATTTCAAAAGATAGAACTATTTGGGTAAAAGACTATCTGGACAGCCAGGCCCAGATAGTGGTGGTGAATGGAATTAAATCCCTCTAGTGGGGTTCCCCAGGGCTTATTATTAGGACCAGTAGTATTTAATACCTTTATCAATTACCTGGTTGAGGCAATCAAGTGCACCCTCTTCACCCCAACAAACTTTCACAGGTAGTTGGGATTTTATTTTTCAGTCTTTACCCTGCTGAAGGGAGGGAGAGTGAAAGGGAGAAACAGCAGCTCTCCTCCCTTCGAACCTTCTTCTCTCTCCTCCGACTGCCAACTTTGATCTTGAAAGTCCTTTATCTCACGGCTGGAATTCTTCTGCAGTGGTTTCTCGTCTAAGCAAGCAATTTTCTAAAGCTTTTTTTTTTCCTTCACTCTCTTACAAGAGAGAAAGGAGGCTTCAGTGCTGCACCTGCCCCCCACCCTGGCCAAGGGCCGGGGTAGGAGGAGGCCCCAGCCCACTTCAGGGCCCACTGCCACGTTTCCTACATGGCTGCTTATTTTCAACTGCACAACAAGTTTTCTCTTCCGTTTTCTTAAAGATGTAATTAGCAAAGGCGTCACTGAACTTTTTGATTGACTTTTTTGTCCGGAAATCGCCTGGACAAAACCATCCTCAGCCCCAAGGATGGGCTGGTGGGCAAAACCACGACACAGGATGAGAGGAAATGGCCTTAAACTGTTCTAGGGAGGTTTAGTTTGGATATTAGGAAAGAAATATTCACAGAAATAGTTGTCAAGCATTAAAACAGGTTGACCAAGGCAGTGGGAGAGTCACCATACGTGGAGGTATATAAAAGATATGTAAGATTTGGCATCTTTTTCAACCTAAATGATTCTAGGATTTCTAATTTTATAAATCTGTTCTGTGTTTGGATAGAACACTTTTATTTATAATTTCTTCTCACTGGATGATTAAACACATAGGTGCAGAACTGCTCTTTTTCAGGTCATTTTCTGTGCAGTTATGGAAGAGCTACTGGTCTCTGCCTCTTAGTTTTCATGGTTGGTAAGACCAGATCCAATGCCCAGCAAAGGCAATGGAAAGATTCCCACTGTTTTCAGTGTTTTCCAATGGCTATTGTTTTTTGGTTTGGGCTTGCATTCATTCCTTTGTAGAATGTAAATCTCATTCAAATCAGACTGGTGATACATAAGTGGAGAATGAAACTTCCCAGACTTTAAAAATCAACTCTTATACACACAATATACCTTTGGAAATATCTTTCCTCTGTTAGCCTTTACTGCTTGTGAGTCATTCTGCCAAACTGACACAGACTGGAATGCTTATTGTGCCACAGCAGGGAAACAAGACCAGTTATCCCATGATTTAACCCTATGCTCAAGGTGTCTGATAACCATCCCTGTCCCCCTGCACAAGTGATCACTGAAGCAGATGGAAAAGAGATGCTTGTAAGATGCAGAAGTAAATGGTTAATACACCAAACAACAGAGGAAAAAAATAAAAAGATCAATAACAGGAGAGGCAGTAAAGACAAAAAAATCATCAAGGGCTTGCTGAGACAAATGCAACCACATGGGAATGCACCAGAACAAACACAAACAGCATGTTAAAAACTGCCTACATCATCAGTGTATTTTACCAATGAGATAGTATCAGTTTCAATTCTTGAACATCAGGTTTCCCTAAAAGACATCTTAATACACTGTGAGATGCTCAATTTCTTTTAAAAATAGCTATGCCCTAAAAATAGCTTCAGGAGAAATTCAAAATATTACATGACTCATCATAATTTCTTCTACAACCCCATGCCTCTCTTGCAACTCCCACTCCATTTTTTAAATGAAGGATAAATCTCTAAAACTGTGCATCTAAGTCTGTATACAGGTATACTGCAGTATATTTCAGCAGCTGAGAGCATATGGACACTCTCTACAATATCAGTAGATATTCCCAATATTTAACAATTTATCTGAACTCTGAAGATGGTTCTCTTCAGAGAACCATCATTTAGGTAATTTTTTTCCTTAGAGCACAATTGAGTGAAGTCTTGGGCACCTATCCTCATCACAGAGTAAGTATTGCAAGTCATTTAATCAACTGTAAATACTAAAATATTCTCAGTGAAGAAAACAGCTCAATATTTAACAGTTGCCAGAAGCACTGTTTTCATTTGCAAGGGTACTTCACACTAACTTCACAAAAGCCCGGAATATTCTGAGTTGGAAAGGGCCCACAAGGATCACTGAGTCTAACTCTTCAGTGAACAGCCCACACAGGGGATTGAACCCTGTTATTACCACCAAGTTTTAACCAATTGAGGCACCTGGTATCCTCAGTTTTTGAGAAGAGGTTTGGTAAATCATAATTTTGAGGCATAACTACTCAGAGATAACCTCAGTGCCATGACCAGTGTGCATGAGCTTTCCACTCTCAAAAAAGAGGAAGTAACCTGGTATTCTTCAGATCTGCTTGAAACAGTTCTATTACAGGGAAGGTTTAAAAACGAAGTGCCAGACTGGGAGATTGGCTGAAACATCAGCATCAAGGAAAAAGAAGAAAATTACACAACAGAGCATGTGCTTCCCTCTTCCAGGCTCCCCATCCAGAGTAGAGCAGGATGCAGCAGCTCTGCTCTGACAGCTGAGTGCAGGGCTCACAGCAGCCCTGCCCACTCTGACTTACAACCAGTAGGCAGCAGGCAGGGGAACTGCTGCTTTAAATATATCGCCAGAGACTATCAGGTTCCCTTGCAACAAAAATGGAGTTCCAAAGGGGTCTCTTGGCGATGATGCTTCTATAGTTCTTCAGTTATAAAAAACCCCCCACATACATTAATATGACCCCTCATTTTTTTACTTCCATGACTTGAAATTATAACATTGCATCAGACACTGTTGCCCATAAAAATTCAAATTAAAGAGAATGAGGCTCCCATTCCGCCATTCTATTTTTACTCCTCCAACAATGTAACTGGGGCAAAAAAGCCCTCTGTCTTCAACACTTAACTAAATCCTCACATTATTGCGTTCAGAATCTCTCAGACATCTACTCCCTGTTTCTACTCTGTATTGCACAGAAAGTAATCAACAAACAGGTATATCAGAAGATGATTTGAAAACAGGAAATTGAAGTGCAGGCCTTGACACCAGCAGTTTACTGGGGAACTCTGACACATCGACCAAGAGCTACTCAAACTGCTTACTATTTCAGCAGACAGGTTAAAATTAGATTTGGATCTTGGGTCATAAAGTGCATGTATCACCTCTAAAGCCACAGACAATGTATCTGGCTTCTGTAGATTCAACAGTATAATTAATTATATATAATGCGAAATAAAAGTAAAGCCAAGAAGAATAAAGTTAAAAGCCAATACTTTAAAAAGGTGTCTTTTTAAAATCTCACATAGTAAATTATAATTTTGCAATAGTTAGTTCTTGGTCTCAATGCCATTATAAGCATGAGAGTCACAAGAATAATGACCCCCAAAATATTCAATTACAGTGGCCTTGAAATCTTCATAATTATTAGCAGCTAGGTGCATTATTTTCTTATCCTTAAAAAGAGTTCTTGCCCACCTTGAAGAAGAGAATGGCTATTGTGAGTTTCCTGAACCAGACAAAAATATATATATGGATCTCTTAGATAGATATATGCTCATTAAGGCATCAGATTAGCAAACATAAAATTATACAACTTAATTTCTCTTAGCTGTCTCCAGGAATATATATTTTTAAGAAGCTGGTGTTTTAGAATTAGAGTTTAAATTTCCTCAGTTTCTCTGTTCCTCTAGTGACTAATTTCTTTGGAAGCTTTCCATGGATTTGAAATTATTTACCAGTAAGTCTGATGCCATTATTCTAATCTCTGTTTTTTCTCAGCTGACCACAGACTCTGAGCAATAAATAGCCTTTACCTGAGGCTATGTCTTGTTTCAAAAGTTCCAGAGAATCGACATTTCTGCAAAACTCAGGATGTAATATGAAGCTCTTCTTTAGCTCAAATTAGTCAATAAAACACTATCATTGGGGTTTTTTTATGAGACCTTGCTTCTGCTTTCTCTTGCTATGAAAGTTCCCAGAATGCAAGTGTTTAGCTTCTAAGTCTATGTTAAGACAGTTCTTCCTTGGGTAAGGAACTTAGAAATGTATCAAAAAGGCCACTAATTATTTAAGACCCCTGACTCAAACCAGACCGTGACTGGGCCAGATAACAGAAACCTGATAAAAGCCAAATGCTGCCCAGCTCTTTCTTATGAATTCATTAGGACAGCTCTCAAAAGTATTAAAGATCATGTTTTTGAGACTAGATGAGTAACATCTCTAATCACAGAATCATAGAATGGCCTGGATTGGAAGGGACCTTAAAGGTGATCTAGTTCCAAATCCCCCCAAGGACTAAAATAGTGTTATCAGATAGTGTGTACTTTCAGCAGGGACACAACTGAGGACCCAGGTGCAGCCTCAGGAGTGAGCTGCTGTTCATAGATTACAAACAAACCCCCATTTTCAAAGCTTAAAGTCAACACAGCCTATACTGAAAAAAAAGAAATAGAATCAAGAAATCCTGCATTGCTCCATAGTGACAGTAATGCAGCCTGGAAACATGGGAGCTGCTGATTATTCTTTCCTTAGCATCCATGAGGCCTCCCCTGGAGTTCACTCCTTAGGAGAAGATATAGGAAAGAGGCCAGCAGAAGGAACAAGAACTGACAAGTAGCTTTAAACGAAGTGGGTTTTCACCATCTAGCCATAAACAAGTGTTGAAAGCTACATGGTGATAGCCTCCAAAAGAGTCTGCTAAGGAGGGACGTGAAACCAACATCTCCATTTGCAAAAGGCATCAAGGGAGGCCTTTCATTGCTCCCCACGTGCACAGGGACATGGAAGCAAAGGGATGTGCTTCGGGCATACGAGTCCACAAAGCTACCGGACTGGAGTGGAGCAGGCTGCCAGCCAAGCTGTGAAGCCTTCTTCAATAGGATTATCAGGAAAAGCTTAGGCAAGTGTCTTTCAGTCAGCATCTATATGCCACCTTTCCAGGCACAGAAATGGCCTCTCCAAAGCCTCATTCCATAGCAGAGTTTCCTGTGTTTATCACGACTCTCCTTGCAGTTTCAAAAGGTAAGATTCTCATGCTCCAAATTTAAGATGTGCTTTTGGTTGTAAGCAGTTTCATAAGCAATAAATATATTTAAATATATATGTATATTTCAAAAACTTGCCCATGGTTGCACATTTGTGGCTAAATCTTAATAAAAAGCTCCCTTATGTAATCTACAACTGTGTTTGCTTGTTACCTAAGCACAAATGCTTTGCAGCAATATGGAATAAAAAACCCACCCTGTAAATTCAAAATAATTGCCTTGAAATAAGTCATTTATAGGTAGGAATTTAAAAAAGCCTGTATATCACAGACTACATCTGGATTTTTCATGTGCTGAAATCTAAATTTATCTAATTTTTTTAATATCCTGAGATGCTGTTTTCTAGGATAGAAGAGACCATCAAGCTTTATATTTGTTAATACTGTCAGATCTTATCTTAAATTCACTGTGCTGTTAGGATCAATATTTCATTGCTAAGCACATCTCTAATAAAGCAGATGAACTGATCCGGAATCTTTGAAGTGTGTCACCCCCTTCACCATCTCCAAAACTGAAGGCAGAAGCACAGTAAGCTATTTACATTTATTGCCATATTTTCTGAGTAACATTTTATCCCTCTGAAGATGCATCTTAGTCTCTTTTAATTAAAATTGATTTTTGTAATTTACTCAATATATTATTGTCACCCAAAATGCCATTTGCTCAATATATTATTGTCATCCAAAATGCCACCCTTCTGTCACAATTTTTAAAATCTATCTCACCTAGATCACATCTAAATTTTTCCACAGGTCTATATGTATTTATAAGAGATGTTAAAGCATTGTAACTTCATTACATTAAAATGGTAAAACTGCAGTAGTCTATGTGATGCAAATACAGGTTTCCTATATTCTAAATGGAGGAACTCCTGCTCTCATGCAAGACTATGAGAAACATCTTGCCCAGTATGCAGAGTGGGAAGAGGATTTGGTTTACAGTGAATAACAATAACAGGCATGACCAGAAATGTTATACTCTCTCCTGGACCCAAAATGGAACTGGACACCCATCATTGTCTTGATCCAAAGACCTTTCATGGTGATTGTAGAAATGGAAACTGCAAATGAATCTACTAAACAGATGGCAGAGATCAGAACGTTGGATGACAGGTAAATCTATACTGCTATGAAATACTATGGGTAGTTTTCAAGCAGAAGTGTGCAAACAGGCTCCTTACCTGCAGCACCTGCTGCGAGGACAGATCATGGCACACCCCTGCTGCACCCCACAGAAGGAGGCACTGCATCTGCCATACACCCCGCCACCACCACCACCCTACCCAAAATAGAGTCAGGAAAACACAAAATAGGGGTCCAGGCAGACTGCCAAAGTGAAATGCTGCAAGCACAAGAACAGAGGGGAGTGAGTACAAATACATTTTTATTTTGCCTGTCCGCCACACCTGCAGGTGAATTACACACAGGGCTACCTTGTTCTTGGTGGTTCATGATATTTCACATTTAGACCCAGCTCCCTCTTCTTTCCCCCACTTTCCACACTTGTTTTCATGAAAAACTCAGTCTTCACCAGCAAACAACTAGAAGAAACATTGACCTTTCAGTTGAAATATATAACCTGGAGAAGAACTGAGCTCTAATCACATATCCATTTAAGACCAGGACTGTTTGCTCCTGAAATCTGAGTGGATTCATTTCATAGAATAGAATAGATTGGGTTGGAAAAGACCTCCAAGATCATCAAGTCCAACCCCTGATCCAACTCTAATTACTATATCATGGCACTAAGGGCCATGTCCAATCTCTTTTTAAAAACTTCCAGGGATGGTGAATCCACCACCTCTCTGGGCAGGCCATTCCAATACCTGATCACCCTCTCTGTAAAGAATTTCTTCCTAACATCGAACCTAAACTTCCCCTGGCAGAGCTTGAGCCCATGTCCCCTTGTCCTGTTGTTGGTTGCCTGGGAGAAGAGACCAACCCCCACCTGGCTATAACTTCTCTTCAGGTAGTTGAAGAGAGTGATGAGGTCACCTCTAAGCCTTCTCTTCTCTAGACTAAACAACCCCAGCTCCCTCAGTCTCTCCTCATAGGACTTGTGCTCAAGTCCCTTCACCAGCCTGGTTGCTCTTCTCTGGACCCGCTCCAGCACCTCAATATCCTTCCTGAACTGAGGGGCCCAGAGCTGAACACAATACTCAAGGTGCGGCCTCACCAACGCAGAGTACAGGGGAAGGATCACTTCCCTGCTCCTGCTGGCCACACTGTTCTTGATGCAGGCCAGGATGCCATTGGCCTTCTTGGCCACCTGGGCACACTGCTGGCTCATGTTCAGCCTCCTGTCAATCCAGACTCCCAGGTCCCTTTCCACCTGGCTGCTCTCCAACCACTCTGTCCCCAGCCTGTAGCGCTGCAGGGGGTTGTTGTGGCCAAAGTGCATGACCCGGCACTTGGCCTTGTTGAACTTCATCCCATTGGAGTCAGCCCATCTCTCCAGTCTATCCAGGTCCCTCTGCAGAGCCCTCCTGCCTTCTGGTAGGTTGACACTCCCTCCCAACTTGGTGTCATCAGCAAATTTGCTGATGATGGACTCAATCCCCTCATCTAGGTCATCGATAAAGATGTTAAACAGGACTGGGCCCAGCACTGATCCCTGGGGGACACCACTGGTGACCGGCCGCCAGCTGGATGCAGCCCCGTTCACCAGCACTCTTTGGGCCCGGCCCTCCAACCAGTTCCTAACCCAGCACAGAGTGCCCCTGTCCAAGCCATGGGCTGCCAGCTTTTCCAGGAGTATATTATGGGAGACAGTGTCAAAGGCTTTGCTGAAGTCCAGATAGACCACATCCACAGCCTTCCCCTTGTCCACCAGGTGAGTCACCTGATCGTAAAAGGAGATCAGGTTGGTCAAGCAGGATCTGCCTCTCCTAAACCCGTGCTGGCTGGGTCTGATTCCTTGTCCATCTTGTAGGTGCTGTGTGATTGCACACAGGATGATCTGTTCCATAACTCTGCCAGGCACCGAGGTCAGGCTGACAGGCCTGTAGTTACCAGGGTCAGCCTTGCAGCCTTTTTTATGGATTGGGGTGATATTTGCCAACTTCCAATCATGTGGGACCTCCCCAGTGAGCCAGGACTGTTGGAAGATAATGGAGAGCGGCTTGGCAAGCTCTTCTGCCAGCTCCCTCATTACCCTAGGATGGATCCCATCTGGTCCCATAGACTTGTGAGGATCCAGGTGGCTCAGTAAGTCACTAACTATTTCCTCCTGGAATACAGGGGGGCTATTTGGTTTCCTCTCTCTGTCTACCAGCTCCAGAGGCCAGTTGCCTTGAGGGCTACCTGTCTTACTGGTAAAAACTGAGGCAAAGTAGGTGTTAAGTACCTCAGCCTTCTCCTCATCTCTATTAACTATGTTTCCCTCCGAGTCCATCAAAGAATGGAGGTTTTCTTTGCCCCTCCTTTTGTTATTAATGTATTTATAGAAGGACTTTTTGTTATCCCTAACAGAAGTGGCCAATTTAACTTCAAATTGCGCTTTTGTATCCCTGATTTTCTTTCTGCATGATCTAGCTGTCTTCCTGAATTCTTCGTAAGTAGCCAGCCCTCTCTTCCATAGTCGATAAACTCTCTTTTTATCCCTGATTTCCTTCAGAATCTCCCTGTTTAACCAGGCTGGTTGTCTTCCCCGCCGGCTTGCCTTTCGGCACACCGGTATGGCCTGTTCCTGTGCACTCAAAACTTCCTGTTTGAAGCACGTCCATCCCTCCTGGACTCCCTTGTTTTCAAGGGTTGTTTCCCAGGGTATGCTCTGGACTAGACTTCTGAATAGGTCAAAATCTGCTCTCCGGAAGTCCAGCGTAGAGGTTTTATTGTTGTTTCTCCTTGAATCTCTGAGTATTGAAAATTCTATTATTTCATGATCACTATTTCCTAGGCGGCCTTCAACCACTATATCTCCCACCAGCTCCTCTCTGTTTGTAAACAGCAGGAGAAACAACTGTTTTCCTCTCTGTTTTGGATCATTGCTGTTTGACTTTCTGGATGTTCATGCTATATATTTCCAAAAGAAGTTGCAATGTTCTTAGTACCTGTTCTCTGGCATGCTTATGTGCCTGCATAGTGGCAAACATTAATACAAATGAGTTTACATTGTATTTCAGTTAATAGGATTTAAATGTGACCATGAAAAAATCTGTACTGCAACTAATATGAATTTGTTTAATTATGTAGTTCTTAGAGCCTAATTTCATTTTTTTTTTTAATAGTCCTCTATCCTGAATATTTTTGTGGACTGGTGTAGGAGGAGGGCATAATTAAACTTTTAAAACTATTTCTTTATTAATTTCACTAAACAGTCCCATAGAGAGGAGAGATGATCTTACCCAGAATGATTGTAATGTACTGCCTTCCTGCTCTAATGTTGCCTGCTGAAAAGAGAAGAGCTATAAAATAATACTTGGGATCAGACTTTCACCTGGAAATCGGAGCAAATGAGGACATCCTCCTCTCTTCCCCTCCTCCTCCTCGTCTCCTTCTCTCCCAAGCCCCCAGCAGCAAGCTCACGTCTTACAAGCAAGCAGCACACACCTCCTGCATGTTGCATCCAACTGCTTTCCACTTCATACAATTTAATGAACATTTCTCCCTGACCACTCCTGTGGTCACCTAAAAGAAGTTTTTACTATACAAGTGAACAAACTGCAGGTTTTACCATATCATCCCAAATACATCATTAGTTCATTCATTCTGAACTCCCATGCATGAAGGATAGTTCAGATCAATTTAGAAACACAGCTGAGCTCTTAAACAATAGGTCTCCACCCACAATAAAAATTGCCACCATAATTACTGTCACTCCTGTTGACAGTTAAAAAATCAGAGCAATAAGAAGTGGCAAGGCTGAGCGTGTCACCTAGTGTATCCCTCTGCAAGTCCATGATTGTTCTCTACATTTCTTCCACGCAACTTGACAAGACTTGTTAAAAATGTCCAAAGCAATTAAATTTCAGCATCTTCCTTTGGGAGATAATTCCAGGTTGCAACACATTGCAATGAGTTCCCTGATATCCAATCTAAACTTTGCTTAATAATTTCCTCTCATTATTTCCTTCTTCAAGTCCTTCCACTGCATCCAGCTCTACAGCCCTCAGGTATATAAAAGCATCATCTGCTATTTTTTTCTAATTTAACTGACACATTTCCCACATCATTTTTGCTTTTCTTGGTGACAGAGGATATGCAATAATAGAATATTTCAAATTGAAGGGGATCCATATGGATCACCTCAGCCTATCTAAAACTAAGCTATATGACTACAAGCACTGTCCGGACATTCCTTGAACTTTGATAGGTTTGTTATCACGACCACTTCTGTGGGGAGCTTATTCCAGTGACTGACCAATCCCTCGGTGAAGAACTTTTTCCTAATGTTCAATCTGAACTTACCCTGATGCAACTTAATTCCATTTCTGCATGTCCTGTCACTGGTCACCAGAGAGAAGACCATATATAACCCACTATTACTCTTCCTTTTACCATGTGAAAAACTTAACCACCTCATAAATGTTCTGCATCACATGCTTTTCAAATAGTGTGTAAAATTTTCTTTATGATGAAAGCAAGAACTACACAGGAAACTGTTCATCAAATCCGCCCTGCTGGGCCATTCTACTGCGAGCCTTTTAGTCTATCGTGTTTCTAGTAATGAAATAATTACATTGCATGGCTATGCACATAACAAATACCATTTAATTAGGAAGGAAAGATAATTAAATGTGCAGGTTTTTCTAAAAGAACATTTTAGGAAAGATTAAACTTGACTACAGTGATGTATGTCTCTGTTAGAGCTGTAACACCTCAGAAAAAGCTTCTTGGCAAGCAAAGTCACTCCTCATAAATGTAGTATGATCTTAATCAAAGCTAATGGATACATTAAAAAATGTCAAAATTAGGGCAGCAGGTTAAGCGAATGCACTGGAAATAAAGATAATAAGAAAGAACAATGGGTACTGAAAAATGTGTTTCCTTATTATATTGGAGATTTTTCTCCTCCCTCAGTTTTTGTTCTGAATCAACCTGCATGTAGCTTGTTCAGCAGATAAAGGCTCTGAAAGAAGAAAATTGAACTGGCTTTCAGCTGCGTAAGGGTGTGCAGGCAAGGAAGGGCACTGAGAAGTTGGTAGTGTCTCATAACCACACCATCACTGAGTGGTTTGCCATTGTGAAATATTATCAGCTTAAAATCGAAGCCTAGCAGTCAGGACATAGAAAGATGTCAGGATATGGTAATCTTTCCCTGTGGAAAAGAGGAAGGTCATACCTGGATACACACCTTTCTTTTCTTATGGCGTTTCAGAGATTGAGAAAAAAAGTAACATAAATAAGACAGATGACCTAGATCCCCAGAACTGTTTGCAAACTAATCCTAAATTCATTTGCATATTATCAGAACTAGGCTTGTCCCAGGCTAAGCTGCAGTGAATATTTGCTCAATAGGGATGGTTGCTGTAGGGAACGCCAGGGTCATTCCAGCTGGCCAGGACCAGATCACCTAGAACAATCCCATGTTCAAAATATTATTAACTCCCAAATAACAGCAGATCATCAGGATCTTCTCAAGTTCAGTCTGGAAACTCTTCAAGGATGGAGATCCCACAGTTACTCTTCCAGTGCTGAATCATTCTTATGGTGAAATCTAATTTTCCTTCATATAAAATAGGAATTTCCATTGTTTTAGCTTGTGATGCCTCATTTTTTGTACTGCACCTCCGAGAAATGTCTGGTTGCCTTCCCTCAAATCTCCTTTAGCATTTCCTCATCTGTAATGCCATCCCCGACCATCTTCTGCTTTCCCTCACATGCTGCTCTGATTCATCAGCATCTCTCTTGCATTGGAAGCACCATTGCCTCAAAATTATTTTTAGCTCAAACAAGATGAAAACATGAGTTAAATCAAATAGCCATGTATAAAACATAAACCATACAAAGGTTTATAGAAATATAGGTATGCAATAAAACCCTAGAAACTACTTGAAGACAGTGTGCAAATGGAGCCAGGTTTATGTCATCCCGTATGGATCTAGATAACCCAGTGTCAGATGAAAGGTGCAGTGCTACCTTTGTGAAGGATTTCCATGGGAAAGCATCTGATACTGGGAACATGTTCACTTCTAGAGCCCAGATCTACGTGCATTACTCAGTTTCAAAAGTTTTCCCTCTTTCCTCTCCCTGCTTTTCACCACATTTACATGAAGCCATACAGCAATGCCAACAATCCTGGCACATCATCACTTTCTCCTACACCTTCAGTTGCACTTACACAATGACTAAGCTGCCTTAATATAGATGTGACTCACTGCTATCCTGAGTACCATGCTAAGCTATTTGCAAAGTGCCAACCCATTCTGAGTGAAATGCACTTCTCTAAAGCAGATTTATTCACAGGGTTCAATCCAATGTAACAGAAATTGCATGGTGAGGCAGGGAGGGAATTAATTTTCATGTATAATGGAACACAGAAGCATAAGCTGGGTAAGAATCTGTCCCAGGCATACAAGATTTGACTAAATACACAGAAGCTGTTGAAAGTAAAGAAGTGAATACTTAAACATCATCTAATCTCCATCAGCTCAGAGGAAAAGTGCTTATCAACCAAGGGATCAAGATTAATAAATAACTTTGTATTATTTTTCTTAAAAAGTGGGGTGGGGGAGTTGAGTAATTTTAATACAGTCTCCTTAAATAATATGTAAAACTACTTATGCAGTAAAAACAATTCCTGCAATAGTTCTGTTTCATGAATGACAGTTTTAAGGTCGCTTTTCTAAAATTATTTCTATAGCAGAATTTTCAGTATCAACCCACTAAGTTGCTTACAGTTTTGTTTCTCCAACCTCATAAGCATTGACTAGCCAGCCATGAGGCTCCAAGCAGTCTGGAGCATAGCAGAGGGGAGGAAATAGCACTCAGTGACAAGAGTAATGCCAGCTGAGCTGATGCCAGACCTGACAGCCTTAAAATGACTGTCTCGTAAAGGAGATGTTTCAAACAATGACAGACAAATGGATTTTACTGGATTATTCACATTTTGAAGGCATTCAGTGTCCGGGAAGGCAATGTGGTGTGTGGTCGAATTGTAAACAGGCGTAAGAAATAACGTATTCAACTTCCCTTATCCTATTTTCTACTTGTCACCATGTTGCTGCCTGTGAGAGTGGAATACAAACAGCTGCACACCACTCCATGTACACAGACTCTGTATTAAATGCTAAAACAATTGCAATTAATTGGTACTGGACTTCTCTTTAAGCTCCTTGTGTAGCTCAACTGTGATGCTGTTCCCAAGAGACTTGGAAGATTATGGCTTATTCTATCTTTCCTATTATTAAAAAGCTGGTGTGGATGGATTTGAAGCAAAAGGGAGAAGAAGAGAGGTAAGTAGAAGAAGAAGAAACCCTATAATTTAAGAAAAAATATCACATCAATTTGCATGCAGTCATTAATTACACCACTGACTATATTACGAATATTCCCACGTGACAAAAGCAAAAAGAAATGCAGCAAATCCTGGGAAGAAAGCAGCATTAAGGAAACTAAATTGCTTCTAGTCCCCAGGTTGCATCATTCAAAATTAACCTACATCATTTTATGTAACCACAGTTTGCAAAATGAATACCATAACACTCTGCGCAGAGAGCAGCAACAATCCACACAAACTAAAGAATGGGTATGTTGGAAGCTTCATCCTAATTTCTAATCACTAGAACATCCCCAAATGTTTAAAGATCTTTATTGGATTTGACAGGCTTCATTATTTCCAAAAATTGTAAACCCCAGTTTCTTAAAAATCAAAAAAAGACATTGAAAGAGAAGTGCACAAATTATGTCACAAAATAAACTTGCCACCTACACTGAATTAGGCATAATTAGAGTAGTGTGACACATGTATAACAAGACTTGTAGTCAGAGAAATTATCTTCTTCTAATATTCCTTTCAAAATTCAGTGCATAAAATATTGGAACCTTTCTGGCAAACCTAAGATCAATTTTAATAAACATGGGTGTTTTTGTCAGTGCTCAGGCTCAAGATGAAAGTCAATAAAACATGGAAATGTTAAATTAAGATTGCTTTGATTTTTAAAAATAACAACTCCTTTGTATTATTTATCATAACAAATGTAAAAGGCAACTGTTCATCCCAATAAATTTGAACTAAATATGCTGTGCAATTCCTACAACTGAATACTTCCCAATCTTGAGAGGGAAGTTCCTATCCCTGAATGCTTAATGTCACTATTTTATAATGGCTACTAAGGTATCACACCAGAAAGGCAAGTCCTTCAGTTACATGGGCCCAGAGTGGGTTCCAAAGAAGTCTGCAGGACCATTTATAATTTGAGGGAGGGTTTTGCCTTTTTTTTCAGGCTACATTTTCAGAACTTAGCAGCTCTACTCTGAGTAACTGATTGAAACAATTAGATTATCAGATTTTTGCAGTGTTACTCTTGGAGAACCAATGGGAATTCTGGATAAATTTTGAAAAACTAGGAAAAGGCAAGCATATCTAGCAAGAATGTCTGTAACTGTGAATGAGAAGCTAGGGTGAAAAATACCACGCTTTACAGCATTGTAAGAAGACATAGGTGAAAATCTTCAGCCTCTTAGTATGCCTTTTAGAAATCTAAAAGCTTTTACTGGCCCACATTTAACTAAACAGCCTCCCACTCCAACTTCTGTTTTCAAAACAATATTAAACAACTGTTAGTCATTGAGTTTCCAATGATACTTTCAGAAAAAAATGAGAGATTTTCACATATGAACTAAAAGTGCATTATCTAATTGCATTTGTGCATTATGCATCAACTCTCAAGATTAAGGTAAATGTGCAATGAATACTTAATCAGCTGAGTCACTCATCCTTTGAGGTTCATCATTTGACATATTTCATCAACACATTTAGTTTGAATTTTTTGTTAGTATTTTTGTTCTAAGGATTGAATATTAATAATAAAACCCTGAGAAGTCCTTAAAAAGACAGATTATCTGTAAAAATGGCAGAAATATAAGAAAGGTTCTGAACAATCTAATACTTTCTGGACAAAGATCTTTCCATATCCTGGAGTTGCATGAATTCCTGTGAATCCCATTCCTTCTTATTCAGTTTCCTGAAAGAACATATTTAAAAAATAAATAAAAATTAAAATATTGTCTTTCCATTAGACTATAATAAAAAGTCTTTTTCCGTACTGAATATTAGAGCAGGTAAAAGTTTATTGTCTCCTGATACATGTTCATCTCCTGCAAACTATTTATAATCAGAAAATACATTTTCATTGATCTGTAAGAAAATAGCTTTGTAGACAGAAAACTGAAGTGCTCAAAATATTAATTCCTAGTAGCACAATGAAATTCATAAACTTCTAGAATCTGTATTTTGTATAGTAGGGATGTTACCTTGCTTTTAAGGGTGATATTTGCATAGGTAAGAAACATGTTATCATAGAATCACAGAATGGTTTGGGTTGGAAGGAACTTTAAAGATCATCTAGTTTCAACTCTCCTGCTGTAAGCAGGGACACCTTTCACTAAACCAGGTTGTTCAGAGCCCCATCCAGCCTGGTCTTGAATACTTCCATAGATGGGGCATCCACAGTTTCTCTGGCCAACCTGTTCCAGTGCCTCAACACCTGTACAGTAAAGAGTTTTTTCCTAATATCTAATCTAAACCTAATCTCTGTCGGTTTGAAGCCAATTTCCCCCCTCACATGCCTTGTAAAACTTCCCTCTCTAGCTCTCTTGTAGGCTCCCTTCAGGTACAGGAAGGCCACAATTAGGTCACTTCCAAACCTTCTCTTTTACAGGCTGAACAATTCCAATTCTCTCAGCCTTTCCTCACAGGAGAGGTGCTCTAATCAACTTGGTGGCCCTTCTCTGAACTCACTCCAGCAGGTCAATGTCCTTCCTGTGCTGGGGACCCCAGAGCTGGATGCAGTAATCCAGTACTGGGATCTCACCATAGCAGAGCAGAGGAGCAGAATCACTTTCTTTGACATGCTGCCCACACCGCTTTTAATGCAGTCCAGGATGTTTGGCTTTCTGGGCTGCAAGTGCACATTGCTGGGTCGTATCCAGCCTCTCATCCACCAGCACCCCCAAGTCCTCTCATACAGATGACAAAACAATAGGTGCTCATTTGTTTCCTAGCAGCCATGCATAACAAAACATAAGACCTATTAGACTCAGAAAGGATTGTTTCTGGAGAATTACAATACATGCTGAGGAACCATGTTGGGGGGTGTCTGTTAACACAGTGTCACTTAACTTGTTTCGAGTATGAGCTATTTTTGTATGTCATCAAAGTGATCAAGAACACCACACAGAACAAACTGTTGATGGCAACCTTGGCCAACATCATAGTACCACTTCAGATGGAGAGGTGCATGTCAGAGCACATCATTGTTCAGTGGCTGCTACAACGTGCACAGCATTTCATAGGAGAGTTCTGACACTGCAAGGAGACCTTCAGTAACATGTTTGCCGGTAGTCAAACTCAGAAAAGAAACCTTTAAACAGCTCATAAGTCACACACCATTCACAAGCTTGAACAATGTTCTTCCAGTCAAAAGATCAAGGTCATTTACTTTTTAAACATATGGTCTACCAAAAAAGGTACACTCTTCCCAACTCAAAATATGTGAACAGAAGGAACTGTTATCATCAGACAGCAACACTGAAACCATTTAGGAGTGCCTTTATGTCAACCCTTTCTAAAGCGCAAACTACACACTGAAGCAGTACTTCATTGCTATACTATTAAGTAGGTAAATTGACTTCTCCATTAGGTAAAGGGAAAAACAAATGCCAAAGAAATAGCATGCTCTAACATAGTCTGGAAAAAGGAGAGAGGAAGCCAATCATGGACTTTTTGAAATGCTGCTGAATATCAAGCTCTTGGTAAAGATTAATTGGATGAAGACTGGTTTTAGAAATATATTCATATATTTAAAGGACAAAATATTCATAGCAAATTATCTCTTTTTGCTGGGGTATTTCTATATTACAACCTGATTTCAATACAACTTTCAGATCAAGATTCCTGTCTTTGCTTTGACATACACATTTTCACTAACTTAACTGAGAAATGGTACAGGAATATTTATGGACTGGTGCATGTGTCTAAGAAATTCACTCACATTTTTTAAATCAACATACCCCCTCATTCAGATCTAGATAACCCCGTCTGAAGTCTATTTAATAAAGATTAATTCAGCTTGCAGTGGCACTCAATGTGTTATGTTTTTTCTCTTGAACATCCTACTGAAGAACAGCAAGTTAGAAAGACTTCACTAAGTAAGTCAGTTAGAGGGATCCTACACAAGGCATAAAAAATAATGATTATACAGCAAGAGCACTCACAGGTACCTCAGGTTCTAGCTTCAGGTCAAGTGCACATTTTCATTGCTGATGTCTCCAGGTTCCTTATCACATTCCCAAGTTTTCTTTGTGGACACAAGGCACTTTATCAAGCTGCCAACCGATACTTCCAGAGTGGAGATGAGTCTCGACTCTGCTTCACTGAACTCCTGCAGTCAGGAATCTCTAAATGCATGCACTGTTATTCCTTCACATTCAGACTAATTTTACCAGAGGCATCAGAATATATTTGTGAGTTCTGATTTTCATTTGTCAAATTGTTTCATTAAGGAAATTAAAGAAAGACAAACGACTGAAGGAGGAAAAGGAGCTGGGGGATATGGAAGACTCAAAATAACATTTGGCCAGAATAAAGCAGGTTCAGAGTCAAACAAAGGAATTAAAAAAAAAAAAAAAAAAAGCGCACCACAAACTCCTAAAACTGTTTGGGTGAGTAGTTTTGATCTTAATGCTTTTGACTGATTTCGGAATCCATATTCTAAAACTTTTTCCTCTTTATTTTCTAAGAAAAAAAGAGCAGATAAAAAACTGTTACTAAGGTTAATTGATAGTAAATAATTATCCCCTATGCAGTAAATTGCAATTACCTAGGCTATCTCCCCACTCCCTTTTTTTTTTCTTTTTTTAAGTAAATGTAGTTTCCTAAGACATTTCAGCAGATTCCTTGCATACTTTTGTCAGAAATTTAAGAGTGACCTGCTGTGAATTCAGCTGCTCTCAGATCTCCAGTGCTGTTGGTTGATGCTGCGCGTTTTCAGCAGAGCAGGTCTGAATGCCAAGCATGGAGACTCACTGGCATTCATTTGCAAGGTAGCAAACACGAAGCTTTTCTCATCCAGAAAATGCTGCAGCTGCTCCTGACACTAGGATAAATTCTAACACCAGCAGTGACAACCACAGGGTGGAACGTCAGCTCAAGATGAGAAGCAACAACACTGAAAAGAAACTCCCTGCCTGTGAACCCCACTGCACTCCCGGTAGCCTTGCAGCACTAAGTGCACCACACAGCTCAGCCATGACACCAACTATGTTTTTCCAAGTGGTAGGGAATTAGGGAAGCGGACAGGAGTGGGATGCACTGAGCCTGCATCTGCTGCAGCACCAGCACAAGGCAAGATAAATGTCCCCTCTCTTTCTGTAAAACATGGCCTCAAACATTTTGACCTTTCCCTGGGTCTAGGGACTTAAAGAGCACAGTTACTCTCCTAAATTGCCTGTCTCAACACTGCCAGGGCCACAGAAAGAGCTCGCCATAGGGTAAGCCACCACAATGGGGACTCGAGGTAAGCACAGAAGGGAGGAACTAGCAACAAGTTGCTAACTCCAGGCCTGATGGAGTTATCTGGTTGGCATATCCTGGTTAATGCACCTGGACAAAAATTCCAACCATGGCAAACAGTGAGAAAAGAAAGCAGCTGCTCATGCACATATCACCCCAAGTTATGGGAAGAGCATCTGTGACTACCCTGTGGATACTCAGAATCTGTACTGTATAAAGAACAACTTGAAGACCCTCACCACCAAGAAAACCAGGTTGAAGGAAGACCAACAAGATGCTGCTGAATCCATGGGCAGTGACTATCTTCTACTTGATCTCTGTCTCTGTCTATCTCTCTCCTCTTTCTATTCCTTTCCATCTCTCTACCTCATATTTAGTGTTAAATAAAATCCTTATTATTGTCTTTGGGATGTGGTCTCCTTTGCACTTTGATTGGGGCAGAAGCATCTCTCACTAATTGGATCAGAACACTAGTACTATGTCAAGAGCATTTATAACCTCACTTTTCCTTCAGCAGCTGTTACTGCTGATTCCAGATTTGAAATATCTGTGCCCTATGAGCCCTGCAGAATTTGACATTTCATCATTCAATTATATATTTTTTCAGTTATTGTTTTCTTTTATTCAGCAATGATGTTTCAAGGCATTGAGAGATATTTGTGAATTTTGATTTTCATTTGTCAAATGATTTGAGAGTGGAGAAGAGAAAGAATAAGTGAAGGAAGGAGAGAAGGGGGTATAAAAAATTGCTCTATTTGACCAGAATTAGGCAAATTTAGGATAACTTCTCTTTTTACATGATGGGATCTTAATCCCAACATCAGCTTTTACAGGACTGCCATAACCATCATGAAGTGTGGTCACAGGTACCAATATCTACTGGAGCAGGCAATGAAAAAAAAGTTATGCTTCGCAAATGAATGCTTTGTCACCAGGCTTTATGATTTCTTTCTTTTTTGGTCTCAGCTTTTGAATTTTAGGAAACATAACTTTCAATTTTATTTTTTTTTAAACAGAAAAAGAAAGTTGGTAAAAAAATGAAATTAATATATACGTGTTCTACTGACCTAGTCAGCATCTTGCAGCCCTGAATGAAGCTCTACCTTTTTGATCCCTTTGCTGTCAAACTTTTGATTCTAATTCTGTCAAACTAAGTCATCAGAAAAGATTATAAACTAAGAAATTTAAAACTCTACAATCAGTCTACATTTCCTACTGTAGCCTTTATTGCTTTGCAGAGTAGCTCTGTGAGCTTACCTTGGACAATTTACTGAGTTTAATGTAACTGATATCTTCTGCAACTTTACTGTGTATCTAGTGAAGACAATGCAGTATCATGACCTCAAGGGCTTTCTAGCCTTTCTAATTTACAGAAATCCTCCAGAGTGGAGAATGCTAGATTGAGGAAGAGCTTCTTCCAGACATGCTCAGCATCACCATGGATTATTGCACATGTCTGAAACATCTGACTGCACAGGGTCACTGCCTTCATCTGTTGTTTTATCAGCAAGTCAGTCCGAAGGTGACAAGCGCAACAACTCATTTCAAAAAGAGAGATAGCCATGGGAAAAGAAAACAGGGTTGGAAATCAGAATCCAGTAAGTTTTTAGAAGCCATAGGAGAAAATATAATACTGTCTAGATGCTGCTTAACACATTTCCTGCTTTACAGAGCAGAGTTTTATGTGTTGTCCTCAACTGTTTCAAAACACATTTAGCAGTGTCATAGAGTTTAGCTTTGCAAAAGTGGCTTTACTGGTGGAGAAAATGGGGCATAGAAACGTATAATGGCTTGGTCTGTTTATCAGGTATAGCTGCTGACAGAGCTAAGAGCATATCCAATTCCTGTTCAGCATCCTGGCTGCCAGACTTAAATTGATGTCAGTAAAAATGATATGAAATAACTGAAAAGGTGAGCCTTATAACCTTTGCAATAATTCCTGGTGCATGGGAAGGGGGAGGCTTCCTGAAACTAAAAGCTGAGCCCTTCCACGTTCATTCCCTTAGTGCCAGTAATAGTCTTAGCACCTCTGTAGCATAGCTGGGCTGCTTCTGGGAGAAACACTGATAGCAGAACTATCACATTATGGTCAAATGAAAATTTAGCAATTGTACAAAATATTTCCAGGGAAAATTGTAACAAAAAAACATTTTTTTGTCTTTGAGTCCATAGAGTGAGCTAATTCATGGGCTGTGTTATGTCAATCTACTCCTTTAGAGTTATAATATGAAACTAGACTTTGCCCATAAATACACCTGCAGATGAGCCAGGAAATATTTCTTTAAATGGGCGCCCCACAAATCTAGACATTCTTGGATATCCCTAACCTGACTGTGCTGCACACTCACCATTGTAGCATTAACACAAGCTGCAAAACCCAATTCAGCAGCCCAGTAAATATGTGGAAGGTCAGTACAACCAGCCCTGGGCTCTGAAGGGCAGGCTAGAACCAGGAGACTTGATTAAAGTTCATTTAGCAATATCCACACCACACTGCAATCACAAACCAAGTATACTGCTACACTGCTATTTGTGCTGTAACCAACATGCACAACTTCTGTAACATGAGGAACACTAATCTAGTTTATGTAAAGACCCAAAGGATTCAAACACTTCCATGGTGAACAAATTTACACTAGGATTTCCACGTAATGCAAAGGATGAGGGATATGTTACAATAAATAATCCTTTTTCCATGATGTGTTGCTGCAGTTAACATTCTTCCTAAGTGCTGTGCTCTGAAGGGCAATAAAAAAATTCTGTCTTTTCTGAGAGTAGTGCATGCTAACAAGGAAAATAACAGAAGAATGATGCAGAAAAGCTGAGTGATTTAGATAGTGATTCAGTCAGATGAGAACTGTAATGAAATAATTCTAACTCCCAGTTGCCTTTGGTGACTATTTTAGACCGAAATTTCAAAAGATTAAAAGCTTGTGCTTGGCATCAGATGCTTATATCAGACCAAGTCCCCATCCTGTGTGCTCACTGGGTAAGCGCACAAAGGAATGGTCTCCCTTGCAGACCAAACTGCAAAGGAGTTCCTCAGCTGATGGGTGGCTATGGCTACATTGTCCTGCTGCAAGAGCTCATCATGCTCTTCACCCCATGTGCCTTTCACTGCAGGACCGTGGATTGATCATCAGTGATCTTCATAACTCACCCAGAGCCTCTCCAGTTCTATCATTGCTCCATGAGGCCTTTGAGTAAGTGCGGTGTAGTAAACCTTCCATCTAATCCTTTAACCTTTTGTTGATGCTACAATAGGGCATGTTGGGTTTTGGTTGTTTTGTTTGGTGGGTTTTTTCTTAGAATTCCCTTTAAGGCCTCTGAAAACTAATGCACCTGAAAGTAAGTTTTGCATTCCTTTTCTAATGGCACTTTATATAGAAAATGAACTGGAAAATTATGCATTTGTGTCTGTTTATCATCATATCAATAGGAGGCTAATTTTGTTGTCCTCTCTAGAAGGCAATCTGATGAATACTTAACCAGCTTTGGCTTGTCTTCCTTATTATATTTTTTGTATTAAAATTTTATGAATCAAACAATGCTAAGTTCATATTTGTTTATTTTATTAATACACATACTGAATCCTGATGGCACTTTGCCCATTTACACTAGAATATCTAGGCTTTTTTTTTTTACTTTTTTTTGGTTGCCATGCATATCTACTTTAATTCTAGATTATATTAAAATTCTTCAGGTGTGCATTAACTTCTTTTCTGTTAGTACACATTTTCTGTTCCAGAAACACAAGGTAATTGTGTTAGGAAAGTCTTCTGGGTTTGCACTGGCAATTTAGAGAAAATACCCCTTGTTTTAGTCAATTTCTTGATTACAGTTTTCAAAATACTGAAAAAAATACTACAAAGACTATTTCTTATGTGTATTTCCAGTTCAATCCCCTCTAGAAGAAAGAAGACAAAGCTTTTTCAAGCAATCTCTACACACATCCCCCAAATACAGGTACAGGAAGGCTGATACCACTATTCAGGGAAGTACTTAGTTCACTGTATCCATATATACTAGAGTTTCCAATGGGAATTCAACACATATAATCTCTGTTCTATATCCCAATATTCATTTCACATTCTATTTCCCCCACCTCTGTTTACATTTTATAAAGCTAAGGCTGGGGACCAACCTGCTGGAAAGCAGCTCGGCAAAGAAGGACCTGGGGGTTGTGGTGGACAAGAAGCTGTCTATGAGTCAGCAGTGTGTCCAATGATTAGAAGATGATTAGAAGTTAATTAGGGGACTGGAGCATCTCTCTTCCAAGGACAGACTGAGGGAGATGGGCCTGTTCAGCCTCAAGAAGAGACAACTGAGAGAAGACCTCATCATTGTCTTTAAGTATCTGAAGAGAGGGTGTCAAGAGCCAGGTTCTTCCCAGGCGGAACAGCAGTGGTGCTACACAACAGGACAAGAGGCAACGGGCAGAAAGTGATGCACAGGAAATTCCATCTGAACACAAGGAAGAACTTCTTCACCGTGCAAGTGATCACACACTGGAATAGGTTGTCCAGAGCGGGTATGGGAGCATCCCTCACTGAAGATACCCTCTGGACACACACCTGTATACAGTGAGCTCTAGGGAACCCTGCTTGAGCAGGGAGGTTGGATCAGATCAGTCACTGTGGTCCCTTCCAACCTGACCCATTATGTGACTCTGTAATTTTTCCTAAATTTTATTTCCTTCTGTTAATGGGCAAACTCATCTATGCTCTCTATTCATATATCACACTGGGGAAGCTTTTATCATTTCACCTTGCTCCCTGACAGGGAGAAGTGGATTTAGCAATGAAAAAGTTATTATATGAAAAATTTATAAACCTCTTGTAAACAAACCTTTGACAGGTGACTACAAATGAAGTGCAATGATTTTACTTCACTAAGCAGCACATTCTAAAGCTTGTTTTCAAATAGTGAAAATGTAACATATACAAACAAACTCTCAGAGTTGAATAGATAGGAGGCAACTTGAATGTGAGTTAGAAGATGGAATTATTCATAGAATCACAGAATATGCTGAGTTGGAAGAGACCCACAAGGATCATCAAGTCCAGCTCTTAGCTCTGTGCATGACTATCCCCAAGAGTCACACCATGCACCTGAAAGTATTGTCCAAACACTTCTTGAACTCTGCCAGGCTTGGTGCTGTGAACACTTCCTTGGGGAGCCTATTCCAGTGCCCAACCACTCTCTGGATGAAGCACCTTTTTCTAATATCCAACCTAAACCTCCCCTGACACAAATTCAGGCCATTCCCTTGGGTCCTGTCACTGGTCACCACAGAGAAGAGATCAGTGCCTGACCCTCCTCTTCCCCTCACAAGGAAGTTGTAATTGAAGTGAGGTCTCGCCTCAGTCTCCTCCAGGCTGAACAGACCAAGTGACCTCAGCCATCATGATCATGATGCATATGGTCTTCAAGCACATTTTGCTCTGTGTTGGTACTCTGAGTGAGCACAGCAGCACAGCATTAAGAATTGGACTCAGTAATCCTTGTGGGTCCCTTTCAACTCAGCATATTCTGTGACTCTGTGATTCTTCTGTAGGGATCCCCTCAGAGACCCTAACACCCCAAAGAGGTGTTTTAATTTTCCTTTGTTTCCCAGCATCCAAATCTATCTTAACTGTAAATAAATTGATTTTCCCCAAGTAAAGTAGGAGAATCTGTCTTGCCCATGACAGTATTTGTTAAGTACTGTCCTTATTTTTATCTCAATGGACAAGCTTTCTTAGCTATTTTCTTCCCCTGTCCTATTGAGGATGTGAAGTCAGAGGGCAGCTGAGTGGGCACCTGACAGCTAGTTGAGGTCAACCCAATGCAGCCCTTCAGTGCCAAAGAGCAGACAAGTGCAGCGTGCCAAGTACAGGCTGGCTCTCCTCTTCTCTCCAGAGGATGCCTCTCTGCTCCAGCCTATACAAAAGAAGGTAGCATGGGTATGAACACTGCAATGAAAACAAGTCCTCTGCGTCAGTCCCAAAAAGCTGGGAGCAACAATTATTGTAGCTAAGAATCAGGAGCAGGGAGCAAAGACACAATTATCCAGATCAAGCAGCCACAATTAGCCTCAGGCAAAAGGGAGGTTGTACACACTGTGCAAACTGACAAACTTCCTATCTAATCCATAGGGAAATCAAGATTGAATAACAAAAGATAAGCAATAGTGGCTAAAATCTGTGGCTAAAATAAGTTTTTAAAGGGGGGTTATAAGAAAGATGGGGACAAACTTTTTAGTAGGACCTGTTGTACGGGACAATGTGTAATGGTTTTAAACTAAAAGAAGCTATGTTCAGACAAGACGTAAGAAATAATTTTTTTTATGATAAGGATGCTGAACCACCAGAACAGGCTGGTCAGAGAGGTGCCAGATACCTCATTCCTGGGAACATTCAACGTCAGGTTTATGGGCTCTGAGAAACCTGGTCTAGTTGAAGCTGTCCTTGCTCATTGCAGGGGGGTTGGACTAGATGTCCTTTAAAGGCCTCTTCCAATGTTAGTTGTTCTCTAATTCTATAAAATGTAGTGTTGCTGTGAAGAATTTCAGTCACATGGAAACTTTGACACAAAGTATCTAACTGGAAAGGACGTACTAGGAATTTGAAATGCAGCCTTGCTGTGCCAAAATGACGATAGAGCATAAACACAGAGGCTGAGGGAAAAATTGAGAAAATAATCCAATATCTGACAGTTTTCTTGAAAAACAGCAGTAAAATATGCAGATGATTCATTGAGACACAAAGGAAAATAGTAGTCTTGCAAATTAGGTTAAGCTGCTAAGGTAAATTCTACTCCACAGCTGAGTATGAGGGACTTTTCATGAGTGAGTTTTCAAAAATCATGTTTTCCAAAGCCAAGGATGGCCCTTGCAGTAAGGCAAGCAAAGGAGGTCACAGAAGGCCTGCATGGATGCACAAGCAGGTTACAACTAAAACATAAAAAAGCAGCATACAATGCGCGGAACCAGGGTCTGAGCTTCCCAGTACAAGAGAAACGTGAAGGAAGTGCAGCACAGGGCCACAGAGATGATTAAGGAACTGAAGGATCCGTCACACAAGGAAAGGCTTAGAGATCTGCGACTGTTCAGCATGGAGAAGAGAAGGCTCGAGATGGGGTGTCCTAACAATGTATACAAATATTTCATGGAGAAATAAGTCAGATATTTCTCAGCAATATCCAGGAACAGTAAAAAAAGGTTACAGGCACAAACTAAAGTACAGGAAAGAACATTTAAATACAAGAAAAAAAGTTACGTTGCTGTGAGCATGGTCAGCACTGGCAAAGGTTGCGCAGAGAGGCTGTGGACTCTCCATCCTTGGAGATACTCAAAGCCCAACTGAACTCCTAAGCAACTGGCTCTAGTTGACTGCTTTGAGCAGGTGGGTTGGGAATAGATGATCTCCAGAGGTTGCTTCCTACCTCAGCCATCCCATGATTCTGTGATTCCACTACAAGACCACTGTGTTCATCTACTTGAATCATATGCAGAATGTGGACAATTTACTCATTATTGCTCATGCTAACACTTTCACAGGGTAAGGAACTATTGAAAACAAAGGATGGCAGCTGAGAAGAGCCCAAGGGCACTATACTAGCCTTCACCATTATAAAATGGAGAGCTCAAGCCTGCTCAGATTTCAGCTTAAATTGCTCCAAAAGAGCACTATTAAAACAAAAGTAGACTCCTCAGTGGACAATTCTCTCCACTTGTCCAGTTCTCATGATCTTTTCAGAAATTAATAGCCTTCATTTTAACCTTGACTGCACAAGAGAATTGCTCTCTTTAAAGGTGAACCACTGGAAGTACAAACAGTCCAGAGCATCCGCTGCAGCCTTGCCAAATTGCTTGCATTTTGGTCCATGTCTGCACTGGCTTCCCTCTGAGACACAGTGACCCATGTGGACATGGCAGACTTGTGTACGCACTTGGGACCAACACATTCTCCCAGGCTTGGAGAAATCAATAGTTCCCTGAAAGACAACCAAATGAATAACAGCAATTTATCAGTAATAATATAACTTCAATTCATACTGAATGTATTACTCAACCTACTGAAACACTGTCCATTCTAACTTTTCTTAACTCTTAAGTGTAAAATTGAGACAAGCCTTTAGAAACTTTCAAACTGTATTAAAACATCAAATAACAGCCAAATATTTAACCCATCAATTGTCAGACTTCCAGATATGTATCATAAAACAACACCACACAAAAGAAGTTTGTTGCTTCAGGGATTTATTTCTGTAAGATAACAGCCTTTCCCCACATTCTCCTAACAGAGGACATTGAAACTAAGAATGTGGACTCGCAATGGTAGCAAAACCTCTTGGGTAGACAATAAGTGTAAACTTTGCCTCATCAAGAGACATGAAGATGACAGAAGCTAAAAAGATCACATTAAATAGAGTGGACTTACGGGAAGGTACAAACAGCTCCTTGAACTCTGTGGTGAGCAATCAAACCTTGACTACATGCACTGGTGACTGCACATCTTACAGTAAACAAAGCTCAATCTTTATTATGTTCAAATTACAAGCAAGCTTACAGAAATAAAAAAAAAAAAAAAAAAAACAACCAAAAACAAAACCAAAAACAAAACCCCAAAACCAAAACAAAAACCACACCAAAACCAAACAAAACCAAAAACCAAACAAACAAAACTCCAAACAAAACCAAAAACCAAACAAAAAACCAAACCAAAAAATTAACCAGAAAACTGTGTATGTACCCGTATGCACTTATACAAGGCACACGAAAGAGTAAGGTAAAGACTACGTGGCATATGATGGCAGTCAGCTCAGAGAAGAGCAAACAGATGTAGCTACATAGCTCCTGATGCTATAGTAACAAATTGATACGTAAGATTTACAGTTGCTTTTTTGGGCAGAAAAGTGAAGCTAGTGCACCTGGCTCCCAACGCCTAGGCATCCTTCTTAATCTATTCAAAATAATCAAGTTTTGTACAAAATACGTAAAACATCTTCACACATACACAAGCAATTACCAAACATCTTTTTAATCATCTAGAGTTCACTATCATTGCAATTTCAGTCCTGCTTTTATAGCTGAAGGTCCATAATGAGAAAGGGGTTTATAAGGCTCCAAGACCTTCAAGATAACAATTCTTTGGTTCATTTAAGTGGCAGGGGGTTTTCCCTTTCAGCTGTATGTCAGACAAATGTTTCTTCCGTATTGGTTCAGTGGGGAACAACATACATTTTCACATTGTCTTACTAATCTGGTTACTTTCTTCAGGCTTGGAATGACCAGTTCTGTGAATCTCATGCTAGAAATTATTATATACTTGGGACAATGTGATGATACTACTAGCTGTTAATAGAGACTTTCTGTAGGGACTTTGTAACCATACTAACTATCCAACACAGCTGATACAATGGTGCACAAGTAAATGTTTCAATTCTATTGTCTTTATTAATGTATTTATTTACAAAAATATGGGGGTTTTGAACAATAAATACAATGCTAAGAAATACGGAGGAAAATATCTACGCGTTTCATAGAGTTTTACAAGTGCTGTAAAGCAGGGTTCTGTCAATTATTTATCTGACTTCATCTTATTCATATACTTGAACATATTTCAGCACCACTGGGAAACACATACAATTCCGAGTGCTTGCTAACCTGGCACTCTTTGAGAGTGGCACCAGAAGACATTTCACAGGTCTGAAATACACCTCTCAGCCTGTGTATCTCCACCATCACTTTCAGAATCTCATCCGCAGCCCTGAATTCATGTTTTCACATTGTAAGCTATTCCAAATGGATATTTAACTAGGACAAAAGGTTTACACAGACTAGATCAAGTATTTAATCACACAAGTGCTTATATATTTTTCTCTGTCCTTGTCCTTTCCTGACAAGGACTTTAAGAAAAACAAAACCACAACTGTCCAAATGCCAAGTACCACAGCATATTTGGGAGGAGGAAAAGCTGTAATTTCATAGAGGACTACTCACTACCATGATTCTGTGCTCCTCCTTTCACTCAAATACACAGATTTTGACAGAACCAGGTCTCCAGGCTTCTGTTTCTCAGGTCAATATATGTCATGCAAAGACTGCAAATATGGAGTGGAAATTCATGCTTTTGTGACAGTGTGCTTAAATATTAAGTGAACTTTAAAATGCCTCTGTTGTTTAAGAACCTGCATCCTCCCCTCCTGCAGATGTGGCATGACCCTTGCAAACTGGTGCAGAGAGCCCTCACCACCACATGTGAGAACAGTAAGGCTTTCAGAGAAGGGAGGGAAGATGCTAACTTAGGTCCCTATGCCAGTGAGGTATTTTTCTCGTTCAACATGTATTCATGATCATAGAATTGGTTTCCTAATAGACTCCACTACCATTTTAAACCCAATAATATCCAGAACAATTCACTAAAACTAAAAGCAATCCCCCCCCACTGCAGCAACACTCACGAGTGGTTTGTTGCCTGCCATATGCTGACGTATAGAGAGATTTCTGACTTCTGAAGAATTCAATCACCACAAACGCGTAAAAGACCTTTTTTGAAGCTCCAGATGACATAAAGCAATGGAAAACAATGCTTCAAATTCAAATCTTAGGGGGTAACATTAAATTTCAAATGGAGTTTGTGTGTGGTACAAATTCATATCACAAGCCACAAGAGCTCACAGTCGATGTAGCATTCTGCATCAACATTTTGATTTCCTCTAAATCCTGACTTTAAAGCTGGGTTCCTGCCTATTTTTCAGCTAGACTTCAGTATAACATAAGCAACTTCTGACTGCAGAAGCAAAATTACACACGTATGTCTCCAGTCTCACACAGCTTCCACACATTCCTTTACACACAGTGCCTTTCAGCTCTAGACATCCGTATTCAAATTAAATTAAATTAAAAATTTAAATTAAATTAAATTAAATTAAAAACTCCCTGAGCTTAGACTTACATTGCATCCCTTTATCAGAACTGAAATTCCACCAGCCACCTGTATCCTGCAAAAAAAACAAGGACTCTGAGCAGACATCTCTGCAAAACTCCAGTTTGTAAGATTTTCCAGTTAATTCTCGAGCTTTTTGTGACCACTAACTACTTGCTGCAAGACAGAGACATTTTTGAATGACTAAACCAATAATTTTTATTTTTCAAGAATAAAAGTGACACTGATGTAAGACAGACATGTAGATGCTACTCCCTTTCTCAGTTTCAATGCGTGACTGTTACAGATTCCTGAGAAACAGAATTTTCTTGGCTAAGAAATAGTTAGCTCTTTGTGAAAGCCTTGTCTGAATGGATGATTCTCAAGGCTTGACAGCCTGCTGATTCAGTGGAACATGAAGTCTCAGTGGAGTCTCTAGAATGGCACAGGACAGCTCTGAAATCAAAATTACTTTTACAAAGAAAAATGGAGGTAACAAATTGATACAGCTGCATATAGATTTGTCTCCTAATCTGTCACAGGTTTAAAAATAAAAGAGGATTCAATACTGTTTTACTGTCAACACTTCAGGTACAGAATAACACTGCTGTTAGTAATATGTTGTATTTAATGGGCCTTATTCTCTCTTCTGTGCTACAGTGAACTCTCTTGCTATTACCTAAGCATGCAGACTCCTGAGCACTGATACAGACCTCAAGGCAATGCTGCCAGAACAAAAAAAAACAAGTAGTAATACCTCCATAAAGCCTCCTTTGTGAGATAACATCTTTTGAACCAACTCATGAATTAATATTTACACATTTTATGCAGTAAAAGGACAATATCCAGGGGTGCCAAGTCCTTGCATGTCCCACTAGAACTGTGGTGGCTGTAATCAAAGACTCCTACACACTTCCTACGGCAATGA
Source organism: Myiozetetes cayanensis (assembly GCF_022539395.1). Taxonomy (NCBI): domain Eukaryota; kingdom Metazoa; phylum Chordata; class Aves; order Passeriformes; family Tyrannidae; genus Myiozetetes; species Myiozetetes cayanensis. The sequence continues at coordinate 20,914,065 of NW_026087411.1, forward strand.
GGGAATGCCTAATGTGCATTCATTTTACTAGCATTCAATTTCATCTGATGAACAGTTGTTCACATCAGAAAAAAACCAGGTCTTCTAGGAATTTCTGATCCAACAGGGCAAACATGTCAGACAAGTCCAGAGAGGCATCACACCCCAGTGACAGAGTAGCAGCTTCTCTGATGGTTCCCACAGAGTCAGAGTAGAGGGAGGCTGAGCAGATTAAGCTCCTCTTTACTCAGCAACTCTCTTCTCAGTGCTCAGAGGAAGCCCAGACACCTATATGGCATGTCCTCTGAACAAACCCTGGTGATGTTCTCTCAGAAGTGATTATCAGACATTAAACACCTCTCACCTTTCAAGTGAATAATGACAAACTAAACCATTCTTTTCACAGAACTATCAATTATTATGATGTGGTTTCCCAAAGTCTGCTGCAGAGCCACAGTGGTCTAAGTGTCTTGTAAGTTATCCTATATCTCCCAAGGCAAACAAAATGACAATTCCAATAATACCTCTGAAAATCTTTTGGTAAAGAATTAACTTTAAAGGATGCTGCTATTTAAGATTTCACAAGCAGTACACTTTTTTTTTTTCTCTTTATAAAAGTCTTTCCTTTATATAGAGTCCTAAGGAGTTGTTCCAGTAACAGCTGGAAGCAATCCTCTTCTCTGGATTTCAGGCTGATAAAGAAGACAATACCATTCATCAGTATCCCTATTATAAGGCATCCTGAACACACAGTTCTGAAAACTACAGATTTATTGTATTCACTTGTGAATTCCCATTCCATATTTCCATCTTGCTACCTTTGTGCACATGAAGAAAATATGTAGGTCAAGGCAGAAAGCCCAGTTGTATCTTAGACAATCCAGTGACTTTGGGTACAATTTCCAAACAGGCATGGGAAGACCAATATGTCAAACTGTATAAATTGTACACAGGCAGAGGGAAGTAACTCTGTACTCACTACATACTCATTGGCACTATAGACACACTTTAAGCCAGTCTGCACTCTGAATGCACGTAGGCTAAACAGATCAGTAGATGTGTAGAACAAGCCAAGAGTTGGCCTGGAATAAACCTTGAGAAGCTACCACATAAAATGAATCACACATTGGTAAAGCTTAAAGGCAATAGGAAAAAGCTCTAGATTAAGGTAATAATAGACTGAAGGAAAGTGGAGGCAGATAATGACAAACACAAAAAACACTGAAATGTTTAACCTCTATGCTTCTATCTTTGCAGAAAATGCTTATTACAAGTAGTTTGAGCAAGAGGAGAGAAACACAGGCAAGAGTAGGGATAGATATTTAAATAAGTCAGATGAATTCAAATCAATAGGGCCTGATGAAACTCATCCTAGAGTGCTTAAGAAACTATCTAGAACAATCTCCAAACCATTAATGATTGTCTTCGAAGAACTCACAGAGAACAGTGAGTTCCCAGAGGCCTGAGGAAAGAGAAATAAAAGTGAACAGTTTTTAAAAGCTTGTAAAAAACAGGAATCTGGGGATTTGTAGACAAGGTAGCATTATATTGACACCTGAAAAAATACTAAAATAAATTATTAATAATCAGTTTTTAATCCTCTCAAGCATAATAAGCTGAAAAGAAACAGACAACTTAGATTTGTCAAGACCAGGTCATATCAGACCAAACTCATTAGCTTCTCTGACAGGTTAACTGGCATTGTGGAGTGCGGAAAAGCTCTAGATATGGTGGATTTTGACTTTTGTAAGGCTTTTGTAAGGCTTTTGAGATAGTGTGGCATGACATTTTCCTCTGTGAAAGAGGAAAACAGCATTATTAGTTTGGTCTATGGTGGGTGCATTATCCTCTGTACTCAGAATTATTAATAGTATGCTATCACTTTGGGAGGGTACTTCAATAAAACTCTGCTATTCTCTTCAGTTTTATCAGCTCACTAAAGACTTGTATGATGGAATAGAGAATCCAGCTACAAAATTTGTGGGCAACAGGAAGCTTATTCGAAGCACTTGGACGAAAATCTTACAGTCAGTAATGGTCCTGATCAAGTGGTTTGAAATGGTTTGAGATCAATAGGATGAAACTCTAGATATAGACCGCAAAGTAGATGGAGAAGGAAGAAAGAATACACAAACACAAAATGTGCAATAATAGGCAAAGTCTGCAATGAATTCTGGGCTAAGAGACAGTAAACAAGGTGCTACATAAATGGCAAGTGTCTTTCTGAGAGGTACTATCAGAAGCTTATATGATTTTTTTAAGAAAACAACTGAATGTCACCTTTGCATCACTCAGAATGAGAATAGGATTTTTGTTCCAAAAGAACTGTTGCTACCCATTACTGACTTTGGTATTGATCTCTCAGTCCCCTTGTCTCAGAAAACAAGATGCCTGGATTTTGGATACTGTCATATGTGAGTCTTTGCCAAAGGAAGGTTTGCAGGTCAAAAGCTTATTTTGGTTTTTGCCAACATCCATCCCAACAGGTTTTCCACTTGCTTAATGAATTCAGTAAATGACATGGTTTTTTCCTACAAATTTTGCCTTACTTATGTCCCTTGACAGTTTTACTTCTAGTATTGGATCTGAAGTGTTAAGACATGCTAAATTACTGTGGCCTCCATAGTTTCCAATGTCTAAATGAAAGCTGTGCCATAAACTTAACTACACTGCTGTGCCTTGAGTAAACAATATAGCCCTGTAGCCCTTTGTTTTATTTTCATCTTTTTCATTACTCACTTCCACTACTGAAATTAGCATATTAAAAGCGCAGTTTTAATCTTAACAAAGATCTTAGAAAAGCAGTCTCATGCTCTTTATCCACTGTTTTTTACTCTGTTTGGAAGACCCAGGCATGTTTTTGCCTTTCATAGCATGAGATGAACCTAGGCAAACATTTCTTCATTCACCTTCTTAGCCTGCTCCAAAAATCTGATCATTTTTTAATCATCTCTTTGCCATTCAATCTTCTTATGGCCTAGATCAGCAATATAATATTTTCTTCCCAGTCATTTGAACCACCTCCTCATGCTACTGCATCCTCTAAAGCTGCTGCAACACAGTATTAGTGGAAATTGTTACCATTATGGCTGGGCAATCAAATGCTTATGATTCTCTGGCCGGAAACCAGTGCTGTTCTCATAAGAGCTAACAGTTAACAATGATATCTTATTAGAGGATAGGTTCGAGGATTGGCAGCTTACTCTGCTTCTGTTATGCAAGACCAACCTTCTCAATTAAAGCTCTGTTAAATCTAGGAGATTTACCTCATGTCTGTCATTTGTGGCTACCATTAAAACATCCTTCCTCTTGTTTTGTGTTGTTATCCCTGCATAGATTATAAAGTAAATTTTGCCTTGGAGACACAACCACATATGAGCAGCTGAAGACAGAATCTGGCTCTTTATTTTCAGTCTGCCCAAACCAGATTGTTTATTTGATTGACACTTTGTGAATTTTATTAATTACACAGTAGTTCCTCAGTGCTATTTTCTAAGTTGTGAACCACACTTTTTATTATTTTCCCTACTTTTGTATTTTTCCCCATTGCAGAGTATTATTGTTATCAGTGTTTTCTGCTACTGATCTGTTTCCTTTCCAACATCATTTTTGATATGTAGCCAACAACAGTGAACAAGCACTTTGGTTAATTTTTGAGTAGAAGTCTGCAGCTGGTGTAAATTAGTGCTACTCCATTATTAATCAGGAAAGCTTCACTGCAGAGATATTTGACATTACCTATCTGACTCCATATAAGTACTTGAATTCTCAGTATCTGGAGAGCCCACCTCTTGTTTTTAGCAGGATGAAATCCTTTGTTCCTTCCACACTGCTTTTTATAATCAAAGCTGAATCCCTGAGCAACAAATCTAACACCAAAACACATTTATCCTTAATTCAAATCAATATAGATAGACTGGAGCTATTTTTTGTCATTTTATCTCACTCTCCGAGTGATGCAGAAAGAGCTAGGACAATGGCAGTGTTTTAGTCTCCACCTCCTTCCATCCTGACCTCTCCTTCCCTGAGACAAAACCAAATGACATCTGGGAAAGTCACTTGAAGTCCATGACATAAAGTGACAAAAAAAGAAACAAACAACCCACAAAACCATCCACTGTATACCCATGTGCCACTAGCATTGTACACTTTACAGAAAGAAACTAAAGAAAAGGATGGGGCCTTTGCTGCTTGGTCTGAGAGCATAGTTCAGTGGTGATGATTTAACATGATTATAAGTGACCATCTAGTAGATCACTTGTTTAGCTAAACTTAATTGAAGCTGCAGGCAAACTCTGAGAATGCTGCTTCAACCCAACACACTACAACCTTTGTCAGAAAAACCTGCCAGGTATTTAGCTTCTCAGGAAAAAGTAAACCACCACGAGACTGAGGCATGTGAATCCTGCAGAAATCAGAAACACAGAGAAAGATATGAAATGGAGGGCATGAAACTCCTTTTTTGTCCCCTGTGAAACATAGTCCAGCAGATATAGCACTTCACTACCACGGCTGCCATCCTTCGAAGCAGTACTGGACCTCAAGAGAAGCAGGTTTGACTCTGACCCTGCAGCAAGTCTTTGCCTCTCAGTGCCTTGATTTACCTGTAAGATGGGGAAAACAGGATGATGATTATTTGCTTTAAAAGCATTTATAAGCATAAATTACTATAATAATTTCTCTTACATAAAAGTACTCCAGCTTGCAGTTTTGAACGATGGAAATTAGGAGCTCCTTATTAGTCAGAGCATGACAAAATCCTCTCGCCTGGTATAGTATACACATTGCTGGGCTGTCTCGGGAATGTCCTGTTCCTCAAAAACCTAGGAAGGGCCATTTCTTTAGGATTTTTATGAGATGATAATTTGGCCTGCACAGCTGGCTTGGCAGAGCTCAAGAGAGTTGCTGATATCACGTGGACTCAGCATGCATTTTATCAGCCAGCTCTGTGAATGGAGATCAAAACCAGGTCAGGAGAGGACAGAGGGCTGCGCCAGCACCTCTGCCACCACCTGACTGCTGCTCCAAACAGCCAAGTGGAGGTCTCTTCACCTGGCATGCACTCAGTTGGGCATTTAGATCATGGCTCAGTTCATAATAACTCACTATTATTCTGGCCCCCCTCTTTCACAGATTTTTCAACAAATATGTCACCATCAATTTTTGAGCACAGCCTTGAGCAACCACTGCTCCAGACAGAGAAGAGGTGCATCATTTCAAATTGTAAGAATGGAAAAATACTCCCAAAGTCTTCTTTTATATGGAAGGTAAGCTACAGTTCTCTAGATCAAGCTGATCTTGTTTCAAAAAAAAGTAGACACTACAGGAAATATAACTGCACCAAGGCTTAATTTCTGCATGGCTAATGTGTGCTTGCAGCATCTCCAAAATGGTACAGCAAGGAGAGAAATGCTGACTAATAGATATATCCTTGCCTCTTGTAAGTTGTTAGTCAGCCATCCCAGCCTCTGTTCACACAGAACTGTGCACACATACCCCTTCAGATATATTTTTCAACATGTAACGTTTCTAAATAGTACCCACTATACAACAACCAAGTCCAAGCCAACATATATCAATACTTCTACTCCCACTATTGGTGAGGGCAAAACTTAACTTCCCATATATACACACAGATGCTGCATGGACAAAGGCAACTTACTGCATACACATTAGATAGTAGCACAGATGTCAGCACCCACAGAAAACTAGCAGAAATACCTGCACATCTAAAAATATCTTCAGTAACACTCATACACCGTTGAAATGTTGTATTTGAATTCATTGCCAAAGAAGAGTTTATGAGGATACAAATTCATGGCATAGACCACTCTTCTTACTGAAGATCATCATCATCTACAAGATCAGATACATCATCAACATCACCAGGTACAAAACTGCATTAGCCCCACAATCAGCAATAACACAGTCTAGCACCCCATCCTCCATGGCTGCCCTATGCCAGCACAGGGACATAAATAAATGGCCAGTCTTCATGAGCGAAGATCCGGGGAAGGTTTTTACACCTTCCAGCCTGCGCATTGGATTTTTTAGGTGAGACACAGTGTGCGCGGAACTGAGCCCACCCTTTAATCCTAAGGTTCATCTGCCAGGGCCAAGTGAGCTTGGACGGTGGCAGCGAGGTCCTCAGGACGTAGATGGATTGCCTTTAAGGCTAACGAGCTCCATCTGCCGGGGAGTGGCCCTGACCGGGAATCGAACCCGGGCCTCGGCGGTGACAGCGCCGCGCCCTTAACCACTAGACCACAAGGGGCTCCATTATTATTACAGGGACATAACTCCCCTGATTTAGTCAGCAGAGCTTTTTTCTCTCTCTTTTTTTTAAAAAAAAAAAAAAAAAAAAAAAAAAAAGTTAAACTGTAGCTAAGAACCCAAAAGCTCATTTTTAAAATGTAAGAAGGGTTTTCCAAAAAAACCCAACATTTTCTGTAAATAGGCAGGTCAGAGCAGGGATAAACAGCTTAGCAGCATGGAGTATTAACTTAAATGGAGAATTCAGGACAGTTAGATCTGCTTACACGGCACTATCTATTAACTGCTTTGGACTGTACAGCATTATGCAGGTAGAGCAAAGTATTTGATGGAGAACACAAAACTAATCTTTGATCATAATAAAAAAGAGTCCTAAATAACAACATTCCACACTTTGAGAATTCTGATAACCTTTCGATTTTGTCTTGCAGAGTTGAGAGGTTTCAATTATGTATTGCAGAGAGAAAAATACCTCCCAAGGTAAATTAAAAGCCACAGATAGTCAAGCACAGATGCTATTCAAAACCAGACTGAGACAGTTTTGACCACAGGAGATGTTGACAAAGGCCTACATTTTTTAAAGGACTTTTAAAGAACAACTGTCAATAGAATTCCCATGGAACTAAAAAAACTTGCAAATATTTATTGAAGAAGCTGCTCCTATCATTATTATTTTAATGGAAATGCTGAGTCAACTAAATAAGATATACAGCATTGAAGCTACACATTTTAGTGAAAGAGATTTAAGAGGTTTATTGTGAAACACTGCATAGTTTCAGTTTATTGAGGTCAGACTTCTGCTTTGCAATAGCTTATGAGGAAATAATTCACTTGAAGCAAGCCCACAGGTTCATACATGGATGGTTTACCCAAAGCCTCATTCTGCGGTTGTAGCCAGAAGGAGGATGGGGTTGGTGATGAATGTGTCATAGCAGGTTATGGGCAGAGTGTGGATATAGCACCGGAGGCATGTGGGAAGCCACACAGCCATTTCCACACTGTGTTGCTTGCAAAGCACAGCTAGCTCCTTATACAAGCATCTTTCCCTGTTAAAATCAGGTAAACGAGTGGTCTTTTGCAAGACCAATTTTTGCTTTACAAAACCAGTTGTTCTTGTTCTTAATTTGTTCTATTCTGACCCAATAGAGCTGGCAGCTCTGACACTGTGTTTGGCATCAACTGTAAAGCAGCTGTACCAACCACAACCTAAATAGCTCCTAACAAGAAAAACATGGTTGATGACTCATCTCTGATTGCAATTTAATACAGAAACTAAAGAGTATTAGCTTGAGTTTCTGGTAAAACCAACACCTGTCCACAACCAGCACAACACAGCCATAATCCACAGAGCCTGTGCACTTCGCTGCAGTTGTCTGCGGTTTTGCGGGTTTTTACATTCCTCAATAGGGAGCCCCTGGTGGTCTAGTGGTAAGGGCACAGCGCTGTCACCGCCGAGACCCGGGTTCGATTCCCAGTCAGGGCCACTCCTGGGCTGATGGAGCTCATTAACCCTTAAAAAGGCAATCCATCTACGGTCCTAAGGACCTCGCTGCCACCGTCCAAGCTTGCTTGGCCCCGGCAGATGAACCTTAGGATTAAAGGGTGGGCTCAGTTCCACGCACACTGTGTCTCACCTAAAAAATCCAATGCGCAGGCTGGAAGGTGTAAAGACCTTCCCCGGATCTTCGCTCGCGAAGACTGGCCATTACATTCCTCAATTAAAAAACCTATTTTGAACTTCTGAATATGTAGGAAGCAGAGCTTTAGCTTGCTGTTTTCAGTAACATCCAAAATACTGTATGCTCCTATACTAACATATGTAGGATATACAGACTATGTACTACGTATTCAGACTATGAACTACGCTTTACAGGGTGTCAGAAGGACTCATCTGCTCTCAAAGTGGACTTCTTTCCCACCAAGCTGGGAACTCAACATTCACGGATGCTAAAACAAGGCTTCAATATTATATCACTAAGGGTTCAAAAAATACTTCATTGTCCATCTCCCTTCAACAGATGCCAAGCTGTGAAGAACATGAGTTGCAACTCTGGTGGACCTGTCACTTCAGAAATCAATGGCAACTGCCAACTTACTTCTTTCAGCAAATTAATTTTAAAAATTAAAAATAAATATTAAAAAAATATAAAAAGAGAGAGAAGAGAGGAATTATTTCTATCTAATTCTCCTTGAAGACCTCATTAGTCTCTACTGCTCTGCATGTGTTTTGGATCATGACATTCCATAATACCCAGTAGCAGATTTTATATTTTAAAGGAAAAATAAATAGGTGAGATTTATATTTTTTATATTGTTTTGATTCTTTTACATTTTAGTACATTATGCCCGTTATTTTTTACTAGATAATATGGATATAATATATATGGGCCTAAAATACAAGAAACTGTTTATCCCCATGAATAAGTTAGCCCTAAGCATATATAATAATTTAAAACTGAATCTTTCTATGAATTGGATATTACAATCATCTTAGTAAAGCATTCTTGTGCAATGATGGTAGTATTATTATTCAGAAGTAATAATGTTTATAATCAATAGAAGACATGATCAAGGCAAAAATTACCACAGTTTTAATCATCTTGAAATCTTTTCTTTTTCTGAAGTATCATCTCCATTTTAGGAAAGTAACTTTTGGATTCTTATTATATATACACATATATAAAACTATTTCATGTTTAAATTAGGAAAAATAAACACTGGTCTTTATATATAGTAAACAGTGGGGGCGGGTGGGAGGGTAAGAAGAAAAATAGCTTAATTGATCCATTACTTAATTCAGTTACATGCCATACTCTTTCTTTTGAAAGCAATTACAGTATGTGTACCAAAGTTTACGGATTACTCAGCATTCTCCAAAACGGTGAGCTATACACCATATGCATCTTGTTTCAGACACAGAACGGCTTACGCTGTTTTCAATAAGGGGAAAAAAAATGAAATGAAATGTTGATACACAAATGTTTTCCCTTGAAATCTATTTTGCATGAATTACTTGAGGCATAGCTATATATACAATACCTCGCAAAGGATTTGTCACAAATAACCTGTAACCTTTCACTGCATTATCAAGGGGAACTCTTAATAAAAAGAAACAGTTAATGTGGGTATTTCAATGGCAGCACACTAGAAGAGACACAGATATATTACTATCAATGCATATTAAACTCCTAATACTAAGCTCCAGGTTCTGAGGACACATTTATTTTCTTATCAGTAAATTTAAAAATAAGGATCAGACTAAGTAACCCTTTCCTAAATTATAAAGGAAAATAAGGGCTAAGTGTAAGTCCTTGGAGAATTTAAAAGCTATCAGTACTTGTTTCTGTTCTCAATAGCAATGCAGACTCAACAGGTACAGAAATCTGAGTAGCTCTTTCAATCAGCTGAAAACCCATCATTTAAGACCTGGCTACACTGGGCTACAGCAATACCATACCACAGTTTAACTACATTACACCCAAACTCTGCTATCCTGTTCTAGAAAGACATTCATTACCCTGTGAATGTATAAAAGGGTTTTTAGAAAAATCCTGTATTACACATCAAATCTATACAATTATCCAATGTTACTATCCAATGGAGAGTAACAACAGGTTCCTAACAAGAAACATTACTTTCATGAACAGCTATTTATAAGAATAGCTTACATAAGTAGAACCTGTCAAATGAAACTTAACTGATGTTAAAACATCAAGCTGGCAACTGAAATCATGTTTCTACATCAACCACACAGCGTTTGAATATCAAAGGTATTGCTTTTATAATCAACTAATGTAACTGTATATTAATATATACTTTCTACACAATGGTGATGATACAGTGTATTAACATACTATATTTAGACATGTCATCACCCTTTGTGCCGTTCAACTATCTGGACACCTGTCTAATCTTCTTGTTTGTATAATGTTTCATTAAAAGTAATAGTTTAAAAAGGACAAGGATTGGAGTTCCCTGGATCTGAATAGTAGAAAAATCAAAATCAGGAAGTGATACAATAGAAAAATAAAAGAATATATAGAAAAGCAATAGTGGTAGAATTTCCATGTGTCTGTGTTATTCAAGTTTGACTGCATATATCAGTGAGACTGTAATAATCCCTTTACCTCCTATTTGTTCCTTACACTTTTTGAAGACTATGTGGTAAGTGGAAGGAAGCAGAAAAGAATCTCATCTCAGTGAAAAAGCCTACTATCGCTATTAGATGATGGTGCCATCCTCATAGCAACCTGTGAAAAGCAAAGACCTTCCAGGATTTTGTTTGGTGCTAAGTTTTTACCTTTTTCCTTTGCCACCTTGGCTCAGCACTTTCGCATCAAGCCAACAAAAATATGTGGTATATAACACAGAAAACTTTGTGATAAAATAAGAGCACTCAAAAAAAAAAAAAATCTGTGACAGAGTCCTTGTGGATATTATTGACAAACAACAAGCACTCTGATTTTCAGAAAGCCAAGAAATACAACTTTTTAGTAAACTGAGAGAGTGTTTGTTTTGTGTGTTAACTCTGCTAATGCAAATCACACATACTGGTTGTCCTGCTGCAGGTCCAAGGCAAAGATGGAATGGTGCAGATAGCAAACTGGGGTAAGTTCTTCTGTATCTAGTGGACAGAGACGTAAGAGAGGAACGCTGTAATATCTGAGTTCCATTTTTCAAGTATTTCTGCCAACCTTTTGACACCACCTATCATAACATGTTGAGAAACAAGTTCAACAGAGAAAATCAAGATCCTGGACAAATATATGTGGCTTGTAATAGCTTCTGATAGGAACCATAATACATTCCTGTGCCCTATCTATGTCCAACTCACCCAGACTGAAGGCAGCCTGCAATGCAGCACAAAATACATAGAACTATACCCCCAACAACACTTTAAGCCTGTGCCTAAGTAATAGTTTCGAAAAAAACAACAGGAAAAGTGGGCAAATCTAGATTTAGAAGTAGCCTTGTACCCTTGTTTGACTGACAGAGCAGGCAAACCCCTAGGATATTCTCTGCATAAGCCAAATGAAACTGAAATAAGAGATAGGAAAGGTCAACACAGTGGTATGTGTAATACACATGAATACTAAATGAGTAATGTATGCTCCAAAAAGACTGCATTGCAGATACTAGCATTCACAGAGAAAGCCATAGACAGAATTTAGCCCCACACGGAGCATTTTGGGAAAACAGTGCCTCTCCAAACTGCAGAACAACTGCTTGCAGCAAGTGCAAATGATGGATCTATATATTAGTAGATACCTGTTGCTTTAGGGCATAACAGTCTCACTAAATAGAGAGCTGTAAAGTGACTTTTCCAGCAGTAAGTAGCAGTAGTATTTAAGAATTAATAATTCATTATTAATTACTAATTTTATTAGCTATACTGTAATTGTGCTCATGAATATTTATTTCCCCACAAGTGTTTAACCATACTTTTTCATTTTCAAGTCTTAGCACTCCTACAGTGATTATGTGTCTTTTGGTTATGCTAAAAGTGTTCATCTGGTTCAAAATATTTACCTCTCAAATAGCCATATACTCTTCTTTTTTTCCTTTTGTGCAAAGCAATGCAGAAACGAGTACTCATTTTGACTTCAGTGAAAGCTTCTAAACCCTCTGTGAATTTTACCAAAATATGACATGTCTCAACACCTAAAAAGTAGGGCATCCAAAATCAGTGGCCTCTTTGGAACACACAGCTCATTATTTCATCTTAATCATCTCACTTTCAAGTCCTCAGTCAAATTCCTCCTCCCAAGTCAGTACCTGCTGTCTGAGCCACGGGTAGCATTGGAGCTCCAACCAAGGTAGCTGGAATTAGAGGCATAAAAACAGTGGCTTCTGACTTGTATCAGTCTTAAAACCACACAATAAAAGCTTGGATTCTAACTCATGAGGGCTACACAGGCATTAACTTTGTCTAATTCATGATCCCATGAATAAACTGGCATCAAAGAGGATGATTAGATCAGTGGTCCAACACAGCAGGAGAATGTTTGAGCCAGACTTTGCCCAAATCGCAGTAGAGAGGGGTGGCAGAGAGGAGGCCATAGGAATCTGAGAGAGATTCCTTCTAGGCTCTGGAACACACACCACAAAATGGCAGGTTAATTATGTGGTAGCAATACCTTCCTACTTCTACAGTTCTGCAAAGGTGCATTCTGTAATGCATATAAAATAATGGTCCATGGCCATGAGGACTTCCAAAGAAAAGCCAACTAAAACAAAAAGAAGTTAACAATCTCTATTTAAATAACCTCAATGCATTTACTAGGACTTTACTAAGACATTATGCATTTGATTAATTCAAAATAATTCGCCTCCTATGTTTTCATGGGTTTCACTCCTCATTTCTGCACAATTTCCATGCTGGTGGTAAACACGTCCAAGAAAGAAATTCAAGATTAGTCTCTGAAATTTAATCTTCCCTTTCTTAGGTGGAATGTGGCAACTTTGAAATAACAATATTCTTGAATAATAGACGTAGTGCATTAGTAAATGCAAGAGGTCCTCATGCCATCATCATAACTGTTCAAGTTAGAAGCAACTACAAAAAAACCCCGATGCATAAAAGTTTAGAGTCCAGAAACTGTCCTCTTGATATTGTTAGGACTGTTTCATTTGTGTTACAGAGGTCTGACATTGCTTATGACACAGATGTTACTGCTTAAGCTATAGAACCTGACATGACTCTTACCCTGTTACTGTGGCATAAGTTCATGTCTTTAAATTTTCGTTTATGTGAGAAGTTTCTAAATATTTTATTAATTTATTTTATTCATCTTTTATTCACTACTTGTTCCATAGCTTTTCTATTCACTGTATTCTGCTCCTATTTCTGAGTTCATTTACCTCCTACACTCAAAGTATTTCTAGCAAAATATTTAAAAGATCAGTATTTCTATTTCTCATAAAATGAAGAGGAATGAACATCATAACAGTAAAGAAAAATTATCCAACAAATCTTGTGTATTTTCTGCATTCATTCTCTATCTTTCCTTAATAGGAAAAATGCTGGTGGAAGCTTTTTCTATTCCATACACTAACCACTACTAATCACATGTGTACCAATTCAGGCTTTGAAAATGTACTTGCAAGTTTACCTGTTGACCTTCAGTCTCTCAATCCTTTTGTTAAAAACAACAAAATATTTACAGTTCCAGACCTAAAAGTGCATATATGGAAACAATTGAAAGAAAGAAAGGCGCAGAAGATGCTTTCTAACCCTATCTTGTCAGAGACAGTACTTTTGCAGCAGGCACACTCCCTTTCTTGCCTGTCCATCACTTCTAGCTGGGATTTATAATCTCTGCTACTCTCACAGGTTTGTTGATGCCACCTCTTCATGCAAATTCTCACAAATTACTCTTAATAACTTGTGAATTTGCAAGAGTAAATGAAGGCAGAATGCCTAGTTGAAAACACCTAAAAAGCTGTGAAGGCTGAGAGATAAGAGAAATTTCCACAAAACGCTTTCAATTGAGCCTGCATCAACTAGGGCTCCCAAATGCCGGCCCTGGGCAGCCCTGACACGCAGAGCACTCCTGCCTCTAGGACCATTTGGGCACTGGGCTCTTCTTGAACCCACTCAGGGCCAGGCAGCAATACGGTTCTGCCACCCAGCCACAGACCCCCTTGGACTCTGAACACAGACAGTCCTCCTGGAAGAATCAGCTTGTAGAAAGAGTGGCTACACATATAGTACTAAACTAAAGGTATCCAAAGAAATTTAATGACAGGAGAACACGACTACCACAACCATATCATTGTCAAAAACGTCCCTGGCATGGTTTTGGCCCATTCCAATTAACATTACTTCCAATTTTTATTAGGCATGATTGAAGGTTTAAGCATGTGCCTGGACATTGGACATGGCTACTCTACTCCATAGGATTAGAGAGTCTAATGGTAGACATGGATTGTTCTGCCATAGGTGGCCTGACGCTGCATGTCCCTTAACAAACAGAGCAGCCACTCAGAGCAGATCTGTAGAGTAAAGCAGCTCTGCTGGGGAGCAAATGTCTACACTTTTATGGGTCTCATATTTGACAAGCTCTTTTTTGCTCCTGTGGAGTTAGAATCCACTTGCAGCTGGAGCATATTAGGTGCCTTCCCAAGAAAGCATTTTGCCATCTAGTTTCACCTGAAAGGAATCCAGCTCATGGTGTCCAAACCCACTTGGCTTTCTCATGAAAACTGTGCGTAGTGGTAGGAGATGAACTTCAAAAGGCATGAAAAGTAAATTCTTCTCTGAAAGGAGTGTTTCTGTCCTTATTGGCAGTTGTGTATGTGTTTTTTCTAGGGCTTAGTGATGTTTTTCCCTGTGTAGTTTCCTGACTGCACCTGATGTATTCAATGAAGTCAACACCACAGAATGCACCTGTAGAGAGATTGCCATTGCAATGGTTCAAGAGATGCGTGGATGTACTTTGCATCTTAGAAAAGGGAAATGTTAGGCTTCATTTGGTATTTGTTGATACAGGGCTATTTTACTTTCAGTGATTAATCTGACCAAGTTTAATTTGGGCTTCAACTAAATAAAGACTTAGAGCAGATGTTCTGGGGTGAAAACAAAATCATAGTCCTTTACTACTATATCTTGTAACTGCTTAATAATGTTCTTTATACATTTCAGTATCTCATGGAGTGAATAAAGATTTTTAAAATTTACTGGTGTTTCATTCAACTGTTTCTTTTATTTTGATGGAGAAATTATCTTAGGAGTCAATCTTCAATTACAGTAAACATTCTGTTTAGTATAAATGCTGTTATATCTGAGGATATGGCATTTTGACAAAAGAGGAATAATGTATTGGAGATTTGGAGAGCTGTAGACTTTTTTATCTGATTTTTCTAGAGGTAGCTTTGTGCCATTTCTGACACACAAAAATGGTGTCTAGAAATAACGATGGAGTAAAATACAAGATTAAATAGAAGTGTAGTTTTTGGAGAATGCAAGCAGAATGTTTTCTACATGAATAGTTAATATATTTGAATGCTTGCATACCACCTTTCATCAGTTTGTTTCCTTTTTAGAGCAAGGGTGCATTACTAACACACTACTGATACATATATGATATATATAAACAAAATCTTAACTTTATCTCTCTGGTTTAAATATACGTCTAGGTACACAGAGATTCATATCCATATATCCTACATGTATAAAACTAGCTTTTCGCCTTTACTTCATTCTTTACTTTTGACCATCACTGAAACAAATGGATTTTGTATGAGGGAGAACTAAAATCAGGCTCACATAATTTGTACTGCATCTCTTTTCCCTGTTATAACTAGAAACAGAGGAATTCCTACAGCAAATCATCTGAAGCTTGTGTCAAAGTAATTATATTCATGCATAGATGATGTGGTTATGGTAAAAAGCAAGTAAAATGTTATGTCATATATCCATTATGTTTAAAAAAGAGGGAAATAGTGCAAAACTTGATATGTTAGACTTCAGATTTCAAGGGCATCGCCATAGTACTCCTCTAAGCTTAGCCTTCTAGAATTTCCTTTTTCTTGGTGTACCTTGTATGACATCAGCAGTGTGACCAATGCACATTGAGATACACAATGGCCCAACATTTGCAAGACTATTGGTATTGTTTGTGATACAACCAAGTCAACACATACAGCCAGAATAGTCCACATGGCATTCCTTTGCACCAAACTGTTCTTAAAATTAGTTCCATGTTCTCTCATAAATTTATGTCCAGTGGTTGATGTAAATGCAGTACAAGCAGATAACTATGATAAATCTATCTACTCATAAAGATTAATTGGTTCTATTTGCTCCTTCTGCAATTGTTATTTAAAGAATCAACAACCTAATTTTCATTAATATTTTGCAAAAAAGGATATGATTTAGACTACTATGAGTGTTCACCCATCCCCCTCAAGAAAAATGCCAAAGATAAAACTACAAATGCGTAGGTAATTTATTTGCTCAGCCATGTGTATCAAAACAAAATATGTTTCTCTGAATATTCTGACCAACTTGCTGCCCAGTAATATTTTAAGGCTGTGTAATATCAAAATTAAATATGTTTTCATAACTTCAGTTGTCAGGATCATAGCTCAATGTATTTTCTTTGCACAAAACAGGCATATTTGAGTAAAATTGTAAAGCTAAAGGGTACATTTGCCTTGGGAATTAATCAACAGCCTAGATGGTATATGCACATTTCGTTCCTTTTGATAAAATAGTGGTGAATATGGAAATTTTCCATGTTTTAAAAATTAATTGTCCTTTAAGGAACAAATGCAGACATGCAGTTTAAATTAAGAAAGTGGAAATAATAAACAAAGTGCTTAAAGCAAGAGACCCTCTAGGCCCACAACAGCACAGGATACAGGCAATAAAACATTCAGCCAGGTTTTACCCATCAAGAAGGAGATGTTCTTTTCAAACAGATAGATAGTATGAATACAACTACTATAATATCAGCTGTAACTGAGTAGTTCCAGGTAAGAAAACGAGAAGGTCACTGCGTTTTTTGTTTCATTAATCACCATTCACAGGAATACATGTTCATCCAGCCAATTTGAATGTAGCCAGAGAGTATCTCTGAAAGATGCTGTAGTAGTTTTAAGACTAGGCCTTCCTTGGTGACCAGGTTGTAACCAAGGAACCAAGGCCATGTTCCCAGTATTCCATACGATTTTTACGTAAGCAAGAGTATAAATAAGAAGAGAGAGGAAACTCTCGCTCTCTTTTTCTTCCGGTGGACCAAAGACGAAGATAGCTTCGCTGTCACTCTGCCCGGGCGAGGGAGTGAGGCCTGGCGCATCTGGTTGGCCTTGAGAGGCAGAGAGTGCCGGCGGTTGTGTGGTGTGATTCACTATCTCTGGAGGGAAGTATTTGCATTATATCCCTTTTTATTCCTTTTTCCTTTCCCTTCCCTTTTCCCCTTTGGGGGATTCCCTGTATATAATTTTCTTTATATATATATATATATATATATATATATATAAAAATCTTCCACTTAAAATTCAGTTCGGTTTGGGTTCTTTTGATTTTCTTTTTCGTGATCTTTTCGATTAATTGTGCGAGAGTGAGAGGGAGGGGGAAGGCTTTGTCCCTGAGGTCCAGGCACTTAGCTGGGAGCCAAGTCCAACCTGGGACAGATTGGTTAGGAAAACGTACTCTGGAGCTTCTTAGCAAAATCTGGGGGCCTAGGGTGGACTTACATTATATCTGGAATATCTGCATTCCTCTTAACTTTTTTTTTTAATAAGTGATCAACAAACAAACAAACAAAACCCCATAACCCAACAACAACACAAAATTGTGCATAAAGTTCCTTTTTCTAAATCTGGGTAAGGAGGATCATACAACTGCAGTTATGAAAGTTTGCAAGGTGAGATTTATGGTTCCACTAAAAGAGGAAAACTAAATAGAATGAACTACACTAAATGCAAAGCCTGCAAATGAACTTTTATCACCTTGATTAGCAATTGTGTTCATTTTGGTTTTCCATGGAATTGGTGATCTCACTACACCTCCTAGGTATGGTTAGTTGTCCTCATTTCTTTGGGTAGACGACTTTGCTTTGAGACACAATTTGAGTCAGGTGTGCCCCTCCTGTCTAATCAGAAACAGTGAGGCAAGAAAGAACTAATCTTGACTAAAATTTTTATAATTTTATTTTGTGTGACAGATAATTCATTTCTAAAGATTTCTAAAGACTCCCATGAGAACTCATATGGAGGAGGTTTAGCCGGTTATCAGCATACTTTGTAACTCATATCATATCTCATTATTCATCAGCTTACATTAAAAAGGCCACCTGTCCTTGTCTGTTTGTTCCCTGTGATGAAAAATGTTGCTCTATAATGCAGTCGTTCAATTAATCTGTACATTTGTTACAAGATTTTGCACATTAGCATCTACTCATTCTGCTACCAGTAAATCTACAGTTCTTCTTGTCAGTTTATACTTCTGTTTTCAGGTGTGATGGAAATGAGCTGAATAAAACAATGAAAATGTATTAGTTTCTTATTCAACCTTTCATCACTTACAGGTCAGAAAAAAAGAAATAATTTTTCTTAAGTCTAAAAAGATCAGATAAGGATCTTCCAGTTCTACATCCCAGTCTGGACCAGATGGTGAGATGCCATAAATTTCACAGACAGACTTGTGCTAATGGAATTTCTAGCTCAGTTTTGTACACTGAGACAACCCAGATAAGCTTCTGAATTTTCAGGTATTTTCCCCAGAACAAAGCCAATCTCAGCTACACAGCACAGGTCAACCAGGCACACAGTTTCAAACACTGATCTGAACTTTTTCAAGTGTTGAAAGGAGAAAGGCTTAGATCTCAAATCTGTACCTTTCTGCACTATCTCTAGCCTGACTGACAAAATGCTGTAGACTTGTGCATCTGTAGGAAGGTACCTTTGCAATGATAACAATCAAAATGATGAAAAGGCTAAAACCAACTGGAAAATACAGGCATGTTACTCCACTCTCCAATCACCACATCAGTAAGCTTATCCTGATAGCTTCAAATGGTCCCTGTTGCTTAAGACTTGTTCACTTACTGCAACCATTTCTGCGTTATCACTTGACATACATTATAGGATAGAGAGATAAAGCAAGCAGTGGAATTATGATGCAGGTTAAAACAACAAGAGACAGATTAAGAACGTATGCAAGGAAAGGGATAAAAGGAACAAATCCTGCAGCTTGCATCAGCCAATTAAGGGTTTACTTTGGTGTGATTTAACAGCTATTTGAGAAGCTTGCATAAGCAGATTTAGTTATTGTGGGTTTAAATAATTTTAGCAGATAGAGATGAATGTTAATTTTGTTTGTAAAGAGCTGGCTTTTTTTTGTTGTTGTTGCTTGTAAATGCATATGATCTAAGAGCAGTTTTCCAAGATGTGAAGTGATAATGGTAAAAAATATTATTGCTCATGTAAATATTTGTAAAACATACAAAGGAGAGTTATTTTCTTTATTGTGGTAGCACTAACTGTTCGCCAATTAGAAGGGAGCTCTAAAGTCTGTTGCCTTTATGTTATGTTACAAAAATGGGTATTCACAGGAATTTTCAAATAAAACTTAGTGCAAACTAAACAAGGAGGAGAATGAGTACTAAACACATAATATAGGGAAAATAACAAAAGACTCTAACAGCATTAAGATCCTATTTACCAAAGAGATACTTCTATTTTTGTTTGTACTTTGGCACTTTTCTTTCATACTTTGCATGACTATAAAGATAAGAAAACCAGCACTTCAATAAGTGATTTCAATAAGCTAAAAATAACTTATAATCTTTACAATAAAATCCCAAATTCAGTCTTCAGTGATTTAAGATGGTTTATCTATCCCACTAGAAATGTAACCAACTTAAGAGAGATTGATTCCTCACATTAAATTGAGGGAGAGGGGTTGGGGGAGTTTTGTTGTGGTGATTTGGAGTTTTTTTAGTGTTTTTGTTTTATTTAAGAGTTGGTTATTTTAAATCCAAGGAACCAAATAAAACTGCTTCTTATCCATTGACTTGGATTTTCTTGAAGTGGATCAGTAGCTGTACTTTCCCTTCTCCCATGATAATGACTACATCAGGATCTGGCTCTACATGTAGAATCATTTTAAATTTAAAATTAACTGATCAAACCCTAAACAATAATAATTTTTAAAAATCATCAATCTTAAAATTCATAGCCATTACTTGGATTTAACTTTCAGCTAAAGAATCCATATAAATCTTGGGTTTTAATGTTTTACTCCAAATAATTTACTGGATGATATAACAAATGCATCTATAGTCAATTCATCCTTTTCCAGTATTGATGGAACTACTTTGGATCCTATTTCAGAGGTAGGAATTTATCCCTAGATATAACTAGCTCAACCATCAAATCACATAGTGAGACATCTAATTTTTCTCTTGAGGTTCACTTATAACTATTTTGTCCTTATCCTGATCTTCATTTTACACACATCCCCAGTTCCTGTTCCAGTGGTTTGTAGGACTTGGGACAGTGTTTAGCAGATGTGTTTTCTCTACCTCAAAAAGATAAAAGTAGACAGTGGGAATGGCAAAAAAGGGGAAAAAATAAAATATTAGAGAATCTCTCTTTCTATTCTGATGGGCAAAGGTGCCCTGGCTGTGGTGGCCTCTGGCCAAAGAGACCATTGTAGTAGCCCTTCAAAAGCATTTCTAAGCACAGAAAAGGCATTGCCCTGGAACAACAGCTGGGTAATAGGCATATATCTGAATGTACACCAACATAAGAGTATACAAGGAGTTTTAAAAAGGCACAAAGGAAATAACAGATGGATATGTACTGTCCACCATCATTAAAAACTGGAGATGAGGGCCTGTTTATAATCTCAAAATTTCAGCAGACAGCTGTCAAGGTCAGAGGTGTTACAGATGTTTACAGCAACTCAGGGCCTATTTCATTCTCCTGAAGATGAACAGGAGTCTGCTTTTATTCAGAACAAAACACTCATGCTGCAATAAATACGACAGGGCAAATGCTCACTTAATGCAAATAAACACAGCTTCTAAAAAGCACTGTACAGCTGCTAAGAACTTTGCCTTGTGAGTAAATGATTTCTTCTCATGGTTGTGAGTGACAAAGGATCAATCTTTAATCAAAAATATAAGTCCTACAACAAATTAAAATTATATGTCATTTTTCATCTATTTCTCCTGTGAAGACCAGAAATACAGAGATTCTGAAACACAAGCAGCAGTGTTTAGCAATCTTCATTTGCAGTCACATATATATATTCACTTCAGCAGTTTTACCCTTATTTTCGCAAAAGAACTTAAAAGAGAGAACCATAAAATGTATATTTCCACTATTCAGTGTTAAACCAAATCCCCCCATGACTCCCCTCTGCCTCACTGCAATGCCACTGAAACTGGGCTCTATAAAACCGTGTTTGAAGTTTAGGTGACCCATTCCACACAACACAGAAACATGAAAACTGTGCAGTTTTACAGTCCTCTGCTGGAGGACTACACACTCCCTTGGAAGTCAAAACAGATTTTTGGGTAACAAAGCTCCCAGTGAACCAGGCAGAGGGAAGTGGACTCTGGCATTTCGCTTTTCCTGCTTTTTGCAGAAAAAGCTGCATGGATGGAGAAGGAAGAAACAGCCATGTGATATGTTTTGCACAGTTAGAAAGGAGCTGTATACAATATCAACAGCACTTTTGCATCTTAAGACTTATCAACACTCCAAAATCCAACTACTATGGTAGAAAATTATTTTTTCTTTATTTAATATGTTCTTCAAGTTTCTTTTTTACAAGGATCTCATTTTGAAATAGTCGACTTTAAGATTTTACTGTAAGACTTTACTTTAAAAAACTGGCCTAGTGTGGACTCATTTACAGCCAGGTTAGGATATAATTTTGCACTCTCCTAGGAGGGGTAATGGGTTTCACTTCTGATGTGGGCTAAAAGTGAACCAGGGACTCATTCTCACACCTACACTGCCTGTAGTCTTTTTGGCTATAGTGAATTCAGATGTCTCTTTGGAGAGTCTGAGCGTTCAACACAAGTTTTGCTGCTGAATAAACCACATGAACAAAGCCACAGGCTCTGTATCACCAGAGATCATAAAGCACAACCCTCCTCTGTATATACAACTGTGCTGCAGTCTGATGTATTGGCTTACTTAGTGTCCGATTCAGTAAAGACCACATTTTCATCAGGTAAAACCTTCGCTGTTGAAGCTGACTGAAGGTCTGCCTCTGGCCACAGGAAGTAGAACAGTTCCCCTTTGCTTGAATAGCCATATCTCAAAGCCTGTACTTAAAATCTTTTTCTTGCTATTAATTCTTTCCTAACTCTCAATCTTTGCCTGAGCAGGCCATAAATAGTAATTAATAATAAACAGTATTAGCTATAACAATATTATTTTTATTTTCTTCTTCATTTAAGCAACAATTCTTAAGCTCAGATGGACAACCTGTGAAACTAGCTCTCAAAATATTTTCCAAAAAGATTATCACCAACCTACCAACATTACCAAATATTTGAAAAGCTCTGACAATCTCAAAGAGATTATAGCAAAAATAATCCAACCACAATAGGTTCCTCTTTTCCATCACAATATTTGAGTATATTAAAGAAAGTTATTCCAAGTTGTTGTGATTTAACCTCAGCAGGCAGCTAAGCACCACACAGCTGCTCACACACTCCCCCTGTGTTGGGATGGGGGAGAGAATCAGAAGGGTAAAAGTGAGAAAACTTGTGGGTTGAGACAAAGATAGTTTAATAGGGAAAGCAAAAGTCATCACAAAAGCAAAGCAAAAAGAGGAGTTCATTAATGGTTTCCCATGGGCAGGTAGGTGTTCAGACATCCCCAACACAGCAGGGCTCCATGGCTCCATCACATGTACAGTGACTTGAGAAGACAAACACCATCACTATGAACATTCTCTCTTCTTCCTTCTTTCCCCAGCTGTATATACTAGGCATGATGTCATATGGTATGGAATGTCTCTTTGGTCACTTGAGGTCAGATAGCCCAGCTGTGTCCCCTCCCAACTCTTTGTGCAACCCACCACTTACTGATGGGGCAGTACAAGAGGCAGAAGAGGCCTCAACTCTGTGTAAGCACTGCTCAGAAATAGCTAAAACATCCCTGAATTACCAATACTGCTTCCAGCATAAATCCAAAAAACAGCCACATACTGGCTACTATGGAGAAAAATAACTTTATCCCAGCTGAAATCAGCACACAAGTAAATTTTACACATTAGGGCTTGGTTCTTGATACTGCAAAGCAGCAGAAACAAACTTCTTAACGTCAATTTGTAGATGTTAAAAAGGGCATTCTTCTTTATTCAGCATGTTGGACATTCAGAGGATAGCTCCTCTAATTGAACATGCCAAATGACAGGTGGGCAGGGCTTTTTATTACACATACTGTTTACATATTCATTAGATAGTCTCACTTACTGAACACATATTCATTAGTTTGTTTACACAGTCACACCCCTGTTGGAAGTCCTTTGGTCTTTCTGTGTCTTCTTCATTGTCTTGACCTCAGTTCTTGAGCAGGTACAGCTTCATTGTGTTCCACCACCAAAACCTATTACGTTTGTTCTTTATCTTGTTTGGGTACACAGAGCTTAGTTTACATCTTCTTTGTTTGACTATATCCTTAGAGAATTCTCTAGGACTTCTCTAAGACTGTATTGTTCCTTATTGGGGCATTCTGGGATCCTGGGAGTAAAGCTTCTATTTCTTCTATCACGCTAAGCCCAGAATTTATTCCTCTCCAAAGTAGAAGACCCCTACATTGAAATAAATGGAAAAAATGTGATACATAAAGTTAGTCACACATATATGAGTGCCAGTGTTATAGATCTTGCCTGGAGGACTAAAAATACAAAAAATAATTGAATTCTGACCCAAAGTAATAAATTTGGTTTTTTGTAATAAATTTTTAAAATTATTTTGCCCTTTTTTTTCCTTTTCACTGATGAATATAGATGTCACTTTAAACAGTCAGAAGGAAAGAATCTTTCTTTTCTAAGAAAATTCTCTATTTTATTTTGTTTTATTGATTTATAAAAGAAAGATTCTGCAAGTGATTCCTACAGTATCTTTATTTCATCACTTTCACTACTCACTCATCTTAATAATTTTGGGCTGTGAAGCAGAAAAGCTGAGGCAGCAGTTCATATCTTGCTCTGTCATTCTTTCTGCAAAAACATTAACCTCTAAAAGGACTGAGATAACAAATAGGTGCCTTAATGGGCCAAATCATTAAAACCAAATCTATTAGTTCATCTCTCAGCCTGCACATCATGTGTATGCACAGGCCCACATCCTAGGTAGGGTTTATGGAAAGTAAATCTTCCATCATTATAAGAGGATTTACAGAGAGGAATCAAAAAGAGAAGAAAAAATTGTCTCCATTTTCAACTCTATTAGAATTGTTACTCATTCTATCACTGTGAATATTACATATCATGATTTTCATAAACTTCACCTCCAGTAGTTCCTAAGCAGTATTGCCCCTTTTGGCTAAGAGACCTTGCTTAAAGAAACACTTTAGAAATTATATCATTCACACTCCAACCCATTATTCAATAAAGCTGTAATCATGTTGCCCTAAATGTATTTGTCCCACATTGAATAGTCTTCTATCTTTTCCACTTGAACAGATTCTGCATGCTGTTGCACAGTCAAGGGTAATACCATTCTTCCTAAACATGATTGCCTTCATTTTAATTTCCCCCTACTATTAAAATAACAGAAATAATAGTTTTGCAAATTATAATTTTCTTCACTACTAGCACCTTAAGACTTGCTCCAACAAATGGCTTTATTAAAATATAACAATCTCCTCTATTTTTTTTTCCTTTGAAGCAGAGAAGAATGTCTAGGGATAACACAGTAGTAAGTTAACATTTAGATTTGTATTTTGGAATACTGATAACCAGTGTGGGCCAAAAGTGATTGTTTCTATGATCTTTTAAGAGCCTCAAAATTATTTTAGGAAGAAAAACCCACAATTTCCGCATGACTCTTTTTTGTATAGAAAACAGAAATGTTTTGTTCAACTAAAGCGTATAATACAGTAATTAAAAAAATGAAATGCACGTTGTAAAACTTTAGGAATACACTTACATAAAAATGTTGAAGCATGGAGGATACAGTCACTGTCCTTTTCCACATGCACACACACACAGGTATTCAGATACCTAACATTCTGCCATAGTTTCCAGGAATGTTGATATACTTGAGACCCCTATTCAAGGTAAACTGGACTCCAGAGTTAAAAAAATACTTAAATGTGTGGAGAACATGCAGGTAGTTCTGCAGGATCAGGGCTTTCAAATGATTTCTCTTTTGAGAAACAGCTGGCAACAATCTGCCCCTTCATCACCACCTTCTGAGTGCTGATCAAAACCACAAGGAGCTTATTGCCATCACTCAGGGTTTTTCCAACCTTAAATGGAGTTGTGTGAGATTCCTTTCTGAATACTTCACCCAAGGTTGGCTGAGAGGAGGAGTACAGCATTCTACCGGAGCTCTAGAAGCTAACACTTTCCATATATTAAGAAGTTTCTTCTAGTGCAGTAGAGAAAATTAAGGTAGCAGTACTGTTGCCAGAAAAGGCAAGAGGCAAATGGCTCATTTACTTTTTGTCCCTCCTTTCACTTTTGTCTTTTGATCACTCTGAATTTATTTGTTTTACTTTAGCTTTAGTCATTTCTCATTAACAACATGTTTAAGAGGAATACATTCTTCCTCATCCTCAGTAAATTTTCTCCTTTACTTTCCTCAAAGAAAGGTGCAGAATCATCAGTTCTTGGCCAGGTGTTTACCCCAGAGTCAACTGCATCTTAACTGAGGTCACTTTTGACCTTCCCTCAGGCCCTTGCCAAAAATCACCACTCAGTCAAGGCTTGTGTAAAATATTGATGACAAAAATGGACATATTGAGTGGTTTCCACTAAGACACCAACATACAACCACTGATCACTTATGTGAAAACCAAGGGCATGTTATTTTTCACTGAGACATTTCAGCAAGTTACTTTTGCTCTTGAGCAAGGTACAGATTGCTAAATGCTTTATTACATTTTCTTCACACACATACTTCTCCAGATAATGCCATCATATCTCTTCTTACTCATTCATACAGCTGGCACATAACATTCCGCTGGACACCAGATAAGGCAAAAGGACAAAAAACAGAGGCAGGTAAAGCACTAGGGCTCCCAGATGATAGCAGCGCAGCCTTGAGTTACATTCTGAAAACAATGTTGAAGACAGAAATTACTTTAAGTCAAAGAAAAATCACAGAATGGCCTGGGTTGAAGGGAACCTAAGAGATCATCTATCTCCAACCTCCCTGACATGGACAGGGACACCTTTCACTAGACCAGGTTGCTCAGAGCTTCATCCAGCCTGGTCTTAAACACTTTCAGGGATGGGACACTCACAACTGCTATGGGTAACCTGTTCCAGTGTCTCACCTCACTCACAGTAAAGAATTTCTTCCTAAACCTACTCTGTGTCAGTTTGAATACACTCCCCTTGTCCTGTCACTACATGCCCTTGTAAAAAGTCTCTCCCCATCCTTCTTGTGGGTTCCCTTCAGGTACCAGAATGCCACAATTAGGTCACCCTGAAGCCTTTTCTTTTCCAGGCTGAACAAACCAAATTATTTCAGCCTTTCCTCACAGTACAGGTGCTCCATCCCTCTAATCAACTTGGTGGCTGTCTCAGTTTAAATGAGACACAGGTGTTTTGCTGAGGATGAGTTATGAGAAAAGACCCAAACTCCTCCCTCTAAGCAATTGTAAATCTGAAATTAAGAGGCTCCAACTGAGGGGGAAAAAAGTGTGGAAAAAGGAAAAATAACAGCCCTTTATTAAAAGATATATGTGTATTGGCAGAAAACAAGTAAAACAACCAAACAGTACTCCTATATCCACAAATAATCCCCTTCAAAACAAACCAATTAACAAACAAAGAAAAAGGTAAACAGTTCAGTTGCGCCCTTTGGTGCAATTCTAGCCACAGTCAACAGGGGCCTCTCTTGGATCACAGGAGATGCAGAGCTTGTAGTATCCTGTGCCAGTCGCCAGGGGGCACCGTTGGACCACTGGAAATGCAGAGCCTGCAGTGCTTTGTGCCGGCCAGCAGGGGGCACTGTGGGATAACTGGTCATTGCCACATGGGGGAACACCCTCCAGGGTGTGTTGGAGAAACTGAAAATGCGTTTCCCTCCCCACCCCCCATCCCCACTGGGAAAGGAGGAGAGAGAGGAGGGAGAGAAAAGAAAACAACAACAAAAAAAAGTCTTTCCCAACGGAAACTCGCTCTGTCCTGCTGGCCAAATCATGTGGTATAGTTTTTTCCCTCTCCCTTTGACGTGCACAAGAACCACTGCCAAGAAAGGAACAAACAGGAACGGAGAAGGGGAAAACCTCCCGAAACAGTTCCTCTCTGATGAAAATCCAAGCAGAATCCACAGCTGACAGCCAGACTGAGAACAAAACTCCCTCTGAGCCCCTATTCTGACCTTGTTCCAGCTCCCACAGCCATCTGAATTCCTTCACCACCACCACCCCCCCCACCACCATTTCCCAGGAGAAGAGAGGAAAAAAAAACCAACTAAAGGGACTCCTCACCCTTTCCCATAAACAAGATTCTGAGGGCCATTAACTAGGAATGCGGCCTTACCAGCAACTTCTTTTGTATTACTTAACTGCCCATTTAAACATACCCTCCAAGAAGTGGACAGGGGGAAGGGAAAAATTCCTGCTTAGTTTCTAAGAACCAGCAAAACCATGACAGTGGCTCTCCTTTTGAGTTGCTCCAATGGACTTTGGACTCAATGTCCTTCTTGTGCTGGGGGCCCCAGAGCTGGATGCAGC
Source organism: Myiozetetes cayanensis (assembly GCF_022539395.1). Lineage (NCBI taxonomy): Eukaryota > Metazoa > Chordata > Aves > Passeriformes > Tyrannidae > Myiozetetes > Myiozetetes cayanensis. Next base: position 20,941,707 of record NW_026087411.1, read on the forward strand.
ACACCATGTGGAGTCTCACCAGAGTAGAGCAGAAAGGCAGAATCACCTCCCTAAATCTGCTGCCAATGCTGCTTTTGATGCAGCCCAGGATGCCTAAATTAACTAGAAATTTTAAGTATGCAGATCAAGATATAATTAACATTACCTTGTACTGAACCCAAATATAAGCATACTAAAATAGCATAACCAACACTAATACAATAACAATTTTGCAACAGCATTGGCCCAAACAAACATCATGTACAGTATCATATGTACACCAGTACAAAAGCAGCCTGACCATCAAAGAGGCAAAGACAAGCAGTTGCATGCAGAACTACATAGCAGACACTATAAATTTAGTAGTCAGGGGTTTTTAAGTTAAAAATTTGTCAGTCTTTAAAATACTCCTATTAATGTAATCTCCTATTCTCTATATAGTAATATATAAGGAACATAAATGTATATATTCACCTATAACATCTGGGGAAGCCAGGAATTTCATTGACACACTTTTTTTTCTGGCTCCAGCCATTCTGTTTATTTTTAATATCATGCTATGTGTTTCATATGTTGGGCTTTGAAATTCAGTAAGGTTTTCTGAAATCAGATTACCATCACTGTAGAGGAAGAGTAGCCTTTAAGAAAAGTTCATAGTACAAACTGCTGCTTGTAGCCATTCTCCTGAGAACAGCACTAATCTCAAATGTATAATAAAAAGCAGTAGGAAACAACAGAGCAACTGTCTCACCATCAATAGTGAAAGAATGGCACAATTCTTTACTCATCTTTATTTTTCACACTTAAGTTAATTGAGAGATGGCTATAAAATAGTCTGTTAGTAAAAAAGTATGTAAGAGCATATTAGACCCTTATACTATCTTTATTCATGCATGTGTGTTATCCACTGATGAATCAAATACTTTCTGAAACATAAGACATGATGGGGAAAAACAGTGGCACTGGAAATCTTTTCTCAATGGTTTAAAGAAATATATAAAAGGGTTAAAACATACTAAAAGAACTGACAAAATGCTGAAGATGTCACATCTGAGGCAGCAGATTTGAGCCCTCTCCTGAGCATGGCTGCCCAAGATGCTCTCCCACCTACTGCTTGTTCCCCTTCCCCCTCCTGCAGGGGAAGAGGAGTGGGTGTCTCTAGACCCTTCAGAGTGACTGAGCTGCTGAGAAGATCCCTCCATGACCCACTTCTGTCAGGAGTAGCTATAACTGCTTGAATTGCTTATTTTGACTGTAATGAGACTGGAAGTTCTTCTACAGCCTACCAAACAGGTACATCTAGGGCTCAGAAAACTCGAGCACTGTGGCAGTGATAAACAGTAACCTATTTCCACCATGACTGTGTCCAGAGAAAATGCTGACATTGGCAGTATAGACAGTACACTTAATTTCCACTTAAGAACCTTTAACAGGATGATCTAAGATGAACTGCTGGCTCCAAGTCTAGTTCTGAGGGGACATGAAATGCTGCCTCCTTATGAAAAATTTTGCCTCAGCAGAGAAACAAATGAGGACTCTCATACTCCCGGAGTTCATTGCTGGAGAACAGAGTTGCAGGACAGACCATTTCACGCTGCCACTGCCTGCACTTTCCTGTTGCAGTTAAGCCAAAGACTCCCAGTTGCAGGTTTGAAAAACCAGGATTAATATACTTATTAACAAGCAAACAAGCCAGCAGCAGAACTACTCTGCCAGTACCTCTGAGAGCTCTGCTATCTTACACAACCCCTGAAGCATCAGGAATAGAGCATTTGCTGAGATGAATAAAAATAACTGTCTAAATCAAGCAACGTGGCCATATATGTGCCACATCATGGGTTGCCAGCTAAATAATTTTTTTCTGAAAATTTTCATCTAAAAATCCTGCCAGGAAAATAAACCAAACTCATATTGAAACACCACTTTCCTCTTGAATATCTAATACTCTGCTCTGTTTACTGATAGAGAATTTTTGAGCACAAATCTGATCTTCCTGTGCTGGATCAGTTACCAACTGTGTTCCATATGAGCTCTCCAACTCTCTCATCTTTTACAGTAAAAGAGAAAGGCTTCCTTAGCGAATGCAGACATGACTTTTGTCTCCATACACATGAAGGCTATGGAATTTAAAAAAATCACTACACATTTCTTGCATTTTTTGGTCACCATATAAATATAGCCTATCAAACAAAAACTGCTTCTACACACAGTGTATGGGAAAAATTGTGAATAACAGGAATTTAATATGCAGATAATCAATAATGCATGATCTTTGGGTACAAAAATACATTGTATGTCAGTGGAGAGGATTAATAAGGAGCCTCTCTCTAAAACAGGTATTCTTTTCTGTTTTCTAAATTAGTGTCACAAGCTAGTATTTTTTAATTTCAGAAAATATGAAGATTTATACATGTCATAGAGGCTGACATTAGACTGAGTACCCATACTTCCTTCCAACATGTCAAATATGAAGCATTCCTTTCCAATGCAATTTCTTCAATAAATGGTTTTAAATATCACACTGGTTTCCTCATTTCTCTATGCATTGCTGAGGTGATTGGTCAAGCATCTAGCATCCGTCTTATCTCCAGCTGCTGTCTACAAGGGCAGATTTGCTCTATTGCAGGAAAGGGGAACTGACATTAAACTCATGGCCTACTGCTTAATTCCAAACGTAAAAATTATTTATGGTAATCTAGAAGTGAAGATATTTAAACAAATCACTGGTTTTTTTAATAAACCTTTGCCTTGCAAACATGATTATCTTTAGAAAAAGTAGCAACACAACCAATTATCACAACCCTAGGGATCATAGATTTCACAGAGGAGCAAAGAAAGACAAGTTGCGTAGGTCACCTTTTTCCTTTCTGCTTTCATAGTCTACACTTACAAATGCAGAAACAAGGGAGATGCCCAGTACCATCACTACAGGAAGCACTTGGAGAGCTGCCTGAGTACCCATGCATAGGGTATGCATAGGCACATCTCTGTGTTAGGGCACATGGAGGCAACTTGAGGTCTATAGTGCCTATGCTGTAGGTTGGAGGATGCATTCCTTACAGGACACACACTGTTGCTGCAAAGTAGAAACCAAGCCTACCTCATCCGGTGTTTATCACCTCTGGTCTGGCTCCAGAAATCTGGAACAGAAAGACTAAAATTCATCTGCAACATACTGCTCTTTCTAACACCAATTTAAGGTAAAGATTTAGCCTGATACACACACAGTAGGAAACTATGTGAATTGAATTTAAGCAAAACCTTAGCTGTAAATTCCTTATTGTTGTGTTACAAGAAAGCAACTGCATGTGTCCTCATTTATATTAATCTCTTCATCTCTCCATTATAAAAAAATGTATACCTGCTAGTTTTAAAAAAGAAAGAAGCCTGAAGCAAAATATCGTGATCAACTCCCTTTGATTTCTGCAGTACTTCCAATTTTTTACTCAAACCAATCCATATAGTTTTCCTTTTATTTTGCATTTAGGGAGCCTACAGTCTAGATCTAGTTGAAGCACATCTGACAGAGCCAATTTATATTCTAAGATTTCTGTTTGTTATGGTTTAGTGGTATTGACCTTTAATTGTAGTTTGCACAAAGGCCTAGACCTTCATGCTTGCCAAGATTGAATTTATCTCTAAAATTTAATATGCAGAATTGAACTGACTGAAAGTCAGCTAAGTAAGTACATAAGTCTAACATCTAAGCTATTTTAAGTGTGCAAATCTGTGATCACAATAATTATATTTTTGGGGTAAATCAGATTTAAATGAAATAAGGATGGAAAACTGTCTCAGCCTCTCAATTTCTAAAAGTAGATGTTTTACTTTATTGGTAAACTGTCACATTTAAGAAATCTAATCATCATACAAGACCTGACAAAAAAAACAAGGTACACACTACTGCTGACATACGGAATGCATTTTCTTGCCCTCTTGCACTTACAGGTTTTATTCTTTTTCTCCTCCTGCTAGCTGAAGGAGCAAATAATGTTATTCAGACACAAGTTTGCTCAAGAACTATCAAACATTGAGAGTAGTTTCATGACCAATAAAAGTAATGAAGACCGAATTCTTACAAATAGGTGTCTCCTGTGGCTTTGCCTTGTGTAGATTTTCTGATGTTTAATAAGGACTGAATTCTCATAGGAACTTTCTTCCAGTGAAGGCAGTAATAGGTTCTCTTCTTATAAAGCTGCTCATTCTTATAAAACTTCTAGAAATGTAGTGTCTCTGAGACTTCTGCATTGGTTAATTGAAATTCACCAATAGATTAAATAGGTCTTGGAGAATGGGGAAAACAAGTAAGTGCATCCTCAAGTGCATGTGTATACACACATATATGCAAGAATGTGATCATGCAAGTCACCTTTCCTTGGGAAATCAAGCTAGTTCACGACTCTCATTGGAGGATTACAGTGCTAGATACTGCATTTTGCAAAGTCTTTAAATGGTAGCTTGAAGCATGTGTTACCAGCAGGATATTCTCAGGAAACCTACCTTTGCTCAGAATAAGACCCTATTTTACACCCAAGTCTCCTTCAGTAACGATTGGTTCAGATCAAACAGTCAGTTCTTGACCATCTGCATAAATGCTTCTCTTGCCAGCAAAATTTTCTCTTCACCTTTTAGAACTACCATCTTCCAAACAGGCCCCTGCAGCTCATTGAAAGTCCTCTCAGTATAAAAACTGGTCTCACAGCTCTTTTTTTTTTGCTGCATTCCTTTGCTCTGTTTTCAGTTAATCTGTTCCTCTCATACCATCAGGGACTGAATGTTCGAGTTGATTCTTTCAGTGCTACATGAGGATCTCTGCTTTCTCTTTCTCTCCATCTTTCAACTGAATATCAAAGGTTATCATAAAGAGGCAAGGCATTCTCATCCTTAATGACCTCCAACCTTATCAATAGATTGATCAGAAGAGAATTGGAAAGAGAAATTAAACCTTTAGATAAGAAGAATTTAATAACAGACAAAATAAAACAATGATAATGAAGATTATAGAGAAGAATAATACCCAAGAGAAACAAGTGATGCCCAATAAAGTTGCTCGCCACCCACTGAGTAATGCCGAATCCATCCCCAAACCACGACTGGCACTCCTTCTGGGTAAGTGCCCCAGTTTTTACATCGGGCATGATATTCTATGGTGTGGCCGGTTCAGGTCAGCTGTCCTGGCTGCAGAACAGGGGACACTGAAAAGTCCTTGACTTAGTGTAGGCACAACTTAGCAACAACTAAAACATCAGTGTGCTATCAACACTATTCTCACACTAAATTCAAAACACAGCACTGTACCAGTTACTAAGAAGAAAATTAACTCTATTCCAGAAAACAGAACAGTATGCAAAATCACACACAGTCTTTACAGCTCTTGTAATAGATTTAATACAAAGTACATAATGGATTTTTTTTATTAAAATTTCCTTCTCTGGATCTATTCCAGTGTTTATACAAAAACAGAAAGAAGGAAATTCACTTTAAACAAATACAAAACAAAATACAATATAAATAAAAAATTCTCAAGGAAAATGAAATGTTTGTAGAACTCAATCAAGAAGGGGAAATGTAAGTAACTAATTTCTAATACTATAGTACTGTTGCCACTAAATTGGTTGGTTTTGCCATTTCCTCCTAAATCAGTAGTGGTTCATTAGTGTTATACCTTAATTTGTACCTTAAAATGAAATGGAGTACTGTCTACATCATTAAAAATATCTTCATGTATGTCTATGGATGTGTAGATAATATACATATACATATAAATACACACAGTCATATATATATTAAAAACAAAAAAGCTTCTAAAATTGTATACCTGACAGCACTCATCATAAGGCAGGTATTTCCACACAAATTCATGAAACTTAGCATGGAGTGCTTGGCCACCGTGCTTCCAGGTTTCAGGTGGGATCCCATCAACCCCAGCTGCCTTGCCAATTTTCACCTGCTGTATTGCTTTAAGAGTTTCTCCCATGGTGGGGCAGTATCTAGTTCAGTTTTCACTGGTTGTTGTGAAATGTACTGCATTGCTGAGTCTTGAACTACACGGCTAGTACTGAAGATAGTCTGAAAGTGTTCAGACCATTGTGGTGCACTGTTGGGAACAAGGTGAACTGCCTTTAGACCTTCGTGACACTGTTATTGTCACCTTGTACAAGAGGAAAGGAGATAAATCAGACTGCTCAAATTACCGAGGTATTACTCTGCTCTCCATTGCTGGTAAAATCCTTGCAAGAATTCTTTTGAACAGATTAATACCCACCATAGCAGAAGATCTTCTGCCTGAAAGCCAGTGTGGTTTCTGAGCCAACAGAGGTACCACAGACATGGTATTTGTTCTCAGACAACTACAAGAGGAGTGCCGGGAACAGAACAAAGGACTCTATGGTGCCTTTGTTGATCTCACCAAGGCTTTCGACACTGTGAGCAGAAAAGGTCTGTGGCAGATTTTGGAACATTCAGGATGTCCTCCCAAGTTCCTCAAAATTATCATCTTACTTCATGAGGACCAGCGCGGCCAAGTGAGACATGGTGATGCACTTTCTGAGCCCTTTCCAATAGCCAATGGTGTGAAGCAAGGCTGCGTTCTCGCACCAACTTTATTCACATGTCTACATGTAGACATCTACGGTGTCTACATTCGATATCGTACTGATGGGAGCCTGTTCAACCTAAGCGACTGAAGGTCCACACTAAGACCTTAAACTATCTTATCCGTGAGCTGCTTTACGCTGATGATGCCGCCCTCGTCGCCCACACAGAAGTAGCTCTGCAGCGTTTAACATCCTGCTTTGCAGAGGCTGCTGAGCTTTTTGGGCTGGAAGTCAGCTTGAAGAAAACAGAAGTTTTATATCAGCCTGCACCTCAGGAAGTTTCCCATCATCCCCATATTGGTGAAACAGAGCTCAAATCAGTCCAACAGTTTAATTACCTGGGAAGCATCATCTCCTCAGACAGTAAGATTGATGCAGAAATAGACAACAGGTTAGCAAAGGCATACAGAGCTTTCGGTAAACTCCATAAAAGAGTGTGGCAAAACAAACACCTGAAGAGAAGTACAAAGATCAGCATTTACAGAGCTGTTGTACTGTCTACTCTTCTATATGGATCCGAATCATGGGTCATTTACCGGCACCACTTGCGTCTCTTAGAACGCTTCCATCAGCGCTGCCTCCGTACAATTCTAAACATCCACTGGACTGACTATGTGACCAACACGTCTGTCCTTGAACAGGCAGCAGTCACGAGCATTGAGGCCATGCTGCTGAGAACACAGCTGCGCTGGGCAGGGCACATCTCCAGGATGCAGGACTACCGCCTCACTAAGATCGTGCTCTATGGGGAACTTGCCACTGGCTGCCGCAAGAGAGGAGCCCCGAAGAGGAGATTCAAGGACTGCCTGAAACAATCCCTCAGCCTTGGCCATATTGATCACCACCATTGGTCTACCCTGGCCTCCAATCGGGAGGCCTGGAGACACACCATCTATAATGCTGCTGCTGCTTTTGAGAACACATGCAGGATCACTCTCGAGGAGAAAAGACAAAGCAGAAAGAATCGCGTCTCGTCTGTATCACCTGGGGAGTCTTTCTGCTGTGCCTTCTGCAACTGGATTTGTCTATCTCGCATTGGCCTTTTTAGCCATCAGTGCGCTTGTAGTAAGCGTGGGTAGAGCCCTTCTCAAATCTTTGTTCGCGAAGCCTAGCCATGATGATGATTTCCACAAAAGGTATCCAGGCTTTGGAAACTGGAAAAGCTGAAAAAATCAATGAAATTTAGACTGGGAGTGATTCTTTCCTTCTTAATTGTAGCCTAATCTAACTGCTTAATAACTGGTACAGTTCTGAATAGACAGACAAAGTTAACATACTGCTCCATTTGCCAGAGAAGTTTCTCAAAACTCCATCAAGAAGACACTCACTCTGTCCAGGACATTAATCTTTCCACAGAGCTCTCAGTTTTAATTGTTTAAGCAGTTGTGTTATGCACAAAGGGAAAGAACCAAAGTAATATGGAAACATTTCATAGGCAAAACTGAAATTGTGTGCCTAAATACAATTTCCATCACATGCACAAAGCTGCTAGCCAACCTGCTAGGCATACGAGGCAGGTTCTCACATTGCATTGCAAAACCCTGCACATTCAAAGATTTTCTCTTGAACATACTCTGAGACACCTTCATCTTTGCATAACAAACTTTCTCTCCAGGTGCTAGTCTTTTGCATACCATAGTCTAGAATTTGCAGAGCAGGTAACCTAAGCTCAAACATGCCCCAAAATCCATCAAGCACAAAACATACTTGGAGCACACTGAATCACTGAGTTCAACTAAACCCACAGAAACTACAGCCTCTGTCATTCATATAGACATGACCAGAGAAAGCTGCTGCACACTGCTTATCCAGTGCCTATCACACAAACACCCTCAGGAGCAGAGACTCAGGCAGCAGTTCTCCCCTCCTCAAACTACATGCCTTACTTCTAGACATTAAGGTCATGCTTCTGATTCCTTTATCCACTTGAAATTTCCTCGTTGGATACTTGTCAGTATGATGGCCAACTTCAATAGGAATGCTGATGGATGATCTCCAGGGAAATGTAAGGGGGTGTTGAAGACAATTTCCTAACAGCAGATAATATATAGGTGCTTTTCTCAGACTGAAGAGTGAATTTAACCCCCATGTCCCTGTTCTGTCTCCTGCTGCTTTTACTGTCTCACAGTCTTCACTGACTTCACATTCAACTCAAAGAAAAATCTATCATCTCTCTCACAGCCTGTGGTGGCTGTGACATTCCAGTTTTACATTATACATAACTGAAGGCAGCAAATACATGTCTTAGTCTCAGAACAATAACAGAACTGAATCTCAGAAATAAAGCTCCTCTCTCTGGTACTTGTATTCAGTTAATTTTAAAACCTCTGTCTCAGCATGCTAGAGGTTATGAATTTCCTCCTCTAAGCTAACATCTCAAGGCCTGTAAGATATGGCCAAACTCCCTTCACATCATTCAGAAGATGAAATCTCCACGTTTTTCATTGCCTACGAGGTCAGGTGTGTTAGTGAAGACCTACCTATACATGTTGCTGGATTAATTTCTCTCCTGTAGCTTATTTCTGTTATTCAAAATGTACATATCTACTCAGCTGGAGCCACCATTGTCATCCTTGCCAAAAAGTTTGGTTGTCTTTGGGTATTTTTCTGTAGTTTTTCCCTGGATAAAATATAAACTATATCTATATAAACTATAAACTAAATCTATATAAACTTAAAGTCCCCTATACCATAAAAAATGTGCTACATCTCAGGTGTTGAACATGAGCCAAACAGCAGTAGGAGCTAACAGACCCTCCAAACAAGGTGCTGAACACACACACACATACACAGTTCTGCCAGAACCCTACTGCTATGCTCATTCAAAAGTATGTATCTATACATATATATCTATATTTTATATATAAAGTACTTCTACAGACCAAAAATTTAATATACACATCCTGTTTCTTCTATTTGCTCAGAAGTTTCCAGAGCAATAGGGCCTGTGCCATTCTTTTTCTTTTTTCTTTTGGGCAGGAGAATCTACCCTAGGGCATTAACTGTGTGGTAAAGTGGAGCTTTTTCAGCTCAATCCAGTATTCTGCTGAGGGCTCTCCTGTTCCCTGGATGATATCTCCAGATTTCCTTAGTTTTCTTTATCCTGCCAAAGGATAAAGAAAGACAGCAAGCTATCTCTTGCTAAAGATCTGATGTAATTTTAACCTAATGATGGATATTGGTTTTTTCTGGTCTTAGCACAAGTTGGGACATTTTGCCTTTCCCACATATTCAACATATATGTTCAGTACATAGAAATTCAGCTCTATAAATCTGCTTTAGTCTTTTAATCCTCCAGTGCCTCTGGCTTTTCTTTTATTGCTGGAACACAATTTGTGGCAATATATTAGACCAGGCATGAGCATCAAACTTAAAATAAACAGTCATCCTTTTGCTTTTAGATCAATAGCCTATTCATCTTCTGTTCTGTTGCTGCCCATAGCTGCTAAGAAAAAGAAAAAAATATCACACAACAAATGTCACCTTTTTTTCTTTTTGTGCACTTCATAAAGGTGATGACAAGCTGACTTCCTAGCACTGTTTTTTGCACATTTTTCCATATGCTCAGGGCACTGGCAAATCTCTTCAGCTGATGCCAGTTGCCACAACAGAGTCCATTTCGTTGGAATCTGACTTCCCATTTCAGCTGTGCTGCTGTCATGGGACTCTCCCCCTTGTGTGTCTGTAATTGCTACCTGCACTTAACGTGATTTGCTGTTCCACCAGCTGAGAGCTCTGCTGATGAAAGTTGCCACAGGAAAATATTTCAGTGTTATATTCATGGAAATACCAATCACATTCATGAAAACAGTGGGACCACTTTGCTCCAAGAGAAAAACAACCCATCCTTCTAGATATGCTGTTGTCTTCCAAAATGCAAAAGTAAGAAAAAAAAAAAGTTATCTTTTACTTTCTGGAGTTTGTGGGTCTTGGTTTCGGTTTTGGCATCCACATCTTCTAAGGTCTTCTCTTCAAATTCAAGGACTAGCACTTCCAAAACAACAGTTGAGAAGTTTGGATAACTGCCCAATTTGGGGATGGATAAAACACAGAATTTTATGAAACCCCTTAGAAGGTTATAAGCAGTGAGGACACTGAAGCCTATATGGAAATTGGAGCTTTTGCAATACAATAACTTGCCATTCTTTACTAGATAAATACAGAAAACGAAGATACTACTTTTGCTGATCCACAAGGAAGATAATTGGAACAATCCAACTATGGTTCATCTTTTCCATGAACATTTCCATTTCCCTTTTGCAATATTTCCACTATACCTTCCACTTCCATCAGAAGGATGACACCATTTCCAAATGCCTTGCTTTTCTTTTTATTCAGCTCAACAATCAGCAATTAATATTCCCTGCAGCTGGAATATATGGTCCTGTTTCATGAGACACTACAGAGCAGCAAGAGAAGCCTGCTCCATGTCTTACACACTGTATTCTAGCAGATACCAACACCTATATTATCCTTTTGAACCTTATGAAAAAAGATGAAAGAATAATGTTTTCACACCTTTGGACTTCATTTCATATATCTCTGTATTTGCTAGAAAAGCAAAGGCCAGCTGATAAATATTGTTCTGTTATCAGCAAAAAATAGGTGTTTTGTTATCTGCCACTTCCATCCTTAGAAGCTTGCTGTTTGCAGCAGGGATTCAGGTTTGAGCATTGTCTTAACTACTTATGGTAACAAATCCTCCTACTACAAGGTCTTTGTTTCCATAGCAACTGTCCAATAATTTGCCAGATAACATTTATGTGATAAACAAGCCTAGAAATCATTGTTGACTCACATTAGAAGAAATCCTATACATTTTGTGTTGCACTCTCTGAGGCAGCAGTTGCACTGTGCATCTCTGACATTTCATATTTCACATTAGGAGGTACTCAGTCTTCTCCGAGAAGTAATAGGATTAAGCAATTTCCCCAAACATCATAGAATATTCAAAACAACTAATTTTTATGTGATCACGATAAAGGCAACATCCTCTGCATCTGTCACCACACTACGCATTCACAATTAATTAAGAAATGCATCTGCAAGCAGTACCTCATTAAAAAGGGTTCCTTGAAGGAAAGAAAACTAAAGAAAAAGCAGCCAAGCACACACACAATTCCTAGAACTTTAAAATTTTGTTTAGAAAATAAATAAGGGTATTAAAAGTAAATAAAAATTCTCAGCCATACCACTGTTCTTTAATCATATTTTGGTTTACTTCTTGCTGTTGCTTTTTGAAGCCCATATGCACAATTGTACTGGGTGTCTGAAGCAAGCAGAAACAGAGTACATTTGCCCCACTGGAAAAGTGACACTGCTGACACAGCACAGCCAAGTGACAGAGGAAGCTAGATGGAAATATCAATTCTCCTCACTCGCTGTCCTTCAAAAATAGCACGTCAGTGGACCTAGACAGTACCAGGTAACAGTTGTGCATGACTGTGTACAGACCTGCCTTGCAGGTTGGGAAATATATATCCCAACAAAAAACTAAAATTAATACCTAAAGAACGTTGAAGAAAATGAATCTGACTTTGTTATCTGGCAAAGCAGCATAGAAACATCAAAGTCCTCATATAACCATTTCAGTCAGGTTCATGTGACTGACATCTCCTGCCATCTTACCATACCATCACTAGAAAGCATTTATGTGCTAATGCAAATGAGCAGCATCCCCTCATAGCCACTGCTGGTTCAGGGGGAAAACTGCTTTTCCATTTTGTTGTGTTAATGCACTTCCACAAAAACTGTTAGTTTTATTTTCCTATTTTACCTTTTCAATATAGAATCCAATCCACTTTTGGCAAGATACTGTTGGTCTCAACAAAAATTAAGTTATTGAGGTCACTGACATGGGTTGTAATTCAGAAGAGCTCTCCTCCAGTTCCCCTCAGCTTCTTGACTGTGAAACTCAGACCATAACACTTTTGCACAAAACCAATCACGTCTCTGCATTAAGTCTCTTGAATTAAGAACCTCTGCATTTTTAAGTCATCTGTAACAGACAAGAGATCAGATTAGATTATCAGTGTGTTCTCCTTAGCTTTTAAATCTCTGTATCTTTTAAAGAAATATGCATTTCAACATGAAAATCTAGATTATAATCCTTAGTGCCTGCAATTAGAGTTGCATGAATCATTTATTAGGAATCCATAAGAACAAAAGGGTTTCTCAAGAGTTCAGCTGAATTTTGCTCTGACCAATTTATTACTTGTGGCAAAAGCCTTATATAAACAACATAATTGTCCCTTGAATTTCTGAGTCAGAATCTCAATGCACAACATGAGGTTGTGCATGCCGACCCACAAGGAACAAAGGTAGGCACACTTCAGAAGTTAGGTGTGAAAATGGCCCCATTATTGAAATGACTTCCACCTTATAAAGGGTAGGGGGAAAACATAAAGGGTAGCGGAAGAAAAAGGGGTGCAACCGGGGAGTAGCATGGGCAGAGTATGCAAAACAAAGGGAAGGTAGAACCATATAGGGAAAAGTACTGCAATGCAGCGAAAACCAACCAACAGTAGGGCAGGGTTCTGGGACATGAGGAACAAGGTATTCTAGAAAACTTGAAATACACCAACCAGGGGATTTTTACCAAACAACGGGGGTAAAACAGAGTGGGAATTATACAATAAAATACAAAAAAGAATATAAAACTCAAAACACATATTCTTTGATAGTCCACAAAAGTCCGTATCTGCTTAGATGATGATTTCTTCCTCGGGAGGAATATTGAGTTCGGTGCTTTCTTTTCCATTCTCATTTTCGCACTGCAACATGTGCAAGTCCTCAGAACTTTAGTCAACATGAACCAAGGCCAGTGAGCAAAAAATAGTAGGTTTTGCACAGTTTTGATCAAAGTCCCCTTGGAATAGTATCTTAATGAAAATAAAATTTAAAAAAAAATTACAAATTTTTCCAGTACTTATAATGCATATTAATAATTTGATTTATCTTCTGAATTTAACAAAAATACAGTAATATACTCTATTTTCTAATTGCCTAGTTGTGTAATTTAGCACTAATAAAATTCAAAAGGAAAAATGCTTAAAGAAACCATGCATTTCTGTTTTGAAGCATACATTTTATATTAGATAAATAATATCCTTGAATATTCAAATTACTGATTAGTTGACTTAGAAGCATACTGGCTTTATCTTTTCTTAAAATCTGCGTTCAAACAGAAAGTTGATTTCCAACAACTGAATGTCAATTGCTAGATGTATTAAATATCTTTATCCCTGTTTCCATTTTGTAGTGGAAATGATCAATGATTACAAAAGCAAACAGAAAAATGTGGGTATAGAATAACTATACATTAAAGATAGCAATATTGTTACTTCACACAACGATTGACTAGTGAGTCATTTACTAGTTGAATTGTTTCACTTCTTTAAGATATCATTTCCATCTTAACCTGAAAAGTTTAAGAATTTGTTCTTCTCATACTTGTCTGAAAGCAATACACTGGATTCAGCTTTTTCCTTTTGATCAGAAAATCTGTGAGCTCATAGACAAATTGTAAGTAAATTCAATCATCTTTCCATGGTATCATTTAAAATACAGAATATCTACTCACATACATATGTCCACAAATCAAAAGATTTGGTTTATGATCCCACAGATTAAAGATACTGTATCATTTCACATACTATGTGTCACTCAGAGTGCACAGAGAGATCTCTGTATGAACTTACTCCACACAACTCCACTGCTACATAATAGACCCTATATGCTTCAAGATTAACCACTTTCCATTAAATGATGCACAACTTCTCTCCAAAGGTGAGATGAGATTTTGTATTGCAGTATATATGGTTTGCTCATCCAGTTGCAATTGTATTAGCTTTCAGCATCACCAAAAAAATTAACATTTATAAAAATAAGTAAATTCTTATTTACATACCACCTTAACAAACAGAACCAAAGCTTCTGCTTGTACAGTGGCCAATGACTCTTGGAAATACAAAGATAAAAAAACAACTTTGCCAAGCTAACACATCAAAATCTTTTCAACATGGTTACATTTTGCAAACCAACTTCGAGCTACTTCTATTGATGGTAAAGCTGTTTGTTATACAGGGATATTTTATGATAAGTTTGTTATGCTACATCTGTCTACCGAAGTATGCACTCTGCAGATATTGTGGTTTAAGTCCAGCTGGAAATAAAGCCACATGCAGCCGCTCCCCTCCCTCCACTCCCTCAGATGAGAGAGATAAAATGCAGTGATTACAGGTTGAGATGAAAATTTACTGGAAACAGCAATGAGATAAGAAAACAAACAGTAACAGCAACAATCCTAGTAACAATGGTGTATATACGAGACGGTGTTTACATGTGGTAAACATGTGGTAAACCTCGCTGCCACTGTCCAAGCTCGCTTGGCCCCGGCAGATGAACCTTAGGATTAAAGGGTGGGCTCAGTTCCGCGCACACTGTGTCTCACCTAAAAAATCCAATGCGCAGGCTGGAAGGTGTAAAGACCTTCCCCGGATCTTCGCTCGCGAAGACTGGCCATTATATTTATATGTTTACATGTAAAATTCCCCCTGACACAGACCGACTGCAGCTGGCACCACCTCACTGCTCCCTCTACCACATTTTTTCCCCAACCAGAATGCAATGCCAGTCTCCTCAGAAAGGTCAGTCCCTTCCCCAGCACCCCTGGAAATGACATTAAATGGTATGGAATAATCTCTTAAACATGCCCACAGCCATGCTGCCTTGCCTACTGCAAAAATTAACATTCTCCTGGCAGGACAACAGAAAAATAATTTTGCAGTACAATAACTAAGGTAAAGCACTTCATAACCAAGTGTTTTGCTTTGCATTGTCAACCAGTGTCATCTAACAGCTGTGTTTTGAAAGAAATCCCTCTGAGCTATTCCCTGTAGCTAATTTCCATCCAGCCAGAAGTTCCACACAGGAGAGTGAAGTTTCACCCACTGTCAGCTCCTGTCACTAGTCAACGAGCCATCATCACTTCTGTTCACTTCTTTCTAACTGGGAAATATGTTCTTCATGTTGTCATGAAGTCTACATGAACACTTTGTTATGCTAAAATCTTGAAATATCTCAGTCTTTGAGCTTCTATTTTAATCATTAATTCATGCATTTGAATTCATGGGTTTGAAGCTCAGGGTGCAGAACCTTAATTAGCAGAGTAACTTTCATAAAAAGAATCAGTTTTATTTCACCTGAGGTAGCATATTACATCTTTTTCAGACTCACACATTTCTCCAGGAATATAAGAGAGTGGTTATCAACCTTCTACAATACTCATGCTTAAATGAGTAAACAGAAAACACCTTTTATATAAAATAATCCTGAAAATCTCGAACTAGCTTTTTAGAGTTTTTGAGCTTTCTCAATACTCTCAAGTTGTCTCTCAAGAGACCTTTGCAGTTGCAGCAGTCAACACGCATGAAAAGCATATTCAAAGGAGGTAGAGGCAATTTCTGAATTGAAGCCTACATAAAGACCAAACTAAATGGAATATAATAGAAAAGGTTGCAATTATTTAGCCACACATAATAAGGGGATCTTAAAAGATGTCTGTGTATTCTGCTTAAATAAAAGTACTGGGAAGCATGAGCCCCCAGCTATGCTGGTACAGTTGCTTGAGGGGATTTTTAGTCAGTGGCACTGACTGGCAACTTTTATTAGAAAGTCAAAAATCCAGATCTGAAATACATAAATAACAGTACGAGCTTTTTAATTTTATGTTACTATAAAGAACACAAATCAGAGCTGTACATCACAGTCTCACGAAGTTTCACCAGGAGCTGGAGACCTGCATGCCCTCTGAGCATTTAAAAATGTCACCCCGTAGCACAGAGAAATATGCTGAAATTCCTCACTATTTCCAATTAAAATGCATCCTCACATCACTTCTGCTCCCTGCATCTGATTAGTTATTATGTGTGGTGCCTTGATTGTGATGAAAGGCAACCAACAGGGAAACAGCAAAGAAAGGTTAACATGACAATGCCTTTAGGATCTCTAGTAGTATCACTCCAGAGTTAAAAATACTATGATAAAAGATGAATCCAATAAATATATTTATTTTATTTTAGATTTTCTTCTTCAGTGTGCCTCACACTGAGGACTCAGTCTATTGGCTGTGCTGAAGGGAGGTAAAGGAAGATGCTATGATATCACTGATGTTTCCTGTTTCCTTGTGAAAGTCACTTGTGGTCACTATAGATATCTTGTATTTACCTTCTGCAATCCAGTTACAGAAGGAAAAAAGGCCACTCTGTGACAAAAAGATTGAAAAGCTCGGGATGATGAAATCAAACAGGCTGTAAATACCATACAAGATTTTACGAAGCTGACTGAAAGGCCTTTGAGTTACATTTTCATCCCAGGGTACTCCAATTCAGCATAGCTTTTTAAGGGGTGCTCTATCCATAGCAGAAAAAAGCTCTTTCAAAATGACTTACTGGAAGGTTTTTCCTATTATTCTTTTCTAGCCCCAAAAAGTTCTGAGATGCCATAAGTGAAAGTCACAGTATTTTAGATTTTCAAAGTCTACACCAACATTTGGAGGCTTCTGCACTGCATTCCAGATTTTACTGGGGCTTCAGTGTTGGGGAAGATGGTCTTTACAGCACACAGGAGTGAAAATTCATTCCAGTAACCTTTTAAACGGTTATCAAAAGGCACAAAGAGTAGGATGATAAGTATGAAGGAACAACTTCCACTCCTGGAGGGAAAAATAAAGCAAGTTGAATAATGAAAACAGATATTTACAAAGCAAGTTGAAGTTCAATGATTCAGATATTATTTTTCTCTTATTAATGTGATAATATTGGTCATTGTTCATGAGCACTGAGGTGATTATTCAAAACTTTAACTTTTTTTTTCATGGTATTTACTCTCAACTAATTATCTTTTTCCTTTTTTAACACCTGTATAACTGGATCAGCAAACAGAGTTGAGGCCATTTAATTGCTCAGAATAACACAAAAGTCCACTTGAGAGGCTTGGGATGAGATTTTTTAGCTGACTCATTCATGTGTTGCTCCTAGCACTGATGTCAGAGGCCATTCCTTCATTTGCCTCAAAGAAAAATAAGTTGGGAATACAGAAATAAAATCTACTTTTTAAGAAATTGCTTAGTAAATTATCCCAAAATCAGAGGCACCCCACTAAAGGAGGCCTACCATAATGTTTCATTTTACCAGCTTATGGTTTTGATCTGTTAAGTTTCCGTGTAGGAATTACCTACTGTAATTCTTCAGTTTTCACTTTCAACCTAATTTATCTATGATATTTCTCAACACTTTTAAGAGAAACTCAGATGACTGTCAGACAATGTAACATAATCTCCTGGCTTCCATTTCTGATTGGAATCTCCAGTTTCCTATGGTACCATATCCTGAGAACTTACTTTGAGTCTTTGGATAATGAGACATCAGTAAAAATCCCCAGTATGAAACTGATATATGTACCAGAAATTCACACCCTTTTCTTAAAAATACATTTTTTTTTTTTTTTTAAATTAAGCCTTTTTTAATTCAGGGAAAAATGGCTTAAAAAACGTGAACTCTTAGGAATCCAACAACAAATGGAAAATAAAAGTGTCTCAACTTTCCCCAAAAAATCTAAATTAATTACTTGTGCGATACCCAGGATCTAGCTTATGACATTTAGGTATTTAGTGGTGGCCATTTTACTCAAGTGACAAGCAGAAAGAACTCCAAGCCCATAGGAATCACATTTTTTGAGAAAGCAAATGCACAGCACTGCACAATACTTAACTCACAATATGACATTTACTGATATTTGTGAGGCAGTACCAATCTACCTTTTCTGTTGATTTCAGGGGAATTTAAGATTTCCTTCTCCTTTTATTTCTCACTGGCTCTTCTCACTGACAGCCAGCTTTGAGATTTAGTACCCACTTACTTATTATCTGAGAAAGAGACGCAGCCTCAAATCACTGAGATCTACCTGCCACTAGCATTGCTGAAAAAATATAGTGAAAGAAAACAAAAGACTAAAAATAGCTTGTAGCAGTATAGAGGTTTATTACGTGAGTCTATTAATGGAGTAAGTAAAAAGAAAAAAAGGTTTTACTTGATATGCCTTCTGTGTTGTTCTTCCACTATAGCACATAATGTAAATTCTCCCTTCTTGAATGAAAGCCAAGTAAACAACCATTATTCCTATGCCTAAAGAACCACTGTTTAGACAAACAGTGGATTTCCACGGAACACATATGCAAACCTATGGGAACAGCCAGGACTTTTGCTAGTGTATCTTCTCTATTAAGCAGTCTGCTTGCAGCGCTGCTTATTGCCTTTCCCTGGTATCTTATTTTCTAAGAAGGTCACAAGATTTAGCAGAGATCTGCAATGACTGTTCAGGTTTAGCTCTAAAATGCTTTACTTGCATGATTATTTCATTTTCTTGCATACAAACCTCTATGGAAATTGCCTTTTGTGTTGCAGAGTTTGTCCAGTGTAAAATCCTGGGGCATACCCCTATTTAAAAGATGATACACTTTATTAGCTTTTATTTAACATCTGCTTGAGCTGCAGACAGATTTTTAAAAAAAACACATTATGTAATTAGCTCTGATTTTATCGATTGCCTGTTGATGTGTGTTACTAACAGCAAATTTGATAAGCCTTGTGCAGGAAAGACTGCAAACATTGTACAAGAAATTTAGAAAGTGACTGCCACCCAAAGACTAAAACCAACATAACACAATAGATGTGTGTAAGCAGCTACAGGACCAAGAATAGGAAACCACATCAGAAAGGCAAGAGCTTCTCCAGATTTTCATTCTTGCAGATATTTACAATTGGCACCATGTAGAAACTGAACGGAGGCATGAAATTAAACACCCTTGAAATAATGTTTTGAAGTTACAGACAGAGTAACTGCTAAGCTGAAAACAAAGTCCATGTTTGAGCTGCCTTAAAGCTATAGTGTTAGATGGAAAAGACATTTTCAAAAACAAAAAACAAATTTAAAAGTGCTCTGCCCCACATGTAAGGCTTGCCTTTAAAACAAATAAACAAAGAAATGTGTCTGAGGTGTATTCTTGGCATGCCAATACAACAACAGTCATACAGTGAGTGCTCTGGGCATTTAAGATGCCCTTTCTGCACTACCTTTGCTTGAAGATGCCCACACAGTATGTCAGCATAGGCCTCTGCTCACCTCCAAGACCCTTCACGTGCAGCAGGACAGAAGCACACAGGTAACATGGCTTTTGCATGGATCAAGGTCTGAACAAGTCATGTTCCAGCTAAGCATAAAGCTGGTTTGGGCAAGGGAAAGGTTTCATGCAGCCCTCTCCTCAGTTGGTACTAATGTCTTAAAATGCTACAGCCTTTAGTTCTCTTGCTGTCAGAGCACGCAAACAGGGGGTTAATCAGCCGTGGGGAAAAGTGGGTTATTCAATCCAAAATTTCCAGGCACTTCTGCTGTGAGCTTGAGAAAGTCTGTCTTGTAAAGATGAAAGCTGGAAGAAGAGATAAGAAGGTTTTCTCTAGCTTTGATTAGAGTAGACACTGATAGGCTCTCTAAGCTTTAAAATTTTATATAAAAGTGCTATTGTGCCAATGATACAAATGATTTTGGAGAGATATCCCATTTCAGTCTTTATTTCAGAATGTTTATGAATGAAGTATCACAGTAGGGAAAATTAGGGAAGGATGGTCTTAGCAGAAATATGCTCTCTAGAAGCAAGTGGAAAATCTGTATAGAACAAAGAAACACCAGCTTCTCTTTGCTTTAAGTCATATGTCCAAGACGAGCTTTTTTTTCCTGGAAGTAGTGCATATAATGTATACTGTGTGAAAGGGCAAATGATCACCTGCAGTGTTTGGACCTGCCTCAAAATCCTGTGCAGTTATCTGCTCTGTTTTTTCCTTTGTCTCACTCCAAGGCTCATGCCAAAGGTAGATTACCATTTGGGACCCAAGCCTTTATGAACACAACACTGTTGTGTCACCAAATGAAAAGAATCTATAGCAATTTTGAGTTAAGGCAGCAGCTACAAGTGGAAGAGGAGTCTTTCCTTCCCCAAAAGAAAAAAGATAGGTGAGTAGAACTGCTGTCTAGTACTGATTTAGTTGACCCCCACCTAGCAGACTTAAGGCTAGCATCACAGCAGCTTGGATGGTTTTCAGGATGCATTTCAAAACATTTAACAGCAGAACAGAGTACTAAAGAGTTGATACGGGATGGGGGGAGGGGGAGGCAAATAATTACAGTGGTAAATGAACATTTTTTTGCGCAGTTTCACTTTTCATGGATCAGTAAAAATTACACCAAGTATCACATGGCATATCAAGTAGATTTTAATTCCCCAGGTCTGATCCCTAGGGTAGTTCTGTTCTTTTTCCTCTTATTTAGAGACCAGATTATTTGTATCAGAATTTACATCAGAAAGGGATCTTACGTGATTCATAGTGGTTAGGATTCAAATATGCCACAGGCTCTACCTTTCCTGGAGGATATAGTGTTATTATTTTATAGTAATAATAATAATGATGATGATAGGAGCATAATGGGAAGGGGAGAGATATGTAAACTGATCTGGACTTTGTGATTTTGTTGGAAATCTAGTGCAAGATGACAGCTAGTAAGAAAGACCTCCTATCACCTTGGACAGAAATTAACCTCACGGCTCGCAGACAGCTAATAACTTGGGCAAAATGAACTGATGATCCCTGTACACTGTCCAGTGACAGATGATTCACTTCACACAATCATCAGTAGTTGGTACAACTACAACCGTAAGTTTGGTCACGGTGCAAAAAACATCACACCACCAGCTTTTATAGTGCTTTTAGTCCTTCCTCTGTCCAGGTTTACCACTAAATCTCCTGTGCAAGTGCAATCACTTAGTGAATTTGATTCCCACACAGTAGGCTCCTCTGAATTGTGATCAATGTAAATAAGCCCTTGGCCTATAAAAAGCCATTAGGAGCAAAAACAGAGGGGGAAAAAAAAACAACAAACAACAACACACATTTAATGCACATTTCAAAGATATAGGTTGAAAACTGAAATAATATACTGAATTTAAACATCCTGGAATATTCCCCTGTGAAATTCATGGGTACTTTAGCTTTTAGTTTTCTCCTAATCCTTATTTGCAAACTTCCCATTAAGAAACAAGGCCCAGAAATTCCCACTTGTTAGCAGTGCGTCAATGAACACTACAGAAACATAATTTGATATCTCCATTAAAGAACAAGCATTTTCCTTCAAATTCTCAACCATCACTTCCTTTGGGGATGCTATTCCCTGACAAGCCGGCCTAGTGAATATACAGATTCTCAATTAAGTCTTCTCACTGGGGAGTAATTCTACTGCCAGGTATACCATCCTCTGTATGTTCACTTGGACAACTGCATTCTATCATGTCCAGTGCTTGTCAATTCTATGTTTGACAAGAATATCTGTTGTACAAATATTGCATAGATCCCTTGTAACATACATTTAGTCTTTCCCTTGCAACAGCTCTAACTTTACCCAAATCCAGAAATGGCATTGCTCTATTTCCACTGCCCATTTGATTCTTAACTGACCAAACTGAATTATAACTTAGCAGCTCTAATTGCACGCTGGCTAAGGTACACACATGAAATTCAGAAGCTTTACCTTGTATATCAAGAGGAAAAGCTTGCCCTAAATGACTGTTGAGCTTTCTAGTATTGTGCCAATGTGGCACATAACACATCAATTCCTGAGATGTATTTCTCCTGTCACATTGTAAAGCCTATGGTGACATAAGTCCAAACAAATTAAGTGTTGTCAGCTGTGTTTGCTTTTTGCCATTGCAGTGCTTCTGAATGTAGATCAGGCTACACATCCTTGAGGTACCAGTATGCCCACTGTATTTGTGGAAATAACTCTCATTTTATCCTCTGCAATTTCAGCATCCTTAATCTAACTTGCAGGCAGCAAGTAAAAATCAACTGCGCTAGCCAGAAAGTATTCTGCTTGGAAATGGAATACATTTAAAAAGTGGAAAGTGGGATTATACACATTTCTACAGACACAAAAGGTCACTCAGTGATCATTTTCAGGCTAATGCATAAGAAAGTCTTTCTTCTGCAACAAAATGTGTTGAACTTGTAAGTGACCCGAAAGAGAGCTACAAGCCACTAAGATTTTTCTCAGAAACTAGATATTGCTCACATTTGGGTTATTCTAAGCACTCTACTGTTGCAAGATCACATGTCTTCAAAACACATTAAACTATAGCCAGTTTCATTTCTGCTTACATAAATCTTCATGTAATAAAGGCAGAAAAACAATACAGCAGAGTATTTGAGGTAGGAGAAGCAGCTCTGATGTGGCAAAGCGGAAGGTTTGGGGAGTCGTACTGGCCTCTGAACTGCTGCTGACAACTGGTGCAAGTGCAGGGTTGTTCCTTCTCCTTGCAGTGGCATAACACTCCAAGGCCTGGTGCATCACCTATGATCATTCTCTACAAAAGGGCAGAGGTGAAGCAGTAGCTGCGATGCCTGGCTATGCAGAAACCAGGGACTGCAGATAACACTGTTCTTTTGCAAAAAGAACATCTGGCTATTCTTCAAGCCAAGTATATGCATGCAGAGATATAGCAACAGGCTATACCTGGTTTTGAAAGGCAGGTCACCTTCTTGGTTTAAACACTGACAGGAGAGAAGAAACAATTGACTGTATTGATGATAATTGACTGTATTGAGTAAGCAGTAGAGAGCACAAAGCAATCTAGACATGGAGGATAAACAGAGCAAAATATGTAACTAAGGAGCTAGCAGTCTCCTTGTATCATACTCCCCAACACAGCAACACAAAGCTAATTCCTGTTCCAGGAAGACGCATGTGTAATTTTTGAGGTATTTTTATTTTCAAAGAATGTCTGGAAACAATTTTTTAAAGAACCTACCCAGAGCTGAGGCAGTCCACTGGTCCCCAGTGTGACCACTCCTTGATTTAGTAACCAAGCACAGGGGGTGCAGGTCTTAAAAGTATCACTGAAGCCATAAGCTCAGTCTTTAGGCAAACATGGCCTTATGGCCTCAGTGAGCAGAGCACTAACATATCAACTAAACAGCAGGAACAGGTTTCTGAAGTTTTTTTCACCTGAGAGATTGCCAGAGCTGAAGAGCATTTAAAGTGGGGGGCTGGAGACAGGACAGGAAATGAACATGTGACAGGGCAGGGCTACAAAACCGTTCCCTCTGAGAACAAGTCCACAAATGTAACAATTTCCCATGACAGTATTTGTAATACACCATGTATAAGACAGGCTATATATCAACCCCAGCCTACCTTTACAGGAAACATTTTGTTTCATGGTACATTTAGCTAATACTGAATTATAATTGAGCTCATGTGATACTACCTATTATGCAAATACATTAATTATGATTCATAGAATTACAATAGGTAGTAAATGAATTGATAATTATATGACACTTAAAATAAATAGGATAACACTTTGTAAAATCACAGCTATGTGTTACTTTTTACAACACATTATGCTCATATCCTATTCCTACAATAGACTGCAAGAGCTCTGGAGTAGAGTGGCAATGCGGTATCTGCAACAAACTGCCTGCAGTGTGATTTCTCTTCATTAGCAAGAAAATGCTACTATGTCTTTTAGATGCAATGAAGATATTTAATTAGCAAGATGACTAATGTATTTTTGATGTCTTATCATCCGGTTGTTGACCACAGGGATATTTCAGTTAACATGAACTAGGTGACATTTTGACCCTCTGAGATGATAACTACATTCATGCGGAAAACTCCATATAGTTTTCTATAGCACAGGCATTGTTTAAAACCATTATCAGATAAAAAGCAGAATGAAATAAAGCTGTTCCTGGATTTCACATCAGGTTACTACCTTACCTATCCAAATAATACAAATTTAGAGACTGAAATGGAATTAGTGGTGTGGAAGACCTATTTTTAATCAAGGGATGATGTAAAACAATCTGCAACTCTTACCAAACTGTTGAAAAATCATAAAATGACTTGGGAGATAAAGATGTGGCTTCTTTTCCTAAATGGTAAAACCTGGGCCAGTGACAAATTCTATTAAATTTCTTGGGGGAACAAAATAAGGAATGCCAAAATAAATGTAGCTGCAGCAGGACAGCACAGGTACACTAAAGAAGATTTCAACAGTGCTGAAACATAGAGGCAGCCTCTGCTACACTGACTGGGCAGATAAATAAAGAACTTCACTTTCCATTCCAATGAAGCTGGCTGCTTTTGCAAGTGTAGGCAATACATTTAAGTTAAGGAGACACTACAATTAGCCATCCAAAACCAAAGAACATCTGTCCTCAGTGACTGTTTCCCATGCTTGCTGCAAAGCACTTTGGTACAATTTGAAAAATTTTAAATTATCTTGACTCCTACTGTTAGAAAAATAAATGTTAAACAGAAACATCTAATTCCTAACATCAGAAATGCATTAGAAATACCAGACCAGACTGTCACTGAATGGGAATAAATTCCGACAACTTTTCTATGACTGAACTGTCCAAGGCCTTTCTGACTAATTCATCTCTCATTTCAAAATAACAACAACTGCCCAGATTTCTACATGAAAAGAAAACAAAATATAGGAAGTTTTCAGCCCTCTCCATTTCTGAGGCTAACTGATATACAGGACCTGAAACAGTTTGAATAATCTATCAAGCGTTCTGTTCATTTTGCAGCTCTCAGCAATTTTAAATTAATAGCGTGCTCTAGCAGATTCATACATTTTGTAAT
Organism: Myiozetetes cayanensis; assembly: GCF_022539395.1. Classification (NCBI taxonomy): domain Eukaryota; kingdom Metazoa; phylum Chordata; class Aves; order Passeriformes; family Tyrannidae; genus Myiozetetes; species Myiozetetes cayanensis. The sequence goes on from NW_026087411.1 coordinate 20,967,041, forward strand.
TGGGTTCAGATCCCTCTCCCTCTCCTGAAAATATGTGTAGGTGAAACACCTTGCTTCTGGTCCTTTAATAAAGATGATCACTGTTGATTTCCCATATGGCCACCTAAAATGGCTGAAGACAGACAACTAAACTGGCAATCAGAAAGCAATCAATGGAGGTTAGTACAACATCTGTCTTCCCATCTTTTCCTTAGACAACGTGCACTATCTAAAGAGACATCACCAGGTGAAACTTAGCCCCAGTTAAGTGTTTTATGGAAAAATAAAAGACCCAATTGAAGATGCTTATGATTTTAAGAAGTAATAACAAGGAAAAGTACATTTTAAAGTGCTTTAAAGTGCATTTTAAGTAAAACATTGCCCCAAATTTGCTACTTCAGAGATGCAGCATCTTGATGGTGTGTCAAAAAGTGATTGTGAGGCTTGCTCAGAACATGTCTGAAAATGGAAACCAAATGGCTTGGTTGCTTTCATCAGCTAAAAGTAGATACATGTCAAGCACAAGCCAGATTATAAGTAGAAAGTGTAAATTGTATTTTAAAATTCCTTTTCTAAGTAATTTAAGGGTTAGAATATAAGTTAAGATATTTTAATGTACATTTTGATTCTCACATAAAACTTCAAGACCTGTTTCAGTACTGAAATCTCATCACTTCTCCTCGGAAGACTGGTGTTGCAAGCACAGACCACAGCAAAATGAAGTGTCCAGTTGCACTAGCCAGAGAGAGAATATACATGTGGAGAGCTCTTGCTCCCTCTATAGCCATCAACAAGACAGACTGATTTGCAGAAAACAAAAAAAATAGCCTTATAGCCCTATTCTACTCCAGCTTGTAGAAGCTATTTGTATCTAAAGCCTCAGAAGACCAAGATGCAGCTTCATGATCTCAGTATAAACTTTTTTACAGTCTTCTAATAAACAGAATTTCACAGAGACATTCAACAAAAATTATTTAGAAAGCTCATGAAAAGGTCAAGTGTATTTGTTTTTTGTAAATGCAGATTCAATAACAGCTAGGAAGTTGATATTGCTGAATTCCTGTGAACATTGTGGCTTTAAAAGCTTCAGTCAACAGGTTAATATTAATGGTTTCCTATTCTGCCTACATGAGGTAGGAGGAAGGAGGAAGAAGGAAAATGGAGCAAAGTAAAGCAAAATACAGAGTACTATGTGAACAGAAAGACAGAGAAAAAAAGAGAAAAACTACGTAAAAGCAGAATAAGAGTAACACAGAGAAGAAAATAATCTACTTGTAAACACGTGATCTACATAGTATCTGCTGATGCCAGCTCCTCTTGTGATCAATATTCCTCTGTGTTTAATTCTATATGTAACATACAGTTTCCAAATAAAAATCTATTTGAAAACTATCTTTGAAAAGAAGAACACTTAAATTAACATACACTAACATACTAAAAACTCATGTTGAAAGTCTAAAATGAATCCACTTGGCACAGAGGGAGGCAAGAAGAGCACCTTGCAAGCTATGAAAGTACACTATAATGTCCCTAAATCCCAGGACTTCTGAGGACCTGGGAAGGTGGGTAGAGAGGTGAAAATTAATGCAACTGGTTTTAATTCAGAAATTAGCTAAAGAACTCAAGTAAAAAAAAAAAAGAATATGATATGTGTTTTATTTAAAGAGTTATTTGTAAATAGAAACCTTTATAGTCCTGACACTGCTCAGGTAATAACTCATAATGTTAAGTAGATCACAGATTTCTTCTCTTTACATTATTTGACAAAACACCAAAGTCTTGTGAAATAATACATGCTATAGTTGACAGTGGTTGGAAAACCTAGAGTAAACATTTGCTGTTCCTTCCAGAAGTTTGTCTAAAAATGAAGTTTTATGAACATGTGACCTTCCTCCCACTCCTGAACATTTTTACAACAGCAGCAAAGGTTTGGCCCAGACAAGGAGATGAAAATAGAGAGAAGCGGTGTTTTGTGACATCCATAGCCTTATGTTTGCTGCTTACAGCTTCCAACTGAGATTTATATGCTAAGCCAAAGAGGTAATTAAGGAACAATTAAATTAAGCTTTATAGAAGGTGATGAAAATGGTAGTAAAGCAGCAAACTACAGCACTGCAAACAACCTAACATAAAGCAGCATTTGGAACACACTGCAATGAACCTACTTCCTCATCTCATGATGCCACCACAGAGACTGAATCAGTAAAGACCTGTACTAGCAGCCATTTTAGGAAGGCCCATGGTCAGATTTGGCCCTCAGACAAGGTTCTCTGTCCCCATGTTAGTTTGCGAAAGAGAAGCCTAAGCAATTTGCCATACCAGGAGTAATTACCAGAGTCAATGCCTGATGACCAGATATAGAAATGCCCCACCAAAGGCCTGGGGGTGGAATGGCCAAGTAGGCAATGGTCTGTCTAAACCAAACTACATGAAAAGCCCAAGAGTCAGGCAGAACTTAGCCACAGCATGGTAAGATATACAGGTACCCACAGAAATGCCAAGGTAGTGGAAAGAATTTAAAAAAAAGTTTATTTAGAAGGCCAGAACCCAAAAAACCTAACAATGTGGTTTGCACACCAGGTCTCAGGGAGGGAAAGGTGAATTCCTGCCTCTCAGGGCCCCTTTTACCATCTCTGTTTCTCCCCCACCTTCCCAAGGCCTCTCTGTATGCCTTTTAGGGCTATCTCTCCCCTCTCACATATCAGAGAGGCTGAGAACTTCTCTTACTATATGGGGGGGGGGGGGCAGGGAAGAAAGCATTGAGACTGCCTTTGAGAAAGAGTTACGATTTAGGCAGAAAGCCTTCCTAGCAAAAGCCAAGTCCCTGAGTTTCCACTACAAATTCTTCTGAGATTGTATCTATCCCTACACCATGTTGCTGGCATTGACATTTAAAGCAAGAAAAGAAACCAGCAGACTAAATGCAAAGGACAACAAAGAGTGCAAAGAATGGAAAGTGCAGGGGGATTTCCTTCCATACAAACCATAAACCGGGTTAGGGGAATTTGCAGAAAAAAAATGATTACCCTCACAAGATGTCTGGACAAAGTGGGAGATCCTCTCCTTCAAGACTGAGATAATTGTTGGAAGGTATGTTTTTTAGGCTATTCAGGAGATGAGTGCAGTGCACAGAGGGTGACAGCTGTACCATGCTATTCCTGTCATCTTTGTTCATTTTTCTTTAAAGTTTTTATTCATTTGCCAAAAAGCAGAAGAGAGTAGTTATTTTATTGCAGTAAAACTAGGAGGTGAAAGAGTATAAAATGAATTAATTCTGTAATATTAGTCATTTATCATTTATATGAAGTGTGTAATTGCCAAAGCCTACTAACAGATTGCAGGTCAATAGGGCCAAAATGCAGATGAAGCTGACAATGCAAAGTGGCATCCTCTTAGTCTCTTCAGAGGAAAACTTAGTCTCCTCAGAGAACAACTCATGGTGTTCATCCATAATAATCTAATTTGAAAACTCAGGACAAGATGAAGCTGCCAATGTAAAGCAGCATCTCCTTAGTATCTTGGGGACTGATGCTGCTTTACACCAGCTGCTGCTTCTGGCCCCGTTTCACAGAATAAAATGGTCCTAATGAGATCCCAAGTATTTGTCACTGGAGAAAACTTCCCCTGAGCCACTTCTTTCACAATTTTCTTGCAAATGTTGTAGGCAAAGGTAACCAGGCCCTGTTTTAAGTCTCTCAGAATGTCATTAGAGACAATCTGCAGCTTCCAGTCCCCACAGGACAGTGGATTTCCCTGTCACAACAATCGGGAAGAGAGTTGCAAAATTTCCTCCTGTGACTTGGCAGGTGAAGTCATGGCTATGAGCGATGTGCCAATTGGAGGACATGCTGTACCTTGCAGGGACTCAGAGCTGTCAGACACCAAGCAATTGCCCAGAGCTCAAAACTATGATGGGATGCTTCAGCTAAATCTCTTGGGGGCAATAAAGATGAAGTGTTGTCTTGTCAGAGCAGATTCACACTGTAATTCAGTGTGACAGCAGCATGTTCAAGCACATCTGAGCAAGCGTGATATCAGCCATCAATGGTGGACTTCTCACCAGAACCAACATCCACAATCCCAAATAGGCAGGTACTGCACATATTCAGCTTCAGTGCTAATGGTTGCCCAGGTAGCTTAACTCTGGGCTTTTACTGGAGACCTGTTCTGGGACAGGGCATTTGCATTTGGCCCTGACTGTAGAGCTATACAGCATTTTCTTTCACCTCCCAATGGCTAAATGTATATAAGTATAAATCTCCTGTGTAAAAACAAACTAAAGAAAATAGACTAAAAAAAAGAAAGAAAAAAGAAAAAGATAATCCCCGTCTTCTATTGAAAATAACTCTTAAGGCTGCTTCCACTTTAAAGAGTTTTCAAATACCAAGAGTGTGTACAGTTAAAGAAATAAGTAGCCAAAAATTTTTAATTGCAATTAGAGGGAAATTGCAGGAAAAGGCACATATTAAACATAGTTATTGTATCTTCTCTAAAATATACAGGTAGCATGTTAAACATATCAAACAATTAAGTATTGAAGCCAGCTATGCACATTCATGCAGATACAAACTAGAAATGTTCTTCTCTGTAGGATATTCAGCTGCCACTGCATAGAGACAGATTATTAAAAGGAAAGCAAGCAAGCAAGGAACACTGGCAGACTGAGTAGAACAGTGACACCAGTCTAAAATTCAGAGATGCAATCAGTCCTTGCAGATTTTCATTGGTTTTCTGACGCTCTCCACTGAAATCTTAATTGTGCAGGCTAACATTTATTTTTTCTATTACATTGCTTTTTTTGTTTATCTCAGCAGATATGAATATTGACACTAACATTACTCACACAAATCTACATTTTAAAAGGTAAATATTGCAAGGACCAAAGAAATGTGCTGAACAGTTTTTGTTTGCATTAATCCACTCTGGTTTAATCTCTGTTATCATTCCCAGAGCCCACTTCACAGCAATTACCTGCTTAACATTACTAGCCTTTTACTTTATTTAAATTATGGGACAAATAAGGTTAAAGCCAAAGAAATACACCTGCAATTCATGTTTGGATTAATTCAGAGTGTGAATAACTACACAGGATCAGCAGAACTCAGTCTTCCCACACTAAAAAAAGGCAATAGAGCATTAGAAACTGTTTCTCCAATACCCCCTAATGCCGTGGCATGAAGAATGAAGAGGTCCCTTCTCAGACGAACATCTGGATACTTTGGAGGCCTAGTCTCCAGCCACCTGTGGCTACAATGAATACTATTCCAACTGCAAGGAGGTCCCACTTCATACTTCTGTTTGCTGCTCATCTGATAGTTCATCTATTGCCAACTTCCTGATCAAAACATGATATCATGGGCTCCTGAGAGCTGGGGGTGTCTTTGTATCAGTCACTCAATGGAGTCTTATGTAGCAGGGCTTTAGATACCAACACCAGGGACAATAATATTGATAATTTTTCCTATTGCCTAGATGTGGTGGTAATGGTTGTGTTATACAGGGGGAGATAGACTGACCTTCAGTCTTTACAACGTCTTCACAAACAGGCAGGTAGACTGGGATATGAGGCTCTCCCAAAATGTCAATTTCACCCAATTGGAATAGGACCTCTACAAAATCAATGTATCTTGGATAGAATTGTTGCAGTTTCACTGTCTTTACTGATTTATGCTGAAGCATTTCACCTCTACAGTGATACTCTTCGATTTACTCACGAATTTAATTTCTGTCTTATTTAACGACCATCTCAAGCAATTCCTTTTTGTATTTCTCACCTAATTCACACTTGACCTTTTTCAGATTTCCTTCCTTACAGCAATAAGAGCACTTCAAAACATTTAGCAATCAAAGCAAATAAGCTCCCAGGAGCTTTCCTAAACTTAGTTTCATTTCTCCAAGCCTGTTATATCCCAGACAGAGCTTCCCTTCTTTCTCAGTGGCCTTCTCCATCATAAAATTCAGGACCGTTGGTGAAAAAACAAGCAAGTTTCTATGTGCATTTGGTATCTATAGAGTTTCTCCCATAGAGGTCCACAGGTACCCTCTCTCACTCACTCCAGTTTCATATCTCAAAGAGGACAGTCAAAGCATAGTTTAGCATTGACAGGGTACTTTTACGCTCTACAGTAAGCCTTCTTTCTCTAATACATTGAATAAATAAATGTCATGTACATACTGGACAAGTAAGCTGTGACACAATAATCATTGAAGCAAAGCAAATTTAGATATCATAAAATGGTTTGGGTTATAAGGGACCTTAAAGATCATCTAAGTTTCAAACCTCTCATCACGGGCAGGTATCATCAAATATAGTCCTTCATTTTGCAACATAGCTAAGCATTGACACATTCAAAGTACTGGGATTTAGCAGTATGGGGGCAAAACAGAGCTAGATCCTACTATTACTTAATCAGAGCATACTTTCTTAGCCAAAATGATAATACCAATGTGACCTACTAAAGGAAACATACAGCAAGGGGCAGGAATATACTATGGCTTCAGAGCGGTATTGACTCCTCTGCATTAAGCCTCTTAACTATTATGAAACAGATGCAAATAGCTACTGAAATACAATAGCACCTCCGTATCCACCATTAAGAAATGTGAGACAGTCAATTGGTTTCAGGTAAGTGACTTATTTTTCATGATTGCTGCATTTGAATAAATTACTCTCAAAAGTCAACTACAGCCCAGCAATATGAACAACTATCTGTACTAACAGGTTGACCATTTTTAATTCAAACACTGCAATGAAAGTGCCTCCATTTCCTAGGTTACAGGCTTCTAGGCAATAGTCATCATATACATTAGCACCTGAATACTATATGTATATGACACAAACACAATACTCCACTAGAAGTAAGCTATTGCCTGTTTCAAATCCATGGTTGTAAACAACATGGTATTTCTGTTCATCCATCACTGCATAGCTATTAAAGAAACCTAAATACACTGCATGCCATTGCTTCTGCCTTCCTTCAGTTATAGCAATCAAAATTAAAAGGCATTTCCTTATCATAAATCAGACTCAATGCATTAATTTTGTGCTGTTCTTGAAGACAGCAGCCAGACCCACTGGGAGACTAAGAAAATATCTTTTGCCATTAAGTGTATAGCAAGGACTGAAAACTAGAAAAGGAACAAGGTGACTTGCGTGTTGATTAGACAATCAGCCAGGGCTTATAAGGAGTTAGTGCATCTAAAGCAATGCAAAAGTAATCAAACTAAGTACAGATGAGTGCTGCACACCTCAGTGGAGTCCAACAGCTGGTGTTCTAGCCAACAGTCAGATATTATATAAAACTGTCCTCACATGAATAAGTATGCACAAAGGCTGTCTTTCACACACAGCAAGCACTGTCTGGGGACTGGGAAATTAATTGTGGTGGGAACCTGTGAAATCTGAAAATACCACTGTAGGAATAGATACATTTCCAGAGGAATCTGTAACAAGAAGTTAGAACTTGGTTTTCGCTGGGAAGGCTTTCTGCCTTAACTAATTCTTTCTCAAAGGCAGGTTCAATGCTTTGCTCCCCCCACCCCTGCATAGCAAAAGAAGTTCTCAGCCTTGCTCTCTGGTATGCAGAAAGATAACAGGTTTGCAGACCTGTACAAGGCCTCCTTGGGCTAGAGAGGGCTGGGGAGGAGAGAGAAGATACAAAAAGCCTTGGAGGAGGTGGGGCATTGCCTTTTGCCTCTGGAGGCCCAATGCGTGCAACATCCTAAAAAAGTGGTCCTTGCATCTGAAAGAAACCTTTTTTTAATCCTTCCACTGCCTTGGCATTCTTGGAAGAATACCTCCATATGTTTACCTTACAACCACACTTAGAAATACAAACACAAGAGCTCACAGTCTTTGAGCACTGAATTGAGCACTGTATGTGGATATCTGGGACTTACTGTGGTTATCAGCACATGAATATCTGTCTCATTGCTGCTCTGGGATGATACAATGTTACACTGCAGTCTCAGGAGGGGAAAAACCAGTGATGGGTTTGGAGTCGGATTCTGGCTGCTTAATTTTGTACGCCTGGCCATGGACATGGGGTCAACATTTATCAAATAGTTTTGAACAAGGGTCAGGGATGTAACTGTATAATTCTGTTATGAATTCTTTACAGAGTTCAGAAAGTCCACCTCCTAGCATACAGGCAGCATGTTAAGACATAAACAATTCCTGTCTTTTAAAATGAGGGATATCAGGTCATACGCTTCCCTGAACTGGAATCATAACCTAGTACCAAGACACCACACAAAAAAATAAGGTAGTTGAAGATTCTTAATCAAATGCATGTTAAAAAAATTACTGTGTGTCAATTTCTAGACCTTCCCACCTCACACAGGTTCTGCTAGCAATACTCTTTTCTTATGGTTGTTGTCAGAGGATCACAGGATATGGTGAGTTGGAAGGAACCCACAGGGAACATTGAGTCCAACTCCAGGCACCACACAGGATCATCCCCAAGAGTCACACCATGTGCACTGTCCAAACATTTCTTGAATTCTGTCAGGCTTGGTGCTCTGACCACTTCTCTGGGAAGCCTGTTTTAGCACCCAACCACTCTCTGGGTGAAGAATCTTTTTCTAATATCCAACCTAAACCTCCCCTGACACAATTTCAGGCCATTCCCTCATATTTTGTCACTGGTCATCACAGAGGAGAGATCAGTGCCTGCCCCTCATCTTCCCCTCAGAAGGAATTTGTAACTGCAATGACATCTCCTCTCATTCTTCTTCTCTCCAGGCTGATCAGACCAAGTGACCTCAGCTGCTCCTCACACAGCTTCCACTCAAAGCCCTTCACCATCTTCTTTGTCCTCCTTTGGACACTCTCTAATAGCTTAATACCTTTCTTATATTGCAGTGCCCAAGACTGCACACAATATTCAAGGTGGGCTGCACCAGTGCAGAGCAGAGCAGGACAATCCCCTCCCTTGACCAGCTGGTGACGTTTTGTCTGATGCCCCCCAGGACACGGTGTCCAAGGTTGGACTTGGCTCCCAGCCAAGTGCCCGGACCTCAGGGACTAAACCTTCCCCCTCCCTCTCGCTCTCATGCAATTGATCGAAAAGATCACAAAAAAGAAAATCAAAAGAACCCAAACAGAACTGAATTTCAAGTGGAAGATTTATATATATATAAAGAAAATTATATACAGGGAACGCCCCAAAAAGGGAAAAGGGAAAAAGGGATAAAAAGGGATATAACGCAAATACTTCCCTCCAGAGACAGCGAGCCACACCACACAACCGCCGGCATTCTCTGCCTCTCAAGGCCAACCAGATGCGCCAGGCCTCACTCCCTCACCCGGGCAGAGTGACAGCAAAGCTACCTTCGCCTTCAGTCCACTGGAAGAAAGAGAGAGAGCGAGAGCTTCCTCTCTCTTCTTATTTATACTCTTGCTTACGTAAAAATCATATGAATACTGGGAACATGGCCTTGGTTCCTTGGTTACAACCTGGTCACCAAGGAAGGCCTAGTCTCAAAACCACTACACATGGTTGGCCCTCCTGGCAGCCAGGGCACTGCTGACTCATATTCAACTTCCCATTGACCAGAACCCCCAGGTCCCTTTCCTTGACACTGCTTTCTAGCATCTCACTCCCCAGTCTGTATGAAACTTAGGGGTTGCCCCATCCCAGGTGAAGAATTCGGTACTTTCCCTTGTTGAACTTCCTATGGTTGGTGATTGCCCAGTCCTCTAATTTGCCCAGGTCTCTCTGCAGGGCCTCCCTGCCTTCCAGGGAGTCAACAGCTCCTTCCAGTTTTGTGTCATCTGAAAATTTGCTTAGTATCCCTTCCAGTCCTGCATCCAAGTAATTTATGAAGATATTGGAGAGCACAGGGCCCAAGATGGAGTCCTGTGGAACCCCACTACTGACAGGTCACCAATCTGATGTTACCCTCTGTGCTGGATCAGTGAGCCACTTGCTCACCCACCGCATGATGTATCGCTATTTATAACAAGACACTGTAAACCAAAATCTTTTCACACTTAGACATGTTACTACAGTATGTTTTGGGATTTGAATTTACAGGATTGTCTCATGATCCTAATTCTTTAGGTTGTACAGCCACTTCCATCTGCTGCAGTGAACAGTGAAGATAAAGACTCCCAGGAGGTGTTACAGTAAATCAGCATAAGGGGAGACAGGGGAAATTTTTAGTTTATACACGCTCTTTCATCCAAGAGACAACGTATATGGGTATTAAATGTTCACAATAGAGGTTAAAAAATACAGATTGTTCTGTGTTTCTCAGCATTGATCATCCAAGACTCTTTACATTCCACCTTAAATACATTTAACCAGATTATTAGAGTGAAGTCAGCTTCAAAATTTTAGAAGCCAGCAAAAATAAAGTCTCAGTATAACACATTCCACAATGATATGTCTAAAGTAAGTTACTTGTTTCTAGTGGGTTTCTACACATCTCAGTTATCAATCTTCTTTCTCCTACCCAGTACTTCACCCAATCAAAAGTAAAGATGCAAAAGAAAGAATACATCCTGGCATTTTATGTGAGTGGTGAAAGATAAAGACAGAGGATGAAGGTGTCCATGGCTCCTACAGCCAAATATTTAGCAGTATTGCATAATTCCTACACAAAGGAAGGTGGTATGAAAGCAAGCATAGTCTTTCACTCCAAACAAACTTTCTTCCACAGAAAAGTAATCCACAAAAGCAGTAAACACTAATAGTACAATATTAGTATAATACTACAAACATCAATAGTAATACTTTCATGCTTAGAAGTGCTTGGTTTTATCTCAGCAAAACTAGGTCAACAATTTACAGTGACTCCTGTAATTTTGGTAAAAACCTTATTGAAAGGTAAAAATCTTGCACTCTGATAGGAGTTTGCAAAAAACTTTAGAAGCTAATGACATGAATTTACCAACTTTTCATTGCAATCAGCCTGAATTTATACCATGTATAGGTAACCAGACATTGTGCCAGGAAAACATTCCTGAAGAGTAGTACTTCAAAAACATAAGATTTTTGCACTCTCCTTTATAGGAAGAAATTAAAATATTACCAAGCATGAATGGAAATCAGAAAAAGAGGATTGATATAAAAGAACACCATGGTCTTTTCAAAAACCCTTTCTCTAGTTGCAATACAGTGATGGCTAGAAAGTTTGTATGTGCTTGGAATACAGCCCATGTAGGGACACTGACCCACAGAGTCTGTAAAATGTATTCCAATTACATAATTTTAAACAGTCAGGACCTAAATATTACTTAAGAATATTACTTCCAAGAGCTTTTCTAAATAGTTTCTTTGCCTTCACTGGACTAACTAGAGAAAAACAGCCATTGATTCCTAGAGAAAATAAGTTACCAAATTTTAAACAGGTCATTAAAGGCCTTCAGTACCTGGAGAGGGCTCTGTCCCACTCACCCTTACTGCTACGTGAGATCTGTTTGATACCACTTTGGCCTTTGCACATATCATCCTAAAAGGTACCACAGGGGGAAGAGTATGAGGATGAAGGAGTGTGGAAAGGCACTGTTATGAACTGACTGAAACCCCTTTCCCATCCCTCTGCATGACTCTGAGGCAGGGAGGGTAGAGACACTGGGAAAAGAGAATTGAAGCTGTGCCTAGGAAGAAGGGCAGGGGCAAAAAGGTGTTTTCTCATTCTCCTACTCCATTTTTAATTGGCAACAAATTAAATTAATCTTCTCTAAGTCAAGTCCATTTTACCTGTGGCCATAATTGGTAAGATGATCTCATAGTCCTTAGCTTGACCCACAAGTGTTTGCATTGTATTTTCTATCCCTGTCTGTTTGAGGCGACAGAGGGAGAGACACCGGGTGGGTGTCTGGCAGCCAACCAAGGACAACCCACCATGAAAACAAGAGATTGTCCATGATGCCTCAAAAGCCTTACTAACCAAAGAACAGTAGCTGATTTATCCCTAAAATTACAATCAGCTTGATTCTTCCACCACATTATAATTTTTAATACTCTTACACAATGTCAGAGTATAAATATGGTCACAGTCTTCTTTTTCATATTGTGGACTGGTCCAGTCAAAAGAATTAAATATGAAGAGGTTGCAGAGATCCTTTTTTCAGGCACTAAATACTTTCAGATTATGATTTAGGCTGTGAGACAGATTATCAGATGGCTAATTCCTTCTCATGTGAATATAAACTCTCAAACTGAACTGCTGGAGTGAAAACTGAACTGCAGGTTTTGTCCATTTTATTTATATAAGTTATGGTAATTAATTTAGCTTGAAAAGGTCATAAAAAATAAATACTATACAAAGTGTACACTATGGCTGTAGATACATATTTGTGAACCCCCCAAACACGTAGTTTCAGATCATATCTAAGGAGTGTAAAAATTCAGAAGTTATGTATGCAAAGGAGTGTTAGGGTAGCTGTTTCCCAAGCAATTTGGAGTCTGGCTGACACAGAATATGACCTGTGGGAGAAAACTCTTCATAGTTTGAAGCATACCTATTTCAGAGGCAACAGCACAAAGCACATGGATTCAAACCACAGTAACAGATCCCTAGCAGCTCCTTCTCAGCTATTCAAAGGAATAAAAATTCCACAAAGCTTATCCTCTCTCAAAAGCATGGTTTAGCAACAAAACTCAGAGAAGTGGTGTCTAGGTGAGGGACTCAAAAAACAAGAGCAACAGAAGTGCAAAAACACTGCCAAAAGAGATTATGGGAGCAAATAGTAATTGAAAGACTTTGGAGAACCAGGCTTCATCCAGACCTAACCATGAGGGAGGAGCTCCAAGGACAACAATTAAGTACTCATTTTCAAGGAAAATACAGCATTTGAGTGGGGGCTCCAAATGTCAAATGGTCAAATTTCTGACATGTAAAATTCTTTCAAGATTAAATAACAAACCAAGAAAAAAAAACAAAAACAAAAACAAACAAAACAAAAACCAACAAAAAAACCAAAAACAACAACAAAAAAAAAAACCACAAAAAACCCAAACCCAAAACAAAACAAAACAAAAAAAAACCAAACCAAACCAAACCAAAAAAAAACACAAAACAAAAAAAAAAAAACAAAAAACACAAAAAAAACTACAAAAAAACAAACCAAAAGCAAGCTTAAGGCAGAATATTTCTTTTCCTTCTTGACATGGGGGATCAGGGTAGAATTCCAAGTGCAGCTTGGAATTCCAAGTGCAGAGTTATTGCAGATGAGCAGAATTAGCTTCCACTATCATCCTTTCTTGCTTGGCTCTCAATTCAGTTACTTAAACTATACAAAACCAATTGACTACATATTGTGTATATACAGTTTTATGTACTTCATTTTTTACATATGTAAGATATTTGCCTCTATAAGATGCTTACTGTGCTATTTTCTTTAAGACCTTTCATTTCTATAGGAGAGAATATACTCATCTAGGAGAAAGAACAGCATTTTCATTACATACAGAACTGGTGGCAGATTAGGGCTTCATGCATTTACTTACTGAGTAAAGAGTCCTTGAGAAAATGCCTTGGTAGGTAAACAAACAACTGTATGAAGTACTGGCCCTGTAAATACAGTCCTCTTGATAGTTGTCAAATATGCAGTAATGTAGTGAATTCAAGATAATCTCAAACATTGCAATCACTGCTTAAAGATGTGGTATTTTAAAAACCATGCCTAGTACAAGAAAATAAGATATTTTCTAAAAACAAAACAAACAAAAAAATCACAAAAACCCCCATACTTACTTTATATCTACTTTCTTAATACAGTGATACCTGCCATCTAGTTGAACTTCCTGCATTAAGTTAATTCCAACTTTCGTGTACTGAGTATACTTCAGAGAAACAGATGGGAAAAGCTTTCATTTCATCACCAGGAGAAAATTAGAAAGATGATTAAAAGGGCCACAGGTACAATATGAATCTATATTAATATTTTTTAAAATTGTTTTAATTTTCCTTATTAAAATCAAAGCAATTTAGTGCAGTTTAATTCCATTTGAAAAGTAAATATCTCTGAAAACTTTTTATAGTATCTTTTTAATGGATCATGTAACCTACATTTTATTTTCTTCTGCATTCATTCACTACTCTTTTTCACCATTTGGTATTGTCTGCTTCTCTAAGTCATTCTTAGTAAGTAAAGTCCTACAGTCTAGTTTTTGTGTTTAATAATTTTAATATGCACTATTCATATTCTGAGAGAAACTTTTATTTCATTTTCCAGTACATTCTCCTTTCTAATTCTGCTTTTTATATTTGCCTTTTCTTTTTGATATAGTCTCTTAATTATTAGTACATACATCAGTATGTGTGCACATATCTACTTAGAGATACGTAACTTTTCACCCCACCATGGAGAGACAGGCTTTAATGACAGTTGGTTCCTGTTCTTTCAGTGACTTTCCACACTGTTCATCTTCTCTTTTTTTCCTGCTTCATTCTTTACAAACTCAGTCCTTTGCAGAAGCCTCCTCCTTTTCCCATTTCCTTTCATTCATATTCTCCACCACTGAACTGCTCCAACAAATACCATCAGTCGAAATAGACAAGAGGCTCCTCAAGGTGATGGTTGTTGGGGCTGCTTTAGTTTGCACAACTGTTCAGTGCTTGGCACTGCATTTATAGGGTATGAGACCAGCTGTCTCAACACACAGCACTAGTACCAGGGCTACAAGGCACAGCTGTTGCATTATGCAAGGAACCACTCCTGTTTAGGACAGTAGAATATTAATCAAGCTCCAAGTGAGCTTAGAAAAAAGTGGATGAAATCAGTTCAAACCACCCAACACCTCAAATAACTGAATGAGATGTGTCTTGAGAGAAGAAGCTAAGCACACTCTCATGTCACAGTTTTGCAGTCAGGAAAAGGATCGGACCAGCGACAGGGGTTCTTGGCTAGCTTTTAGATGTTAGGAGAAAGCTAGAGGTGGGATCTGGAAGGTTAGGTTCAAGCTGTGACGCAGCCCAAGGAAGAGACACACGACACAGGTCTGAACACCTTCATAGCTGAGGCTAATCTAACTTTATTAACACAAAATGGTGGGTTTTATAGGGAAGGGTAAGGAAGGATCTGGAACCTGGGCGGAGATGGAGCAGAACATGCAAATCTGCTAACAGAGATTGGGTAAAGGCATATGAATAAACATTGAGAGGTAAGAACGAGGGAGGAGATAACTGGGGAGAACATGATTGGTCAGTACCACTTGGTACACTGACCAGTGGAACACTGTCTCTATGCCTGCTAGGCTTCAAGTCCATGAAAAGAAAATAGGAAAGTCAACCTAGTAATAGGTTTTATGATTTCAGCAGAGCTACCACGACAAAGTTCTCAACCATTGGTGTCATCACAAGTAGTGGTGTCGGCAAGGTTGTTTTTCCACTCTTCAAACGAAACCTCTTCTTTTCCCTGATTCTTTCATAATGCTTATGCCGTCTCCATTTCCTCGTGGTGTTTCTCACCTCCAACACTCCCAGATTCACATTTCTAGAGCACATGGAGTCAAGGACACAAGTTAATCACTTCAGGCTGGTCTGGCTGCTTTCAGTCTCTTGTCATGCAAACAGTATTGCCTTATCTTGCAGGACCATATGCAGGTTCTGGAGACACCTCTGGGAGGCACACCTGATAGCTATTCCCATGAACTATGTTCTCCTAAGGTCCCCCTACAAAATCAGCAAGGAAATCGAACAGTACTTTGGAAGCAGCATAGAAGAACAACATTTTTCGTTTTGAACAAATCAACTGGCTGCCTGAAGGAGAGATGATAAAAACATATGGTGAGATGAAGAGATGAGAACAATAATCTTCTTGGACCTCTTATTCTAAAGTAAAAAATTTTCTTGGTTTCCACTTTCCCTAACCTCTTCAATAGAATCAAAATAGCTGCACAGTTTAGATGGCAATTGCTCTCATAAATTAAGAAAAAAAAGCAAACAAAACAAAACAAAATAAACAAACCACCATTAATCTCATTATTCGCATTTGTTATTGAAATAATGTTGAAATTCCTGGAACTGGCATATTATTTCATATGTCATAGTGTACACCTGGCATTTTTCCTGTAAAAATCCCGAGCACATTAGCCTCACAATATTGGTAGGGCTTTTTTGCTTTTTTAAACATCACTCAGGCTGAAATTAAATGAATTTTGGAAATAATGTTCAGAGCCAGATGTCTGGAAATGCTTAGAAAAAGGAACTAGTATTTACCTAGATTTCCAAACTTTTTACGACTTGCCAGAAACAGTGCTGATCTTAATTACAAAACTTTTTTTATAGCAAGGAAAAATATATTATATATGTTAGAAATCTGTACATTTGCAGTCAATTGATTTCCATCTTAAGGACCCTGTGGAAAAAGACTGGCTTCAACAGTTTGTGCTATCACACTACGTCAGCATGCACAGTGAATGTAATCAGAAACCTCGCCAAGGTTTCCTGCATTCCCATTTGCTCTACTTTTTGTGTTCCTTAAACAGCCTTCCAGCTTTGTTTAAACACAATGGAAAAATGAAAGCAGAGATGAGCAGCAAGCTTGAAACCCAGATGTTCAATGGATTGTTTTAGTAGATCATAATTAGACAAAGCAGAAAAGTCTTGTTCAGCCTGATGGGCAAGGGCCCAGGGAGCTCCAAGAGGAAAAGGAATAAATAAATATGTAAGTTTCTCTCCCCACAAAGACTGAACCTCACAACCCTACAGTTCTCAAGGCAGCAATGACTGACTATGCTGAAGGACAACAGTCATTAACTCAAGGCCACATACATACAAATTCCTACTGGCAGGCAACAAGTGACTTAAATGAGCTACATACTGTGACTGAGGGGTATAGAAATGTGTAAGTATTTACCATTTACATGTTCATTCACTGTACATATAAACACGCTAAATATTTGTCACTTGCTCTTTAAAGCTGTTCTGTGACTTCTTTATTTCCTTTCTCCTCTTCCACAAATCATGAATATACACAGAAGGACAGAAGGCTAGCAAACTTAGTCAGTACAGAAGTAACATCAAACCTGGTGTCTAAAATGCACATTAAAGCTCTTCCTTACTACGACAGTGTTTTAACTGAACATCTCAAAAACTTTTCATTCTTCTTTCAGTGAAATCTTTTCAGTGCCACTGGACTAATCTGGGAATGAAGACCCAGCTCTGAAACAGCCCATTTTTATCACATGTTTTATTTAACAGTTCATTGTTCCAAAAGCTCGCTGGTAATTCACTCGATATAGTAGCAATTACCTTCTTAGGTATAACTGGGTATTCCTTCCTATGTAATTAAAACTGTTGAGTTGAGAAAACTAATCTAAGTTATTACAAAATAATGTAAGATCAGAACCTCTTCAACTTTGATTTAATCCGGTTTTGTAGATTCCAAGATTTCCAATCAGATCTTAATTTCTGACTCTAGTTGGACTTAATCCTTATTATAAAGTGTCAGTAGTTAAACACATTTCACTTTAAAAAGATTTATGAACAAAGCCTCTTCCACTGCTTGGTACTTTAATAAAGATACAAGATGAAATGGTTCTAAAATGCAACTGTAGAAATGTAAAAGAGAAGATTTCAAAAACAACAAGCCTACTTCCAGGCAGAAAACTGTACAGATGAAGACTCAGACATATGGAACCCGTTCCTTTATGGATTTTTTACCAAGCCTATCATGAAAACAAGATCTTCATTCTGAAGCACTTCCTGAAAGAAGAAATGAGAGTGAGCAAGACACTTTCTAAACTTATGCTTTTATAAATAAATCCAGACTTGCATGCCTGTGAGAACTTACCTCCATTTGTCTCACTAAGTTAATCTCTGAAATCACAATCAGTGCCTAAAAGTTGCAGCAATCAGGGAACTGCACGTTAGGCACACAACATAGGATCCCTCTAAGTAGACACTTATTGTTTCTTTTGTAAGCCAAACCACTGACCCCAGCAGAAGATGCTTTGAAGTGTTTGAAGTAGACAAGTATGAGGGAATCCAAAGTGCAATTTGAAAGCTCATTCTGAAAGTCCCTCTGAGTGTCTGCAGCCTGTGAAGCAGTTTCTCTCTCGTCCTGCACCCTGTTTCATTCCCCAGAAGTTCAGCTTCAGATCACCCACTCATCCATGCACAGAACACAAATGATCTGATTTACTGTGACAGAGTTCATGCGTTGGTGATCTACTAAACTCCTCAATGGGATCAATAAATGAACAATGCATAGATGTACTGCAACAAAATTTTTTCTCACAAATGTAATAATACCAGAAAATTTATCTATTAGTTGCAAGGATTCCATCATTTAAGCTAATTGCATTAGACAGCTCTTTTTTCCACAAGTAATTAAGAAAGGAGTTTTCTATACCATGTTGACATATAAAATCTGATCTTTAAGAGTTAAAAATAATAGCAACTATATTGTCCTAATTTTTAAAGCCAAATTTACGTGCTCCTGTAACAAGACAAGAAAAATAATAATATTGAAGGCTCATTTATGACCCAGTATTCAAAGAGCTCAGACAAACTTTCAGCCCCATCAGTGTCAGTGGATCTCTGCCAGTTTCTATCAGCAAAAATTTATCCCACTTGTGCACGCACACGCACACATACACAAACGCAAACTTAGAGGCTAAATGTAGCCCCATTTAATATTCCCTGTGTTTACTGCTCTGCAATTTCATCTTCTATTCGCTTAAAGAATCGGGTCATTCCAGCTGTCCAAAGAAATGCATATTTCTTGATATTTACTGCTACTAGGCATTTCAGCATAGTCAAACATCAGCTCTGTTGATTTAGATCATACAAAGATCAATCCTCATGAAAGAAACAATCCTCTCCAACAACAAGTAGAAGCTAGTTGGAAAACTAACAGTTGTGGATTACTCATGGTGTTCCTATACTGGAATTCAGATTACAGTGTGGCTTTTTTATAAAGAGCGGGATTATGATGCTGAGTATATTGTAGTAATTCTTATATACTTTTTCCACAATAAATGTGTTACCACAGATGACAGACAAATCTCTTCTGCAAATCTAAATAATTTAAAATGTCCTAAACTAGGTCTTGTCTGACCAAAGTATTTCAATAATCATGTTTATTCTAAGGCATCTTTTCACACACAAAGCCACTCGGTGGTGCTTTGAGGAGACATTTCCACTCCAGAAATTCCACTATGGAAATGTAACAACCAGTCAGGAAAACCTTTGCTTGGATAGGCCCATTAATTTTCAATATTTGAAATATTTTTTCCTACCTTCTTCCTCAAACATTCCAGCTATTTTGGAAATGAACAAAATTCTGAAGGCCAATACATGCATCTACTAATCAGAATTATTCTTCATAGCTTATCACATATACAAATTCCTTAATATATTTGGAAAAGCCATGAGACCTAGATGTGGTAAGTAATATTGTCATTATTTTTAATATCTAAAGAGTATCTTCTCAAAATGTGTTTGTCTCCCATGAAAGCAGTATTTGCCAAAGAAGAGGTAAGCACATAGCAGTGACACCCCAGGTGGAGTTCCCCACCTCTGGTACCGGTTACATGCAGAAGCATCTTTTCTAGCTTTAAATCTGTGACCATTTAATCCCCTCTAATTCTTACACTGGAGGAGGCACAAGCAACCACATTCCATCTTCTCTTTGGTAACCCTGATTTTTAAAAACTTCAGTGACTTCTACCTCAGTTCTCTCTCATCCAAGCAACAATCCTAACCTACTGGATCAATCCTTCTTCAGAAACAATTCCATAACTGATCATGCCCCTTGCTGCTCACAGAATCTCCTTAAAATCAGCTCACCAATATACTTCATCCAGAACTGCCTTTAACTATCCCCCATCAGCTGATTCCTGCCTTCCTTCCCGGGTTATTTCCCTGCAATGCTCAAAGGGAACCAAAGGAAGACAAGCATATTCCCGGGTATTCTACAACAGTTTGACAGAACAATTTC
The DNA here is from genome assembly GCF_022539395.1 of Myiozetetes cayanensis. Classification (NCBI taxonomy): domain Eukaryota; kingdom Metazoa; phylum Chordata; class Aves; order Passeriformes; family Tyrannidae; genus Myiozetetes; species Myiozetetes cayanensis. The sequence goes on from NW_026087411.1 coordinate 20,986,920, forward strand.
CAGTTTTCTATAGCTCCTAGATAACACTACACACTATCAGCTTTCTGAAAACCTAATCAGTTTTCAAGTATAAGTACAAACAAACAAACAAACAAACAAACAAAAAAGAGAATGGGAGAGCAATTAAAGTTGAAGGCAACCGGTCTAAATTGCTCAATCTCATGAACTCCTAAGGAAAGAAAAGCAGGCTTGTGCACGTTTTGACAACCCAGTTCTCTGATTTGCTACATTACCATCACTGGAATTGACCCACCCAGAGCAGTACTCAATTTTCATAAAATGTGTTAAGAAAGTAAGGACCCACATTTTTTTAACTCTGAAAGCTGCTTTGGGACATGCAGCCTTCCTATAACCAACCACTTTCACTTCTCTCTGAGTATTCAAAACAGATTTTTGCCATGCTTCCTTCATAAAAAGGTAGAAAGCAAAGACAGCTTAAAAAAAAAAAATCTGTCTTTTCTAAAATGCTTGTTTTCAAATTCACAGTACAGTCAATCATACATTACTTCAACTTTCTGTAGATATGCTGGTAGACATATTCTTTCCTTTATACTCACCTACAGTTCCATGAACAATGATCCAGATTCTTCAGGTGTGGAAAAGGGTTATATTAGCTAAGACTTGTAGCATCGTCCAGCACAGACATCTTCATTGATCTGTACATTGACCACGTCTTTTAGATTTTACTACACTGTCTTACTTACTAGACTGGATTTTTTTAATGTCTTGTTTTGTCTATTGTTTGGACTCTTTATTTGTTAGGAGGGGAGGTTTAAAACTCAGTAAAAACTTCACAACATAAAATCTTTAGCTATGTATACTGACTAGGGTTTTGCCAATTAGATATTGTTGTGCTTTCCCTGTTGAAATAAAATTACATTAAGATTTTTTCAGACCTACCTATCACTCTATTTAAAACTATCTTTATTTCCTTGCTTACTTCCAACATATTACTGAATTCCAATGAAAAATCCCTAGAGCATTTCACATTTACTCAGTCATCTCTCCTGAAGGCAAAATGCACTCTTTTGCTGTTTCTCAAAAATGTGCTCGCATGACAGTGTCGAATATAATGACATCTGAAGCTGAAAACCCCAGACATCCACAGCTTCAGTGCTGTCTGTCACAGTAGGCTCATTTACTAAGGTTAGGGCAAAAATAGATCATGTCATTCTAGCATATTGAATATAAAAGACACCTTGATGCTTCAAAAAAAACATTCCTTCCAAAATTTTTTACCACCCTCATTAAATTAAAACCTCCAAGCAGCTCAGAGCCTTTCTTGTAAGGTTTATCCATAAACCAATTTCCTCATCTCTTTCTGTACCTTCTCTAGAGCACTGTGGAAAGCACCACTGAGTAACTGTGGTTATTGTCTCCATCATGACTTTGCTGTACCAGCCAAACTATTTTAATGCTTCTTGTTTACTCAACATCTCCTTTCTCAAAACACATTATCGCCCCAACAGGAGACAGAATATTCATGTCATAAATTCTGTATGCCTTGCTGCTTTCAGATCTGCCTGTTTTCAGTTTGTCTCCCAGGGTGTCCCCCCCTCCAATTGCCTTGGAATTAATTCAAAACAGGTTATCTTGGAGAAGTACTTTATCATAATTTCTATGTTATCTCATATGCAAGTGCATAAAACATTGATTTTTAATCTCTTTTCTCTGTACTCTTTGTTAGACTTTCTCCTGGTTTGTTCTTTCACTTTAGGGAAGTGCTCCAAGTTCTAAATCATGGTTATCTATACTATTTTTACATTACCAAAATAATGAAAATCAGAATGTAATTACATTACAGAAGAGAAGCAGTACATACTGGCTCAATGAAACCCTCACACTCACTTTGATCATACTTCTCACTTTTAATTCTGCTAAAAAAGGCTGCTGCTGGGTCGTTTTATCCAGATCACCAGAAGAAGAGAGAAGTACCAGAAGAAGAGAGAAGTACCAAACTGGGCTCCAATTTCATACCTAGACATCCACAGAATTACATTTTTTCCTCTAGATACTTACTTCAGGCTGCTGTAGTTTCTATTCATAACCATATACTGTTGTCAAACCCTAATTATCCTCATTAGGCTAAAAGCAGTCACCTCATTTCCAGCTGTATGGCTGCTCTGTTCATACTTTTTTAAAACTATTCTAGTTAGAAAGCTTGACAATTTTTACCATACTTAGATATTTTTACCAGCTTTTCTGCTTAAAGTTACATCTGTCTTACAAAGCATTCAAAATACTTACTACACATCCATACTGCAGCTACATCAAGTAATTGTCTTCCTCTCATTTTGTTTTTGAACTTCTTCAGTAATTACAACTTTGCTAATTTATTTTGTTTTGGTTAGTTTTGGTTTTTTAAATAACATTTCAGTTAGAAATAGAATTATAAAATCATCCATTGCACTGCTGTGGAGCACTTCCATCATATAAATGTTGAAGTTTCTCTGCACCTAAAAACAACTCTCTGAACTGAATGGTAGTCTGAAAGCAACAGAGATTATATGTGATGTGGGGAAGAAAATCGACTTTTTTTTTTCTTCAAACCAGGTTTACTGAAGGTGCCAATACAATTCAAACCAAAGTCCATAGAGGTATGCAGATACTCACGAGATGAGGCTTCAATTTTTTGTTTATAAATTGGTAAGGATGCATTTTTAAGATAGATAATAGAATGCTAATATCTGTAACTTCCATGTTATTTCACATTTGTTCTAAAAAAAATAGGGCTTAATATAATGGTCTGGACTAAAGGAATTAGAAGGCTGATGTCATTATAAACTCTTCTAGTGTTTACTCCACAAACATGGCCTTTTAGTGTTAAAACAAATGCACATCTCCAAAATATTTCTGATATCAAAGCGCTGTTTATTCATAGACGTTTTCATTACACTAACTTCCTATGCACCCTGTAGAGAAGGCAGATTAGACCAGACTTGTATAAGTATGCAAGCTTTAAATTCTTTTTTATTGTTTATCCAGAGCTACTGCAAACAAGTGAACTGTATCCAAACAAAGGACAAGTCCCAGCACAGGTAAATCTCGATGGCATCCTTTACTACTACATTAGACCAGGTTACAGAAACTTGTTTAATGGCCACTGTTGGAGCTGGAAAACTATGAAGACATGGGGGGGTGTTAAGTGATTTTAGCACTTTTTACTGTTTGTGAATTACCTAACAAATTGCTTTTTAAAATCATTTACATCTCCAAGTCATTTGGAGACGTTTTTGCACACACAATAAAACAAAGTAAACAAAACAATACCTATCAGTATTGTGATGCTTGATATGCAGCTAAGCACTGTTCAGGATCTATCTTCCATGCATGATTAGAGTACGGATCAATGCTTGTAGTGGGAAGGCTTTTCATCCCTGTTCTTCCCATCAGTCCTGGCTTTGGGGTTGGCATCTATGCTGTGACACAGTGCACAAAACAGGAGCAATACAAACTGGTTCCTCCTCAGTTTGTTCACTTCCAGTGCCAACACTGAATCCTTTTTGAACTTACCTAAAAGGCAGTATCCAGGGGAAGTAGGTATTCACTTGCCTGAGAGGAAACAGCTTAAGGGTAGGGACTGGATTGGCCCTACACTCCTGGGTGTGCTTCTGTGAGTACCCAAGATAATTTCTCTTTGGAGATAATTTCTCTCTGGAGGCATAGATCTCTAGAGAAATTAAGCCATAAGCCCTTGTCATAGAGGTGCTGGGTTTTTTACTCCATATGTGAAGACTTTTATTCCATCAGAAAGCAATTCTAGTAGGGAAATGTATGCAGCCTGGCAGACCTCTTAAAGTGAAAGCCTTTCTCAGCTCATAATACTGCACAAAGTTGAAGAGCACTTACCACTATCACTCCTCTGAATCCAGAATCCCTTTAGCCATAAGGTCTATTAAGAAAGCAGTTACACTAAACAGTACCACAGAAACCTTACAGGCCTTACACTGTGTCTGCAGACATAAAAGAGAAAATAAATATGGTTGCAGAACTGTACCATGCATACTTCAGTGTCATTGCTTTTGTAATTTTAATCAACTGAAAAGCTCAAAATTTGCTTTGCCTTTTATAGCAATCTCTTCCCAAATCCAGGTGTTTCAGATAAGTCTCGGCCCATTGGATGAGAATATCAGGAGCAATCATTACAAAGTGCATTGCTAGCCCAGATTTCATCTCAAGATAAAAACACCTTCTTTTGCAGTTCTTCTGTAGTTTTAGATAATTTCTAGCATCACTTTAAAGTGACAGAGTTTGCCACAACAAAACCCCCGATGTGAAATATTACATCTCAAGAAAGAGGGTCAGGCCAGCAAAGGCATTGCATCTTTTCAGAGAGTCAGACCAAACTCTTCCAACTTTTGGAGCCACCACAGCCACAGACAGACTTCAATACACAGAAAGCACACCTCTGAAATGCAGCAAAAAATTAAGAGACTGTCTACAGCTAAAAAACCCTTCACTGACCTATTCACAGGAGATTGCCTCCCCTCCAGTTATTAACAATGGTCCATCACACAAGCTTAAATTCAGACACAGATGAAAAAGGCAAACCTTCTGGAAGCTGAAACACTACTGAAATAAAATCACCTACAAAATGAAGCTTAGAATTTTCCCTCTTAAGAACACAGAGATGATGCCTTCATTCACCAGCCATCACAGTGGGACCAATTAAAACTAGGGAGTTAAATTAGTTTTTTGAGGGTTTTTTTTTGTTTGTTTTACATTGCAGGCTTGATTTTAAGTTCAAAGTCTTTCCCAAGTCTTTTAAAATTATTTCAGAGCCCTCCAACAGCCTTCAAGGGAAAAAAGATATTACAAAAAAATAGCATTTTCAGACAGGTTGGGACTTTTTAACGTGTTTGACTGCAGTGATTTCACCCTTGGAAACAAAATTACCTAGGTAATTAAAAAGTAGTTGAAGGGAATATATAGATTCTAAGTGGAACAGAATTTAATTTGTATTGTACTGTGGTGTGCATTAAAGATCATATACAGAAGGAGTCACCGAGATGAAAGTCAAGACTTTTCAGGAAGGAACCTTCTAGGTGATCAAAACTAAAAAGCACCATTTGTTCATTTGCATTTAATAACTTATCTGTGATCAGTCCAGAGGAAAAATACAGAAGAATAAATATTCTATAGTATTATACACAAAAGTGGAGAGCCCAGGGAAGTGGCTGAGTCACCTCCTTGGAGCTATTAAAAAGATATATAAATATGGCACTTAGTGACATGGTTTAGTGGTCACATGGTTTGGCAGTGCTGGGCTCAAGGATATTAAAAGTCTTTTCCAACCTAAGTGATTCTACAAAAAGCACATGATACATGTTTCTCAGTAGTTTAGTATGACATCTGATGTCTATTATTTATTGGCTTATTAAATGCATGCTTTGCTTTGAGACAGTAAGTCTAATTTCATGTTCAGCCTTATGAGGACATCCGGAAAATGTAGCATATTTTCTGCTGTCCAAATCAGTCTCTCAGGGAGACTTATTAGCAGTGTCTGTGTAGTCTTTGGTAAAGACTGTATCTGGGAAACTTTAATGGCACCGAATCACTATTTTGCTTGCTGGTGGTACTGCTGCAAATGAGGAAAACAAATTTAATAGGATTAAACTACATATTCTAGGCTCCAGAAGTTGGTGACTTATTTGCGGCAAACTATGTTTCCTGATAAAATTAACTTGTGAAATGCCCTAGTTATGACAACCTGCAGCCCAGAATTGCCACACAGTTATAGCTAAGTGTACAGGAAATTTTTTGTCACATCCCTACACAGTATTTCTGCTTTTCCCCTTGGGCTTTCTGACTGATCTCACTGGGAGGCTGTGTTTTGAAACTCTGGTTCACAGCAAAGCCAATGTATGAGTTCTGAACACTGAGGTCTTAAGTAATGTGGTTCCTCAGCCACGGAGAAAGTAATTTTCCCTATCTACCCCTTAGAAATCAGAAGAGTAAATTAGGATTACAGTTAACAGGACTTCAATCTGCCTCTCCCAATTTCTGAGCATTTCTATTCTAGGATCACATTCTGGATTGTGGTTACAAATCTGCTCCCGTGAAAATTTGATTTAACTTAGCCACTACTTCAGAAAAGTCTGTATTTTGGAGAAACTTTGGACAAGACCCAGAGAGGCTCTAATTGGAGATCCTTGATGTTATCAGTCACAAACACATAGCCACCAGCCCAGATTCAGATCCAGCTCAGCACTGTCTGTCCCTGCAATAGGAAGGATATTTTAAGGTGATGATTTAAGATGTTGGTCTGGTATGTTAGTGTGCAGTATAATGAATATGTCATATCCACCACATTAATATGTCCTATGCAGGAACAAATTTATACAAAACAGTTCCGAATACTGACATCACTGGAAATCATTAGTCCAAGAATAATATCTATCATATCAAACATATGAATATTGCCTTCACTTCAAAACCAACATTTCCAATAAGGCATCTCTCTTATTTCTCAAGGGTAGGTGGCATCACTAGAATACCATTTTAAGGTGTGAATTGTGATTTACTTGCTGAGATGGTTATTCTGGCTTGGCTGACGATCTCCTCTGTTGACATACCAGTGAACACGCCTGTTTCCAGGAGCCCGTCTCAGCAATACAGAGGACAAAGGTGTCCTGCACCCTCTTTCACATTCATTCTAGAGCATATAAATACCAAGAAGCACACAACTGCTAATTTGAACCATTTGGACATTGGCAAATGTGATACCAGCTTGAAGCCTCCCATCTGACTATGGTGGATCATGTCTACCTGGCTGTTGACTTCTAAGCACAGCTTCTTATTTTTAACATAGAAAACCTCTTATTCTGAAGACAACAAATACACACCAAAAAAACCCCTTGCAATTTATGCATTAATATCTATTGTCTCCCTGGGAAATTTATGTCATGATAAAATATAGTTGATGCCTGTTGTCAAGAAAGATAGAAAAACAGATGTTATTCTGCACAGTGTAAGCAAATGTTAGGTTTTCCAGACTGTTATCTAAAGAAATTTTGGAACAACCTCTATATCCATCATAAACATCAGGATATCCCATCACTGTCACTGGAGATCATAATTAAGAAGTAACTATATGAGGAAGCATCCAGTTCTTTATTTACTACATAATTTAAAAGGTTGCAGCAATGATTGTTATCTAATTTTCAAAAAAGAAGACTCACTCAAGCTGACTGATTCTGTTCAGAAAACTAGCCTGAGGTTTATCTTTGTCACCATAGCCCTCACGAGACAGCTACAGCAGTTATCGCCTGCCAGTTAATATTATGTGAGCATATGGGGCAACAGCTCTTCTAAGCAGACATTTATGCTGTTTAACATTGTAAGAAGGACTCTCACCAGAACAGCTGCCCTAGAGTTTAAATAAAATGGGAGAGAAATTGTTCAGTTTAGGATAAAAGAACATTACATTCTAAATGTTGATATTTCACCAGTTAGTCGGTCACAGCATTGCAGGGGAGAGGGGATGCCAGCAGGTTTGTATTCACTGTTTAAAAACTAATAGTACAAGATACATGCAGCAAAGAGGTATGTGTTATTCTTAAAAACGGCTATTGTGTTGTCAAAAAACAGATTGTGAAAATATGAATGAAGGTCCAAAATTTGTCATTTCAGTATCTGCAATGTGACAAAGCACAGGAAAACCAACCTACACAAAGTGATCATCCCCATGGCTTAGAAAGGCTTGCCTTCTCTACTGGTTTTCTCCAGCAGGTTTCTATACTACTTACATTTCAGTTGTACCTGCATCCAGAAATAACCTCAGAAAAAAGATCCAGCCAACAAGGCCTTTCAAGTTTGCTTTGAGAAAAGGACCAGTGAAAGAAAACCATAGAACCTGTTTCCATCTCTAGGTCAGTTACAAAGGTATTAGAGGCTTTGTCTTTATTTCTACCCTTATTTCAGAGGCCTGTGTGCCCCTGCGCCACAGCACAGCCTGAATACACACAGAGATCTGCATCAAGCCTTAAACTCGCTCCTTTCAAAAAGCTCACCGCCAAAGACACTGTCCTACCTCAGCCACTCATCCAGACTCCATCCAAGCTGGAATTCCCTGGGACCCCACATTTGGAGCAAGCAGAGCAGAGGACCTGTGCCTGCCTCCCTGGTGTAACACACAGATAACATAGAAATGACAAAAATTATGTTTCACCATTGTTCCGCCTGTCAAAAACTTCCTACCAAAAATTCTCTGTCAGCTCTGTGCTGGAAGTTCTCACCAGAACTTCCCGCAGGACTTTTCCTGTCAAAAGATCCTGCTATTGTTTATGGTTATCACATCTCCTCGAACATCTGAAGTGGTTACATGCCAAGAAACCACATACAACCTCCTTTGAACACTATAAAAATTGAGGACAAATTCTGGAAAATCAGGGAAGAGGAAAGGGAGAGAGAACTGGTTGCCCCAAGGGTCTCTCCTCACCTCCCCTCACCTTTTCTCTGCCACTGCATGCTGCCTACCTGGCACAGGAGACTGAGACTCTGCTGGCCTGGAGAGAACTGAGACCACCGTGCCGCATGCTTCAGTTATATCTTATCCTTCTAGCCTCACTATATTTCTGAGGATCAGGAAGCTGTGGCTGAATGGGACCCTGCACGGCCTGGGACACAGCTCAGGTGAGATGCGAAAACACACATACTGCATTCCAGAGAACTAAAGTTCTTAAGACCTCCTGCCGCTAAAGAGATAACATCCAAAAAGCAGCAGAAACAGAGAAAAAAGAAGGCAGAAAACTGCTTCTCCCCACTCCACTCACACCAGCACAGTAGAAAGGTAGTTTTCGGTGGTATCTTTTCTCTGTTTCTAGAAATATCTTAGCGCTTTCCAACTTTTTCTTATTTTTTCCTCTTTCTCTTTGCATCTCTTAGCAATTAATAAAATCAGGTTTTGGTATCAACAGGTAACTTGTTTTAATTTTGCTCAAGGGAATATTCAAATCTGAAGTTCTTTCTTCAATATTTAAGCAGATTGTAACACCTGGTAATCCTACTGACCCCTTGCACTGGTTTACCTGGTGGAAAGAGTAGAGAGCAGACTCTGACACTGATGTTTAGACAAGGTATATCCCTGGATGTTGTTATATGAACAGGTTCCCCTTTTATATCCATTTTCATCTTCCGTAAATAAACGACCGTCACAACACATGAAATACAGTAACTCATATTTCCCAGTTTTTAATATTACAAAGTCACTGATATTTTATAAAAGGTCTTTCTAGTCTGCCCATAGGGGCCACAAGAGTCACAGAAAATTTGACATATGTGACATTATCTCCATAAAACACTTCCTTCAGTAATCCAACAGTGATCCTAAATTTTTACCTCATCCAAACATCAACTACTGTCATTGGTATTTCATAAACTGAAAAAAAAGAAAATGAATCCATGGATAAAATATAATCCCTCTAGGTCACATTCTTCTCCGTGTATTGAGAAGGAAGGGAGAAGAGTGGACAAGTCCAGCTACTACTGCTGTATTTGATAGCAGACATTAATCATTTTCAGTAGATATTAAGAAATGCTGCACTGCCATATTATCAGAGAAAAACGTCACCCCTCTGTGCAAGCTGCCTTCAACCCTCAGGGTTTGCTTGGCTGTTTTGGAAAAGCTAATAGCATGTATCCAAGGCAGTAGGACTTGAAAACCTCAGTTGGAATTGAAATATCATTGAAAAATCAAACCTTTATAGAAAAAGTTTAATTTCTTTATTTAAAACTATTTTTCTTCCAGTTCAGGGTTAGTGTTTCTTCTTTGTACAAACTGATGACTTCCATTTCAGAAGTTCCTGCTGTGTCTTGCATCGGTCAGCACTGAGGAGATCCACTTAGATGCCCTCTTCTATATCCAACGCAGCTCCAATGCAGAGCTGCATGATGATAATGATGATAATGATGCAATGATGATAAGTATGTTTTCTCAGATTTAAGCAAGAGAGGATATTGTTCATCAACATGCTAATTTTTGTATTAAAACAGACCGCACAAGTCCTCTTTGCAAGTGAACTTTTATTGGTTTGTGGCCTAAAACTGCATATGTTCATGGGACTGGTGCTTTCCAGGGACACCATGAGAGTAGCAGAGGAAACACCAGCTTCTATCTCACTTATACAGTCCAAGGACAAAGTGGAACTCAGCACTAGGTTTAAAATGCATGCTAGCAGCCAAGTATAGATGAATTTTGACAGCACATCAAACTCATCAGGAGAACACAGCATCCACCTCCACAACCTGTCCTCAAAACAGTGCTCCTAACAAGGCAGCACTGCTCAAGTAAACTGAACCTCAGTCAAGATTAGTTATGTCAGCTCATATTGAAGGAACAGACCTCAATTTGCTCAGTAAATACTCAGTAGTAAGTTTAGTGCAGTCAGCTTTAAGGTTGTCTTATATTTCACAATGCAAATACCACGGCACTTAATCAACAATCATACTGTTCGCACTGACAGAGCTTTCACGTGAGTAATGTCCTGTTAATACTTTTCAAATCCCATTTTAGCATTTGGTAGTATACGTTAAAGTGAAGCAAAAGTGAATTCTTGAAATAAATTTTAGTCAAAGTCAGCTTCCTTAGCTACCTACTGCTTTTAAAATAAATTAGTCCCTGCAGTGATTACCACCAGCACAAGCACTAGGTATCCACCCACACAGCACATTCAGATGTTATACTTTTAATTCATTAGTCTCTTCAGCTAGGTTAGAGTTTTCTACAACCTCTCTGGGAGTAAAAAAGAAAATTTTAGATGACCTCCTAGCCTATTTTAAAATCTTTAACAAGGCGTTTAAAAATACAACAGTTATTTCTTAACAACAGGGATTAAAAATTATTCTTGTACTGTAATAACATTCAAAACAGACCTAAAAATGTCTCTGAAAAGCTTTTCAAATAGCAGTGCTAATGTATGCTAAACTTCAGAATTGCAAGCCATTTAGATCATTAGGTTACTTAAAATTACCCTCAAAAAAATTACAGTGACACTTGGAAAAAAATTGCCAGTAAATTAAAATCATTAACCATGCCTGAAATGTTTTAATCTTAAATTTTTTCTAGTTCAATGTGGTGTTCCAACTGACGTGAATATTAATTATTATTGCTGGTGTGTATTCTCAGTTTCTGCAGTAAAAAGTTTAATTTTTTCACTAGTCTCTCAGTGAAAAAGCATTCTGTAATAAAAGTTAAGCTTTATATACCTATTACACTCAATTTAAGACAGTAAATCAGTTTTTTCTCTCCACCAGATCCTTTACTTCAGTTAAGGCAAAAATATTTCCAGATATTAGAAGTATTACACTTTGGTGTAAAATAAGACAAGATTTCCAACATCAAGTTTTCAAATGGTGCAGATACCAAATCATAAGAATGGATGTATTGCGTTAGACCCAAAAATCCAATCATTCACCCCAGTATCTACCTCTAGCCATAGGTAGAGAAAGATGGACAGCAGAAAAACACAAAAGTCAGTAGTACAAAACAAATCTTCATAACAAGTTATTAAACCATGAGAAGGTTTCCCACATGACAATTTCTTTAATAGCTTCTAGTGTGCTCAAAAATTTTATCTAGCTCATCCCCTGATTCACCAACTACTTTTTTTCTTCCAGAGAAAGCCAGGCCATTTCTGAGGTATTATGTCCCCTTGAAAAAGCCACAGTGGCACTTTTCCAACGCATCACATTCACTTGTTGTCCACTAATTTTATCCTTTGTGAAAAGTTTGTCAACACATTTCATACAGAAGCCACCTTCACTGACTACTCCCAAGCTACTGGGTCCCTCAGGAGCCCTGTGGGCAGCACAGTTTTGACACCTCCTCACAGACCCTGGATCTCCTTTGCAATTAAAGCCACAAATTACACTCCACGGTTATCTTCATAGAAGAGGTTATTTCTCTTTATTTCCCTTTGGAAACTACCTGCGTCATGTAGCATAGGACAAGCACCCAGGCAGGCCCCCATGGGCTGCCATCAAGTGCAGGATTACATTAACTGTCTGATGGGACACGCATGAATGTAGGGGAATGGGTTTGATGAAGAGACACACTGAATGTAGAGGAAGGCAGAAAGCCCCAATCCTGATCAATGTTACATCTCTCTCTATGCTGTCACAACACTCAGAGCAGATGAGAGCGTGTCAAGGACAGCTACACCTCAACTCAGCCTACACCTGCCCAAGAGATCAGTCATGGCCATTAAGGCATCGCCAGTTGAGGCTTGGGATATATTAGCATCACCGACTGCTCTCTGGGGAAAATGCCTAACTATAGATCAGACTGCAAATCTTCTGACTCAATTTCTTCTGGCTGTTACCAAAGACTTTGTATTTTCCTGCAGCCTGCAGCCTTTCCAACTCTCAACATGTATTGCCAGTTTCACCTTTCCCTTACACCAGCAGTGCCTTTTTTGAGGGACACTAGAGAGAGCGTGGGGTGGGATGATGAGGAAGAAGGGCAGATTTTCTTCAAGGGTGGGAAATAAAGGCTTGATTAATCAAGTTAGGAGAGTAAGTAAGACCTTCCTTCATGGCCTTTGGAACTCATTCTAGACAGAACATCTAGATCCAGAACATGGAGACAGGATTTCAAATATTTTGCCCATAAAGCACACAGACATAATAGCAAAACAATAAAAGCCTAAAGTGCTACAAACCAAAGAACAAAAGCAATGGGGCAGTCAATCAAAATCTAACCCTTCTCAACCTTATCACAAAGGCTTACAACAAAACAGAGCAATCTTTGCCAGTGTCTGTTTTCTACCACTGGACCATGCAGCCTTGCTCAAAACCTGTTCCTAATTGAATAAAAATCAGCTGCAGAAAGTGAGAAATCTGACAGCAGTTGTCTGATCCTCACAAAGGAATTTGACTGCAGGAAGGAAAGCTAGACAGAGAAATAAAGTGCTACAACACCACAAGAAAGGAAAATGAAACAAACCAGGAGCCCATGCAGTAAATTCACAAAATGAGATCCTTTCAAAGCAAAAACAATCCCATTGCTTTTAGGTTTTGGCAGTGCTGGCATTAATGCCTTTCCTGGTCAGGCATGAGACCTAAGCAATCTTTTTTTTGCAGGATCTGTCCCATATGGTGGAACCACAAAATGCGCTGAAAGTTCATTGCTCTCACTGCAAGCAAAGCTTTGGTGGAGGTCAATAGAAATCTCAATGGGAAACAAATGTTCCAGTGATGAGACAGCTGCTGCAGGACCATATCTTTCAGTCAGTGACAAAGAAGGTAAATGTTTTTCATTTCAATTCACTTTTTCTGTGTATCTTATCTCCTTCTACAGGGGAGTGTATGGAAAATGTATTTTGAAGAATGTCAAAGCAGGAAAAAATTCTATTTGCCACCAATAGATGAATTAGCTCTGAAAAGTAAGCTTAACTAAGTTAAACTGCAATTAGGAAATCAACCCTCATATGCCATCACTGAGAACATGACTACAGCAGTACAAGAAAGTAATAAGTTGTCTCAAACAGGCTAAATTTGCTGACTTTGTGAGTGAACAGAAAATATGTACCAACTCAAAATCATTCCATGCTTGCATGCATATCTGCATGCACATGTTTATGGGTACAATGAAAAACCTAGAACCAGACTGAGTTTCTCTCTTTCAAACTCACCTGTAAATGACAAATTGTATCAGTTAAGAATCCAGATAGATTCAACAGCTGGTCTGAGTCTCTGTAGTTCAGCTAACATCAAAATTGTAAAATCAATTTATGTCACTTGAAATGTAGGTTTTACCCTTGCTTTCTGTAGCCTACACTGTGCTGTAAAGGCAGAGAGGAATCCATGGAGATCAAACAAAGATCAACAGATTAGTTGATCATCACACATCAGTTTTGCAGCACTGAAAAATATATTGGTCTCAGATACAGTCTGTTACTGATACAGTTGAAAATTTATTATAAGAGAATTTTTTTTCAGCTACCTTGGGTAGGGCAGATGAATCCCAAACTTCAGTGTTGACATGGTCCACTATTTATATGTCAAAATCCACATGAATGTTGCTATATAATACTGGCTTTTAGATACCTTCCTGTTGTGGGTTTGCTCTGGGCCAATTTTCTCTCAGCCCCACACACAATTGCTATAAGTTGAGAGAAGGTTTATGCAGACAAAAGAGATCTGATTGGGGAGAATAATATTAGGATTTATTATTAGCAAGATAAAAACTAAAGAACTATATCTGCAACAATTCTAATTAGGCAAAAATGCTATGTATTTACAAAAATACTCCTTCCCCCTTTGTATCAGTTCAGGAGGAGAAGCAGTCTTCGTTCCATTTCTGGAGCTCCAGGTCTTTTAAATAATTTTGCAGCACTTGAAAGTTCTTCTTCTATTATCTCTAGGATGACAACTCTGATTCATTGCAGCTGGAACTGTTTCTCTTTCTCTCTCTCTTCTATGTCAGCCTCAGGGCTGGGCCTACCCCCTCCTGGGCTAAGACCGAAGGCTGGGGGTTACCCAGGCCCTGAAGGGTCTTCCATGGACTGCAAGAAGACATTTGCCTATCATGGATCTTCACTACAGGGTCACAAGGGATAATGGCTTTTGAGTCCACCCCTGTTTCCTGTGGGGTCTCGCTTCACAAGAGAAGTCTTTGATGGACCTCTCTAGCCTGAGTCACCTTTCGGGCAACAGTTCTTCCATTCTCTGCTGTCCCTCAGGGTCACAAATTCAGCTGCACCAGCATGGATCCCTCACTGGGATCACAATATCCTACCCAGGCCATCTAGCTCCAGCATAGGGCTCTCTCGCTATAGGCCACGGGTCTCCAGCAGGACTGTTTCATTCTAGGCTTTCCCACGGAGTCACATCACAGGTGGCAGGGATTTTTAGTTTTCAGTCTCTTCCTTGCTGAAGGGAGAGAGAGAGAGAGGGAGAGAAGGTCACCCTCCCTTCACAGTTTTTCTCCTCTCACTCCTGCAGCTGCCAACTTTGACCTTTGACCTTTGACAGTTATCTCTGCCTGGAATTTCTTCTGCAGTATATCTTGTCCAGGCAGTCTTTCTCTAAATTTTTTTTTTCTTTACTCTGTTACAGGAGAGATGGGGGGCCTGGCCCCCCTTGCCCGGGCCAGACTTGGCTCGGGGTGGGGGCCTCACATCCAGGCCCACCAGGGCTGGCTGCTACACTGGCTCTTCCATTTTCTTCTGTGCCACAACCTTCTCTTCCATTTTCTTAAATATGTAATTGGCAGAGGCCTTACTAAAACTTTTGATTGGCTTTGCTCCAGAAATTCACCTGACAAAAAGTACTTTTAGCCCCAGGGGGAGGGGTGGTCAGTAAACCCACAACACTTACCCTGATAAACTTGATATGCAGTGATTCTGTAAGATTAATGGAAAGATATTTTCCACAATCCTCATTCACATGGTATCTGCTGATGTCTTAAATTTTCTAGTGTATTTCTAAGAGACTGAGTTTAGCTGAAATGACACACCAATTGGGTCAGCCTTTTTTTCATCCAAGGTCTCATCAGTCCCCAAGTATGCCAAAGTATAAATCACTCCAATCTGTACACTATATATAGAGATATTTTTATTTCTAGTAGCTATTTATTAATGAAACCAGGGCTGAAATTTGTGATTTCATCTGTGATTTTTTTCTGTTAACTCATTTTAAGTAATAAGACAAAAATTTACAATGGATATATATTTTTTGGATATTAGCTTTCATTATACAATTTGGAAAACATAAAGTACTAACATGAAAAATAATTGAAACAAAGAGAAAGGGAATATAAAAGAACAGAAATGAGGACTAATGAAAGACAATTAAACATGGCAATCTAGAATAAAGAATTCCAATACAGCAGCTGAAAGCAGTGGTGTTAATTTTCTCTGAAACTGGCTTCATTCCTCTTCTTGAGGTGATTTGTAGCCAGTTAATCAGAAACCACACGCCTACTACATTGTGAAGGGTTGCATAAACACCTCTGCAGGGTTGCATAAAATAACCTGTCCTGGAAAACTGGCATTTTTTCACCCAGTTACATGATACATGGGGATGATACAATGACATTTAGACTAAATAGTAGTACTTGTCTACAAAATCCATTCAATTTGTGTGGGTGTATATGTATACATATATATATATTTATGTATGACTCTTTACCACATCATTTGAACACAAATTATAATAAAGTTTGAAGAACTGTACCTATGCAAAACTTTAAATAGGGATGAATATGAAAGTAATTTAGTTTCTTTACACTACAAGAAAACAGAGAGAGAACTACTATTTATTACTTCTCATGAAAAGATATGAAATGTTGGAATTTTTATATAAGTAAATTTAGCAGTTTTTTCATATGCATTCTGGCAACAAGATACAAATTAAATTTGAGTTTCTGAACTCTATTTGTTACATGAATAAATATAGATTAGTGGACTGAGTCAAGATAAGCTTATTCTATTACAGTTGTATTTGTCTGAGATTATTTACAGTGTTCTACATTTCTCCAATAGATTTTGTGAGGCGGGTTTTTTTTCCTTGTTCATTTCAGGATGCTTGCATTTAGTCAGGTGTGTCTGTCTGTACTTTCTTGGAGCTAATCTTTTTTTTCCTAAGAGAACTTTCGGGGTTTAGAGATTACTGAAAAATATTTTAAATGTGTATTTCAAATAGTCACAAAATAATTTTATTTGGAATAAAACTGAAAACAAAATAATGTTTTATGTTTTTTAAACCCAATTAATTAATTAATAATTAATGTTCTAAAACCAATTAATTAATTATAAACAATAAATTTCTAAATTAATTTCTAAAACCAATTAATTAATTAATAATTAATTTTCTAAAAACAATTAATTAATAAATTAAAAACAATTGGTTATTTTTCTGCAACAGTTAAAAATTCACTTGTACCACATTAAGCAGATGGCCATGTGACTGTCTCACCCCCCTCCTTAATCTCTGCCTTTTGGGAACACAGTCCATTTGTGTTCACATGTCCTTCCTACTCCTCAGCAAGCTGCAGAGGCACTTACACATGTGCCCACCAGCGATAGCTTTGCAGGTGAACAACACATTTTAAGATCAGCAGATACTTAGAAGTATGTGATGATAAATACACCACCAACTCAAATATCACCACCTCCACTGCTGCAAACACACCAGCATCTTGCCCCCACTGGGGCTGGAGGGGTGAATATTATGGAAAAGAATGTCACTGTGTGTAGGAGGATCAAATCTGTCTTTTCCCTCCTCTCAATTCTATGTTTATGAAAATATCCCATGCCAAGCAGCTTACAGATGGAGGGTTGAATGAACCAACAGTACCCTTGGAAGCAGAAGTCTTTAAAAAAAAAACAAGAACAAGGCCCAAAAATATGACCCAACCAAAACAAAAGACCCTAAACCAAAAAAACACCCCAAACACACACACACAAAACCAACCAAACAAAAAAAACAAGCAACCGAAGAAAACAACAACAACAAATATACAAAAAGCCATGCTCAACAAGGTTTTTTTGCTTTTCTCACAAGGCTCCATTACTGAAGTTTCATTCCTGGGCCAGAATAGTCAATAACCAATTTGCAATACTCTCCAGAAAATTTTTAAATCTTTTGGCAAAAAAAAATGAAAGTAGACCTGTACATTTATATTCTCAAGTGAGGTTAGGAAACAGGCAAAAAGATCATTCTGCCAAACTAATTTCTTAATCCTTGCCTGTCACTGTAATCTAGGATTAAAAAATATCCATTGAAGGAGCAATGAGAGCCCTCTGCGTGCCTGGAAGGTTTATAGAATACCATGTGTGCCAACTGAAACTAAGAGATACCAGTGTTTTGAAAAACTACTGTATGATTTCGTCTGCTCAATGCTGAAAAAAGAATGCATCTTTCTTTTCTCCATCATCTAGTTTTTCATGCAGAAAACATACACAAGGCAGATGACTTTTAAATAAATCATTAATATGTACATGTTATTCATCTGTCTTTACAACCTTACTTGGATTAAGTGATACTAACTAAAGGTGAAGTTTTTCTGTAAGCAAAGAGATGTTGATAATTCAGTTATCATAAGAGGTTTATAAAATTATCTTAAGTCTCGTCAACAATTTTCTGCATCACTTAATGCTAATTATTGCAACAGCAAGTCTTACAGATGCCAGACATCCAGAATTTCACAACAGGCAGCTATAAAAAAAATAATATATATAGCAGCTAAATAAATGAATCACAGGAAAGTGAACTGAAGAAAATATCATGCATGTTCTGTTTATCCAAAATTTTAGTGAAGCCACAATGATGATAAAAATACCCTTTCTTCATTCATGATGATCTGCTAACAGGGCTACTGAAAATGTAAAGAAATTCTTCCATATTCAAATTGGAGCCAGTGAAAGTCACCCAGCTGCTTTATAATTACAGGTGCTACTGTCAGGCAATCAGACTTTCCAGACTTAAAAAGATGATCATACTCACAATCTTGCTTATTGCTCTTGGTTCTTTCACCATGGTATGGATTAACACCATTCTATGCATGTTTTGCCAGAAGTCTGGTATTGGAGATCTAGCTTCACTAGTCTGCATTTCCACTGAAGGGGCTCAGTGCAATGGGAGAATGGGCAAACTTGGAAGCTATGTTTCTGCATGAGTAACAAATGCATGAGCACCCCAACATATAAGACACCACTCAGTCTGACAAGTCTCCTGGAAGTTATCTAAAGTGGGGAAGGGTTTTTTTTTCTCCTCATTAACTGAAAAACCAAGATGTAATTTAAACATACATATTGCAGAAAATAAACTAATTTCAGCAGTGCCTAAGAAGTATCTGTAGTAAACAAAGAGTATAACAAAAATCCTGTTGCTATATCTGAAAAGGCCTCAAATAAACAGGCAAAAAATCCCAAATAGTTGCCAAGCTGGAAACATATAAATTAAAGCATACATGTTTCAAAAGACCTTGAGAAGGAAAAGAGAAGAAAACAACTTAAACCTCAGCAATAGCAACCCATGTTCTAGTGCCAGGCAGTAGGAAGGGGAGTCAGATAAAGAAAACAGTGAAGCCTTTTTATCTGGGGCTGAAGACCAGCAGATCATCCAGTGAGACTTTTCTAAAAACCTCTTTTTAAGCATGTTTCAGAAGAGAAGCAGGAAGGACATAGTTCTAATTTCCGCAGAACACAACAGCCTTGAAACCTGAGAGAAATCCTTATTATATAGAATCTTAATGCATTTTATCATTTTCTTTTTTTGGGTAGCTTTAGTACTGCAAATCTATGCTTTTAAGTAAGCATATTCTTTTAATTGTGTCTCATGAAGCAGCTTCCTCAGAGCGAGCACACAAAAGATGTGTTTTTTCCATAGTAGCAACAGTCCCCAAAACTATGGCACTGCAGCCTGTTTACTCTAGGTAGTGCCTTAAAACACAGTGCTTCAGGAACTCCACAAAAGCAAGCCTGTACTTCTCCTGCCTATCTAGTGGTGTGGGAGAGTGAGAGGCGGAGGCACGTTCCAGCAGACATGGGATGGGATAGTGACATCAGCCCTAGATGGGACAGTTACACTGTGGAAGAAGTCTAGAAAAAGTTCAGTTCAGCTGCTCTACCACCTAGCTGTGCTCTCCTTAAGCTCTGCCTCTCACAGCTACAGCTTGACAGCAGCTGTCCTCCTACCTTGATCACCTAAGTGTAATAAAACAGATTATTGAAATATTTTGCAGTTCCATAGCATTTCTTTAAAACTTTCTAAAGCTGTTACACACTTTTATTAGGATATGTTAAAATATTTTAGGAGAGTTTCTTTAGTGAGATCATTTTTGGGTGAGCAGTCATTTTGCAGATTTAATACAGGTTCTGCACTTGTAGTATATTAACTGAACTGAATTATACTGGGAAGTTAAACATATTGCAAAAGATGCTTTGCAGAGTGAAACAGCAGTAAAAAAGAAGCTATTTTGTTAAGATGGTGCATTTTATTTCATAGTCAGAAACATATTAAAGTATGTAGAGCATATAAAAGTAAGTATTGAGATTTCATCTAGGACAGTTCCAATTTGAGATGAAGCATCCAATTTCTTATACCTCTTCTCAAACAGAAAAAAAAACAAAAAAAAACAAAAAAACAAACAAATACTTCAAAATGTAAAAGAAAAACGACTATTCTATAACCACAATCTGAAGCATACAAAGATCCGTTCAGCCAACAACCTGCTCTATAGAAATGCTCCCAGATCATTTTGATGCACTTCAGTGAAGAATCTCCTAGAAATACAGAGCAAAACCTCAGGTATTAAATACATATATATATTCATACATTTATATTCAAGCCATGGAACAATACTGGAGAACTTCAGCTAGGAGTCTGATATATTGTTTTCTAAAGGGACTGCATTACAAAGGACTCTACTTACCAAGACATCTTATTTAGTTATTTATCATGGTGGTATCTCAGAGATAGAACTCCCAGTGTCATGCAAGTCCTCTTGGAACAGTGCTGTAACTGTAAAACTCTTTAAAAAGCCAGATATCCATCCCCTTCTCGTCTTCACAGTAACATCATGAATTATGCTTCCATACAGAATGGATACACCTAAATCCAACTTCAGTTTTGCAGACTTCAGAGCATCTTGTGTCTGAAGGAAAGGGTTTGAATGAAAGGGTCTTCACATCAGAGTTTACCTACTGAAAGGCATAACTTTCCATACAGATTTCCACATTTAGAGCATGCTATAAGATGGCACCTGTAATATGCCAGCTTATGAATTCCTAATTTTGAGGCTGGTTAAAAATTTCTTACTCTGCTCTAAAAGGAGCTGCTGAACAACGCGAGCAGTTCCCATCTGTCTGTGAAGCCAAACTTTTTGAGCTGTGCAGCTCAAGTGCGTAACTCTGGCTTAGAACTCAACTAAGCCTAGTATAAACTTGAACAGTAAATGTGTCCCTATTTACAGCTTTAGACTCCTGAAATTTGCACCCTATCACACCTCCCATAATGCATCACAAAGTGAAAGACAATATTGCGACATGGTCAGGGAGAATCTGTGATATCCTTGCTGAAGTTCTCAAACAGCAGGTAAATTAAATAAAGACACTGTCATCTTCTCTTAAGAAAATTAAAAAAAAATAGAAATTGTAACAAAGATTTTTTCACTGTTTACTACAAGGGTTATGGGGATTTAACATTACCTTTTTAATAGGCTTCTTTGCACATCAATATAATCAAGTAGTTACAAAGACAAAACACACACACACACACAGAAAGGACTTTAGATTCACTCTAAACTGGGAAATTCTGACTGTAGGAATCCACAAAGTGTTTTTATCTTCTCTTCTGCCAGTCAGGAGCAATGTCAGATCCTAGTGGTTATATGACAAATTTCCTTATCTGCAACTGTTCTGCAGTTGCAGTTCATTTGGAGGACTTTACCTCAAGGGTGCTGTCTCTCAGCATCACAGTTTAACAATCACGAAACTTTATATCCATTTCCATTAGGTCTGTTCAGTGAGTTTCCAAAGTAGAGTTGTCATAGAGCAGAATGCCTGCTATCTAGCAATATAAAACCCATTAAGACAATTTAGACTTAAGCTGCAGACTATCAGCTTTCCAGAGGCAGTGAACTAATTTTTTTTTTCCACAGAGTCTATCTCTCACAGATACTACAGGTAAAAGATAGTCTCTCCAGCAATTTAGTGAAGAGGGGGTGGAAGTGGGCAATGGGGGTGCAGAGAAGAGCCATGGAAATTCCTGTATTTAACACTCTATTTCAAGTATCTGGCAAGTAGCCAGAATCACAGGAACATATCTATATATTTTTCTACTGAGTCTGCAATTTTCTGACATCTTTATTGTCGTTCAGGAAAAAAAACAAAAAACTGTTGCACTAGTAGTGTGTGCATCTTGAGCAGCTTATCTTTCAGTATCTTCAGCATACCACATTCAGATTGTGTTTCTCACATTCTCCCAAAATCTTTCACAGGAATTTCCAGCACAGACCCACCCCTTAAAACATCTTCAGAAGTTAATATCTGACTAAAATACCTACATAAGACTTTCTGTCACGTGAAGTCTTCAACTCACCCAAACTATCAATTTATATACCAAGCTTTCAAGTTCCACTTGGTTATAAGAATTTCTGCACCTCCCCCCCCAAAAAACCCAAAAACATAAGCAAAACTGACAATGTGCCCATTAGCCTTTTCATTGCTTTTTCTACGACATGTACCATATGGATGTACATCTCATGCCAGTTGAATATTAATAATTAAGACAACAGCAGTAGTGTGATAAAGCTGGATACTGAGGATCTATCATTTTGTATTTGCATTGGCATCACTGGAAATTTATATTTATAAATAAAACTCCTGAGTCAGAAACATTTTTTCCAGTAATGGCTGGTTTATTTAAAAAAAAAAAAAAAAAGCTGTAATTATACTTGTGTATCCAACATACTTTTCCTAGTTAAAAAACTAAGCAATTACATATCTTGTAATAACATTAGTTCTAATGTGCTCTAATTCCTGATGGACTAGAGCTGAGAACTGGAAAAAGCCAGAGTGAGAAGTCATTAACTGAATACATACTAATTATTTTTGAAGCACCCCTAGTCCACACTGTTTCTCAGGTGTAGTGAAAAGCTGCAAGTGACTGATAGTCAAACCCTGGTTTAAATAGTTTCTTCCATCTACTCTGTGACACGATTAGAAGGCACTTTGTCTTCAAGTCACAGAAACCCAGGCAATTTGCAGATTTACTAACTTTCCCAGAAGTCATTTGCAGGTCAAACAGCCAACGTCAGTCACAGTGACACCTGAGCAACAGGGCTATAGTGAAACAATGGGCTACACAGAAATAAAATAAATCCCATGAGAGCTGCATTCAGTGAGGATGCACATCTAAAAAGATTACACTGGAAATCTTTGAGCAGTAAGTGTTCTCCGGCTAAGAGCTGGATACATCCTTTAATTAATGCATGATGTTATTTCACACTGCTATGATAAATAAGTCTTTATAAACAGCAGAATTTCTCTTATGCAAAGAACCATATTTTCCTAATTAATTTCTTTTATTAAGAAAGCAAGAGGAAAGGGAGCTATTCATGAGTCTTCTTTGTTCCAGGTAAAGAGTAAGGAAGGAACCCACTATAGTGTTTTAGCTACACAGGAGATACTGTCTTCTAAATTACGACCCCTTTTAGCTTTCTTGAATTCCTTTTACAGTTACCAATAGTGCCATTCGTATATGCAGTGATATACAAGCAGCCTCCCTGAGGAGACTTGAACTGCATTTCACTAATATTGTGCTGCAGCTCAAAACAGAGACTGCCAAGTGAGTGCACTGTCACCAAATATATGACAGATCATGTGTAGAACTTGAGAGCATAGTGAATTAGAAAACACATGTTCTTCTATCCCAAATCAAAAAGCTGTCCCTTCAGTACTAACACTGAAGTGCCAAACTTCCAAACATGAGACAAGCTTCCTTTGTCAATTCCCCAAAACATTCTCACACCATAACTTCACAGCAGAAAATTTGGCCGTGAATTCAGCAATGAATACAAACCACACTTTGTACACAGACACACTCTGAATCTCATATTGCATGCATAACCTCAGCTGGTAAATCTGCACACCATAAACTCCCAACTGCTAGGCACAACAGGATTCCAGTGTGGATGCAACATAAATTGCAATATGGGCATGCATAGGGCTGCTAATGTACAGTACACATACCACGACAAGTTAGCAGCTCTCTCAAAGTACAAAATAGTTACATTCAGTTTGGAGAAATTGGTAGTTGGAGATGTCAGTTCCTTTCCTCACTCTCTAAGTTAATACAAGGGTGAAAGCTGCTCCTTGAGCTGTACTTCATTGGAGTAAGTATACTAGTCTATTCACATTTCTATGGCAGGCAGTATGCATACTAGAACCTATTCTACCTTCAGATAGACATCTCTAGTTCTACCTCTAAGCAGTACAAATAATTTGCAACAAATAGCTACCCTAATTAAAAACAGTTACACTTTGAAAACTTAATTTGATAGAAATTGATTCTTCTTTCTTTTTGCTTGCAGATTTAAAATAAATCAAATGTATTTTGCAGTTTATTACCAGAATTATCATTTAACCTACTGTAATAAAATTCACAGTAAAATTGGTTTGGAATATTAATTTCAAAATACAATTTCTAATATGATAATAGAAGATACTTCCATTTCTTGTAGCATCAATATTTACTGTATGCAACTGAAATTTTCCAAGAATTTGAAAATGCTGCATCTCTACATGTTAGTCCTTCCAATGGCATAGTCAGATAGATTTCAACTGAAAAAAAAGTACTCCCATCTGTCCCTGAGAACACAACATTTTCCATTTGCAAAATAAGAATTTTGTTAAGTAATCTCACTGAAGATTACATGGAAAAACTGTAGGGTGGCTGCTGTGAGAAGCTGCAAGAAGTTATCTAAATGTCTGACAGAGCCAGTGTCAGACAGCTCCAAGACAGACCTGTCACTGTCCAAGTCTGAGCCCATTGGTGATGGGCCTCTGGGCTAACATATTAAAGAAGGGGAAAAAGTTACTATTCAAAAGCAATTGCAGCCAGAGATGAGAGGAGTGAGAATATGTGAGGGAAACATCTCTGCAGACATCAAGGTCAGTGAAGAAGGAGGGTGAGGATGTGGTCCAGGTGTCAGATCAGAGATTCCCCTACAGCATGTGATGAAGAGCATGATGAGGCAGGCTGTCCACTTGCAGCCCCTCGAGGGCACAACACTGGAGCAGATAAATGCCCAAAGGAGACCATGATCCTATGGGAAGCCCACGCTGGAGCAGGATCCTGTCAGGAACTGTGGAGAGAGGAGCCCACACTGAAACAGGTGCTCAGAGAGGTGGTGGATTCACCGTCCCTGGAGGTTTTTAATATGAGGCTGGATGTGGCACTGAGTGCCATGATCTCGTAATCACAGTGGGGTTGGATCAAGGGTTGGACTTGATGATCTGGGAGGTCTCTTCCAACCCAGTTAATTCTGTGATTCTATGATTCTATCTTGGAGCAGTAAGGAACTGTGACCTGTGGGAAGGACTCACTTTGGAGAAGTTCGTGGAGGAGCATCTCTCATGGAAGAAACCCTGACTCTGAAGTAGGGGAAGGAGTCTTTTCCCTGAGAAGGGAGGACCAGCAAAAACGTGATGAACTGACAACAACACTTTTTCCCCATTCCTCTGCACCTCTGAAGGGGAAGAGGTAGAGAGTTCAGGAGTGAAGTTAAGCCTGTGAAAAATGGAAGGGTGGGGAGAAGGATGTTTTAAGATTTGGTTTGACATCGCATTACCATACTCTGATTTGATTGGCAACAGAATAATTTCCTCCAGTCAAGTCTGTTTTGTCCATGACAGTACCTGGTGAGTGATCGCTCCCTGCCCTTATCTCAATCCACAAGCCTTTTGTTATATTTTCTTTTCCTTGTCCAGCTGAGAAGGGGAGTGATAGAGTGGCTTTTGTGGGCACTCTGTGTTTGTTATAATAAAACAAGGACAAGAGACTGGGAGCTACTTCGAGCACTTTGGCACATCATCCATGCAGAGAAGTTGAAGCTGTTCTGCCTTAAGGCCCTGGCTGACTCCAGGTTCCACACAAATGCCTTTTTAAATAACAATTTTTGTCTTTCAACACATAAAAATTGGAGAATCTAGATCAATAGCTGGAACTTACAATAGATGCAGAGAAACTGTGGTTTTTAACAATATACGCAGCCACATGGGCTCCAAAATGAGCCACTGCAGGGGGAGAATTAGCAGGGGAGGGGAAACCGTGCCAAGGCAAACCATTAGGTCACAGGCCTCGGCAGTGAGCATGAGAGGGGTAGGCAGCATTTTAAGCAACAAGGCTTTTTTTCCCCAGATCTATTTTGAAAGTAGCAGAAAGGAATCACTGCATTTAATCTTAAGGTCCTACAGCCTGAAGTGCTTATGTCTCTGTGCCACAGCATTCTGCTGGCATTGTCAGGGACCAGAGGGGAACAAGAGCCAATGTGAAAACAGCATCATTTTCAGGAGAGAACTCATCAGACAGGTATCAATATCTTCTTTCTGGCAGCTGTCCATTACAGGGCTCCTAAGTATTGTATTTTGCACAATTGGATAGAGTACAGAGAACGTACCTCTTGATGTCTACCTACACTTTGCAATAGTTTAGTAAAACTGAAAATTGCACTAAACTATGGTTTTAGCCTTGGAGACTGCTAAGTGAAGCACTGTGCTCTGTGTAGTGCACTCTCTGTAGAGCCCCACAGAATGCAAGTCATAAATGGAGAAAAAAACCCAAAGAAACCCCAAACAAACAAACAAAAAAACCCACCAAAGATTCATACTATCCCTTTTCATGCCATTGATCAAAGAACCAGATCAACACTATGTGCTGAGATGCATGGCTCATCCAGGTGGTCATCTGTACAAAAACAGTCAAACTGCATTGGTACTGTATGATGAAGAATGTTATACTGTTCCCCTTGCTCAAGAAAGCCCAAGGCTGTATGATGCATGCCCCAGCTCACCCTTACAAAGGAAAGACCACAGGCAATCAGCTTAAATCAGGACTGGGACAACTGAAGATAACTCTGTTCCAATGTATATATTCTTTGCAGTACTGTAGGAAGCATAAATCACAAGAGATCTGCTATCATATACGACAGCAGGTGAGCTGCAATAACCTTTTGCTTCCTTGGGTCTAAACACTAATATTACAATTCAGGGTACTCTTCTCCTCCACCAATATTTCTTAGATTCAGATCTTTAGGCCAGTGTACCAATACTATGCTCAATAGCATTTCTGCACTCTACCAACCCATTATTGTCACTGCCAGTAAACATGACAATTTAGAAAGGGGATGATTATGTAGTTCTTTGTAGGAGAGTATATTAATAAAGCTCAACAGCAATAATCTTTGTTATCTACACTTGACAAGTGCAAACTTGAAAATGAACCAACCTCCTAAAGTATAAAGCTTTTATCAACAAAAGACATGTTTTCCAGAAGTTAAATACTAGCTAGAAGCAAGGCAGAGCACATGCTTGTATATAATAGTGTATATGCAGGTGCTCTGCCTAATGTCATCTTCCATTAACATCTGGTTCATGTCCTAGGGAAGTCAATGGGAGTTTTACAGTTGATTTCAGTGAGGTTTGAAATATGCCCTCAAATTTTATTGATTCTTTCTTATGTATACCATGCAATAAATACTACTTTGTGCTTTTAAGAATGTATTTAGAAAAGAATAATCTAAGAAAAAGAGATAACTTTTGGTTTACAGAAAGAAAAAATTAAAAACTTGCAGGTATCACACTGGACACCAAGAATTAAACTATTAAGCTCTATGAACAGCCACCTTTAGCAGTAAAAATGCCACCTGGAAAATGTCAGAGGTTTTTAGAATGCAGAAAGAACCTATAAGAGGGGTGGTATAGTTTTCAGATTTTCCCTTCTAAAATGTTCTCTCTCTTTCTTTTCAATATATTAGTTTACTTCTGAGGAAGCATAGTCATGGATGTCTGTAATCTTTACTGGCTTTATGGATGATGCAGGTCCTTAAACTGTAGCCTGGGCTTTTCAGGTTGCAGATGTGGGAATTAACCAAAAGAATCTGGGCACAAGCACATCTGCACTTCTGTCATTCTGCACTGAAGTCGACCTGTTGTATGCAACGTGACATATAATGATCTCTTCTGAGGTGGGCTCGGGAGGCAGGAATATTGATGACATGTTTGTTTATAACTATGTTTATTAGACATATGTTCCTTTATCACACAAGCTGTAAATAGATTATGCAGACGATGCTTCTGACAAGTGTCTCCAGGCTGGTCCTCACTGTGAGCAATGGCAGATGAAGCTGTGATACACTAATGAAGTGTGAGCACCCTTGGAAACACTCCCTCATTCCAACCTGGAAACCGATCAGACTTCTGAGGATGACCAGCTGGTGACAAGGTGGGTGAGATACCCTTATCTCCTTAGAGGTATAATCAAAAATAAGGTCCCATTTTCATATTATATACTAATAGAAAATGAAAATAAACTAGAAACCAATATAACCATGCCCTTATTAATGAAGGAAAACTTGAAAAACTGATATCATTAAGCCATTTCAGTTGTGATTAGTGACTAGAGAGTTTTATTGGTCCAATATATTTTAACCAACATTAAATATCAACATGTCATCTGTAACACTCTCTACTTATACTTCCACTCTTCATTCATCCATGTCTTTCTCATCCTCTCCCCATTGTATTTCTGTCACAATTCTTTCTACTAAGCTGAAATGTAACCACTTTTTTTTTTAATCAGAAATTACACTGTCTTTTAACCAGACTTTCAAATAAAGCCTATCTTGCAGAACAGTTAATTCCAGTGAATATCTGTTTCTTACACTCTTATATTAAGACACCTTAAACACCAGCAGGCATAGTACTCACTTTCACATCTTAAAACTAGCTATGAAAAAGACTAGGAGTTCATGAAACCTAAAAGGAAAGAAAAAAAAAAAAAAGAGAGGGAAATAAAGAAAAATTTAAAAGGTTGTACCTGCACCACTGACTAGCTGTTATTTTTGCAGAGTCTACCTCAGAGTTAGGCAATCAGAGAGCTGCAGAAGCTTTTCTGCACATTAGGCTTTTGACACACATTGGCCTTAAGGTATGTGGGAAGATCTTTTCAAGTAGCCTGTTGATATCCTGACTCTCACCTCTAACATGATCAGTCTTAATTAATCTGGAACAACTGTCCTTGCAACCAGGTAAAACCACAATTCAAGACCATGTAGCCTTCTCCTCAATGTTTACATTTAATAAGATTTTATTGCTTCATTTTCTTCCAGAACCAGTGAACAACCCAGGTTCAAGAAAGTCCCAAAACTCTGCAATTGACCCTGTTCAAGTTATTGCTGCTAGTAGGCATCAATTTGAAAACAATACCAATTCTTTCAACACTTTACTGAAAACAGTGTTTTGTATCACAAAGGTTATTTGTGTATGACACTATGAAAATAATCAAAAGTCCTAAAATAAACACCCATTATAGAAGAAACTATGGTATTATCTGGCTCATAAACCCACTACACATGCAATGCCATAGCTCAGAAAAACATCAAGGTAGAGCTCTTGGATGAAAAATCTCACCAGTCAGCCATTCAACTATCAACAAAAATTCACAACCAGTACAAATTTCAGCTGCTCTTTTAGCACTGTCAGTCATGGGTAATGACTTTGTAATTCTTACCAGACAGACAGTTACAGAGTCAGAACCATCTTCCCACTTGGTTTGGGATGTAGGTATGCAGGTGTATTGGGTCTGGCTGAGGTGGTGTTCATTTCCCCATAGCAGCCCTCACAGTGCTGTGCTTTGCATTGGTAGCTAGAAGGGTGTTGATAACACACGTAGCTGGTCTTTTGGCTACTGCTGAGCACAGCATCAGCAATGTAACATTTCTTCCTTGGTTGAGGGCAAGATTCTAGGAGGGGACACAACCGGGCCAGCTGACCCAAACTAGCCAGAGGGATATTCCATACCATATGACATCAGCTCAGATATAAAACCTAAGGAAAGAAGCAGGAGGGTGGGCATTCATTATGTATGCTGAAGCCCTGCTTCTCAGAGGTCATCGCTGTAGATGGCAACTAGAGAACAAACCATGTTATCTTTTGCTCTGTTTTTGTGTGTGCTTCTGCTCGAATAAACTGCCTTATCCCAACCCATGAGTTGTTTTCCTTCTTACTCTCCCCACTGTCCATCTGGGAAGGTGTAACAGGATGAGTTCGAAGGATGCTGAGCTTGAAAACCAAGACATTGCTAAAAGCTCAACAATAAGCCCAATATTTATTATAACAGTGGCTAAGTAAACAGGAACCTGAGAGACAGGAAAGGAGAGGAGTGAACTAAGCCCTCAGTGAAACCCCCACTCACGCAGGTGTGTTTTACGAGCTTGTCTTACTGACCCCAGGATAACCAGAATTCCCCACAGCAGAGGCTGCATCCTCAGAGGGTCAGCAGGCTCACAAAGATAGCGGGCGTCCCTGCAGAAGGCAACGTTGTCCTTCATGTGAAGCTTGAGAGCCCTGAGCATGAGCCACCTGCATTTTTATCCAATTAGCCAGTGACGTCTCCCTGGGCCAGTGTGGCAACACCAACCAGACAGAGGTCTTTGATCCCTCCCCCCCCCCCGTTATGTGAGTGTATCCCTTGAGCGCTGTGTGAACTTTGGGATTCCCCTCGCACTTGTGCTGTTTCATTCAAGGGGTCTTATCTATTTGGGTCTGGGGGTTTTACTTCATCCTCTCCTCTTCAGTTTCTCCTTCAAATGTCCTCTACAGACAATGAGCCAATCACAGAACACCAATTAAAACAGTTTATACAAGAAACTCTCTCTCCAAGGACAAAGTTCCAGTTTATCAGTGAACTTGGCAGGCAAAGAACAAAACTTTCAAAGGTGGCTGGGCCAAACACAGACCAAAAAACATCAACATTCCCTGATACAGAACAGGGAGGGATAGAGTGGGCTGGGTGGGCACAGGCATCCAGCCAAGGTCAACCCACCACAGTAAGTTTAACTGCTGAAGACAGAATTTGAAAGAAGAAAGGTTTCTCTAAAGCAGATGATGAAAATACCCATTTAAAATTAAGAACTTCAAGTATTGCCATCAGTCTTCTGATCCACTCCTGTAGTCCTTTATATTGTCAAGAGCAGCATCTTGCAAGTTGTCCTGGATTACACAGAGACTCTGAGGTCCTTTTCCTTTCTGTTTTCCCCAAATATGACTACTAAATTAGACTGTGGAGAGGGACTTAAGATAAGGGTGGTGCTCTATTATCCTAGGAGAACGTGTATCCACAAGTGTGAAAAGACTGGAATGCTAATGACTCAGATAGTCCAGGTGTTGAGGGCGTGCACACCTGACACCTCAGGCTACGAGCTGGGTGTTATTTCTTTGTCCTTACACAAATGACTCATCTTGATAACTCACCTTGGGGAGGCATCAGGACAATTCACACACATGGCCTGAAGATTTTCGTCTCTGCTGATGGCTGTAATGGATCTACCTGTGCTGATATAACAGGAAGTTGTAACACCTTAGAAGGTGTCAAAGACTCTTGAAATGTCCAGTGATTCAGTGTTACTCATCTAGTGAAGAACTCCACACCCCAGAGGAGGTACCAAAGGCATTTCCACCTACCCTGAGCCCAACTGAAGACCACACTCAGACTTCACTGGGCAGATAGAGGCTCTCCTTCCCTCACTCCACAGGACTTCTACCACCTGGGGCTTCCACCACCACCTTGGCATATCAGGACTAAAACCACCATTGGAGTTGCAGTGACTAGGTCTCATTGCCTGATCTGGAGCATGTCTTGTGGGTTCCTCCAGTCACCTGGGGGTCCACGGCCCTGCTCCAACTGCCTGTGCTGGCACTGCAGCCTCGCTCCAACACTGACCCTCCAAACCACTCCTGCCAGGTTTTCACAGGTAGGGGGAGGCTGGTAGCCATCTCATTTTGGTCTGGTTAGCTTAACCCAGTTTTATCAGTATTGATTTTTAGCATTCTTCCTGGTAAAGAATCATTTTTTTTCCACTTATATCTGAGTGTATTTGATCTCTCAGTATTGGAGAGAATCAGGAGTATTGAACTGGAGGAAGGAGACTTCTATCTGAGGTCTACACCCCTCCCAGTTGTCTCAAACCAAGACACAGGTCACCAGCCAAATACATTTCTTCTGCTTAAGAAGAAACCAATAGGAATAATCTGAAGCATTTAAAACTTGTCTTTATTTGCAAGAATCTGCAGACCTCAGAATAATAAATCAATTCAATCCTAGCACAGGGCCAAACAGGATTTTCACTGGCTGGAGTAGAAAGCTTAAAATTCACTTGGGTGGCTAAAACCAATCCATATTCCAGCACCGATGCCAAAATAGTCCTTTACTAGTTACTAAGGGACCAGTATTCAATACCACCCTAGGGCTCAAATACTCTTTTGAAAATCAGATTATAATTTCAGCAAGGGATAACATGAATACATAACACATATAAGGTCCTTCCATGAAGCACAATGAGCTTCAGTAAGTTTCAGTTCATGCCTCTTAAGTATCAACAGATGAGAATTTGAAAAATGAGAATGAGGGCACTTAGAAAATGAGGGAGTTTTATGAATCACATCTCTATGTTGAATGTTGGAGTTTCTGCTATAAAATTTTAAAAAGTTAACTTTCTCTACATTTTCATGCTGTGACTTCAGTGGTAAAAAATGTTAATAACATCCATATCTTAAAGATTAAAAGAAAATACTAGTTTTTCTTTACCTTCTCTTGGGGAGGAGGGAAAGGGAAGTAGAAGAGGAAAGAAAAAGATGATGCTTCCTAACATTGACTTAGCCCAGAAGATTACATCACCATTTCTATAAAATAGAAATTAAAAACAACCAAACCCAGCGTGTACATTCTATTTTGGTGTGCCCTTAGGAACCTATGATGACAACAAATAGCTAGTATTCATACAAAAGGTATACACCAAACATATTTATGCATGCCTTTTCGAAAGTCATCTTCAAATGCCATCTTTCTTTTTCTTTTGAATTATGAATGTATACAAATATATATTTTTATTCTATAGACACAATGTATGTATTACATGCAATGTACACACATGAATGTAAAAATAAACTGGAGAGGGGAAGTAATACATCTCACGTTCAGGACCAGTTTTTCAGTTGAAATGAAAGTCTCCTGCTGTAGACTAGCTGCCACTCTACTTTCTGGGGTGTAGTCTGGGGGAAGTCATCTGTTTTTTAATAGTATTTGCACATTTAAAAGGAAACTCATCTTCTGAAGGGTTGTTCCAAGATTATGCAATGAATCCCAGTGATTATGAATCACTAATTATTATGAAAAGGTCCTATCTTTAACAACCCTCTGTCAAACTACATGCAACACTACACAAACATGAACAAACTGCTACTTAAAATAAATGAAGAGGTACAGTGCTAAAGGAATGGAAATAAATACCTATTGTATATAGTTTTTGTTTCTTAACACAGGCATCCTGGGTATTATGTTTTAAAATCAACTACACAAGCACTCTGAATATATGTGAAGGGTAGTAAAAAGTACAGATAATATAAGAGACATCCACTCCTTTTGTCAGCACCTGCAGTACAATTTTCACATAAAAGTCATATCTTCAAATTTAGACCCCCCAGCACTATTTAATCAGCAAACAAAGGCCTTTTGGCTACAGAGCCTAGGAAGCAGCTGCACTGTAGCTCTATAAATGACCAACAGGTTTAACTTGGTGCATCTGAAAACCAGCTGATGTGTTTTATCAGCAGTCCTCTCAAACTCATGAAGGTGAGAGTCCACTGAGAACCTAGGGTTTTCTGCAGCCAAAAAGAATACAAATTTCAACCATTAGCCCACAAACCATTTTTCAAGAACTCAGAAAATTCCTATCAATGATTCCTAATTGAAGCTACCAGCAGAGTTAATTAATTATGCAGCTGAGCCCTCATGGTCTTCTGGTCCTTAGCTCCTAAAATATTTTTTTATACCTATTCCACTGCTCCCTAGAGACTTAAGAAGTTGCTCTGAAGGAAAAATCATGTAAACCTTGGTTATGTGCATTTCCTTTTCCACAAAGATGTTTTCTTTCCAAGTTATCTGAAGTGAAAATCCTCCAGTGAACAGGTTTCAGGAAAGGGACAAACTGTATAAACAATATTAAAATCTTCTTGCAAACATAGCTGGAAATGACCAATAGTAATATATAATAAATTGCACTGAATAAACTGAATAAAAGTTTAGGAGAAAAACACACGTAGTACTTGATTCTTCATTATTCACCATTGTGGATTAAAAAAAAAAAAAAAAAAAAGCTAGTATTTATCATTTCCCTGCTCTTATTTCAATTACTCTCCTTATCTTGGTTCTGAGTGAGATAAAAAGGTACACATAGAGAAAAGCCCTCTTTATGCAATGCTGTTTTTTCCAGTATGATTTGATTAGATTCATAGAGCATGACTGAAAGGAGCTCATTTGTAAACAGCTGATTGGGTTTTAAAGCAGTAGATAATCAGTTGGGTAAATTACTCCTTACTGTCTTTAGGACTTATGAACTTTCAAAATGCAAGCCCACCACTCAGAATGCGACTGACTGGAGTATTATATTCCTGCTTAGCTGCTTCAATAATGAGACTATCCCTGGTGTTGTATAGGGCAGAGCTATGGACCTTGAAGAAAGCAAATGAATATCGACTTGAGTGATAGATATAACATACCTCAGGAGGATCCCTGATGTTAGCAGAAGACAGAAACTGAGAAGTAATGACACCACAAAAGCCTGCTGCGAATAAAAAGTAGCTGCAGGCTGCCATGAGAGAACTGGAAATGCCTCTGAGTGGGAGGTAAATGTATACCACCTTTCATAAAATAGGGAAGAGAAGTTCTTTCTATGGTTCTTTTTCTCTCCAGCTAGGTGGAGTAAAAACACATCCATTGAATCATAGAATTGTTTAGGTTGGAAAAAAGATCTTTAATATCACTGAGTCCAACCATTAATATAGCTCTGCCAAGCCCACCACTAAACCATGTCCCTAAGAGAGACTGAAATGTTATGGTTAATGACTTAAAATCACCGAAGGACTTTTGTCCATGGTAGCAAACTGTGCAAAGAAGCAACTGCTCATCTATGACCATCAAAGCCCACCCAATTCCTGAATATGACGGAATGCGAACTCACTAGGTGGTACTATGGTTCAAATCACAGAATCATAGCATCATAGAATCATAGAACTAACTGGTTGGAAGAGACCTCCCAGATCATCAAGTCCAACCCTTGATCCAACCCCACTGTGATTACGAGATCATGGCACTCAGTGCCACATCCAGCCTCATCTTAAAAACCTTCAGGGGCAGTGAATCCACCACCTCTCTGGGCAGACCATTCCAATGCCTGATCACTCTCTCTGTAAAGAACTTCTTTCTAATATCTAACCTAAACCTCCCCTGGCAGAGCTTATGCCCATGCCCTCTTGTCCTAGGAAGTAAACAAGCCTGGGGGGAGAAGAATATATCCACAGCGCCATTCTCAGCAGCTGTGTTAAAAATCAGTTTTGGGTGGCTTTTATGGGGTGTTGGGGGGAAGCCCACCAACTCATTTGAATGACTCAGAATACTGGCCCATTTGTGGAGGCCATTTGGGT
Organism: Myiozetetes cayanensis; assembly: GCF_022539395.1. Lineage (NCBI taxonomy): Eukaryota > Metazoa > Chordata > Aves > Passeriformes > Tyrannidae > Myiozetetes > Myiozetetes cayanensis. The sequence continues at coordinate 21,022,124 of NW_026087411.1, forward strand.
TATTTGGTTAGGTGCTTTGCTGAGGCCAGGTTTACACCCCCCCAAGGGAGAGGCTACCTTGTAGAGATGGGATGGTGCTTTCTATCATGGTAATTGTCCTCTGCCCAGTTGTAAAACTCCCCCTCTCTTCCACCAGGGAAGGTCTGGTGGGGTGTTACTGTCTCAACTGTGCTGACATGAGAGGCAGCTATCATGAACCATCAAAGACCCACTCCTGAGGTCTTCCACCAGAGGACTGCACAGGATCCAAAAGTGTTGCAACAGATTCAGAGCCTGTTGCAAAAGACAGTGTAAAACCCCACCGCCCACAGGGCAGATGCCAGGGTATTCCCACCTGAACCTAAAGTTATATTCACAGGCTTCTTCCCCCACCACCTGACAGATCCAGACTGCAACCATGGCTATGACCCACAGAAAACTAAACTGCAACAATCAAATCTTATTGCAGATCCACGGATGGTGATTATGAACTCTTTTCTCTCTTTTCTTTTATATATATTTTTAAGTAATATTTTTATGCTTCCATGTTACTATATTACTATGGATAATAACAACCCAAATGGCTACATACCTACTTTCTATTGCAACCAAACTGTTCTAAAATAAACCCTATACATTTACAAACACTGATTATTCCGTCTTGTTTTGCCTTTGATCTGGCCCCAAGGAATCTATTAACAAGAACCTGGGTTACTCTTGCCCTCATGGGGCAGGTCATAACAAAGCATGTATCTATGCATCTTTTAAAGATTTGACACCTACAGTCCACAGGACAAGGTCTCTTTTTTTTCCAGGCTAAACAACCTCATTTTCCCTCAGCTACTGCTCATAAGACAATGACAGACACTTGACCAGCTTTGTTACCTGTCTCTGGACATATTCCAGTGCTTCAATGTCCTTCTTGGAGTGAGGAGCCCAAAACTGAACACCAGATTCGAGGTGTGGCCTCACTACTGTCTAGGATAGGGGAATGATCACCACTCAAGCCCTGCTCTATTGCTGATACAGGCCAGGATGACATTTGCCTTCTTGGCCACCTGAGCACACCACTGGCTGTTCAGTTGGCTCTCAACCAGCATCACCAAGTCCTTTTCTACTGGGCCACTTTCCATTCACTCTTCTCCAAGCCTGCAGTGCTGCCTGGGGTTGTTGTGACCAAAGTGCAGGACCCAGCACTTTACCTTGTTGAACTTCATACCGTTGGCCTTGATCCATTAATCCAGCCTGTCCAGATCCTTCTGCAGAGCATTCCTATCCTCCAGCAGATCAACACTCCGGCCCAACTTAGCGTCATCTGCAAACTGACAGAGGGTGCCCTCAATCCCCTTATCCAGGCTGCCAATGAAGATATTAAACAGGATTGACACCAACAGTGAGCTCTGGGAAACAATGCTTGGGACTGGCCACCAGCTGGATTTAACTCCATTCACCAATATTTTCTGGGCCTGGCCATCCAGACAGTTTGCTACCCAGCAAACAGTACACCTGTCCCAAGCCATGTGAAGCCAGTTTCTCCATGAGAATGTTATGGGAAACAGTGTGAAAGGTTTTACTAAAGTCCAGGTAGACAACATCCACAGCCTTTCCCTCATCCACTAAGCAGGTCACCTTGGCACAGAAGGACATCAGATTGGTCAACCAGGACTTGCCTGTTATGAACTCATGCTGGCAGGGCCTTATCCCCTGGTTGTCCCGCATGTGCTGCTTGACAGCACTCCAGATGATCTGATCCATGACCTTCCCCAGTACTGAGGTCAAGCTCACAGGCCTGTAGTTCCCCAAATCCTCCTTCCAGCCTTTCTTATAGGTGGCCACCACAGTCCCGCTCCACTCTGAACAAGTGCAGCCTCATCTTGAATACTGTATGCAGTTTTGGGCACTGCAATAGAAGAAAGATATTAAGCTATTAAAGAGGGTCCAAAGGAGGGCAACAAGAATGGTGAAGGGCCTTGAGGGTAAGCCATATGAGGAGCGGCTGAGGTCACTTTGTCTGTCCTCTGGAGAAGAGGAGACTGAGGGGAGACATCATTGCAGTTACAACTTCCTTGTGAAGGGAAGAGAAGGGGTAGGAACTGATCTCTTCTCTGTGGTGACCAGTGACAGGGCTTAGGGAATGGCCTGAAGTTGTGTCAGGGGAGGTTTAGGTTGGATATTAGAAAAAGGGTCTTCATCCACAGGGCTGTTGAGTACTTGGAACAGGCTCCCCAGGAAAGTGGTCACAGCACCAAGCCTGACAGAGCTCATGAAGTGTTTGGACAATACTCTCAGGCACATGGTGTGACTCTTGGGGATTGTCCCGTGCAGGGCCAGGAGTTGGACTCGGTAATCCTTGTGGGTTCCTTCCAACTCAGCATATTCTGTGATTTGCTATCCTCCAGTCACTTGGAACATCCCTGTTTAGCCAGGACTGCTGGTAAGGGATTGAAAGCAGCTTGACGAACTCTACTAACAGGTTCCTCAGTACCCTTGGGTGGTTTCGGTACAACTCCATAGGCTTGCATATGCCTAAGTGGTGTAGCAGGTCACTGACTATTTCCCCTTGAATTGTGTGGGCTTCATTCTGCTCCCTGTCCCTGTCTTTCAACTCATGGGGCTGAGTACCTGGAGAACAATCAGCCTTAGTATTAAAGACTAAAGTAAGTCTTTAATTCATACAATATTAAAAACTAACCCACCAAATATAACATATCTAGGCTTCTGACTGTTTAGAAACCCTTGTCAGATGTGAAAGCAATAGCTGGGAAGATGGCAGAGAAAAGCATTTATTGCTTTCATTAACAATTAATCTTTTCAGGAATTTCTGAAGCACCATTTAATTCCAGTCTGTAATGGCCTCTTAAAAAATTAAAATGAAAAGCATTATGTTCATAAAGTTATATCAACTCTTTATTGCAATACTTTTCAAATGTTTTTAGTTTTCTCAATTTATTTTTTTTCCACTTGTCTGTGATATAATGTTTGGTTAGAGCAAAACAACATTTGGGATTTTGTCTCTGGGTTGGTGCTAATCCTCCACTTCTACAAGCTCAACATGGGTTCACATTAACATTAACAACAGATGTTAATATATCTTAACACCAATGTGTAAATATGGGAGCAAAGTCTTTATATTAATTTTTAAATATTAGAGATCAAAAACTTCTGCTGGATGTTATGAGGACAGCATCTACAGTAAGTGGAAATACAGTGTAGAAATACAATGAAGCATCTACAAGTTGTAGAAATACAGACTCCCTAGCTGGGAATGTTGAGGTCTATATTCTCTATAGTTTACTGGACAGAACTTCATGTGAAACACTACAGATTTCCTTGGGACATTATGATATTTAATTTTCTCTTTTTATTGTTCTTCTTCTTTCTTTCAAAATACAGATTCAAAATAGGAAAATGAGGGAGACAAGAAAAAAAGTAGTTTATACTATTTTCCCCTTCTTTTCAAGGAAATGGAAACAAAAAAACAACAGTAACTACTTAACATTTGAATTTTCAGAGCTGTTTTGAGCCTTGGTTATACTACAACAAGAGTCAGATAACAGAGGAAAGAAATTTTTTGGTCAATTCTTTCATTTTTTTCTTTCTTAGCTTTTCACATTTATGTTATTTCCTTGTTAACACATTTTAAAAAAATATTTCCAGCAATATTTACTTGCCAGTTAAAGTCATTATATTTATAAGAAATTTAATATGTAGGACAAATGTATTATGTAGCTTTACCAGGAACCTTGGAAATTAGAGATTAAAAAACTGAGGATAAAAAGATACTCAAAGAAATTATTACGGAAGTGGTATGTTAGGCATCTAAAACATCATGCAGCATCATATGAAGAGATGGATTTGTCAAATTCAAGCTGTATCAGTCCAGCTAAATTCATTATCTGGTTACAGGAAACTACAAATTACTATTTTCTAACTACAATGTATTTTTTAAGACAGCAGAAATCACATTGCATAACCAAACTAGGTAAAATCAATATAGCTAATGACTTTTCAACCTTTCTTCACTTACAGATCAACAAATATTTTGCAGAAGAGGTACGAGCACACTGGAAACTTTACATGTATAAAATTACTGATTTACAAAGCCTGATGCAAACTCTTTAGAAGTAACAGCTGCTGTCCCTCCCCAGGACCCCACAGAACACAGCTGTCTGATGACAGGGTTATCTGCAAAGTCGTCAGTGCAAGTCTGAATATCAACAATTTTATGCCAAATCAAGGGGTTATTTCAATATAGGAGTGTGTTCTAGATTTGTGCCTGTTGAAAACTTCCATTAATAATCTGCATATCAAAATAAAGGCACTCTGTGCAGGTCACCATTATCTTTGCAAGCATTTGCAACCGCTGCTTCAGAATTCTAAGTGATCTTGATAGAGAAATAGCTTGAAAACAGTACTAAAAAGAAGTCATGCCACACAAGCTGCAAACTGAATATTGGCTCACAGTGTGACACTATTCCAAAAGAAAGATTTTTTTTTTTTCATAGCCACCCTAATATAGTTTCCACTTGTATTTTTCCCATTCCACTTCTATATAGCTTAAAAATTTGTTCTTCACCCATTTATTTTCTAACATCTTTCATATAGCAAAGAACCATTATTCCTTTCTTAGAACTTGGCATAGAGTTTTGGTAAAAATTAGTAATTTTCATCCATTAATGATTCCAGAATTCTAGGCTGAATTCTGCACCAACTCTGTTTCAGTTTGTTTGTTAAAAGTGTTTTTTAACCACATTATCATCTCCTATATCAGTACCATGTTTAATTTTTTCATTTACTCACATCCAACTCTGAAAATCACATCTGTAGGAGCAGTCCAGAGCAACAAGTTTATGCCCTCACATCTTTACATTAGGGCATCTCATCATGAGTCAACACTGTACATTAGCATCAGAAGTTTCAGGTGAGAATTACTGGTGGAAATTAAATCACCATTTCAATGAAAAGAAGCTTATTCTATGCTTAGTTCTCAGGTGCTTTTTACTATCTCCATAGTTGGGTTTATGCGCAGGTAAGTAATTACTTTCCCAATCCAGAGATTAAAAAAATAAATCATGAAAGAGACAAAAAAATTAATTACTCTCTGATCCTTCAAATATGATAAATGTATATTCCCTATTAGAAAACAATAAAAGGGACTGACTTCTCACTAACATTTGTTTTAAATTATATGGTCTGTGTGTAAAAGCACATACTGGTGTTCACAGACCTTTTTTCTCAGGGTTTTTATTATGCCAAGAGAAATTACCTGCTTCTTAGGCCTACACCACAATGCACAGGAGTAGGTGCTGGAAACAAGACAGATGAGGGATCAACTAGAATGGCTGAGGCCTTTCTCTCTTCCCTCCCCCCTGCTTCTTTTTAATGCAGTGGTATTTGATGGAGCAGCAGATTAGAAATACTTGTCCAGGTTGTCACCATTAAAAAGTGTGGCTTCAATGCTATTGTTGGACCTTGGATAAAGCTCAGCTGTAAATATTTTGTGCGGTAAATTTCTATGTTATTGTCAGATTGCTGTACATATAAATCAACTACCAATGTCAAAAAAAGAAGCAGAACTGTCATCTTTCTCACAATCATATTAAAGATTTCCTGAATGTTCCTAGAAGAGAGAAACATGATGGCTGCAAAACTAGTTTCTGCCTTTCCCTGTAAAATAAAACCAAATCAATTTCTCCAAGCAAATAATCACCCTTTAACTGAATTATGGTATATGCCCATAAACTTATTTTCACTTGGCCACCTGCCATAGCCTTATTTAGACTTGCATTTATCCTGATCAGAACTTTACCATACTTTCATCTAAAGACCTTTAAAAGGGGTGTTTTTTCTTTGCAGAGTATGTTTTATAAACATTATTTTCTTAAGAATGATTATGAAATAACATATCTGTTATTAACATATCCCAGCAGGACATCTGTATGTATTTGCCACTTCTTTGATGTTGCCAGTGTGATAACTGAACTTGAACAATAAGAGGACATAATCAAGAGGTCAGCAAGATGTCACCATGATCAGTCTTTGACAGCATATACACAACATGCTATCCAAAACCTGTGTTAAACTGAAAGTTACAAAAGTGCAACTGCTTTCTACCGTGACTGCTAAAAGATAAAAGACTGATGTATTTACAACCTAGTGTGCTCAAATAGTCCATGTAACTCTTGTTAAACTGAAGAGAAATATCATTGTAGAAATTGCAGACTAAGATTGTATTGACATAGAATCATAGAATCATTTAAGTTGGAAAAGATCATTTATACCAAGCATCACACCAACAAGGCCAAGTGATGGTAGCAAAAGTGTATTTCCACAGCTCCCACCAACTTCTGGGCCCTGAGGTGCCCAGCTGAGCTGGACTTGCTCTAGGTCATTCCTAAATTATGAGAAACAAGTAGTTCAGTCATCTATGCCATGGTGAAATGCTCCTCAACATCATTCAATCCTTAAAAAAAAGCTACCAAAATCAATCTGAAATCTCTGCAATGCATAGGGATGTTTGTAATACTGCTTATGATTTTGTTATCAACTGTGTCTATAAAAAACATAGTTTTCTTTGCATTGATAACAACTATGGCATTATAAATCAAAGAGCTTCAGAATGACAACACATAACTTCACCACCACACAGATTTATCAAAACCTATATACTTCATAAAACAAAACAACCACTAAAATTTGCCACAGAACTATAAGAACAAATAAACATAGTGTACATACTTCATATATTTATCTTCATGCACTTATTTTTTCAAGGACTCAGAGCAACAAAACTAGTAAACATTGCTAGTTGACAGATAAGGATAATAATTCCCCCCCTACCAAGTTATGATACATTAATATTCCTGAAATAAATTCCTGACCATAATGTGCTCATACTCTTGACAGCATTACCTTCAACTGAAATAGATGTCACATTATTCTAATGCTGTGGAAACAACTACAGTGTGTAAAACTGTCTTTTGATTTAGCATTTTCCTCATTTCAGATGCCTTGTACAGTCTTAGGATTTTCCAAGAAACAAAAAATATTTTAAACTATTCACAACGTTCTAGGATATAACTCTTGGCTAATAAAATTTTTGAGAAAATATGAAACATTTGGGCCTATTAGGTCATTATAGTAAGACAAATATTCTGGGGCAACAATAATATTAGAACTAGGAAGAAAGGATTTTTCATCTGTTTAGCAACAGAATCAATAAATATAGTTTGGTCTGCTGAAATATAACTCCAAAATATACAAATACAATCATTTCGTCTCAGCAGATGTTTTTTACTTCTAAAATAAAAGTTTCAAAGATAAAATCAAAATTTAGGCTTATGTAAGTAAGATTTTTCCCTACTAGCTTTGCTTCAGACCTACAAGGAATGAAGTCTTTAAATGCCATAGAATCACAAAATACGCTGAGTCAGAAGGGACCCATCAGGTTCATCTGGTCTAGCTCCTGGCCCTGAGCAGGGAATCCCCAGGAGTCACACCATGTGCCTGAGAGCACTGTCCAAACACTTCAGGCTTGGTGCTGTGACCACTTACCTGGGGAGCCTGTTCTAGCACCCAACTATCCTCTGGGTGAAGAACCTTTTCCTAATATCCAACCTAAACCTCCCCTGACACAACTTCAGGCCATTCCCTTGGGTCATGAGAGTGAAAAGATTGGGACCTGCCCCTCTGCTTCCCCTTATGAAGATGTTGAAAACCACACTGAGGTCTCTCCTCAGTCTTCTCTTGGCTGAACAAACCAAGGGACCTTAGCCATTCCTCATGTTTTGTGGGGGTTTGTAATTTTTTTAATCAATATTATTTAACAAGAATTTAGTAACAAAACTGCACCAGAATGAATTAAGAATTCATTGCGGTTCTGGAAATTAATTTTCAGTCAAGTTACTACTCAGGAAAAAAGGTTCTGTATCAGAACATCAGAATGGAAACAGTATAACGCCAAAGAAAATGACTTTTTGGAGAAAGGAAAAAATTCCTTTTCCTTTTCTGTAGCTCTATTTAAACACATTTATTTTATGGAGAAATAATTTCTTTTCAGTGGCAGAAGTTCAATAGCCAGTTTAATTTCACTCTTTCCACTATGAACATTGCTGCTGTTTAATTTATTAAGAAGACAATTTCTAGAGAGTATATACACTCTGGGAACAAAGAAAAAGATAATCTAGTCATTTATTCTGATAAACATTTACATATTTATCCTTCCTGCATTAAATAAATTAGTCCTAACTACCAGAGAAATCCATTTTGTAGTCTCCACCTCCATTTTATATTAGCACTGTTTTCTTAAAGAATATTTAAAGATATTCCTGTTTGGCTTCTGTGCCCCACAGCAGTGGCAAACCTATTGTCTTCCCCCTAGAGCAGCAGGTAAGGTTGGGATAAGCATCTTCTGATAGAAGTTCTGTAGCTGGGCCCTCTAAAACTCAATTAGTGGAGAGTCCAGCCACTCTGCAGCTAGAAGGCTAGTAACTACACAAAGAAATTGCTGACCAGAGATTTCTTTGGCAATGAAGTCCCTGCATAAGCCCCCATAAGCCTTGTGTTCAGAGCAAAACAAAGCATAAAAAGTCATGCACTAACATATGGGAAAATGCTGCTGCTCACCTTTTAACTCCTGCATTTTTATGGCATCTCTTTTAATTCCTCAGTGAGCCAACAGGTCAAGAAATATCAGTCATTTCCACTCCTGCTCTTACTTTCAGTATATCCCAGGATTACAGAGCATAGCTGTTAATACTGTTGAAATCACAGAAGAATAAGTGAAGCTGTACGCAAAGCCTTCTGAGTTTATTTTTCCATTTAAAAATATGGATTTTTTTCATAACAGTGCACTACTAAAGTAGCAAATATACAATTAGCTCAGTATGACCAAAAGTAAATGCAAAGCGAACTGTAGAAGGATAGGGTAAGTAGTAACTTATCTCAATGTAATCTTGTGGGTTGCACAGTGGCACTTTAATATCTATCAAGTGATTTTTTTATTTTTTTTCCTCCTTGAACTGTCCAGTAGGATGTATGTTTGTTTGCTTTTGGGGTTTTGCTTTCTGTTTAGCTTTTTATCACCCAAAATCCCGTGGCAAGGAGCTCTACAATCCAATTACATATTGTGTGAAGAACCAATCATTCATTAAATGACTCTTATCATTTCTTGTATAGGGACAACCAGTTATTTGCTATTTAGCCCCTTTGATTTCGTCATAACTCCTTGAACCTTTAATTGCATCACACCTACCTCTACAACCCCTTTGCACCGTAGTTTTCATCCTATGGAAGTGTTTTTTCATCCTTCCAACCATTTTTACACTCTTTTTGACTCTTCTATGATTCTATAATGTCCAGTTTGAGATGGAAGACTCAGAGCTCCATGTAATATTTAAGATGCAGCTGAACTACAGATTTATGCAGTGGCCTAATAATGATCTCTGGTTTGTGTGCCATTTTTTCCTAGTAATTCTAAACCTCAATTCACTTTTTTTGACTGAAACAAGATAGCAAAGTCAATGCTGTTATTTAGGAAAACACCAGTATCTTGCTCTTGAGCAGTATCAGTCTCTTCAAAGCCCATTGTTTTATTTAAGATATTTTTGTCCCCAGGGTGCATCATCTATATTGAATTTCATCTGTCATTTTATCTCACAGTTACTTAAGATCAATATACCTCTGCTAGAAATGCTAAAGGAACTCTTATCTCATTCTTCTCTGTAGACTATTCCCATTGGCAAAGATATATTCCCCTGTCTGGCACCAAACTTATCTCCCTGACTAAACTACCGAGTCCTATGATGGGAGTAACAACAAACGATGGGAGATAATACTAGCCTGAAGATGTCAGTCCATAAAGGTGAATGGTGATGTAGCATCTGATTCATTAAAACTATCAAGTGGTCCTGCTACTACAGCTGATGGCAATAGGGAATTATATCAAGCTAGCTTGAAGCAACATGCTTTCTATTCTCTGGAAAGATTTTTAACCTATCTAGGTTAAAATCAAGTCTTCAAACATTGTCAAATTCATTCTGCAGAATGGAAACTGTAGTTCTTCAGTGGCTGTAGTGATGTAGAATCAGTAGTATTGATGTAGAACCAGTAGTACCTAATCATACATAAAGATACAATTGGCACAACTGGGGAGTGGGTGGGATTTTTTATTTTTAAAAGATGTGAGGAGCAAAGGTTTACTGTTCACTCAGTCTTTGCCAACAGACTTTTAACTTCTTTTTTATTTTACTCCAGTTTTAATTCAATATAGCATCCTGAAAGTAATGGTTGCTTCATATAAGCATTGTTGTAGCAAGATACAATAATGAAAGCAGCTCACTGATTTTCTCACAATGGTTTTCTTCTCACATTTATTTTTACCCTATTCTAACTGTATCAGTCGAGTGTGTGAAGAGACAATTGCAGTCAGAATACTTAAAAAAAGTGAACTGAATATTGTTTCTTGATACCTCTGATCTGCAGCCTTGAACAAATTATTGCAACAGCCCTGCATAATGTTTTCAACTTGGAATTTTTTATTATATTTTAGACATCGTAAGACTCATTCAGTGCAGAGGTCCTTGTTCAAAGAGCACTTTATAAATATAAGTGCTTTAATTTTAAATTGATTTCTCTCTCACAAAGCGTACTGTAATTGATGGAACTGCAGCACTGTGAAGGCAGATCAGAGTTCTTACTGGAGCATTTTTTCTTATTTATTCTAAGCTCATAAGTCTAGATATATTAGCCACCAAAGATTTTAAAAACTTCATCTCCCTGCACAAAAAACCCCACATTCATGAGCAATACTAGATAGTGTTTATGATGAATATAAATAACTAGGCCTAAATTAGGCCAAAGCCTTATGCTTCAGCTCTGTTTCTACACGGTTGCCTCATGTTTTCATCCTTATTCCTACCCCTTTTGTTCAGTGAATAAGTCACTCCTAATTACATTTGTCTCACTATAGCACATACACACTCCCAAGAAAAGCCTAAATTGAAAAGGAGCATTGCACCACTCAGGTACCCATTCAGCTCCTTTGAGAGGCAGCTGCAGAGCTTGTGATAGCTTCCATCCACCATTCAAAACAAATAAGAGAAGTCTCCAACTACTACAGAATGAAATTCATATGCAGCAAAACCTCTAAAATAAACCTGAGAAACTGGTTCAAATCACCAAAGCCTATACCCAGTGCTTACACACTGCATCCATATACATGTCCACTGACACTGCAAATTAGGACACAACGGGCATCTCCCCCTGTAGCCCCCTGAGCAGAATTTGTTTCCCAAGGTAAATTTATAAGTGTGGCCTTCATAAGTAGCTCAGGTGATAATGCAATGAACACTGACAGAAATCAGTGATCACCATGTATTTTTTAATATTGGATTTTTTGTTTTAAACTGCAGCTGAGCAGAGTTTTGACAATATAAGTCACCTTCTCACTGTCCCATGCAAGTACAGAAACAGTGAGACAAGAATGCTATTTTCTGCAGCACATTGTGCCAAGCTAAATCTATCCCTTCTCATGTCAACAATGAACTCAGAGACTTAAAAAGGCAGCTCGAGTCAAAGCCAGACAGAGGGCTTTTTACTTTAAGAGGTGAAAAGCATCATCCACTTTTCCTTTGATTGCTCAGTCCATGACCTTACTTCTGCATTTGCCTCCTCTTCTTCTGAAGTCAAAAACACACTTGACTCCCAGAGGTTCCAGAAGAATTTCAAATGCAAGAATTTTCAGTGCAACAGCTTGCTAAACTAACACCTACTAACCTGAGGCTTATTTTGCATAGTGTTTAAACTAGAGACAAGAGAAAACCTCTAGCAAAATGAACATTAATCAGAACATATGTTGAACTGCTCCCTGTAAATAATATAGCTAGCAAGGCTACTAAATTTTTTTTTCAAGAAACAGAAGAAATCAGATTCATTCCTCACAAAACTGGAGACATCCTCATCACAGTCACGTTACCTGTTCACCTGTTCACCTCCCTCAGCATGCATTGCAATGTGTTGTAAGATTCACACAAGTCTTCCCTCTGTAAATACTCATGCAAGAACAACTAATACTTTCATTTTGTGCCTCAATCCAGGCCTAGGCACATCTTTTCAGGGATGATTCTTTGTTAATTACCATTGTGCAACTTTGCCATGGTCTCTTTCAGAGATTCCAAAGCAAAACACTCTTTGTCTGTCATTATGTTAAGGTCCTACACTTCTCAGTTGTCACATGTTCTATGCTCAGGTGAGTTTTTGTGCCCACACAGATTTAGGAGAGTGCTTCCTCTCCTTCTTTACATGCTTTGAGGAACAAAAACAGAGGGGAAGAGTATAGAAATGTTAACAGTACTGATACTTAAATTCAGATGCCAGCAGGATATTTATCAGCCATTTAAATGAATATCACTCATCACTCTCGATCCTTCTTTAATTCACACTTGACTGTTTTCTTTAAGGCACAAAAGTAGCCAGAAAAATTAGAATGAGGAACATTTTTGTGGAAAAGCTCCATCAATGCTGCCCACAACTTGCCCCTTCAAGTAGTCTGGGATCACACTTGTTCCCACAGCTGGATAAAACATCTCCTATGTGTTTTTCACAACTTCTCATCCCAAGATTTAGCATTCAGCAGCCTGGTGTGCAATTTTTCACCCAAGTCACAAAGTACCTTTTCTGTTTCCCAAGTGAATGGTGACAACCACTAGAGGAAAAAAAAATGAAGTGAATAACTAATAGAAGAACATGCATAGCAAACACTCCAGGACTCATATGACTACAGATATTCACATTCTGTTGCTGACATTTGCTAATCAGTGTATGAAAAGAAAGAAAGCACATTCCTATCAATAGCTGCAGACAGAAAGAAAATGGAGTAAGGTTCATGGCAGTAAGCAACAACCCAGGATGCAAAACAAATGTCCAAAGAGACATGCTTTGTACTTTCAGTATTATACTTAGAGATGTCTTTGTTCCAATTACTACACCTCTATGGGGAGGGGAAACTTGGTTGCAAGTTCAGTTAATTTGTAAATAGTCTGGTTCATTCATGGAGCAGTGTGTTGTATGATGTTGAGTTTAGAATGGAGATTTTAGTATTTCCCATTATTTCCTTAGTCTACCTAATTTTACACAAAGACAGTGAATCTAATGTACATATGCTTTGGCAACTGCATCAAATTTCAGAGTACAAATATACAGCTATTACTTCTTTATTTTTTCTTTTTTTGTATCATAGATGATTAGACTTTGGACCAGACTTACCAGATTAAATCATTCCTATATGTACGACCCTAATCACAAGTTCTACTTCTCTGCTGTTACTCACAGTTGCTGATTAAAAGTTTAAATGAACAACTTGAAGTTTGACTTCAGTTTGGATTTTTGCTTCAGGTTATCTTTATTTGGGTAAAGTCTAGTTAACTCTGATGAATTAAGCAATCTTAAAGTTCAGTATCAGTAAGCCAAATGAATTGTCTATGAAGTTACAAGACTTGTCAGCGTGACTATTACAGAGAAATACGGCTGTATACATTTATGCTTCCATGAATATTATTTCAGCTGGTGGATGAATGGAAGTCACTTCTCACAGGGAAAATTCAAAGGATAGTAAAAGAGAGCTGTGTGGGCGAAATCCTGAACATCTTTCCTCCTTTTAAGCTATAAAAAGTTCAAACAATGCAGTAGAACCATTTGAATGGGAAATAAATTGGTGCCAGCTTTTACATGGCAAGCCTGTACATTCACATTCAGGGCCAGTACACTTGTAGACACAGTGATCTGAAAACATGTCATGTGCTAAGTGACAGACCATATGCTCTGCCTGGAATAGGAACTTTGGCTCGCACAAAGGACTTGAATTAATGCATCAAATAGGTGACAACCTTTTAAACTGATGTATACACCAGCTTCTCCTAACCAAGCTGTCATTGCCAATTATGTTTTGTGAAAAAGTCCCCCAGACAAACATAACTTTGTTGATGAAGCCCAGCATATTGGCTACAGCTTGCTGCAGACAATTGCCTCTATTTTTTAGAATGTGTTTCCATAAAACACGAGCAAAGTAATTTGGATCAGTGTTACTGGCAATACCTGGAAAAAGACTGAGAAATTCTTAATAGTATTTATGAAACCTTGCAAAACCTAAGTGACTCTGTATATCAGGACAGCTTACCTAGCATCTGAGTCTCTGTGTACTAGAGAAGTAGATACTGATTAAGAGATAATTTTTATTAGGTAGGGAAATATTTACTTGCTTACGCTCTTCAGGCTGCAGCAAACAGGAAACAAAATGGGACTGAGGGATATCTGAACACACTTGGAAAAGCTATATGAAAGAGAATGAATGGTACAGATCAAATCATAAGGTAGAGCTGACAAATGTGGGGAAGGACCTCTTTTTCCAAAGGTCGTACATACCCTCAGAGAAGGCCCATGGTAGTAATACAAATTAAAAAAAAAAAAAAAAAAAAAAAAAAGCTGGGAGGGAGAATCAGAAATCATCAATGCATGTACTATTCAGGGCATAAGTGCTTTACTGAGTGACATCCACCAGCTCACAGCATCATACATAACAAGTACAGTAAAGATCCTGGTGCTATTCAGAGAAAGAGTGTTAAGTGATATTTGCAAGAAAACCAAAACCACTTTTAGAATATTGTCTAGCTAACACAAAAGAGGTGCTAAAAACACTGGTTCTTCAGCTCAAACAGATTGTCCCATAATAAAATAAGATTACCTTCATGGACTGGACAAAGCATTGCTGTGTGGTTTTTCTGCTCTAATGCATGCATAGAAAGAAAACTATAAAAATAAAAGTGTGCTAAGAAAGGACTTTATGTGACAGAATGGTCCTATTTTCCAGATTAATATTTATGAGACCAATGATGGGCTAATGTGAAATGTCACCTTTACATTGGAGCTTTTGCCCTGAGAGGAAACATAACTATCAATTACCTTTAAATAAGAAAAAATTATTGTGCTGAAGCAGATGTGCAGGATACATATTTTCAGAGCATCCCAAGAACTGAGATCAGCACTGAAAGTAGATCAATAAAAATTAGACTATTTGCAGATTAGGCTTTTTCTCCCCTTTGTATTTTAGTAGCCTCATGCGGGGGGGAGGGGAGGGGAAGACAAAATGAATTTATTTAAACTCTTTCAAGAGCTTGATTACCTATTTTTTATTAAAAATAGGTAAATACCTATTTTAATAAAAGCACGTTCACTGTTAAAGGGGGAAAGTAAAAAAGTTAATGTCCTTATTTGTCTGCCTGAATCTGCAATCCCAAGATTATTTTTCAAGTACATAATTGAAACACCTTTCCCCCCCCGCAAAATAGAAGTTGTATCAAAATAGAAATAATAAATTGCTGCCAGTTTTGAGATGGTATTAACATAGATTTTGTCTTAAAGTTTTTAAGGAGCCTAACAATTATGCACTATTATCATGATGATTAGAGCTTAGAATCATTATAATGACTTCTGTCTTCAAAAATCATATGTTAATAGAAATTACAATGTACTGCTGTCTTTGGTAGCTGGTAGCTTGTAGTATTTCATTTATATGGCAAAGACAACTGTTACAAGGTCCAAGCATTCGCCTAAGCATCTGGTGTCCCCAGTCTTCACAGATGTGAATAAGCATTGCCATACCCTAATCCTTCTGAAACAGAAAAATCAGTCAGACTTTCTTCTTTAGCAAACTGGGATGAGATAGATTAATACAGCTTTGTGAACATCCAGGTCTGCCATGGCTGGGGACAACACCACAGTCCAGCTCAGCCAGCTCCACGTTTCTCACAAGAGTAGAAAGTCATTCCCTTTATGTTCTCTGCAGCGATGCGAAAATCACCTTTGTGTTCCCTGTGAGCTCTAACACAAGTCTCTTGAAGGGGATCAAAACCCTTTATGCAGTGACAAAGTAAGATGTTCAACTCTTCCCCCACCCCCCTGAAAAAAAAAAAAAAAGAGAGAGAAAACTCATTTCACATGAAAATTTCTTTAGATGTCAAAATATTTTCAAACCCCAATCAGAGTAACATACACTAAATCACAATCAACCTCAGAACATTTATTTTCTTAATTATCAACAATTCAGAGAACCAAGAAAGCTTGTTGTCATTCTAAGCAGGAATACTGATTTGTCTTTTTGCCAACCAAATGAAAGACAACAAATTAGGTGATTTCTTTCCTCAGTTTTACCTTCATTGCTGTTAATGAAGTGTCTTGAAAACCTGAAAGCTTTCTTTGTCACTAAATGTTCACATTGTCCATGAAATGAAAGAACAGAAATAATAGGTAGTGTGCTTGACAGTTGGGCATGAATCAGAAATCACTTTGATTTGTAGTTTCTGGTAATAAATCTCCCCGCTTATATTTCCCAAGTCTTGCAAATGCCTAAATTTTCACATACTTTCTGTAGAGAGTATTTTCACTGAATTCAAAACAAGTAGTTGGATACTATGAGAGCATACTCACCTGTCTCTTTCAGCCTTCCTCAAGTTAAATTAACCACTTTTAAATCACACTTACTGAGAAAAACAATCTAATCCCAATCTAATCTTTATATTGACAGAGACTCAGTATCTTCTTTATCCTAAACCTCTTCTCAAACATTTCCTTTCTCATTCCCCTCAGCCATAAGAACATTGTGGACTTCTTAAGAGTGAAAGGAACCAGGCCATTAAGAGATTGCATGGGAGCAAAACATAATTGAAGAAAGGGAAGAACAGAAGAAAGGAAAGACACAAAGGTATATTATCATGAGTGGTAGTTATTGATTTTCTAATTAATGTTTCAGGTCTCAATTTTCAGTTTAATTGTGCCTTGCCCTACTTGCAAGTTTACCCTCATGTTTTTGCAGTGTGTAACCATACCATCAATAACTGTAACATATCAATTGAAAAGCAGTTACAAAAAGCAGACCCTGATGCCTATTAACTAGATAATTACTACTGCTTATTTTTCATTCCCCCAAACTCTCAAATGGGATTGACACCCTTCCAAGAGTCAGAAACCTCTCATGCCACTGAGATTTGTTTCACTGTTACCTATTTAATCACTAATTACATATTAACCACTAAAATTATCATCACAAACAAATTTGTAGCTTTATTCAGAGAAATACTAATGTCCTTGTTGTGAGGGAATGTTTATTCCTTTTCAACTGCCCAACCTAGAACCTCTCCAGATAAGAGATTCTTCCCTGATTCTTACAACAACTGTGGTGGCATTGAGAAAAGATGCAAGTGATGTAAAAGTTTTACCCCAATCCTTTTATATTTGAGCAACTCGTATGCAGGGCAAGAAAACTAACACAATCGTCTTTCTTAAAAGGAGCTTGCACTTACCTTCCTTTGAGGAACACAGCATTACAGAATAGTGGCACAAATGTAATAGAAGGGTTAACTTTGTTCATAAAATCTTATGTGTATGAGGGAGTCAGAAACTTTCTATTGTAATTAAACAAGAGGAGTTTCACAGACAGCTTGCTAATCAAGCGTCAATACACAACTGATAAGAACTGCACCTTTTCATCTCTGACAAATACCAGACAACCACTTACCCAGCCACCGAACTCAAGCAACAAACAAATTTAAATCCGAAAAGCCAATGCCAGACACCACTTAACATGTACTTAACAACCACGAACGTGTATAAAAAGAGACACTGACTTCATTTCGGTGTGTGCTTCGGCAGGGCACTGCCCTCCAGGCCACCCAGCGCTGTTTTGCTTTATTATCGCTTGCTTAATAAATTTATCAATGTTTAATTGGAATGGAATTGTCTAAATTCTTATACTAACTTATAACACAAACATGCTAAATCAAAGCCAGTAAAAACTGAGGCATTGCACCAGAGGGACTGAACTGCTTCCCCCGTGGCAGGTGCAAATACCTGCACAGACCTGTGTTTACTCAGTCCTTGGTTTGAGCCAATTCTTTCTTTATTACTCTTTCTGTCCAATGGCAAGTTTATTCAGGAACTTGCTTGGAAAGCCAATTTAACACTTCCAATAGGACATTAAAAGTCATTTAAACTGAGAAAAGAAATTTTTGCAACATCAGTTGCTGGAGATGGCTGTTCTGACAAAAGAGGAAGGAGTGGTACCTCAAATCAGCTTAAAAGATCACACCCAACACCTATCAGCAATTTCTGTTTGGGGCTGCTTTAATTATTCTCAATGTCCAACGTAGTGGGGGGCATTCCCAGCTGATAGAGCTGCACTTTCTACTTTTCAGTGGGACTATGGAGTTTCAGGTTACAGGATGGGTGCCAGTAAGGCATCATGGGAGTTGTAGTTCTTAAAATACTCTATCACACATGCGCAGTGGAACGATTGTTTAGGATTGGCTAAGAAGGTCACGTGTTGTGACACGTTACTATTTGAAACTACTATTTAAGCTTTTGTTTTTTTCAGTTAAGAATCTCTTTTGCGACACACCAAATTGGTGTCTCTCTCGTCCCTGGGACTCTTTATTTATTATATTAATATTATTGCTACATGGGACAGTACAGTTTAGCCACTGTAAAACCTTCAAACTTTATATAGATTCAAAGGGACGTGCTTTTGCTATTGTCCAACTTCACCCAACATGTGTGCAAGAGGACAAAAATACACCTGTAGAAAAGAGGTCCTCACTCTGCACTGTTTGTGGCAAACGAATTCAAGTGGGACAGACTTTGTCCAGGCAGAACTCTCTTGTAACTTTATTACTCTATTTCTATATACAGACTTCTAAGGACCCCAGGTCCAAACTCTCCAGCCAGCAAGACGTTTCCCACATACTACACACACCCATGTGACTGCTTCCAGACACAGAGAACAACCGTGCTTCAAGCAGCTTTCCAGCTTGACCTTGTGAGTCTTTTCACACATACACTAATCTCAGCTCTGGCTAGCTCAGGACCACAGTAATTTTGCTTTAGTATTTTCTTCTTCTTTCATAATCCATGTGGCTAGTGTTGTCAATCCAGCTGCTCCTACATCTCCCCTTTTTTGTTTTAGAACAGCAGGTTCATAATGAGAGTAGCCAGCATTTTAGCTTCAGTTCTTCACGTTTTCTTCATTGCTCCCCAGATGATTTGCAGGACTATAAGAAAAAAAGAGAAGCACACATCCTATCCCTTTAAACTACTTGTAGTGCAGCTAGCATATAAAGGATTAATTGCATTAATCTGATAGCTACCATTAACTAATTTAACATCTGAATTACCTGTTGCAAGAAAAGCATAAAGTCGTGAAATGCAAATCATAACAGATTCATTATGCCAGTTAGTGAAAGTTAGCAGACACAATCAATTATCCCTAGTATATTTTCTTCCATGTGACATCCAGGCAGGCCTTGTGCTGCTCAGCATTCACTAGTCTCCTCACGGGATTCTTGAGGGACAGCCTCTGCATCTGCGGAATTGGAATGCGTCTTGGGTCCACTCATGATAGATTTCATCAAACGTGCTGGAAGCCAGCAGGGTCCTGTGGGAGACAAAACACAAGCATATTCCTCCCCCATGCTAACAGCTCGATAGGACCTTGTCATTAGGTATCTTCTTGTGAGTTTTTTTACAATACTTATTGATCTAAATTCAAAAAATTAAAGGTAAATACAACTTTGTTTACTTGCTCTAGGGGTGTCATATTCCCCCTTTTTTGTTTTAAAAGCAAGGTTTTTAATACAGAGTACACATTTCTTGCACCTGGGATAGGCATAGGGGTGATAAAAACACATTTATGGTTTTTTGGTTGCTTTGTTGGTTTGTTTTGTTGAGGAGTTTTTTCTCTCTTTTTTCTTTCTCTTTTTTTTTTTCCTTTTTTTCTGTATATTTTCATTTTTTGGTTAGTTTCACTTTTTCCTTTTTTTTGTTCTTTTTATTTCTTTATATTTTCTTTTCTGTTTGTTTCTCTTTCTTCTTTTTTTCATTTTTTCTTTCTTCTTTTTCTTTCTTTTTTTCCTTTTTTTGTTTGTTTGTTACAACATTTTGTATCAGTTGTACTTTCAAGGGAAATCCAAACACATATCAAAACAAGTTCCATGTACATATTTTAAGACAACAAATAATCAGTCACAAATCAATCAATCAGTCTGAAGTTTCAACTTTCTTTTTTTTTTTTTTATCCAGGCAGAACTCTCTTGTAACTTTATACACCTATTGCACACATAAACCAGTTTTACTTACCTTGTACTGCTAGTTAGAGATTTATAATTAAACTGGACAAAGCCATTGAAAAAGTACAATAATCAGAAAGGCTGCCATTGCCAGAAGCAAAGAAGACTTAAAAAGTCCTTTTTCCCATCTAAAGCCTGTGGCCAGTAATTAAATTGAAACTGAACACCAATTTAGTTTTTTTAATGATTCCTATTCACAGATCCTACTGAGAACACCATGCAAACTTAATCTTTTTTCCCTGCAAATATACCAGCAGGAAAAAACAAACAAACACAAACAAAAACCCCAAACAATCAAACAAATAAACAAACAACACACAAGACACACCTCTATAACCTGTTACCAGAATATCTTTTTAGACAAACAAATTTATGATGGGAAACTTATACTTTACAAATACCCTAAAAAGAAGGCATTTGAGGGAGGGGGGAGCACAGAGGTGACACAGAATTGCTTCAATGAACTTTGAATATAGTCATCTCATAGTACAATACTCTGAATGAACTAGGTTTTTTTCTGGGGAAGCTGACAGAAGAAGCTAGCAGTCTATGTACCCTCAAAATTAATGAACCACAAATGAATACATAACTGCTAAGTAAATGGGACTGTTATAACATTCTGGGAGGCTTGGTCCTTCCCATTTCTGCTATGTGCCCTTTCACACCTTGCTGCACAGCAACTCCCACTCTGGGCATTGCTGACTAAAGAAAATAAATCATCAATGCAGTGACACCACCTCAAATCTTGCATCAAAAATAAGTGATTACCCCTATACATTGTGAGTTCTTTTCTCCTTGTTTACCTTTTACATTTCTTTAGTCCAAAAGAGAACCTTGTTATTTTTCCATGTGCACACTTGAGATTTCTTTCTTAGATAAGAAAACAGTGCATAAATTATAGTCTGCTAATCTCACCCGATTAGAAATAGCAATTAAATTTTGACAGGTTAGCAGAATCAGCTCAGAGAGTATTTCTGGTGCATGAGCATATTAGGCAAACACAAAGCAAAGTTAATACAGAGTTTCAAGAGTTAGAAGCTGACATTAAAACAATGCCCAAATATAAAGTTATTCAGAATAATCTTGGGAAAAAAGGATAATATATGAATATTCTGTTCAACCACATATTTTCAAAACTGTGCACTTGTATGCACAGTGTGTATGTCATCATGGCTAGGCTTCACGAACGAAGATTTGAGAAGGGCTCTACCCACACTTGCTACAAGCACGCTGATGGCTAAAAAGGCCAATGCGAGATAGACAAGTCCAGTTGCAGAAGGCACAGCAGAAAGACTCCCCAGGTGATACAGACGAGACGCGATACTGGGCTAATTTATATTATAGACAACATTTGCAAAGATTTCATCTGTATTCCCAATCAGAGTAGCTACTACTGGCACCACATTTCTAGACTCTCCTATCTTTTGAATCCTTATAAAAGTAAGTGTATTGCTTTGTATATTTAGTATCAAAATTTTGCTTCAACAGAATACTGCCTTGGCAGATTTAGGCTCTGAAAAATTATGCAATTCCAGAATTAAGATTACCTGTGTGATTTTAATTTGCCATCCTTATGCACATGCTTCATGGGCAGCAAATATATTCCTCTGCCAAAGCAGCCCACACAGTGCTCCTACAGTCCTTTTTCATATACAGAATACACTTGCACATACAGCCTGCAGGTATTATTGTGTGAGAGGCACTTTTCTGACCATGGTACAGAGATTGAACCTCTCTCTGATCCTGTAATCAGATGTCACAGAAAGGGACATGCCCTGCTGTGTGGGATGGCTCCACTGGACTCACATGGGAAGCATATGCCTATGGGAAGGAGGAAATCATACAGAGCCCATAAGAAAGAAACTAGCAGGGAGAAAAGTTTAAGTTCAAAACAAATTTCCTACTTCCAAACCACACTCTCTACCATGAGCTGAAAGGCCACTGGATGTTCCAGAGGCCATCTCTGTCCCACAGTTGGATACCTCTGCAATTTGGTACCATCTTCATGATTGTTAATTTTGGCCTCCTATTAAACCCTTGCCCATATGGATTCCACACAATTTTGTTTCAGCAGATAACAGAGTAAATGGAAAAGGTAAAGGCCACCTGGAGAAAGAACCCTGTAGAGTATGTAAAGAAAGTTTTTTATCATTTGCAGTGTCACAGAGAGGCATGAGATATTAAGAATATTACCAGATATTGACAAATAAAAAAAGTTTGAGAAAATTTGGGTTTAGTCCAATTTACTGTTCAAGATTCCAAAGTACATTAAGTAAAAAAAAAAAATTTATAAACCCAATTAGGAATTTTAAAAGATACTTCAAAATTATTCCTGGAACAGATCAAATGAAAACATTAAAATAAGCTTTTTCACCTCCTTTATTGGAAAGCTGTAACAGCAAGTGAAAAGATCCCTGACCCAAACTCAAAGTTTTAATTTCATGGGCATTGCAATACTTGTGTTAGAAGAAAACATCAGCTTGACCACTTTTCGTGTCCAAAAAACATCTGGGAATTTTGACTGAAAAGTATTTAAACACTTTCTTCATATACCCCCTCCAGTGGTGGAGAAGGTATGTTTGTGAACAGACCAGAAGTTTTTCAACCTTCAAAAGCCAGCATATTTTTCTCAATATCTGTATCTCAGCAGAAACTTATGACAGCCTATATTTCTATTATGAAAGCCAAATTTCTATGCTTACTTTTGTTCACTGAGCACATAACCCTTATTAAGTGCTACTGAGCATGTTGTATGTATTTGTCCCAATTTTAATTTAGATAAATATTCCCATTCAAAACACTGCCTAATTAAAATATCCATTATAAATTCATAATGACGTGTTAATGGAAAAAAACCTATTCTAGAACTCAAATTATTTCTGTTGATAATTGGCGAAAAGCTGTAAAAAGGTCTGTTAAATGCATACTTAAAGTCTCCATGCAAAGTCATGGCCTCATAAGCAGATCACAAAAATTACAGGTTTAGCCTTTCTTCTGTGAGGGATGTAAAGGAGCTTCAAATACCCTGTAAGACAATGGAATTTGCTGTAAACTTGGACATGCAAACATCAAGTAAGCTTGTCTGGTTTTATTAACAATTTCAAGAACCCTTAGCTTTGTCATTTGTTACAGCATCCTGCTTTCTGTCACCCCAAACTGATTGATTACCATTACCTAGTCTCAGTCAGGAAATAGTCATAAACTTCATTTATTAAATCCATTTATAGTACTGTCAGTTTATGGGTTGATAAAATAAAGGTGGGTGGATAGTCACCCATGATACTTGAAAGTCATTCACAAGCCAGGAAAAAATTCTTTTTCTAAGCAAAGTGAGAAAATGAGTCAGTCAAGATGGGAAACGGCACCTAGTCTGTCAGAGCGACATCCAAAGAGACATCTATAATTAAATGGGAATAGTTTAAGGCTATGCAGCCTTTTGAGGAGCAACTGTGAATATGCACAGTCCCAGAGGACTTAAAGCAAAAGCTTCAAGAGGAAAAACCATGTGCTTCAGCTTGAATTAATGTTACTGGAAACTAAGCATGCAGGCAGACCACATACCTACTGTCTAGGTATACGTCCAGGTTTCAGCGTTTGTATTTGATCTTGACATGACCAGATTATATTCTCCCCTGACCCACACTTTGTTTCCCTCAAACATCAGTAGCAACACTGATTATTTCTATACATACTACTATGTTTATTTCATACATATACTATGTCTTTTTACTATGTACTCATACAACTATGATTTTATTGGGACTTATAGTATCAAGGAAAACGAAGCATGCTTCCCCATTGAAAGCCATAGTGATTCACACCAGTACAACCCTGTATTAATTGATCTCAACAGGAAACTCCACAGGGGAGAGAACATTGCAATGTCCATGGTGTCTCTTGCTATTTGAAAACTAGTGTTAAGGGGTCATGAGGACTGAATTTCTTGCACTGATAAGCTATAACACGACACACACTCTGGTAAGGGGTCCAAGCTCCTAATAATGCAAAGGGAGCTTTCCTCACTACAACATGCCATTATGGCTCTATTTTGCACAATACTATACACCAATGCTAAAAATCCATCGAGGGCTGTGCACTACGTATCATGCGCAACTGCCTGACATACAGCTAATACTCCAAATATTCAGACTACACAAAAGTGATCCATGAGTACACCACTCTCAATGTTTATACAAAGCATTTTTTTTTACTATTTCTTTCTTTCTTTCATTGTTGACATATACTTTCCCTACAGACACAATGAAGATATTTAATTCTGCAAGGGTAAAGTATATTTCCACCTGCTCCTGTATCACTTGATGGTTAAATATGTTTTCACAAGAAAATCCTGTTGCTGTCATCTACAGTCCATGAAGAACCCAGCTCAATCCTGTGATTCACTGTTTATTTACTGAAGGGAGAGGGAAAAAATTCTATAAAGCTGGGAAATTTAATGCACACATTAAGAAAACAAAATATCCAACACTGCTATATATATGTATTACCTTGTGATTTTTTTAGAGTATGTGATATCTTAGGTTATCTTATTTACACAGTTCAGTAGGAGTTTCACAGAATCACAGAACATGCTGAGTTGGAAGGGACCCACAGGGATCATCAAGTCCAACTCCTGGCACTGCACAGGGCCATCCCCAAGAGTCACACCATGAGCCTGAGAGCATTGTCTAAACACTTCTTGAACTCTGTCAGGCTTGGTGCTGTGACCACTTCCCTGGGGAGCCTGTTCCAGCACTCAGCTATCCTCTGGATGAAGAACCTTTTTCTAATATCCAACCTAAACCTCCCCTGACACAACTTCAGGCCATTCCCTCAGGTCCTGTCACTGATCTGCACAGAGGAGAGATCAGTGTCTACCCCTTCTCTTTCCCTCATAAATTGTAATTGCAACTATTCTCCAGGGTGAACAGACCAAGTGCCCTGAGCCACTCTTCATGCCACTTCTTCACTCCCCCTCAAGACCCTTTGACATCTTCGTTGCTCTCCTTTGGACACTCTCTACTATCTCTAATGTCCAAAACTGTACATGATACTCAAGTAAAGGCCAAATCAGAGTAGAGGCGTACAAAGAGCAAGAAAGTTGTTTGATTGTATACATTTCTGATGAAAATGTACTTTAGTTGGATAAGAATTTTACTCAATTTTCAAAAGGTCTTTCCTTGAGATCACATTTTGTTCACTTTTCAAGGTCAGAATTTACACTGATACATTGGATACCTTCTTTAGACAATGGAGAAAGTCCAATCCTTGTTTTGTAAATTCACAACATATTCAAATTATTAAAAGAACGTATACATACGAATATGAAGTATAATTTATGCTTTTGGTATAACACTAGATTGACCTTTAATATGTTTTTAATCCAAGACTGCACTTTAACCACTTTAAACACCTCAGTCAAGGGTATTTCTGTTTATTTTATTTTATTTTATTTTCATTTCTATGTTCTTTGCCCCAGGACTGTGACCTATTTACTTTTTTAGGGGAGTGTGCACTCATGGGCATTCATCTTGTACCTATCATGATGCAAAGATACACTACGTTCTGGAAAGCATAAAAAGAATGTAGGACGTGGGTGGGATACCTTATTCAGATGGTCACAAACACCAACAGGTACTTTAAATCCTAAGGCTTCATCCAACTGTAATTTCATAAGATCTAATAATATTATGTTTATTACTTCTAAACTTTTCATATGTAAGGGTTTGGTACATGACAAAGGAAATAATCCTTGTTCATCACAAAGAATCCCAATAACATAACTAAGAGTAATAGATTATACTACAAGCTATTTGCTTACTTCAGATCTGAGAGTGTGCCAACATAATATCTAATTCACATTAATTTTGACAAAGTTTATTAACTATTACCACTGATCTGCAATACACCATACATTTATGACCTATGGCAAGAAGTAAAAGGTAACTGTACTACCACTCTGAGTCCGTAAAGTGGGTTTGCTGTAGTCATGGGGTGGAATGTGACACACGCACTTGATCCCTTTAACCAAAGCAACAGTAGTTTGGTACAGAATCCAAAGAAGGTTAAGGTCTGAGCTGTAGCTGAGCCAAGAACTCCCTCAGGAAACCCAAAAAGGACCACATTGACACAGTGAGCATCAATGCATAGAAGTATGCGTAAAAGCAGCCTACAAGAAAGCTGAAGAGGGACTTTTTACATGAACATGTAGTGATAGGACAAGGGGGAACTACTTTAAACTGAAAAAGGGGACATTGACATTAGATATTAGGAAAAAAGTCTTTAATGTGAGAGTGGTGAGGCACTGAAACAGGTGTCCCCGAGAAGTTGTGGATGCCCAATCCCTGGGAGTGTTTAAGGCCGGGTTGGATGAGGCTTTGAGCAATCTGATCTAGTGGAAGGTGTCTCTGCTCATGGCAGGGACATTGGAATGAGATGATGTTGAAGATCTTCCGGCCTAAACCATTCTATGATTCTATATCAACGGAACACTGACAGTGCAATTAACACATCAATAACATGTGGTTTTCCGAAGACTCATTTATCAAGGAACAAATGAAGTTGAGGTTACAGGGAGTCTCATGCATACCTTTCCCATTGTATGCAATTTGACTGTAAGGCAACCACATTACAACAGCCTAAGTGAGACTGAGCTCTCCCTGCATGGCAGCATGATAGTTATCTCCCTCCGGGCTGAGATGCCTCTCAAGGTTGCTCCTTGAGGCACAGGGACCTTTCTGTGAACAACAGATCTTTGACTGAGTCCTATTCAGGTTCTCTCGAAATTGCAATTGGGCTGCACACCAGTGACTCCCCTTGAGCTGGCACAACTCTCAAGGTTTGAGATTTCTTACCTGAAACAGAAATCCTTCCTTACCCAAGGCAAGAGATCCTCTATTCCCAACAGATGTTCCGTAAGTTGCTGATTAGTTGTATGCTAAACTAATTAATTAAATCCATGTAGTTAATTCCTTTAGATAGAAACTGTTTTCCAGGTCTGAGACCAAGATTGGACCTAGCTGCACCTAAACTCCATCAGGAGCTTAGAAAGCAAGGGCATTCCCTCAACCCCGTGACTCAATGGGAGGGCCTCCCTCATCCTTTTGTATCTTGGTCTCTGTGTAAATCACTCTAAATCGATTCTAACTCAATTTTCCTTTGCATGTTTCATCCATGCAGCAAGCAATAGAGTGAACCTTGCCACTGAACTTTGTTAAGTTACACTTTGATAAATTCATATTAAAGCTATTTTTGCTAATACACTTTGTAACCATAAATCACTCATTTGTGGCCAGTTGTTTAATCATCAGGATCCTAAATCAGGATACATAAACAATTGGCATAGTTGGCAGGATCCTAAAGTAGGATTCTCAACACATGCATACTTGTAAATGGCATCCATTTTTTTGCCATTTGATGTCTATTTTTGAGACTGACAGAAGTGAATGCATATCTTAAAATTAAAAAAAAAATTAAACTAGTCACTGCCCTTTTTAGAATCATCTTTTAGAAATCACAACTGTATTTTTTATGCTATAACACTCTCAATTAGTCATACTAATAAAAATACTGTAAAAATGTAAACACAGAAGAAGGGGAATATATTCAACTTAGGGAACAAACAGTTTTATCTTCAATTTAAACAAGAAAAATCATGGTATAAAGATTCAGCTACTGTTACCGAAGTCACCTCCATAACTCACAAAAGAAAAATATAAACCAGGGCATTTCATATTTCATTGGGAGCCAAGTCAGGCCTTGTGAAGTCAATTGTTGCTATAGCAACGTATGAATCAGGGAGAAGATAACACATCTGAATGCAGAAAATTAATTTACCTAAGATCATCCAATTGCCTTTTGACAAAAGGTTTATGCTTACTTAGAAGGGAAAAATCATCACATTTTAATTATTATGCATTACTTTCAACAGCATCAAAAGAAGCCCTATATAAAACATTCAAGGCCAAAAGGAATATTACTCACTGCACATCACCCTTGCACTTACTGTGCCTTTATTTTTATTTCACCACCTTCCATTAGCAGAGCAGTGAAAATGTAACACTTTTTTACATATTCTCTTTCTCTCTCTACCATCAAGATACAAAATTAGATCCATATATTAGGAACTTAAATAAGTCTACAACATGGCACACCATAATAAATCTAATTACTCTGCTATGGTTTAGAAGCTTAAGTATGCTTGTGAAGAAAAAATTCAGATGCAAGAAATGCTTATTTCCATAATTTTTTTACCCAAAATAAAGATTTACTTTGCCCTGAAATCAAAGAAATCTGAAAGCATTTGTTTAAACCATTAAACAATATAGAAAATAGGAGGCAGAGTCAGAATTCATGTATTTTCATTTTTCAATATCTGATTAAGATTAAATCATACTGCCCCAAGCTGTAATCAGCATATGAAATATCCACTATCATGAGAAAATAATCCAGAATTTCTTCCTAATTATCCAACAGTTTTGAAAACACCTTTCTTCTGCTAAATGCAGCACTTACAACTTTTCAACCCACACAGACAGAGTGCAAAAATACAGCCTCAGACACGAAGCACTCCACTCATAGGTATTCTGGTAGCTAGGTCACACACAGCCTGCTTTGTCACTCAAACAAGATCTTCTTTTCCAATCTCACACAAGAAGAAAGCATGCAGGAAGAACAGAAACAATGCTCATTCGTGAGAAAAGCTAAACCTTGAAATGAGATGCAGCTCACAACAAACAAGTCTCATTTGCAAGCAGATTAACTGAGGAGGAAGAGCAAATCAAGTGCAGGACTGCTGCACAAAAGAGAGCAAAAGCATCAGCAAATTACATTTGGAAGTCCATAGAATGTAAAACACCATTTATGTCAGTTGCCATTGACAAGAATGAGTTGCTGATGCAATTAATACCAGCAGGAAAAGCATGAAATTCCCTAGTAGAAGGCAGTCAGGTGAGGTTACTAGAAATTTCTGGTGACATTTCTTTATACCAACTAGCTTCATAAACTTCATCTGACTCCTTAAAACATAAATCCTGCATAAATCTCAGAATTGTTAAAAAGTTTAGTACAAAGAGACATAAGCTACTGGCAAATGAAAATCAAGTTCTATCATATAAAAGCAGAGATTTGGAGAAAGGGGAGTTGCATATCAGCCATTTTAATTATACTGTGGAAAAGGAAAAACACAACAGAAGCTAGAAGCAGCTATTGCAAAATTTGGTTTTAAGTGCTGGGCGGGAAGCTGTATGGACAGGTACCAGCTATGAAACTGGTACAAGAGCATCATAGACTATGCAGTTGTTTCTGCTTTAGAAAAGGATATACAATTTACAGCAAATCACACACTCAGAAAGGAGTGAAGTCACATGCAAAAGAGGCACATGGTATACTGAGACACAGCATCAGAAATAGAGTGGGAAATGGACTAAAATGGCATGTCATGCTCACCAGCTCTCACAGAGTCCTAGCTGAAGAACTGCATCTTCACAGTGAAAGTGTCTTTCATTTCCTTTTATGCCCCTTGCTTCTTATTTTTCCACCATGCTGCAAAGAGCTCAGCTGTACCTCTCTTGTCACCTCCCACAGGTACTGTGTTGGGGTGAGCGGTGAGCCCACGGAGCCCCTGATGAAAGATATAGAGGTGAAAGATTTTGACTTAGACACTTTGGGGCCATTTCCCTGGGGAAGAACAGGTGCCGTGGAGGACTTGAAAAGGTGCCAGAGCTGACCAGTAAGGAAAAAATGTAAATAAGGAATGAACATCCAATTATATGTGAAGGCTGGTAATAAATTATAGATAGAGAACTAAGAATAGTAAGGTATGGAGTCAAACCCTTTTAAACCCTAAGGAAGTCCAACAGGAGACAGCGAAGCCCTGCCCCTCCTGCCATAAGGCAGATGGAGCAGACCAAATTGATGGGGGGGAATGGAAACAGGTCCCTAATGGGAGAGGTAAAAGAACTCTCTCTAGACCCCCCATCACCCCCCAGGGTGCCCTTGAAGAATAGATATGAGACCCTGGACCCAGACAGTCAGGTAGAGGACAGCCAAGAAGATCCCTCTAGAGAGCCTCCTTGTTCGACCCTGTCTAAAAGACGGATTACAACCACAGGTATAAAAAAAAAAAGAAGGGTAGTTGTAGTCGGTGACTCCCTTTTGAGGGGAACTGAGGGCCCTATATGTCGCCCAGACCCATCCCAGAGAGAAGTATGCTGCCTTCCTGGGGCCAGGGTGAGGGATATTAGTAGGAGACTTCCTGAGTTAATTCAGCCCTCAGACTATTATCCACTGGTGGTAGTCCAGGCTGGCAGTGAGGACATTAATCAAAGAAGTGCCAGGATAATTAAAAAAGACTTTAAAGCACTGGGTCAGTAAGTTCAGGGGACAGGAGCACAGGTGATATTTGCGTCAGTTCCTGTACTATCTGGGATGGATGAGGAGTTAAATAAAGAGAGGAGTAAAAAAACCCAACTCCTCAACAGATGGCTAAAGGATTGGTGCCACCATCAAAATTTTGGTTTCTTTGACCATGGGGCAAACTCCATGGTACCTAGTCTCTTAAAATCAGATGGGATTCATCTTTCTAGGAAGAAGAAGAGGACTGTAGCCCATAAGTTAGCGAGGCTGATTAGGAGGGCTTTAAACTAGGTTTGAAGGGGGAAGGGGTTGAAACCGGGCTCTCCAGTGATCAGCCTAAGGATGGAAAGCCTGAGTTAAGAATTAAATCAACAGCCCACCTGAAGTGCATGTACACTAATGCACGCAGTATGGGCAACAAACAAGAGGAGCTGGAAGCCATCGTGCAGCAGGAAGGCTATGATGTAGTCGCCATCACAGAAACGTGGTGGGATGACTCACATGACTGGCATGCTGCTATGGAAGGCTATAAGCTCTTCAGAAAGAACAGGCAGGGGAGGAGAGGTGGAGGGGTGGCTTTATATGTTAGAGAGTCTCTGGACCCTGTTGAACTTGAGGTCAGCAACGATAAGGTTGAGTGCCTGTGGACCAGAATCAGGGGGAAGACCAACAAGGCCGACATCATCATGGGTATCTGTTACGGACCGCCCTACCAGGATGACGAAGGGGATGAATTATTCTACAAGCAGCTGGCGGATGTCTCGAAATTGTCAGCCCTTGTCCTTGTGGGTGACTTTAACCTGCCGGATATCTGCTGGGAGCTCAATACTGCAGAGAAGAGGTAGTCTAGGAATTTCCTGGAGTGTATAGAGGACAATTTCCTTCATCAACTGGTAAATGAACCTACCAGGGGTAAGGCCCCGCTAGACCTGCTGAAACAGAGAGGAGTTGGTGGGAGATGTAGTGGTTGAAGGCTGCCTAGGAAATAGTGACCATGAAATAACAGAATTTTCAATACTCAGAGATTCAAGGAGAAACAACAATAAAACCTCTACGCTGGACTTCCAGAGGGCAGATTTTGACCTATTCAGAAGTCTAGTCCAGAGCATACCCTGGGAAACAACCCTTGAAAACAAGGGGGTCCAGGAGGGATGGACGTGCTTCAAACAGGAAGTTTTGAGTGCACAGGAACAGGCGGTACCGGTATGCCGAAAGGCAAGCCGACGGGGAAGACAACCAGCCTGGTTAAACAGGGAGATTCTGAAGGAAATCAGTGGTAAAAAGAGAGTTTACCAACTGTGGAAGAAAGGGCTGGCTACTTACAAAGAATTCAGGAAGACAGCTAGATCATGCAGAAAGAAAATCAGGGATACAAAAGCGCAATTTGAAATTAAATTGGCCACTTCTGTTAGGGATAACAAAAAGTCCTTCTATAAACACATTAATAACAAAAAGAGGGGCAAAGAAAACCTCCATTCTTTGATGGACTCAGAGGGAAACATAGTTAATAGAGATGAGGAGAAGGCTGAGGTACTTAACACCTACTTTGCCTCAGTTTTTACCAGTAAGACAGGTGGCCCTCAAGGCAACTGGCCTCTGGAGCTGGTAGGCAGAGATAGGAAACCAAATAGCCCCCTTGTATTACAGGAGGAAATAGTTAATGATTTACTGAGTCATCTGGATCCTCACAAGTCTATGGGACCAGATGGAATCCATCCTAGGGTAATGAGGGAGCTGGCAGAAGAGCTTGCCAAGCCGCTCTCCATTATCTTCCAACAGTCCTGGCTCACTGGGGAGGTCCCACATGATTGGAAGTTGGCAAATATCACCCCAATCCATAAAAAAGGCTGCAAGGCTGACCCTGGTAACTACAGGCCTGTCAGCCTGACCTCGGTGCCTGGCAGAGTTATGGAGCAGATCATCCTGTGTGCAATCACACAGCAGCTACAGGATGGACAAGGGATCAGACCCAACCAGCACGGGTTTAGGAGAGGCAGATCCTGTTTGACCAACCTGATCTCCTTTTACGATCAGGTGACTCACCTGGTGGATGAGGGGAAGGCTGTGGATGTGTCTATCTGGACTTCAGCAAAGCTTTTGACACTGTCTCCCATAATGTACTCCTGGAAAAGCTGGCAGCCCATGGCTTGGACAGGGGCACTCTGTGCTGGGTTAAGAACTGGCTGGAGGGCCGGGCCCAGAGAGTGCTGGTGAACGGGGCTGCATCCAGCTGGCGGCCGGTCACCAGTGGTGTCCCCCAGGGATCAGTGCTGGGCCCAGTCCTGTTTAACATCTTTATCAATGATCTAGATGAGGGGATTGAGTCCATCATCAGCAAATTTGCTGATGACACCAAGTTGGGAGGGAGTGTCGACCTGCTGGAAGACAGGAGGGCTCTGCAGAGGGATCTGGATAGACTGGAGAGCTGGGCTGACTCCAATGGGATGAAGTTCAACAAGGCCAAGTGCCGGGTCCTGCACTTTGGCCACAACAACCCCCTGCAGCGCTACAGGCTGGGGACAGAGTGGCTGGAGAGCAGCCAGGTGGAAAGGGACCTGGGAGTTTGGATTGACAGGAAGCTGAACATGAGCCAGCAGTGTGCCCAGGTGGCCAAGAAGGCCAATGGTATCCTGGCCTGCATCAAGAACAGTGTGGCCAGCAGGAGCAGGGAAGTGATCCTTCCCCTGTACTCAGCACTGGTGAGGCCACACCTTGAGTATTGTGTTCAGCTCTGGGCCCCTCAGTTCAGGAAGGATATTGAGGTGCTGGAGCGGGTCCAGAGAAGAGCAACCAGGCTGGTGAAGGGACTTGAGCACAAGTCCTATGAGGAGAGGCTGAGGGAGCTGGGGTTGTTTAGTCTAGAGAAGAGAAGGCTTAGAGGTGACCTCATCACTCTCTTCAACTACCTGAAGAGAAGTTATAGCCAGGTGGGGGTTGGTCTCTTCTCCCAGGCAACCAACAACAGGACAAGGGGACATGGGCTCAAGCTCTGCCAGGGGAAGTTTAGGTTCGATGTTAGGAAGAAATTCTTTACAGAGAGGGTGATCAGGCATTGGAACGGCCTGCCCAGAGAGGTGGTGGATTCACCATCCCTGGAGGTTTTTAAAAAGAGATTGGAAATGGCCCTTAGTGCCATGATATAGTAATTGGAGTTGGATCAGGGGTTGGACTTGATGATCTTGGAGGTCTTTTCCAACCCAATCTATTCTATGATTCTATGATTCTATGATTCTATGATTCTATGATTCTATTCTATGTAAGGTTCTGTACAGAGTGTGAGTGCAGTATGTGTGAGAACAAGAAGTTAATATACTGGACGAAGCAATAAAAGCTGACTGTGGACCGTCATCAATAAAGGTGCCCAAATTTATTTTTTGTGACCGTCCTCAACTTACTACGACAGTACTGGGCCTGCTTCTGTTCCCAAAGAGCTATCTCTTCCCCAGGCTGAATAAGCCCTAGCCTCACAGCCTCTCCTCCTGGGCCAACCACTGCCTCAACCTTCTTGGTGGCCTTGGTCCCATTAACTGGCCTCTTCCTGGAACAGTCAAAACTGGACACTAACCAAGTAAACATCAGGGGGATAATTTCCCTTGATCTGCTGGCTACCTTTCTACTATCCTCATCTCATCTCAAAAGTGGGAGAGAAGGAGGAGAGGACAGGATGAAGAGAAGCAGAAAATATATTTACACAAGCAAACTTGAATGCCTACCCCTCTCAATGCCACGGCATAGGGGTGCAGAAGTCACTGGCTTTAGCAAACTCAGGAGTCCCTTTTCACCCTCACAAAGGAGAATAGTACTTCAAATTATCACCACCACCCTTCAAGAAGACAACTGATCCAAATCAAACCAAATCCTCACAACATCCTCCAGACTGTGGCTCAGTCTCTAGACACAGCTCTAGTGCCTCAAGGACCCACAGCAAGGCAAACTTCTGGGAACAGCACACAGAGAGCAAGGAGGAAGTAAGTCCTTCTCTAACCACAAGCCACATGCACTAAAGCTGTAGTTGCCTGCTGTAAGTAACTAATGAACATACCAGTAATGATGCTCAGGATATATACTCCTGTATTCAGGAAGGGGGATAAGGCTGAAGAGGAGAGATTAGTTAGAATTCAGTATAATTTGGTGCTGTGATTCCCAGATCTATCTCTTCATGTGAAAAATTAGCACAGTGCCAAACAAAGGCAGATTTTATAGCTTTGTCCCTGTAGTCAGCCACAGAGAATCATTGACGCAAACATTCAATACTAGTGAGAACTGGAGGTGCTTTAGAGTTCCCTGGGTAAAATAAGTGCAAAGCAACATAGTGAAAGCACAGAAGGCAGAGGAGCCACACTAGCCAGCAAGGAAGAAATACTTCCTCTTTGCCACAGTTTAGGGGAGTTTGAGAGATGCTATGAAAAAATTATTTCACACCAAAGAAAAAACTATTGCACCAAAGAGAAACCTATTGCAGCAGTGACACAATATCGCTGTGACCAGTCAAAAAGCAAAATAAACCACAGGGTAATGTGCTAATAGGTTGGATTGATACACTCGTCTCAAAAATGTGGTTTTTTTCTCCCTTCTCTGTAAACATTTTAGAGATCGTGTCATTTCCTGCCTGTGTTAACCAGTCAGAACACACAAAATGCAAGAACACATCAGCAGTACCATGACCAAATTCTGTCACCTTAACAGTGAAGCAAAAAAAGAAAAAAAATTATAAAGTGAAAAAAATTTCAAATACTACTAAACTTTATATATATCTGCCCACAATGTACAAGAAGTAAAAGAAGAGTGTGAATGGCCTTCTTTAAAAAGGATGGTGGAGAGAAACCACAAATACAGAAGAGGTCCAGTGTCCCCAGGTTTAGTTAAAAAAAAAAGTATTAAAGTAGTTCAGCAGTGACTGTCAACATCACAACATAGGATGGTTCAGAGGCACGTGAAATATAAACCTGATGGATAATAAACTTTCATTTCCACCTGCCAGTCTGAAAATGGTAGCAATAAATTAAAGTGTTCACATGGCATTTTGAAGCATCAGCAAGACACCCATGTCAGGCACAAAGACATCTCTATCAGTATTAAACTCTTAAAGTGACTGGAGAATTAGAGGAAACAAATCCTTCAAGATGCAATAAGGTGCACAGTTCAACAGAAGAACTCTTTCAATTAGCAAAGACGGAGGATGTGGATCTCTATGTTTGCATTTTATTATCTTGTTGTAATGTAAATGTTTATTACATCCTTTTCTTTTTTTCTTTTACCAGAAGCTCTCCAACCTAAGACTAAAGCCACATCAATTTCAAATGCCAAGATTACATCTGGTAAAGTATGAAAGTATTTTTTCTTTCATATGGTTAGCTCTCTTTGCTGATATATAAACAGATGTGAAAGGAGCTTCCAAACGACAATGTTTCAGACCAAAAATCTTTTACCATTTGCATTGGCTTTTCTTGAGGACAAACCCACTAGGAAATTAAGCAGGAAGCCAACAACTTCTATCTTATATTAGAGAACACTTGACAGGCTTAGGACTTTTCAATGAACTGTTTCTGGCTCAAAAATGTTAATTGCTGAGCATTTGTTCCAGTGAATGTTTCTAGCTAATTGGTGGGACAGGAAGGTCCCACCACACAGCAGTTGGTGCAGTCACACTTCAAACATGCCACAGATCTAGAGTCAGCAATAACAAGCTGGATGAATGACCTTTCAGCAGCTGAGACAGTTCCTGGGGGGCCACACAGAGTGCTGTGGGGACAGAGGTAAGACTCCACCTAAACCCAAGCTGAGTATGTGTATTATGCTGTACTGTGTAGTATAATATCCAGCTTGAAGCTGCTTCAGTTGTGCCTACCAGAGGCACAGTGATGTGGTGATGCTAGCTCAGGTTCCAGAAAGACTTTAGCTGACTGATGCAGCTGAGCACAAGAATTCAGTATCCAAACCCAGCTTCAACACTTATTAGAATTTCAAATCCATTTATGTTAGAAAAAAATGCACCATAAGTAAACACATTCTATACATTGAACAACTTCTTACAAACTAACTTATTACAGATATTTTTCAGCTATCATGAATACAAACAGGAAGCTACAAATTCTACAAATTCAAAAGCTGATGCCCCCCTTCCTGTCCTACTGACTGGTTAGTGGTCAAACCACAGCATCTAAACCTGATTCATTATTTATACCCTGTCGGAGCCCCTGGTGGTCTAGTGGTAAGGGCGCGGTGCTGTCACCGCCGAGACCCGGGTTCGATTCCTGGTCAGGGCCACTCCCAGGCAGATGGAGCTCATTAGCCCTTAAAAAGGCAACCTATCTACGTCCTAAGGACCTCGTTGCCACCGTCCAAGCTTGTTCGGCCCCGGCAGATGAACCTTAGGATTAAAGGGTGGGCTCAGTTCCGCACACACTGTGTCTCACCTAAAAAATCCAATGCGCAGGCTGGAAGGTGTAAAGACCTTCCCCGGATCTTCGCTCGCGAAGACTGGCCATTATTTATACCCTAAGCACTTGGCTAATGAGCTGGATTTAACACTTAAGTTAGATCATTTATGCATATCTCACTCACAATGTCAAGAATACCTGCCTGGGTTACAAAAACCTTGGTATTGAATGCAGGACATCAAGGTGTCCCCTCGTCCACAATTTTATTCCGAACCAATCAGAATTTTCTCAGGCAACTAAAGTTGTTTCATTCCTTGTCTTTTTTAAAATCGTAGAAGCGTAGCATCATTTAGGTTGGAAAAGACTTCTATGATCGAGTCCAACCATTAACCTGGCACTGCCAAGTCCACGAATAAACCATGATCTTACTTAACTCAGCTACACATCTTCTGCATACCTTCAGAGATAATGGCTCAAACCACTTCCCTGGACAATTTGTTCCAATTCTTGACAACCTGTGCAGTGAAGAAGCCTTTGCTAATCTAAACCCCTCCTAGTGCAACTTGAGGCCATTTTTCCTCATCCTAATTCTTATTATTTGGGAGGAGACACCATTTTGTAACAATATAAAAGATAGCACCCTATGTCATCATATGGGACAAACAAACGTGGATACTTGTTAAACAACGTTATCTCTACATCATTTACTCCCTAAGGTTTACACCACCGGGTAAGACAGCAGTCACTTCTCTTGATTTTGCTGCTGCTCCAGGAAATTATTATTCTGCTCACTGAGAAATCTTTCTCTCATTTCCTTCTACTCTGGGAAAAAGCTTATATATAAAATGGCACAAAGTTTGGACAATTGCTTGCAAAAACAATCTTCCACTGGGAAGCCAAATTATCAAAATAATCATTTTAGTGAAGATTTTTCGTAGACAATAGTTTAACATTCTTCAGTCAGACCTTATCAAGAACTGGCCTTCTCCCTCCCTCAGGCCATCCAAGCTTTGTCCATGTACTATGAAGTATCACTAAGGATATAGCCCAACAATCTGAAACACAGTAATTATCAGACCTCTGGAGAATTAGGCACAATATTGAAAAATTCACTTGACTTCATCCGCAGGGAAAGCTATTCCATTTGAAAACTGGATCATATATCAGTTTCCTCCAATTCCTTCTGTCTTTATAATTAAAATTTCACATTATCCTGGCAGAAAACTGTCACACATTACAGGGAATAAGAGATGAAAGTTAGGCAAGATATTTCATTAATCAATAACTGAAGCAGCTCATGTAGTTTAGCTAGCGAAATAAGATATTTGAAGTATCATTGTACCACAGGTAACACATGCAGGAAAAATAAATACTTTTTGCATATGCTGTGCCCTGACACAACTTTTTTTTTTTAATTAAAAGAGACTTGTACATTTTTTGTGGAATCCTGTAGAATACCAGGAGTGTTTAAGAAAACGAGTCATCCATGTCCATGGGGCAAAACAGGACTTTCAATAAGGAAGCACCATGGGAAAATGCTCTGCTTCCTCATTATCCTATATCAAAGAAATGTGCAGTTCAGATGAAGGTTTAATGCAATTCTAGTCTTATTTATATCTTTCAGATAAAAGTTCATAATAAATCAAAATAGCCAGGAGGTAGAAACTCAAAGCCTCAATAGCATGACATATGAAGCATAGATTTTTTTTTCAATCAAAAATATTTCAATATAAGGACAGATTATCTATGTGTATCTTTTGTAAAACTCACACATGACAAATAACTAAATAATTTTTGATGAGACATTACACATGATCTGAGGCACAGCATGCCATATAAGAATTGACCAAAGTGTTATTTCTACAATTTTTCTCTGAACTGTAAGGAATGATGAGACATTGAAAAGAGTAGTTTAGTATTTTTCCCCTACTATGCCACTTATTTTTAAGACTGCCAGTTTCTAATGGTAAAAGAATATTTCTTCCTTCCTTAATAATATGACTATTTTTCCATTAATTGCTCAGCTGCATCCATTTAAAATTCTGAATGGGAGTTCACCATGTCCAGCACTAAACCTTCTTTCTTTATGTACCTCTGTGTTACATCTTGCAATATAGGAGACTAAATTCTTTATGTAATGAATGGTGAGAAGTCAGTGGTACAAATCAGAGCATCTTTGTTGGATGCATGAGATAGATAATGTGAAGACCTCCCCAACATGCTGAAATTTGAAAGATTTATTCAAGTAGCAAACAGATTACATTTTTTCAAGACACAAAATCCAAGAGAAACAAACAGTTGCTTGAATTAGATTTCAAAAGGATCAAATCCACATAATTACAAACATGGTACACTTTTCTGTATTAAAGTGGTGTTCACTGGTTTTTGAGGACACATTTCTTCCCATTTTTACAGTAAGTCCTTTATGGAGAAAGCCACTAACAATCAGAAATAGGGCCATCCAGTTAAAGGCAATGAAATACATGTATCTCTTGGACAGAGTTAGTAATTCTATAGAAAACAGCTAACTCCAGAACTAAAAAGGGGATCACATCAACAGTAGTATGACAGGGAACCAAGCAATATTTTGGTCATCACAGATAAAGAAGGCCATGCAACATTACAGGAAAGAGCACGGATGGAGATAATTCTTTCAACTGGAAAGGAAAATTACACTTTTCCCCATTACTAAGGAGCTTTTCTCTTGAGGATAATACAAGCAAGTTTCAATCAGAGGTCAATTCACACAGATGCAGGTTTGGAGAACAGCATACAATTTTCTTTACAAACAAATCCTTGGAGATTTCAATTGAAGACATTCTTCATTGTATCAAAAAAAAAGTAAGTTTTCATATATGAAGGTAGTATTACATGGTAAAATAGGAGATGTCACCTCAGAGGAAAGAAAGCAGAATCTATCTATTCTTGTCCCCATAGAATAATTCCAGTAGCAAGTAGTGTTTATTTTAGACTAATCATCCAAACCACTAGAAAAGCTGATGTACTAGAAAATCCAAGTAGAGTGGCATTGGTTAATTCTGTCCTAAAGGAATGTATCAAAAGCCAGCATCTTTAGTATCAGTTTTCACAAGCAGCCCCTCTTCCTACCAGGATCAGACTTTGGGCTTGCCACCAAATTTTTTTAGCTGTGAATGCATTCTTAACTGCTAACTTCAATGCCGTGTGCCTGGAAACCTTGACATCTTTTCTCTTTAATAAAATGTGGAAGTCTGGTATTTCCTACTTCACCCACATCTTCCTTTTGACCCCCACCCATGAGGTGGTCAGCAGCATGACTTACAGTAAAACACATCACACAAAGTTTGAGCACTAGCTTAGTGTGAGACACTACACCAGTGCTGCAGCTGCCCCAAGTACAATAACCAGAATCCCCCTCACTACATACACTAGCTTGGCAGCCAGGACTTGATCTTCATAGATGTTTTCCAGGTAGAACTTCTCTTTACTTTACTGAATTTTTATTTAGCACTGAGTGAGTTCTGATGCTGTTGAGATTGTTTAAGGACACGTCAGCTAGAAGAATGCTATTGCTATCTACAGTACACCTTATCTTCTAAATGTCCCCTTCCCTTGGGGAATACAACAGTACACTTCCAGCTAAACAGCTGTGCTGGTGACAATGCTGTTCACTATTCTAACAACTGACAACAGCAATACTGCTCACTATATTTAATAGCGGCAAAAAACATCCCAACAGTAGCCAGCAAAAACTTGGTAGTACTATAACTAGTGCTTATTAAAATCCATGGCAGGTATTTATATTGCACTTTAATTGCACGGGTTAATTCACAAGACATACCTGTAATTAAAGTCTCCAAATTAGTGCCTGCAATTTATGACAAGGGCACTAGAACAGTTTTATTGCAACGAAACGGTCCGCATCTGTGCTCAGGTAAGCCTGATCTCAAAATACTTATCTGCCAGAGTAAAAACATTAGTGACAGGACAAAGAAATCTAATTGGGAATGGAGGAGATAAAAAAAACACAAGCATGCAAAACACACATAAGGAAGAAGGCAAATACTTTTTCTTCATCTAACTGAAACAACAGGACCTGCTTTCCTTACTGTAAAACCAGGAAGCCCAAACACTAGGATTGCCTACACTGCAACTACTTGCATCACTCTGATAATTCCAGGACACACACCCCCTGACAACTGCTTGGTCATCTCCTTGCAGCTGTTTGCTCATGACCTTTCCATTGCAGCTACAAAGAACCTTCCTTAAGGAAGGTTTTTTGTGCATGGATGAACCTGTGGAACAAAATACTCAATTTCTGCTCTCACGCAGCAGTAAGCACACAGATTTTTAAGTTAACATACAAGACAAGTGCCTAACAGACTGTTAGCAGAGAGAGAAGACCAAGAACATTTTCTGTGCACAGGTTCAGAGCAATTGAAGGGTTCTTTCCAGGACTCTAGGTTTCCCTGAAAAAGAAGCAGCCTTCACTGTCTGACTCCTATAAGGAAAGATCATTGAAGTTACTCTGAAGTTGTAGCATGAAGCACATGAATACAATACTTCCCCATTATTTGAGCTCTGGCTGCCGTTTACTTTTGGGCTAGAAAGAAAAGAGCAGTGAAATCTTCTTATTCTTCTGATATTTTTTCTTCCCTGTGAAAAGTTTACATACCTACCAAATTCAAATGCAATGCCTGTGAGAGGCCTCAGATCATCATTCCTGAATATCTTCCAGTGACCAACACAGGTAACAGCAGGGCCATCCTCCATAGGAACTTCCCCTTGTCACTTTATAAGGTATCTCATCAGTGAAAATGTAGTGTTTAATGCACCCAAGTCTACAATTACCCAGTAACAAAAACAGCCTTTAATGGAGAAGAGTATGCTTTGGAACCAGAGGTGGAAGCAGATAGAAAACTCAGAAGCTTTTGATACAGCAGTGGTGTCAGCTGTAACCAGGAGCCATGTAGGCCAGGGCAACTAAATTACAATAACAGTTCAGAATAATTTAAAATCCACTATTTTGACAATGATTGAAAGTCCACAATTTCTTCCAGCATTCCCTTTACTTCTCTCATCAGCCTACTAGCTATGTTTTCACCCGTCCACATTTTACCCTAGTGAAAGAACAAACACACTTGCATGAAATAAAACTGTTCTTGTTCACTAAAATGCTGAAGCAAAACATTAAATCCATGTTAGCACTGCTC
Organism: Myiozetetes cayanensis; assembly: GCF_022539395.1. Lineage (NCBI taxonomy): Eukaryota > Metazoa > Chordata > Aves > Passeriformes > Tyrannidae > Myiozetetes > Myiozetetes cayanensis. The sequence continues at coordinate 21,064,196 of NW_026087411.1, forward strand.
CATAATCCCAATTTATATTTAGCAATGCTAAATCCTATTTATGAATTCAAATATGTATAGTATCAAACTAAAGAGCCAATTACATCACCTATGTCATTATCACAGTGACAGTACAATCTAAAAACACAGTAACAGCTTCTCATTGATCAGCTAATCTGACTTGTTTCTAGCATTTTGGTTACCATAAACTACAATACAGCCAAACACTTGAATTTTTTTCTTTTTTAATAATTCTTTATTACTACATGTCTGCAGTTTTACAGATTAAATTAATACTTCACTCTTGTTCTAAAGAACCTGATTGTATATTTATAGCTGTTATCCCACAAAATAATAAGCATTCATCTTATACTGGCTGTCAGGCAGTCACTGGCATTTCTATCTCTATCTCTAGCAGTCTATTCAGAGACCAAGAGAACATCCAGAGATGCTTTTATTGGGAACACTTTTAATCATTTTTCCACCAGAGCACAAGGGGAAACAATGGGGCACAAAAAGTCAAAGCACTCAATAATCTTTCAACCCTGGTTAGAATCAATAAGCAGCTGTGAATGCCCACTCTTCTGACAATACAGACTAAAAGAAAAATAAGAAAGGAAAAGAAAGAAAACATTAATCACTGTAAATCAATAGAGTAATAACATTTTCTTGCATTGGAAATAACAAGAAGGGTACTTCATTTAATCATAATTTGCCACGGTTCAGACCCACTTTCTACCCCAATTTACGTAAACACATATAGAGAGAGAGCAGCTGTCCCCACCAGCATTACACACTCATTCATCTTACGATTTTTCCCTTTTTTTTTTAATGGATATATCTTTCTCTTCTCTCAAGGATATTTTCAAAGACAAACCCAAAGCACTTTAGGAGATACCTAGCTCTCACCAGTAAGTCACTTGCTTCCCATACTAAAAAGTATAACATGTTTTTCACTTTATAAAAGTTGCTTTCTAACAGTAACCAGCTCTGCACAAATGACCAGGTACTTTTAGAAAACTGGGGTTTTATCATTTTGTCCCCCCTCGTACAAAGGAAAACAAAGAGGAAAGGGAAATCAGAGCAAGGCCTAAAGAAATGTTTCACTGGTACTCTTTTGGTCAGTTTTAGAGCTATTAACCAGAGAAAAGATCACAGATACCTTATTCACTGTCTGCTCTAAATACAGGAGCATTGTAAAGATGTTAGATAGCAAAAAGAGAGTTGACATCCCAAAACACCAACATAACAGTTTCTTTGTACTTTTAAAGGCTTTTAAGATACAAGAATTCTGTGCCAGTACAGGTTGGGACATAGGGCACTGCTTTTAGCCAAATGAAAATGTCTCTGCTGAGGTGATCCACTCACAGGGTAGAACAGGGATCCAGGAGTTTTGTATCTCTGGTTCAGGCTAAGATTTTTATTGCTTAGCAAAAATCCACTCCAACAATAAGTGAAAATCTCTTTCTAGCCAAATGTCTTTTGAAAAAGAAACAAACAATGTTCTCTGCTATTGATAGACTACAAATGAGATGAAGGCTGTCTAAAACTCAAAAAAGAGAATTTTTTTTTTTTAAATAGTACAATTAAATTTCTTCTTCCTCTGTTAGAGGTCTGCAGCCACCTTTCCTTTTATAGCCATAGAGAAAATGTGGCAGCTAATTCCCGTTTTCTATAAAGCCCAGTGAATGGAGATTTCTCCATGGAATAAAAAAAAGATGAGGCCCTGAAGTACCCAACCATCATCACCAACATGGTAATGACACTGCAAGCACCAGCAGTTACACACCTGAAGTGACCAGGCTGATCTTTCATGTTATTTGCCACTTGTTTACAATAAAATCATATTAAATCAGAATAGATGACCCATTATGCTATTGCTCTTGAATAGTTCACCAAATTCACACAAAGGTGGGAAGCCTCCTGAACACCTAGCACTATGAGGTCTTCAGCTCCCTAGCCATGCTATAATTTGTACAATTTAAGCACTACTGTGCAGGTCAACAATATACACAACCTCAATTTAGAAGTGTTCAATAGCCAGAAACACATTCAGTAACACTTTCTGTTGTGATGCATCACACCCATGCTGGGGAAAACAAAGAGAGCAGTCACAAATGGGATTGCAGGAGATGCATTTTCAGAAGATTAACAAACCAGAAAAGTTATGGGAAAAAAGACCCAAATAAACAGAAACATAAAAGCTCATTTCAAACAAAAAAAACCCAAAATAACAAAGCAGGGAAGGAGAGGAGAGGGGGAAGGGCAGGGAGGAGCCAGGGCAGACACCTATATTTTTCTGACCATTCTTTTTAAATCATATTTCTGTAAGGCCAAAGTTAACAACCTTTTTCTTAATATTCTTACTGATTCTGCTTGACAGAACACAGCAATCTAGCAATCCTCCATGCAACAATCTAACAAGGTCATGTGAGAGCAAGCTGAATTCCTTGCCTACTACCACTGTCTCTGCCAGCCCAGCAAACAAAGACCAACCCTCTACCAAAGCAAGATGCTGCACTGCTGTGGACTGTACACTGCTGAACCTGTTCTCAGGTAAAGCAAAAATACTCTGCCCACTCTTGTTCCACATGCTATGTCCTTTACAGCTTGATTGCTCTTAGATCAGCTCAGGATATACCAGCAGGAGTTAAACTGGTTGAGACGTGCAGTATTGGAATTGTGTGTCCAGATTGAGTCTCACTTAATAAACATCATCATGTGAAGCTCAGGAAAATACATTTTGGGGCAGACTATAAGATTTATTTCATCTGGATGATCTCATTCTTGTCCTCCTCAGGGCTTTCTCCAGGGGAGACAGCATGGAAAACAAAAAGGAACTATATACATATACTGAGTTAAGTGTTCTTGCTTAAAAGGTGGTCTTTGTCTATTTTCTGATAACTGCTTCAGAATGTAAAGGAAAAATATCTGTGAGAGGAAGAGTCATAAAATACAGCCATCTTTAGCACTATGTATTTGAAAAATTATTTTTAGAAATATAATCTCCATAACAGCTCTTAAAACAAACATGAATTGTGCATTAATTTCTTAAACCTGAACCATCAAATACAGGCTTTCTTCTGTTGCATTGCAAGGTTGTGTTTTTTTACCAAATGACAAATTTCAGTGCTCATTAAACCACATCTAGGATGGTCTTTAAATGTCTGAACTGCTTTTGTAATCTCATTGTCAAAGCCTGACAAAGCTGTGAAAAATGTACTCTGATGCCTTCAATAGGCAGTAGGTTTAACTGAATTATTAAGAGGAGTCTTAGTCCCATGAGTAGAAAGCCACACTGCTTACCACTTGTTTTGTTTGCTTGCTAGCAGCCTCCACCTCCTAGAAGCACATAAACAGATTTCTACTTGATTTGTTAAAAAAAACACCAGCTCTCATTCAGAAATAGAGTCACACATTCATCATAGTACTCTAAGATTATACAAGGCTCCAATATTTGCATGGAATAGCATGCAGTTCCAATTCACCAGATCCCATGACTTTTCTAGAAAGGTAGCTTTATTCTCTCTTAGATCAATGATTCACAATTTTTCCATAACGTGATTTTATTACCAAAAAAAAACAAAAACTTCTGCTGTGGTCTGAGACTACAACTCTCTTGTGTTCTCTATCAAGTAATAAGCCTACATGACTGAGTAAGTAAATGGACAATTCTTTCCTAGTTTGCATTCAGTCAGTAAGTCGACCTACCTGAAGCATGCTCATCATGAATTTGTCACATAAATATCTTTCTTGAAGTAGGTTTACAGAAAAATATTAAAAATAACTCATGAATTTGTCACATAATTATCTTTTTTGAAGTAGGTTTACAGAAAAATATTAAAAATAACTTAAAGTGTGACAAACCCCAACATTCTTTGATATATATCAGCAATAAATATCAGCAATCCTTTTTTTTTACACACACACACACATCCTCAAGCAATACTGAATTTAGTATTTCACTCCAGAATCAATTAATGACATTGAGGACTTATGCCTGACCTTAAGCAATAACATTATTCATTAAAAAATTATGACAGTAACTCCAAATATTTGGAAGCAGCAAGCTAGATACTAGACATAACAAATCTTGACATTTTATCTGTCTTCAATCTTTTCTTCATCAGGCGGAACACCATATACTCACAGTAAGGTGCTGGGCAAACAGCATCCCAAATGGCCAAAAATTGCCCTGCAGAATTGCTAGTTGAAAGTTTGCACAATATTTAGTATTTTTCATTATGTGCTAGCTGAGACCGCATGCCTTTATTTGAAATCTTAGCATCCATGGTGGCATTACCTGCTCCCCAGAAGAGGAGATACAAGGACTACCTGAAACAATCCCTCAGCCTTGGCCATATTGATCACCACCATTGGTCTACCCTGGCCTCCAATCGGGAGGCTGGGAGACACACCATCTATAACGCTGCTGCTGCTTTTGAGAACACACGCAGGATCACTCTCGAGGAGAAAAGACAACGCAGAAAGAATCGCGTCTCGTCGATATCACCTGGGGAGTCTTTCTGCTGTGCCTTCTGCAACTGGACTTGTCTATCTCGCATTGGCCTTTTTAGCCATCAGCGCGCTTGTAGCAAGCGTGGGTAGAGCCCTTCTCAAATCTTTGTTCACGAAGCCTAGCCATGATGATGAGATATGCACAGGAGAGTTTATGATGATAAATTATATAATTTCATACTACAAAGGAGGAAAAAACTCAGTCCAGACTAAAAATATATTTTTTTGGAGTATCAGTGTAGAGCAATACTTTCCCCCCTTGTTTACATGGATCACCTAGTTCATCACATACTCTATAACAATAGTCATTTTTGTGATACACTGTCTTCAGTTTTCTAGCTACTACAGTAAGGAAGGATTTTCACTTACAACTGTATTAGACATATTATGTCAAAACCAAGGTTTGCATGTTTGTATTCAGAATCACTTGAACAAACTCCTACTTGCATTTATAGCAGCTTGACCGATGAAGAACTAAATAAAGAAGCACGATCTAGTATGCTTACTTCAAAATAAAATTAGGTACTGTTTTATAATTTACTGCCACATTGTCTTCTAGAGAATTTCCAAGTTAAAACCAAACACTGATTCCACTGTCACACTGCCCAGAGGGGGAATACTATAGGTGAAACTTCACCCTCACTTCTATGTTAATACATTATGCTTCTACTTGCCAAAACAAGGATGTGCTGCAAGCCTGTTTTGGGGAAAGTAAAAGTAACCATCTTGCCCAGGAAGAGGAGAGGGGAAATGAGGACAAAAAAAAAAAAAAAAGCTTTTACCGATGCTGGAAGCCAGTCTACAGACTTGCCAGACTCCACATGTATCTGACGGAAGCAAGGCTCTTATAAGAAAGTCTGCAGTACATGTCTTGGAGAGTGAGATCATCACCAGGGCAAAGGCAAAGTTTCCTCAGAAATGAGACAAGCCGCATTGATATATTCTCACTGAAGATCTTGCCCCTGGCCTTCACCCAATTCTAAGGGAAAAATTTACCTGTAGTACTTTCACAAGGTAGCAAGGAAAAAAGATTTAATCTATTGGAGAGAAGTACTTACAGCATTCTAAAGATCACATGGTTACATATGCTTTCAGAAAACTAAAACACATCCATAGAACTGATGCTTGCTAGAAACCAACCATACCCCAAAGATATATTTCTAGTTGGCCAGTTCAAGATGGTATCCTACACATAAGGCATTCAACTAGAAAAGATGAAATTAACTATATAAACTTAACTTCAGCGTGAAAAATTCTTATGAGCTCATTTTTCATCTACTTAATAATCAGGACTTGTGAAGTTCATGCATTTAATACAGACACATGGACTTGTAGCCTATTTGCTAATACAACCTCAAAACTAAGTATTTATTAAATATGTTTTTATAGATAAAGACTTTGTGAATGTCATGGGTTTGCTTGTTCTGGGAAACTAAGTAGGAATTTTCCCTTCCCCCTGCCCACTTATCGCGGGTGGGGTTTGGTCACGCGACAGACCCAGTGGCACATCTTGTATGGGAGACAGGACACACACAAGTGTATGTGACCCACAAAATGGCGTTTATTAAAACAAGAAGACAGTTTATATACAGGGGGATACAGAAGGTTCAGGAACAGAGGTGGGTTTTGAATCCCGAGAGCCAGTGATAAGTGAACTTGGAGGGATAGGCTGCGTGGAATATGTCTGGTCATGCAGGGGGAAGGGAAAGCTTAGGGAAGAATGGAAGGATTATCCTGGGGGCAGAGACATGGGAATCTGCAAAGGCTGCAAGGCTGCGGCCTTGTAGTTGGGTTCCAAGCAGTTCTGCGCAGCTGCAGTTACTAGGAGACTTCGATAGAGATCTCTTCTTCTGAGCCTTCTTTGTAGCTCTTTTGCATCTCTCTCCACTCTCTGTAGGCCTCTTCTGGTCCACCCCCGACACCCACTGTGAAAGAGGGATGTTGAATAAGTAGGTTGGTTCTCCCTTGGGTGATTATCAACACAAAAGAATTGACCAGTAGGTCCACATTCCAGATTGATGGCCCTGGGAATCTGTGGAGAGGAATGAGAAGTTTTCTTTGCTTTTTTTTCTCCTGGGAAAGGGCAATCACTTTGTTGTTGCCTGAGCTGAGACAAGATCTGGGTGGCAGGAGCTCTGAGTTTGCTTTGTTCTCAGCCTGGCTGCCTGGTAGGTTTTTCTATCCTGGCCCCGGTTTGCCTGTACCCTGTTTTTCTTCCCCAGCCCAGGACCTGCCTGGACTTTCATTGGAGAGGAACTATTCGGGAAGGAGGTCACCTTCTTTCCCTCCTCCATTTTTGGCAGCAGTTCTTGTGCACATCAAAGGAGAGGGGAAGCCACATGGCCAGGGGCAGACAGCATGAGTTCCCATTGGGAAGGACTTTTTTTTCTCCTTTTTCCCCTTTCCTGGTGAGGGAGAGGGAAGACCTCCATTTTTGGCTTCTCCAGCACACCTGGAGGGCCCCTCCCATGTTGTGACCACCTGTGATCCAACAGCTTCCCCTGCTGGCCGGCACAGAGCACTGCAGGCTCTGCATGTCCAGTGATCCAACATCACCCCCTGCTGACTGTGGTTAGAATTGCACCAAAAGGTGCCTTCAAAAGCAGCCTTCACAGGAAGGATCAAGGTAAATGACAATTATTTCCAATCACTCAGTTTACCTGCAAGTTAGAAAAATAAAATTAAAAAAAGAAAAAAAAGAGTCCAGTGGGCACTTGTTAAATCTGTTATGATGTTCCCCTGCTAGCTTTATGCATATGCCTGCACTGACAGATTAGCACATCTAGAAAAGCCAAGACTAAAAATGTTTCCAATGCTAAAGTTTGCTTCCATATGAAGGAATATAGTCATTATAAGATGTATTTCTGCAATTTTACACAGCTAATGACAATCCCATCCTCAATTTCCTATATACTAACACTTTCTCTGGAGCCCCTGGTGGTCTAGTGGTAAAGGCACGGCGCTATCACCGCCGAGACCCGGGTTCGATTCCTGGTCAGGGCCACTCCCGGGCAGGTGGGGCTCGTTAGCCCTTAAAGGCAACCCACCTACGTCCTAAGGACCTCACTGCCACCGTCCAAGCTCGCTTGGCCCCGGCAGATGAACCTTAGGATTAAAGGGTGGGCTCAGTTCCGCGCACACTGTGTCTCACCTAAAAAATCCAATGCGCAGGCTGGAAGGTGGAAAGACCTTCCCTGGATCTTCGCTCGCGAAGACTGGCCATTATAACACTTTCTCTCTTTCATCAGATATATACAAAACTGAAATTAAATAAATATTTGTGTATCTTCTTTTAAGCTGAAACACCCATGCTGAGAAGTGCTTTTTGTTGTTGTTGTTAAGCTCTTGCCATTATGATTTACTCATAATTTACAATAAGCATTATTTCTCTTTATTTAAATGTGTAACACCAAAGTAATGCTGAATTGACAGTGAAATATGAAAGTTAGCACAGAAATCTCCTTTCTGAAAGAGAACCTCAGAGCAGCTTTCACAAACTCCAGCCAAACTCCATGACTCACACAGAGAATTCAAAATATCTGTAACTTTTCTTGTCAAACTTGAAGTTTTATTGCATCTGCTCCACGAATTTTAACAGGTAGAAAATTGACAACATACAACATAACTTGGACCAATATCTAATATTCTGAATTCATGAGGGAACTAATTCTATTTAATTCCTTGTTCAAGGAAAATTCTCACTGAAGTCAACAGGATTGTGTGGGGTGAATTTAGCAACTACAACATAAACCAATATAAAGCAGCCAGCCACTGAGGTAAAAGAATTTGTGTAGAACTGCTCTTGCAACAAAAGCTGAACTTATGAAAACCATCACATGGGTTCACTTTAATTAGAAATTAATCAAGTTTCAAAACAGCTCTTGAGATATATCAAATTTTAAAGCAATCCTAGATTTATTTCCATAAGCAACTTCCAAAGCCAATGTTTAGACTTGCACAAAAATAATTTTGAGAAAATAGATGGCTTCTGCATCCTTCATCTGTTTTGAACAAACTGTACTTTTTGAGAACAGGAAAAAAAAGAAGGATCATATCAGCATCTGTCAGCAGCATTACACCTAGACAGCAGCATCGAGTTGCTTCAGACAAGAGCAAAGAGAGCCACTGTTTGGTGACATTTGAAGATATGGATTTTGATAGGTTGTGCTTCATTTAATGACAGTGCTGTAACTAGTTAGGGCAGTATAACATAAGCATGGCACAAACCATCCATGTGATCTAACAGACTACTTCCCTTCAGAAACCTTGCACTAGATAACTGGGAATAGCTTGTTCAAAGAATATTTAATCTAAAACCCCAGCATTTAGGCATATGTGAAGTATGAAAATATTTACTCTCCTAGTAATCTCTCCTTTATTGGAATATTTAGTTACAGCGTGCCTGTTAGCATTACTGCGTTACAAGCTATATGCAAAGTATTTCTTGGAGTTTGATGCTTGGAGTTGTTTGTGGGGGTTACTGGGAGTGGCATCCGTCTTTTGAGCAATTGTTACTGAAATCTATTAAGTCCTACTTTACTTTTTACAAAGAACACTCTTCCACACATCTGTCATCTTTTCTCAGCTGTTCTTGAATGTTCCTGTCTTTTCATGAGTGTTCTCCATGCCATTACATGCTTTTGAGACCACTCAATTACTGCGTTCCCCAAGGATATACTGGAAGATGCACAGAGCCCCTGGTGGTCTAGTGGTAAGGGCGCGGCGCTGTCACTGCTGAGGCCCGGGTTCGATTCCCGGTCAGGGCCACTCCTGGGCAGATGGAGCTCATTAGCCCTTAAAGCAATCCATCTATGTCCTAAGGACCTTGCTGGTACCGTCCAAGCTCGCTTGGCCCCAGCAGATGAACCTTAGGATTAAAGGGTGGGCTCAGTTCCGCGCACACTGTGTCTCACCTAAAAATTCCAATGCGCAGGCTGGAAGGTGTAAAGACCTTCCCCGGATCTTCGCTCGCGAAGACTGGCCATTATTTACTGGAAGATGCAGTACAACATTATTGGGAAATTTCCTTTATTCACTGTCCTGTTCTTCATGTGGACTCATCTTTCATCTGCTTTGTCTCAGACTCTGGTACAGTTATTCCATGGAAAAAGAAGAAGAACCCCACCAACACAAAAACTCCATAGCCATTTAAGAATATAGTCATTCTAAAAACCAGAACTCATTACCCCTTCCCTTACTCTCTAGACATTTCTTCATTTGACCTGAAAGCATGTTGTCTCTTAATTGAATTTAGACTCATACTAGAATTATTCTGTCTCTTCTTGGTTTTAAGTCAAGTTATCATGCATTATCATCCAGTTTTTGAATTGTATTCATATCTTGGAAAAAAAAATCAAGAGTAAAGCTCCACTGACACACTGCTTAGCTGATACATGAAACTGACCTTGGATGAGCTATATTTTCCTAGTTTCTGAGGTTTTAGACAGCATCTGATCCATAACAATACTTCATTCCTCTTATTACGATAAATGTCATCAGTAACCCTTTGCTGCAAAGGACAGTGTGGGTTACATGCATAAATACCTGCAGGGTTCATGCAGTGCAACAGCTGACACAACCTAAAGTATACAGTTGTCACAGCACTCTGACCTGTGTTCTGACAGAGGAAAAAGTTTTGAAATCTTCCAGTCCAACCTCAGCGTTAGCAGTGGTCTGTTACATCCAAAAGCAGAGTATTAAAGTTCAGGCACCAGCACTAGCAGAGCCATAGAAATCCCCACCAAAACCATCAAGCTGTACAGCGAGTTCTCTATGTAGCAGCACCCTGCTGTTCCACTTCTACAGTGCAGAGCTCCACTAGTTCAGAAACTTCTGTACTTCTGTCTTTGGCCTCGTGAAACATCCTGGCCCAACACTGAAGTAGCAACACCTGACTTGCCTTCATAAGGAACAACACTATTTCTCCTCCACATTATTCTTCCTCTTATTAACTTTTCCCTGGAAGCATGTAAAGCCTCACAGGTTAATTACAAGCAGACTCTTTGGGGTAGTAAATACCACAGTTACTCAAAATGGCATCAAAACAATAGAAATTCCACTAGAAGAATGACTTGCTCATGAAAAAAGAAAATAAGGATCATTCTCTTAAAGAAAGTATTTCAGTAGCCTAGAGCCAAATCATCTGGATTACTGAACTGACTCATGCTTTTGGAAGCCAGCAGAGCTGCACTGGTTGGCCCTCGAGGGAACACTTTACCCCGATTTTTGTTGGTTTCCTCACAGATAGGATCTTGTCACAACCTTATTCCCCAGCCACATTTTGTCACATCATCTGCATTGCTCTTTATGAAAAAGAAACATTAGTTATTTTGCTCAGCCTTACCTCAAAGTTAAAAGCCTGGAGCAGAACATTTTGCTCCGTTTCTCTATTCATCAGTGTAAATTATTACACCTGAACCTGCAATGAAATAGCATGTCTCTGTTCTAATAAAGAAGAATATAATATCAGCCTCACTTCTCACCTTACTTAAACATCTTCTAGAACATCAGATCCTCTACATTTATGTCTTTTAGTTGCATTAATATCAGCTATGCTACTGCAAAATCCATTAATTCAGTCAAAAGACAATAAGTAAAATTAGGAAAGGGTAAGCTAAAATTTTTGTACCAACTGAGCATACCAAAGGTAAACATATTCCTAGGAATTGAGAGATTGTGATATACATGAAGTATAGCAAGTGTTCCATCCTAAAAAGATAATTGGTACAGGGAACAAAGAGGTTTTTCAGTTCAGATAGATATATGATAGCATAAAAGTTAATGCTGGAACTTCTGAGAAACTCTTATGAATCTGAGAAACTCTTATGAATCTGAGAAATGTCACAACTTCTCTAAAATCTGTGAAAAAAATCCCTTCACTTTCCTTCTGAGTCAGCACTATGCTTCAGCAGGGACCAAAAAATTGAAAGTACTGAAATTGTATCAACACCACATTTCTTGCAGGAAGCTCTGCTTTTTGTCTCTGAGAAATTAATCTTCTTTTGTGAAACACTACTTGAAATAAAGCATGCCTCTCACCAAGACTGAGCACATAAGATTTAGTAGCACAAGAAGTGTGTCTGCCTCAGTCAAACTATCTGTTTTTGAAAGGGTGGGAAGAGGAAGTCAGTTTCCATCTCACCTACTGTTTAATCCTCCAAATCCTAGAAGGATCCTAGAGCTCTGCCGTCTGCATACACATATTCAGAGGGCAGATTTTTTAAGCCAAGCTATCAAAAGCCACCACAGGATTTTGCTGATGCTTTGCTTAAGCATTGCATTTACTTTGAGTTGAGGGTTATACCAAACAGAACACTCCAGATACTCATTATAGAGTGCACAGTTTCATTGACCTGCAACACCTAAGCAGATCTGAAACTCGGGACATCCTCCAGCAAGAGGAGAATCAAAGCTGTGATTTTTTTAAAAACATAGCTGTCAGAAGCTGTGAAACATTTCTGCCATAGAACAGTGTGCAAGAAACAGAAATAACAAATTCTAATCTAAAAGTCTGTACTATCAATCAGGGCTTGCAATGATTCCACCAAGTGGTTACACTGCAGCATCTACTATAAATTAACTCAAGAGGTTTTTAATCCCCAGAGTATAAATACCCAGCACATTCAGTACATACTATTTGTGATTTTTTGGCTTTGCTATAACATATCTCAAGGAAGCATCAATCAGAATATCCATAAACTTCTGTAAAGTTGCTGTCTAACCACAATTTTTATAAAGACCTAACTCCAAATATCAAGGGAAAACCAAACCTCACCACTGATCACCAGCATACTTCTTAAGCTCTCATGCAATCTGTTATAAACTCTCATAACAGATTAGGAGTAAAGAAAAGCAAATCTAACTCTCTCAAGAACTGGAATTCTAAAATATCAAGGAATAAGACAGAAGGAGACACAGATCACATGTGAGTCAGCAGGAAAGGAATTCACGCTGGGCAGGTTCAGAAACTCTCACAGCAGCCTTTCATTTGTTTCCTGCTACTTCAGATCACCTGCACATTTTATGTCACAGAACTTCATTTAGGAAAAGTTTGTGTAAAAGCTGTCTCCCTACAGATTTTTAGCACTTGCTTCCTCTAGACCAGATGATTTGTTTGACTTTTTTATAAGGTAATCTTTAAAAGGCTGAAGTGACAGATCAGTCTGTCAAACCAATGCTAACTTTTGTTTTACAATTTTTCCATAATCAAGGCAGTCCAGAAGCCCCCGGCATTTCCAAGGCCAAAAGTCAATTTTGTCCATGAAGAAAGACTGAGAGAGTTGGTGTTCAGCCTGGAGAAAAGAAGGCTCTGAGAAGACCCTATAGCAGCCTGCCAGGACCTGAAGGGGGCCTACAAGGGAGCTAGAGAGGAATTTTTTATTAGGACTTGTATGATAGGACCACAAATAATGTCTTTAAACTGAAAGGGGTTAGGATTAGATTAGATATTTGGAAGAAATTCTTTACTGTGAGTGCAGTGAGACATTTGGAACAGGTTGCCCAGAGAGGTTGTGGATAGCCCATCTCTGGATATGTTCAAGGACAGGCTGGATGAGGCTTTGAGCAGTCTGATCTAGTGGAAAGTGCCCCTGCCCATGGCAGAGAGGTGGAACTAGAATCTTTAAAGTCCCTTCCAACACAAACTATTCTGTGATTTAAAGAGCTCGATATTAAAGCTGCAGGATGAAAAGATCAACTCTCCATGCTATTGTTACAGCCTTACAAGGTTAATAGAACCCAACTCAGAAATTTCTCATAGGACTCTGTGGTTAGAACCTCCTTCTTACCTAGCCAAGAGCTGGTTATTTCTTTCTGCAAGATTTATGCATCCATTGTGCTTTCCACCAGATCAGCAGGAGAGCTTCAAAGGGTAAAAGAGGCTCTTTATTCCACACCTGCTTTGTGGTTGCTGTTGCAACTTTTCACTCTGCGCGCAGAATACAGAAAGAGTTACAGATTCATAAATAATCTTACCTAATAAAGGTGCATTTTTCTGTAGGGAAGAACAAAAAAAACCCCACAAACATTAAACGTGTCTGATGTCAGAAAATACTTTTGTAATTGCTGCAAGATCATCCAGCACTTGTTTATCTCATCAGTGATAGCAATTTCCAGTGAAATTACCCCAGAGAAAAAAAATTAAAAATAAAAACATGCAATTATGGGGAATGCAGCGACTCAGAGAGAGAGTTTGGAATAAAGGTAAAATCCTCTCATATCTTGCTATCTACTTCAAGACATGTGTGGCAGGACATTCACCCCTGGAATGTAACCAAGACAATACCCTATTTGAAAATGTATTAGTGGTGGGCTCAGATAGGTGGCAGGAGATGACGAAACCAGATTGACTTTAACCCTGAATTAACATCCTGATGGTGAGGCAACCACCGGAGTCAAGTGACTGATAGCCAATCGCTTTATACAATAAAGGTCCACTCCACTTTAATACAGACAGGTTCTTCTAACATAACCCTCCTTGGGTGTGCAAGTGGAGATTCCTCCCTTGGGTAGGGATGCCCATCAAGAATACTCCTCACTCCGTGGGTTAGCTACATCAATCTCTAATTAATAATAATCTCTTTTTGCTAGCTTTAATATAATTGCTTTAATAATTGCTTCAATATAGTGCACTATCCCATCTTAACTATATTACAAGTAGTTTTAGCATTTATATTGTGTACTAAATAACTCTGATTAAGATATTTTTTCTCATTATTTGTAATAATGACTCATATAAATATTCTCAGTATGTTGTCATGAAAACCTGTGGGACATAAGTGGTTCAACTCACACCTCTGTAATGCTTTAAATTTAAACCACTGACATAATCCAAGGCTAAGATTGGATTCAGCCACACCCAGGCTCCTCTCTGAGAAGGAGTTTAGAAAGCAGGGGAATCCTTTCTGCGCCTCATGACTCAACAGCAGGACTTCTTTAATAAACTCTAAATCCAGTCCCTCCTGCAAGAACAGGACAGACAATTGATCATAAAACTGACTTACATGAGAGAAAATAATTCAGAGTGCACGGACTCAAGCATGCAACTCCTCTCTGATAATAAAGATACTCTTAAATAGGAAATATATGCATAAGGACTTCTACATGCTTGTGGCCTAGACATCTTTTAGTATTATCATTCTCTCATATTAATTTTTTTCCAAAGTTATTAGTCACTGGATAATTCAAAAAAATGGTGAACTTCTTAACTCAGAGCTTTATTTGTCATTTTAACAGACCAGACCACTCTATCAGATATCTTCGCATAACTGACATAATGAAACTCTATGGTTTTGGAATATTTTATTTCAGATTCTACACAGTCACTGCTTCCTTTGATTTCTGCAGTATTCGTGAACAAAAAAGCTGTGTTACAATGTTAATCTGAAAATATAGATATTAAAATATTCCTTTACAAAACAACTATTTATTTAATCAAATTAATAATTGAAGAAGATGGAGCCAAAGTTGAGTCCACATATGCAGATTATGGGGTTCGGTAGTTTTGAGGTGTTACCCTAAATCTCATATATATCAGCAGTCAAGTCATTATGGCAGCCCATGAATCTCCTTATATAGCTGGGCACATACACCTGCCTTGAATTTACACTTACAGTCCTCAATATTTATAGAAATTAAATACATTTGCAATTCCTTGATCAAAAGCAGCCAATAATTTGTGGTAGAACTAGGCAGAGAACACTTGAAACGTTTGATACCAGTACCACAGCTTTACAGCAGAAAAGATTACCCTTTACCTATATTTATGAAGCTATCTTTACGGGAATTGCTAAAGAAAGCAAGAGTTATCTAAAGCCTGTCACACATGTAGTTTTTACAGAGCAATAACAAGACATTTCTTTTATGCTCCTTTTATGTCTCCCAGTGAGATGTTTTGGTTTTAAATATCAGGCAGAGATCCACTGTGGATCCACAGATCCGCTGGGAGACTGAAAAGTGAAAGTGATAAATTCAGCAGAAAGCTCATGTCAGATATTAAACTCTTGCTCATTACAGTTGAAACATACATGGATTTCACAGACTTGTTAAAAAAACAACCTAGAAATTTCACACATTTCTGAACATCTTACAAGGGGCAGAAGTACCACTGAGAATATCAAAACTGAAAGATAATGCATCTTCATAGTTAACTGTTATGTACATGCCATATTATATAGCCATGGCTGAAAGTGGCTGAAATCCCTTTGGAAATTATGCTACCATTGAAGTAATTCCTTTCATCATTAGAGTTTCCCTATAGACCTCAATCAAATTGTTCCATCCATAAAGTGCTGTACATGAAATACTTTGTCACTTTGCCACTAAGCCTGAACAAATATTTATGTAACAGCTTGCATTTTGAGGTGGTAAAAAAATTCCACAAACAAACCACATAGAAAGCTATTTGACATTTAAAACAAAAAAATTATGCTTTATGCAAGAAAATGTCTTTACTATTAAAAGATTACAGCTGTCATAAGGTTTTCTTCTATTACGTGAAAAGTTTCCGTATGAAAAGAGCATTGCACTAAATACCCTATAAATACTTTGGGTATCTTTGCAATGGCAAACCCAATAGTATAAAGGGATTATTTTTAAAATTTTTATACGGAAATTAATTTTAATTCCAAACTGGCTACATTCTTAGTCATAAATCAGTAACTATGTTACTGCTGACCTGTGATTAAAACTCCAAGCTTTAAATGGCAGTGAATATTTAGATGATGAGATCAAGGGACACACTAACGTTAGTACCTAAACCCATTGTTGTGGGTTTGCTCTGGGCCAATTTTCTCTCACCCCCCACACAATTGCTATAAGTTGAGAGAAGGTTTATGCAGACAAAAGAGATCTGATTGGGGGAATAATATTAGGATTTATTACTAGTAAGATAAAAATTAAAGAACTATATCTACAACAATTCTAATTAGGCAAAAATACTATGTATTTACAAAAATACTCCTCCCCCCCTTGTATCAGTTCAGGAGGAGAAGCAGTCTCTTTTCCATTTCCGGAGCTACAGGTCTTTTAAATAATTTTGCAGCACTTGAAAATTCTTCTTCCATTATCTCTAGGATGACAACTCCGATTCATCACAGCTGGAACTGTTTCTCTCTCTCTCTGTCTTCTGTGTCGGCCTCAGGACTGGGCCTACCCCCTCCTGGGCTAAGACCAGAAGCTGGGGGGTTGGGTTACCCAGGCCCTGTGGAGTTTTCCATGGACTGCAAAGGGACACTTTTCTACCATGGATCTTCACCAGAGGATCACAAGGGATAATGGCTTTTGAGTCCACCCATTTCCTGTGGGGTCCCATCTCACAAGAAACAGTCTTTGATGGACCTCTCTAGCATGAGTCTACACCTTCGGGCAATAGTTCTTCCATTCTTTGCTGTCCCTCAGGGTCACAAATTCAGTTGCACCATCATGGATCCCTCACTGGGAGCAAAAGGTCCTACCCGGGCTGTCTCGCTCCAGCGTAGGTCTCTCTCTCCATGGGTCACAGGTCTCCAGCAGGACTCTGTTTCATCTTAGGCCTCCCACGGAGTTACATCTTCTTCATGCACTCCTCTGCTTCCTTCATGAGCTGCAGAGGGTCTCTGCTCTCCAACAATCTTCCACAGACATCAGGGATTTTAGTTTTCAGTCTTTTCCCTGCTGAAGGGAGAGAGAGAGAGGGGGAGAGAAAGAGTTTCCCCCCGCTTTGTGGCTTCTCTCTTCTCCAGCTGCCAGCTTTGACCTTGGAGGCTGTGTTATCTCTGCCTGGAATTCCGTCTGCAGTATTTCTTGTCCAGGTAGTCTTTCTTCAGAGTTTTTTTTTCTACACTCTGTTATATGTTTCAACTGGGGGGCTTCAGTGCCACACCTGCCCCCGGCCCAGGGGAAGGAGGGGGACCCCAACCCACTTGGGGACTGCTGCCTTCCCCTACATGGTCCTTAATTTCATCTGCACAACAACCTTCTCTTCCATTTTCTTAAATATGCAATTGGCAGAGGCTTCACTAAAACTTTTGTTTGGCTTTTTCTCTGGAAATCCACCTGGAAAAAATTATTTTCAGCCTGAGGGGGGGCTGGTTGGTTGGCAAACCCATGACACCCATCCATTCTTATTCTGAATGAGTGCTCAGATTTGATAAAAGTGTCTTGCTAAAAAAACAATTAAGCATATTAAAAATAGCAATTAGACCAAAAATTCTGCAGCAAATTTACCTGACTAACAAGCATATAAATGCCAAGTGTTACCTTGTGTATGGTATATGATGCCTGAAAGGGACAGTGGGACTGAATTAATTTAGGAATAAAATCAGTGTGGCTGAGGAGTGAAATTTCAAATTCAGACAGGAGTAATGCTGTTGTTTCCTCATTTCTAAATAGTAACAAAATGGACAGGGACAAGAAATGTCAAGAAATATGATCAGTGGGCCAAAGCAACTCAAGCAAGAAGTAGAAGAAGATACAACACAGATGCTGATATCACAGGTATGCTTTTTATTTTACTGGAACAAACTCACATTATGAGAGGACCTCCATACTGACTTCCTTAGTTGGAGCAATGGGAGTGCTGGGGTGTGAAATGCATCAAATACCCCCATGAAGGATGTGGCCCTACATTTTCAACCTGTTTACATTATGCAAACATTAACCACAACACAGCAATATAGAATGCATCAACTGTTATGTTACAAAAAAAGCCTAAAACTTTCTGGTTTGCCTGGAGAACAGCATACAGCTTCCCAAAATAAAATTTTAGGTAAAGAATTACTTGAATATTAAGCTGCAGTAAAAGTGAGATAAAACAATTCTACTAAGTGGAAAATAATGTCATTGCATCTGACACTCACTTTTTCCTGGGGCCATCACAACCAAGATTTATGTGAAATATCCCTAGGACTAGAACACCGACTTATTAAAATGCCATACTGCTTCAGCAGCCCTTTACTATACCAGGACTCATTTACATTGCAGTCGCACACTTTCTTCTTACTCAGCCTTAAAAGGAAAATATTAAAAAATGAAGAAACAAACTTATTTCAAAAAGGAAACAAATTCCTTTCTAGATGACAGAAGTAAAGTTGAAACATATCACTTTTCAGTTGATTTTACCTACATAAACTTATACAGTCACAACATTGCATCTGGCACTACTTCCCGTGAGTTCAGCAGCCTTGTTATCAGGGAAACTATAATAATAATAATTTAATTAATTTAATAATAAATATAATAATAATAATAATCCCTCATTTAGAGGTCAGGATTCAGATTTTTCTTTGCCTTCACAAGTCCAGAGGAGAAGAGATTATTATCTCTCTCAAAGAGATTATTTTGACCACATTCAGAAGACTGAGAAGCTGGTTTGAACCTGAGAGATGCTAAAAATTTCCATTTAGTTCTGTTGAAATCTCATGGCATTAGTAAAAAAAATTCACACTGAAAGAATGGATTACACACTGAGACAAACTTGAATAAAGAGAAAATTGAAACAAAACCCAATGTATTGTCTCCAGTTTCCTTTATTCTTTTTCTGTCTGTTAATTATTGAAAGTTTTATGAACAGCAACTTGTCTCTCCTAGACAAGGTATTACTTTGTTCTTTATTCCAAATGAAACTAGGATCTAGGATTTAGTAGGACTTTACTCTTACTCCCAAAACCACCTGTAATCTCATAAGTTTTGATCACAAGGACTTCCCAACAGAACACAGAACAGCACATTAAAGGAAATGCTTTTTTTCTCATACAGAAACCTTGTTATTTTGATAATTAGTACAAGCTGCAGTTATTTAACGGTATGTGGTAAGGAGAGAAGCTTACATTTAAACACAATGCATAGTGCACTGGGGACTTGTTTATGTGAATTCTTATTATCCAAACCTCCTGCTATGCAAAATTTGGTCATCTCTCCTGACACACATCCTCTGCACTGAAAAGTCCCCTGGTTCCAAAACCTTATTTAGCTGAATAAATTCCATACTTCAGTACACAGGTATTTCTACTCCACAGTCAGGTTCCAGTTCTCATAGTACCCACTTTCAAATTATTACAGAATAATGTTCTCCAATTTGACTGTATCACAAACCTCCATATTTCACAGAATATGCCAAGCTGGACTCAATGATCCTTTTGGGTCCCTTCCAATTCCTGTCCCAGCACAGGACCATCCCCAAGAGTCACATCATGTGCCTGAGAGCATTGTCCAAACACTTCTTGAACTCTGTCAGGCTTGGTGCTGTGACCACTTCCCTGGGGAGCCTCTTCCAGTGCCCAACCACACTGTGGATGAAGACCCTTTCTCTAATATCTACCCTAAACCTCCCTTGACACAACTTCAGACCATTCTCTTAGATACTGTCACTGGTCCGCACAGAGAAGAGATCAGTGTCTGTCCCTTCTCTTCCCCTCACAAGGAGGCTGTAGACTGTGATGAGATGAGGTCTCCCCTCAATAAGTCTTCTTGCTTACATACAAGGCTGGCCCATAAGCTCAGACACCTAAGACTAAATGCTTTTGAACAGCTCTTGAAATTGCTTTAAAATAAATAACTGCTAATTAGACTGGTAGTCCTACCACACCTGTATGCCTTACACTGATACAGTTCTGCACTATCACCTCATTTGCAGGCTGAACAATATCTAATACTGAGGAAAGGGACAAATATATTCTATTAAGGCCAACTCCCAAACGTCCTGTACTTGAACTAAAAGCAGCAGTATGCCTAAATGTAAATTCTGTTACTGTAAAAGCAGTTAATAACTCCTGAAGATTTAATGGCACAGCCAAGGTTTATTACAGAAAAATATTTAAAATGTGATGGAAAACAATTTTTTACTTCTATATGGCAGTCAGGGTAATAAAAGCATTAAGCCTATAGGCATTACAGAGGTTATCACTGAGACAGAATTTTAAGGTTATTTTTTTGTTTCTGACTCACAAATACTATGCTGATTTATTGATATGTAAGGTAATAATATTTCCAATTATTATCCATTCATCATGGGGAACATATAATATGATTTACTTTTTAATTAAGGAGTAGTTTCCAAGTCTGAAATAGTTCATTTTTAATCAAGAAGAAAGTCATCACCTTATTCTTATAAAGTCTGGATTCTTGAAGAGTTTAATGACCTACAAGGTTGACGCTTCAACCACTAAACTTTGACTAAGAACATAAAATATTAAGATTTGGTTTATTTACTGGTGCAGCTAACGTAGTACACCTTGTCAGTATTGTTTTTGGGCATAATATGGGTTGGGCTTTATAACCAACAAGAAAGGCAATGCAGGCTTAGCAAAGCATAGGAGAGAAGTCAGAGAAACTAGGGAGAAAGCAAACTACTTTGAAATAAGTCACAGTTCTTGGTAAAGACCAGCAGGACAAAATTTTCTCTCCTACTTGCAAAATATATCTGTGTTTCTACAGGTTAATAGAGGCTTTGCAAATACCTGGTAAATTGCAAACAAGTAATTTTACATTTCAAAGAGCTGCTTAATGTGGGGCAATCCTTACTCGATCCTCTGGAGATGACCTTGCACATAGGGAAAGGTAGACTCTGCTTCAAATCGACAGTAACCCATCTGGGACCCTTTCCCTCTGACAGTTATAGACATTGAAAAAAGATTAAAATAGAAGAAAACATCAAGTGCAGGCATATACCACCACTTACTAACATCTGTAGGCTGTGAATCTAGAACAGATCCTCAGCCACTGATGTCCTGAGGCACCAAGTGCAGGAGAAATGGGGGTTAAAATGATGCTTTACAGATAAACACCAATAAAGCTAAAATCATGTGATGGGTTAGGAAGCTGTTGATGGCCTCTGTGCTTCTAGTGGGAAATGAAGGAAGTATAATGTTAAGTGTGAGATTCATGGAGAGTGACCTTGGTTTGACATTTTCTCCTACCCCTTTACTTTTATGGGCTCTATCAATCATTAGGGTTTGTTACTGGGGCCTTTTGTAAGCATACATTTATGGAGTAACATTTCTTAAGAAATGCTGCCATGTAAAATTTATACTCTCCTTCAACTGGTCTAACTGAAATCAGAGGCATTAGCTGTGGAAAACACCCTGACCCACCCCTCAGCTGCTGAAGGGAGGCTAAATGCTGAGGCGGAAGTGAACCTGAGGAGTAGAACAGAAGCCTCTCTCTAATAATTATGTGGAAATTTAAGTGACAGGTAAGGGAAATCTGGGCCCCAGACCTGTAAGCAAGGGGGACACCCAGCCAGGCTCCCCACAGCACCATTGACATAGCCAGTAGGACTGCACAACAGCTCGCACTAGCAGCAGGGTTCCCTTTGTTACACTTCCAGATTTTCCACAACTAGGTACATTATTTTCAGTAATTAAGAAGTGACTCATAAAGACTAATAACCAAAACCTCACACCAAGACAGTGAAAAAGAGAAAGGGAAGATAAAGATTGTCAGGTGTTGAGTTAGTCTAGTGGTACCAGTACAAACTATTCCACAGGCAGAGGTTTTAAGCACATGAAGTAGGGACAAAATTGCCTATTTTTAATAAATGTCAGTAAATAAAATTGCCTGTTTCACTATGACAAATGGATTCTGTTTATTTATGTATGTGTATATATTTGTATAATATATTCATATTGCTTTATAAATTTTTTACTGATCTAAACTATATTTACATATTATACATCCATAAAGAGAATTTTGGTGGCTATACAGAAGTAAATACCTTTTTCCTCCTCTTCCTTTGACAGTCTGACCATTTCTGTAGAGCATTTCGTGTTGTACAGATAAAAAGAATTATGATTACTCTATTAATTGGAAATAATCAAATATTCAGAGCAGGGAAAAAAATCTCCAGTCCTTTAATGAGTCAAAGGGAAGCCAGCTCTACTCCTTCATCTGATCTGCAATCCAGACAAACCTGTCCATGCACTCCCCATGGAGTGCATGGACCTTTAGCTAAAACTGCCTTCTTCCCCCTCACTTCCATGTTTTCTGCATCTCCTGACTTTCAGGAGATCCTGTAAAATTCAGCTCCTCACCCTCACCTCTCCCTACAGGAGGAGCAGGATACAATGACAGTGAACTAGTTTCAATAGGTAAATAGATACAAGGTGATTCAATTCAGAATGTGTCGCACAAAGTTGTGGAAACCTCATCCAGCTATTAGTACAGTGAAACATCACCCCGCTACAACTGAGTGCCTCCCAGACAAAACAAAAATCTCTCCTTGGGCAGATGACGGCTAAACTAGAACACTGACCTGCCAAGAGTGTTTATCCAGAGAAAAAAGTCCAGTTTATAGCAGTGCTAACTCACCAAGGTGACTCTGACTATAACAATCCATGCCTTTTTACAAATTACCTGATTACAAATTTGATATAAATTGTTGAACTCAAGCTTTTGGTGACAAGGATAATATCCTGGATTACATCCTTCAGATAGGCTTTTTTTTCAGGCTGTAGTTTTGACTCAGAAAACAGAAGTCAGAATTTGAGCAAAGGCACGTTGTTCAAAATACATTCCTGACACTTCCTACCACTACATGTATGGCATAATTATATTTTTAGTTCAGATGCACTATTGAACAATTGGTTTTATTTTATGAATTTATATTTTACAGAGATAAATTATACTACTGTGCAAGCAGAGCCAGTCTAGAGGACTAACAAGTTCAGAAATTTTAACCCAGACTATTGTACCAACCTCACATTTGCTGGAAATAAGGATGATAACCCACAGCCAAAAGATCTGTTAGCATTTTTCATTAATTATGCACTGATTTTTTAAAATTATTCAGAGCAGGCTGGACAAGCCTTGATGGATTTCAAAGACCTGCCTAAGTGTACGTACTAAATAGCACTCATTTATTAAAATCCAGCTTTTGGCTATGCAGAGTACACATTGCCACTCCAATAATTTTCCATAAATTGAAGGACTTGCAAGTGTAGATTAATTGAGGCAATGGAACAGCAGTTAGAGTAAAAAAATTACATATTCCCTTTCATGATTTCTTCTCTTGAACTTTCAGATTTCACAGTGGTGGGCAATTCCCAAAATAAGACAGCAAGGGAATATGAGCTCAAACAACATTTATTAAATCCAATGGCAGATTTGGTAAATGGTTGCACATAGACTTTGCTTTCTGTCACATGTCACTTTTAAGCAAACAAAAAAACATACATTTGAATGTTGTGGTTAGGCGCCATACTTGTGAAAATACAAAAAAGTCAGGCATCATTTGACTTGTCAACTCTATCTGTTGCTAAACCACAGATCCTTTAGGGATAGCTATTTAAAACAACTTCCTTTTTCCATAAAAAAAAAAAAAAAAAACACCAAAAAACCCAAACAAACAAAACCCCAAAACAAAACAAAACAACAAAAAAAACAAACAAAAAACCCAAACAAACAAAAAATTCCCAATCCAAAATAAACCACCACACAACAAAAAGCTAAAATCTCACACAAAAATAACCAAACAAAAAGAATAAATCCAGCAAGACCCATGCACTATTTAATTTCTATTTTGGTACCTTAAGCACACATGCAGTGTTTGATGATCATCAGTGGATGATTTTTTTATTCAGTTGGTTCAGGAGGTCTCCAAACTATGCAAGCAGTTACTGAATGGCTTTCATGATTTGACAGTAGAGTGGTAATGGATAGCAGAGGCTTTAAAATCCAGAGTCATCCATGTGGGATGCCAAATTAGGTTATTTGGCAAGCATATCTATGATGCTTCAAGTAAATCTGCCACATAATAAATTGTTAGAAGATAGCAACCTATGAGAACAGCATGCATTTAGAGCCACTGTTGGGCCCCCAGATTTTGTACAGGGACTAAAACAGCTGAGGAGTCCCTCCTGCTTTTGGAAAAAGCTACAGTGAATGGAATTAAACATCCCCCATTCCACTCCCTCACTACCAGCAATCAATCTGGCCATGAGAAACCCTGTGCTTGGAGCCATTCCATCTCATTCCTCATTTACATCCTGCCCATGGGTGCACTGAGTCTGATCTTAAAATTTGGGAAGTGCAACAGGAGCTGAACAAAATACAAATGCTTCAGCTGAGCATACCCTGCATGCTGCCTCACATAGCCAGTTCCATTTTCTTCATGTAACAGTAGACACTTAACAGTGATTACTTTAGAAGCATTGCTGCAGGAAGACAGCCACAGGGCTCCAGGGTCTCTGCAGAGCCAAACAGACTCCTCCATCTCCCAACACATAAAAAGAACTTTTTTCTTATTTTTTGCTCTTCCCCCTCGACAAAGCTGAGTAGCTAATGCTATTTATCCTTTGGAAAGCACACAGCCAAGATAATTCTGTAATTAGGTTAGAGTAGTTAAGAGAATCAATAATAATAATAATAACAGAAAGCAATACTGATGAGGCACTAAGATTAGCATTTGCATTTCAAACATGATGAAACTCCCCAGCTCCTAAAAGCATCAGCAGATAGTGGGGGTTTTGCCACAGCAATTTCCACACTCACCCTTTCAGCTGTCTTAGGACAGTCTTTAAACTATATACAATACTATTTCTAAACAATTGGATTTTTATTGAAAATAACATTCGTTATTTTTTGGAGAAGATAACTTGACTCTCAAGCCTAGCTGATAACCTTTAAGCTATTACAACACTTTAATTTGTGCTGCATTTTTGTATTACTTCTTTAGAATGGAATAACACCATTGAAAATACATGCAATTAGGGAAGTCATGGAAAATTTCCTGCTTGCAGACAGTGGCAAGAACAGGGCAGCTTCAAGAAAGTAGGCAAGGTGAAGGCAACCACAACTCAGGCTGAGGAGCAACCTCACCAACAGGGCTTAGTCCCATAGCACCAAAGCCTGGCAAGCAGGAACAACAGTGGCAAAACTTCCCATAGACAGTTCAGGCACAAGCAAAGCAACTACTTGGAAAAGCCAAAGAACAAGGCAGGAGGAAGACCAGAAACAAAACTCAGACCCAGAGCAAAACTCAGAGCACAGATTAAATAGAGCTCCTGCAGGAATGAGGAGAGGAGGGTTTGTGGGGTAGATCTCAGGTGAGGCTTGTCTGTACAATTAGAGGCTTATTGATGCCTTCAGGATCCCAACAGTGTTCTGCTTGAATAAGCTTTAATGAGGAAGATCTCTTAGTGACCACACTGCAGCAAGTGAATATTACATTTTAAGATGTTTTCTTGCTTGAGCCAAACAGTTTTTGGTGTAGATCAATGGAAATCTGTCCCATTTTACAATGAATTCTGGATGCACTTACATGAGATCCATAGAAAACTCAGTGGGAAACATCAGTTTGCAATTAATAAACTGTGCTCTAAACTGCATAGGTGTTGACGTCTTCTTGTCCTGCTTTCATGACGTTTTCCATCTGAAAAGGAACAGAGAGGTCAGCTGTTCTGACAGGGTATTCTACCATCACAGATCACATCCAAACTGAAATATGGAAGAAGAAATCACAGAGAAAGTGGGTTGTTCCGGGAGAGCATTTTTTGATGTGGGGAACACTGAAAACCTAACCAGCACGTCTAATTTTGTCTCTTCCCTTCATGCAGGGTGTGTGCTCATGCCTGTGGGGGTCTCTGAACATTCAGACATGAACTATCCACATGCCTAACACTCTGGTTATCAGCTCCACAGATTGCTTTAGCCTTGTTACTGATCCTCCTTGAACTTTGTGGTGTGTCTCTCAAAACCCACCATACTTCTTCCAGCAAACACAGATCTTTGATATTCCCAAGCCAAGGAAGATCCTGTATTCTTTATATATGGATTTGGAAGCCCAGCTTCGAAAGGAAGAAAAGTACCCAGTAAGGACACTGTTACTCTGTTTAAAAGGAGGGCAGCTTGCATCATAGAACATAAAGAAATGCTCAAAATATCGGACCCTTTACTTCAAACATGCTCACTTGCCAGCAGTTTTGCAGGCCTTTGCCTCTTGGAGCCTCTTGTTTGAAAAAAAAAAATTCAAGAAAAAAGAAAGGGGAAAGAAAAAATCCTGCTTGGGAATGATCACTATAGCCTCATTCAAATGCAACTAACAGAATCAGTTCACAAGTCAGTCAATCCACACATGCTGACGTGGTCTGATGGAAGGCAGGAGAAATCAGGTGTGATCTACAACAAAACAAGCTGAACACAGAACAGAATCATAGAATCATAAAATGGTTTGGGTTGGAAGGGACCTTAAAGATCATCTAGTTCCCACCCTCCTGTCATGGGCAGGGACACCCTCCACTAGACCAGGTTGGTCATGGCCCCATCCAACCTGATCTTGAATACTTCCAGGGAAGGGGCATACACAACTTCTCTGGGCAACAACAGGAAGAAGATATCTGAGTGACTGGCAAAGGAAGATCAGGATAGCTGCAAACACAAGATCTAATGACAAATATTCATTCATTCTTCAGCTTCCTAATCATAGATCTTTATGTTTCATCATTACTCCATAATTGTACTACCCCTGTCAAATTTGTATACAGTGACCTTTCTCCTTTCACCCCAGACTATATCTGATGTGGAGTGCTTGGATTTTTTGCTCCTTGGGGAATGGAGCATCTTTCCTAAACATCCGAGTCCTCAGGGTGCGATGCTCAATGAGTTCAATGCTATATGCAACCTCATTTCAGATAATAAATTTAATAAAAATCTACTTAATTGTAAAAAAAGAATGTATTTTTATAAATGCATACTTTCATAAAATATAAAATAACTTGAAAACTTAAACCAAAGCACATCAGTAAGATAGTGAATGTAGCATTAACCCTGAAAAGGAAAAATGTCTGCACACATTCAAAGAGAGTTGTGCCTGTGTACTTATCAGTGAGGACAGCAGCCACCTGAAGCAGCAGTGCGAAACTGCAGAAGGACGGAGCTCTTTCCCACCACTATTATGCTTCATGTAGTGCTACTGAACAAGAAGCAAGACAGAAAGATCAATCTACAGAAACAGAAGCAACTTATAAAGTGCCTGCACTATAAACAATGCCCTTGTGGAAACAAAGGCACAGAAGTGAATGTCACTAATAAACAGCACTGCCTATTAATTCTTGTACTGCTGTCAAATTTTAGGAATATCATTTTCTGTGGGGTTTTATTTCCCCTGTTTTCATCTGCCTGGAACTCCTACTGAGGGCAGCCATCTAGCTAGTGGCTTTGGCAGAGGAAAACTACTGTACAAAACTTGAAGACTTTCTCAGGAGTTCTGCTCAGCTGCTGTAAAATTTGATGGACGAAAACACTATTTCCACATCCTGACAATTTCAGACATTTTTTCTGACCTTCTTGTGAAGTGAAACACCACAGACTCATTCCAGCTCCAAACAGAGTAACTGCAAAGAAAGAAAAAAATAAAATGTCTAACTTTACTGTGCTGGGGATACTGTCTTTGGGTTTTTTTAATTGGTTAAAACATTTTCCTTGCTAGCACTGCATAGCAGGCATGATGTAGGCTTTAATGAGACTGAGTCATATACCTCTTTTCCAGAAACTAACAGATCTTATTTGCTATTCCCCAATTCACTGAAATGGGCAGAAGCATGAATATATGACCTCCTCCCAGCTCCTGCATGATGGCTGACCTGCTTTTATTGGTTATTTATTTTATTATATAGTGACAAAATCAGCCAGTTCCTATCTTTTGAGCCTGTTCAACTAAATTCGACAGGAGGGCCGTACTCAAATTCTCATAACTAAATGATCAGGCAAATTACACCCATACTGCCTTTATGACCAAGAGCTTGAGTTTTTCTTCCACCTAGGTCTTTACATGTCTGCCTCTCTGCAGACTCATTGCAACCACAACGAGAATCACATGGGCAATGGAGACTATTTTAAAAAAAGACAAGAAAAAAAAAGTGGGACTGAGCAAAGGCTCCGATTCCACCTTACTCCAGCTGTGCAGGTAGTAATACAAGGACAGATGGTTCATGACTGAGGCTGGCTCGAAGAGAGACACTGTGTAGTCCTCACCAAAGGTCAGACTCCAAAGTAAGTCATTACCAAGTACCATAGGATCAGCACAGCAGGGAAATGACAGAAACATCCTAACAGGAAAATCTCCCATTTTAATAAATCCTATCCTGTTAAAACAGTGGATACAAATTCATGAAACATCAGGCCTCATTTGCTCCAGTGCTCAGAGAACTATTCATTTAACATTATTTCTTGATATGAATTTCTCATATTATTCAATAATTTAGCCAGTGTTCTTGGACTGATTATTTTATGAGACAAGTTAAAATGATAACCAGGAAGCATCACTTAAAACATCAGTGCTGAATTGTGTTTGATAGATGGTTGTTTTGAAGGACTGAGTGTCTTGCTAACATGTTTGCTATTTATCCTTCTCCTTCATCCACATACATACAAACTTGGAGTAATGTTATCTTCCTGCTGTTTTGGGAGTGTAGGCTCGACAGCAACAACATAAGTTTAGCAGTCACTGTGCGGACTCCCAGGCAGTATAACGGTACTCTGCTCTAACTCTTCCCCTGCTCTCTTTGAACAGTGGCAATTAATCATGTCAAATTATACCAGATGCCAAAGCAGTTTTGTGATGTCAATAAATATTCTGGGGAGACTTGCTTCACATGGAGACAGAGATTCATTTCAAGCAGTGATCTAAACAAGGTTCAGAACTAGAGGTAAAAGGCTGTTGGACTAATTTACTGCACATCCTCCATTTCTGCAGTCCTGGCAATATGAGTTCATAATTTAGAAATAATATATTTCACTGATTTTAACACATACTTGCCTCATTCTGTCATCTTTATAAGTAGGAACAATTCAGTGGCTTTCAATAAAATACACATGCACTGCAATTTTGTGACAGCATATCTGCTACGTAAAAATAGTAGCAAACTTTCACCTTCATTTTCTTTGTAATGCTATTGTACATTCCAGTATCTAATTAAATAAAAAAATTTTCTCATAGTGAACTGTAGAAGCTGGTCAACAGTTCTGGTTGATTCCCTAGGCAAGATATTTTTCATTTTTTTTCTTTTTCATCATCTTCACAGCAGATCATTTTAATTCTAGCTGAGACTGACTGAAGCAATGCTGATTTCCCCAGATGGTTCTGCTTTCTTAGACAGAATCCCGATGGAATGATAATTACAGGTGAGGACATACAAAGAATTGTGAAACAAAAGATAGAAAAACCAATGGCACATGTCACTGGCACACACAAGCTAACACAAGTGATCATATGATTCATTATTGGCCTGATGCATGATGCTGCCAGGCTGAGGCACATTCTTTCATTCTTCATTAGATTTCATTAGTCTCTTCCACACCTCTTTTCTATGATTCCACAATGATTGGCTAATTCCTAAAATAAGAAAACTGTTCTTCTTTCATACTTCTCCCATGTGAGAAATGAGGAGTATCAGCATGGGAGGAGGGGGAGAGAAAGCCAATTTTTGGATTATCAGAGGTGTTACTTCTTGATATTTCCTCCAAGAACATGTGAAATTCTTTTTAATTTGGAAGCAGCTCTGCTGTGCTGCCAATGGGAGTATGTAATGGTTTTGCTTGTTCGTAGAAACTAAGCAGGAATTATCCCTTCTCCCTGCCAACTGTGTGAAGGGGATGTTGAATAGGCAGAATGACTGTGGCTTAGGCAATTCAATAACACAAAAGAAGTGGCTGCTAAAACCGCATTCCAAGTTGGTGGCCCTCAAGATCTTGTCTGTGGGGAGGGGTGAGGAGTTCTTTTTTACTTTTGTTTCCTCCTCTCCTGGGAAACGGGATTGAGTTTGTGGCTGCCAGAGCTGGAACAAGGTCTGGATAGCAGGAGCTCTGAGGTGGCTTTGTTCTCGGCCTGGCTGCCCGGCAGGTTTTGTTTTGGGTTTTTTTCCTCCTCTCCTGGCCCTGTTTTCGCCTGCTACCTCTTTTTTTCTACCCAGCCTGGAATTTGCTTGGATTTTCGTTGGAGAGGAATTCTTCAGGAGGGTTCTCCTCTGTTGTTCCCGTGTTTTTTTTGGCAGCGGTTCTTGTGCATATTGGAGAAGAGGGGAAGACACACCACACAACTCAGCTAGCAGGACAGAGTGAGTTCCTGCTGGGAAGGACCTTTTTCTTTTCCTCTCCCTCCTTTCTCCCTTTTTCCTGGTGAGGGGGAGGGAAGATCTCCATTTTTGGCTTCTCCAGCACACCCGGGCCCCCCTACCCCCATTTGGCGACCACCAGTGATCCAACAGCACTCCCTGCTGACTGACACAGAGCACTGCAGGCTCTGCATCTCCAGTGATCCAACAGCATCCCCTACTGACTGTGGTTAGAATTGCACCAAAGGGCGCCAACTGAACTGTTTACTTTTTTGCTGTTGTTTGTTTGTTTGTTTGCTTGTTTTGAAGAGGATTATATTTGGGTATAGGATTATTGTTTGGTTGTTTTATTTG
Organism: Myiozetetes cayanensis; assembly: GCF_022539395.1. Lineage (NCBI taxonomy): Eukaryota > Metazoa > Chordata > Aves > Passeriformes > Tyrannidae > Myiozetetes > Myiozetetes cayanensis. Next base: position 21,095,068 of record NW_026087411.1, read on the forward strand.
TGTTCTTTCTTTGTTCTGCCAATACAAATATATTTTTTAATAAAGGGCTGTTATTTTTTCCTTTTTCCACATTTTTCTCAATTGGAGCCTTTTAATTTCAGATTTACAATTGCTTAGAGGGAGGAGTTTGGGTCTTCCCCATAACTCATCCTCAGCAAAACACTTGTGTCTCATAAAACTGTCTGAATACTATGCATCATCCTAACCATCAAAAACAAAACAAAATTCACAGTGAGCTTACATATATGTGTGGTCTGGCTGTCTCACTACACTGACAGCATGGAATAAATACATACAATATTTGTCTGATCCAAATAACACTGCAAGGCCTCACAACACCTTTTACATACTCAGGAATAGAGGAAAATGCTATACACAGTCCCATCAGTGGACATTAACTAAAACAGACTCTTTTGGTGGTAGAAACTTGGGGAAATAGCTTTGTAAATTCATTCATCCTGATTTTCAAGCACTTTAGTTTCCTGTGAAGTTTCTACCTCAACACATAATTTGTAACAGCTCTTTCTACTTGAAGATATCCTTGGATAATGATGAGGAAGGCCGGTAATCACCCTGAGAGGTGTCCGTGAGAGCTTTTCTGATTATACCCATTTCATTTTAATAAAAGATTTTCCATGAGGGGTCCATTAGCATCTCAGAAGTGTGTGCTTGCTTTCTTCCCGCACCTTGATAACAGAGCACAAAAACAGCTTAACAGGGAGTGTTCATAGCAGCCAAGTCACCTGTAAAAGGTGAGTCAGCAGAGACACAGCTTTGCAGACATCCATATGTGAAGCATCTGCATAGAGTGATGCTGTTTCATATCCCCCACTGACTTTAAACTCTTAACTAGAAAGTACTACAATTTATTCTACCCTCCAGCTGAGTTAATGGAGGGGCAGGCTACTCCTGGGATCATTATTATTCATTATTATTTTATAATGCCTGACGGTGTTATTTTAAAAGCTGCTCTCATGAAGGAACACATAAAAGACAGGCCACCTTTGTGACACCAGCACTAGGGACATGACTAGGGAATGGAGAGCAAGGACAGGATGGTGCTGGGTTTCTGTGGCAGCATACCTCTCTGTAGGCTCATACTCCGTGCAAATTCTGTGATTGAAAGCATCACTTTTTGAAAACTGAACAGAGCTACAGTCAAGCTTGGGTTTGGGTAATGCTGGGGACCTGCAGTCCAGCTGAACTGGAACTGCAGAAGCTATTGCAGGTGTCATAGGTTTATTGTTCTAATAAAAAAACAATCAAACAAACAAACAAACAAAAACCAAACAAACAAAAAAACCCCACAAAACCAACAACAAAAAAAACACCACCAAAAAACCCCAAACAAACAAACAAACCAAACAAGGAGGAATTATTCTTTTTTTCTTTTCCCTGCATCTCTGTAAAAGAAAGATGTTGAATGGGGGAGGGTGGTTTCCCTTGGGTAGTTGATCCACACAAAAGAACTAACCAGCAGATCTACATTCCAAGCTGCTGGCCCTCTTACTATTGGGAGGGATGATGAGTTTTGTTTTAGTTTTTTTCTCTCCTAGTAGGTGGAAATGGGAGGCACTCCACTTTTGCTCTAATGGAGAGAGGGTGTGTGTTGGAGGGGTCCGAGGTTCTCTTTGTTTTTGGCCATGTTACCTGGCTGTTTCTGTCCCCCGTTTGCCTCCACTGTCCTGTGACATGTTCTGCCCCCAGCCCAGACCTGCTCAGACTTCATCAGAGAGGCTTAACCCACCTGCAGAGGAACCCCTGGGGGAGGAGGTTGACCTTTCCCTCCTCTGCTCCCGTGTTGGCAGTGGTGTGTGGGCATCAACGAAAGGTGGGAAATCCTGGCCACAGCCAGCCACAGACAGGATAGAAAAGCACCAATTCAGGTAGCCAGGGAAGACAAGCAACCTCTCCCCTCCTGTGCTCCTATTCTACTCCATCTAGCTCAAACCTCAAAATTGCTCACAGACAGGTGCCAATGGGCATAATCACTCTGTCCTTTTCATATTGCCCTTCAGGAGAAGAAATGAAGAGACTTTTTAAATAAGAAAATCACCAGTGATCAACTGAGGTTGTGCAAATCACAAGGCTGCATGCTGTACACTTACCTTTGATAGGGGAAACGATTTTCACATTCCTACTTCTGATACAGCTTAAGGCAACAACCTTGACAGTAATGTGTCCTAGAATGAGATTTTTCCCAACAGAAAGCAAATGAATTTCAGCCTTCCAAGATCCAATGATGTAAGAGAGACATAAAATACAGGATGCAAATACACAATCCTGCTGGGATGTTATAACATTTCTGAATGAAAAGCATTTTTCTGTAAATGCCCTATTTTATGCTTTGTTCCATAATGTGAAATTAACACAACTTTAAAATAAAGTAATTTGCTTAGCTTGGAAATTTCACAGGGAAATTTTGGAGGCTGTAGACTATGGCCTGATAAAAGCCAGGTCAAGAAAAAGTAGAAATACACAATAATACCTAAAATAGGATAACAGATTGAAACATTACTAGAAGAATGTGGGGAAAAAACAAAACCAAACACAAACATTTTGGAACAAAATTAAAACCAGCTGAGGGGTGCAGTGAAAAAAATTGTGAAAGGAATCACAAGGGAAAGTCAGTAGATAAGGGTACAGACAATAATTGTGAAAGACAGGTAGAACACGTGTTTCCTGAAGCAAGAAAAAAATGTCGGAAGCTGAGAATGGGTGAAACAAAGGGTGGAAACCAGAAAGTGCTGTGATTAGAAGACATTGCACAAATAAAAAGGTAATATAAGAAAGAAACAGAGAGGCTGAAGAGAGGGAGGAAAGATAAAGATTTGAAAGATTCTAAACAGGAAAATGTACCCATACTATGCACACCTCTAAGGAACCAGATGTCTGGGAACAATCAGAACCAGCCTGAAATTATCATCTTTTCCACCTACTATACAAATCATATACTGCAGCAACTAAGTAAAAGGAAGAAAAAATTAATTTAAATATTTTAAAATTGGCAGTTTAACTCTTCCCTCAGATGCAACCAGAAAACTGAAAGTCACTACCACGAATACTAGCACTTCAGAAAATAAGTTTCACAGTATGTTAAGCCAAAAACTTTCAAATTTATGTCCTAATTCCATGCCCAACTATAAGTATTCTGTATGTAAACTTACGTCAAGAAGTTCAGTACACAAACTGTACTAGTACACAGACAGTACATCCTTGGCTTTAACACTCAAAAAAAGAGAAACAGCTCCAACATGTTTTGCTGGTTCACACTCCAATTCTAAGTACCCCTTTCCCAAAGCATCTGACTGGATCCGCACGTAAATCCAGTAAAAAACCTTCATTTTCTGGCACCTTAATGAAATTTCCTTGGTTGTCACTCAGTGGACTCACATAACCTCTGCATAAATATATAGAGAGTTCTATCACTAATCCCTTCCACAACCTCCCTTTAAGAAAATCAATAAAGTGTTTTCTTATTCCTTTTGTCTGTTCACATTCCTAGCTCTTCTATGAATCCTAACAGGTTCTTCCAAATAACACCCAGTCACATCTACTTCTATTTCATGGACAATTCATGAGTCTATTCTTGTTCAGTCTTTACCAGAAATAACCAGAGATTCATTGATCCTAAAATTCCCAACCATGAAAGGTTTGTGGAAAGTGTTTTGTATAATATCTTGGGGTAAAAAAAACAGACAACTGACATACAACATGACTTTATTTCCCTCCTAGTGAAAAGAGGCTGTCTCTTTCTTACTCCTGTCAAACTACATGGGGATTAAGTAGAACAGAGGCCTTGCTGGGTGACAGAAGGGATGGAAAAGACTTGCCAGCCCTTCTCTAAATGGCCCTGAAGGGAGAAGCTGACCATTTGCAAAAGGAGATGCACAGAGCAAAAGGAAAGAAGATTCATACTATATGAAGAACAGCAGGACACAGATTAGGGCAAACTGAACAAGCCTCAGATTTTGGTTCTGATGTGCTGTTTGGCATTATGTGTTGTGAGACACACTAGATTGCTTAATTATTGTGTCAGATCAACCATCTTGTGGGTGTGTGTGTCAGGGGAGGGGCCACGATCGGGCCTGCAGCCTCATGGCAGGACAGGAGAGCACATGGCCTACAGCCAACACGGTGGCTCAAAAGGCACATGAGCTGCAGCAGAGCCCACATGGGGCAGCTGTCAATCAAAAAAGCCCACTTTGTAGCCCCTGAAGCCTCCGACTGACTATGGCATCCCTCACTTTGGCTGGGAGGGCACTGAATGGGCATGGTATGGCCATGGTAGCCAAACCATATAAATAGAGGTGCAGAGGGACTCCGTCTGGTCCCGCCTTTTCTCCTGGAAGCTGACTCTTGGCAGTAACTATTTTTCTCTCCTCTCTTTCTCTCTTTACTTCTTTCTTCTCTTAATCTCTCTTTTCTTCCCTTCCTCTTTTCTTTCTCTTGTGGTTAACTTAAAACTAATGAGGAGTGTTTCACTAATTTCACAATTGGTATTTGCTGGGTGATTAAGTGGAATTTTTCTCCTTGGTTGTTTGTTATTCCTTGTAAAAATCTTTTGCCAAAACACATATTTTCTTATTAAATTAAAATAATTTGTCTTGAAAAGCACTTATAGCATGTTCTCTTTACACAATTTAAGGTATCAAAGAACCAAATGCTTTGCAAGTGTTCCCATGCATGAAATCTATTGGAGTTTTAAATATAAGTAACTACCTGGGCAGCGTGTGTCTTGAGACCCAGTATGTTACAAGTGTCATTACTGGCATTACTTTAGAGAAAAAAAGCTGATTTGCATTTCAGTGGATCTATTTGCAAAACAGTTAATAGCACAGGATACGCCTGGCAGTGGAGCATATGTGTCATGAGAACCAGCACAGTTTTGGCTACTCTAATCAGGAGCTGCTACAAAGTGCATTGGATTACTGTCGTTGTTTGTGAGGACGACCAAGTAAATAAAACTGGGCATTCTATGATGATGGCCTAAATTCAGCTTTTATTCTCTTCATCCAGTATCTTACATCTTGTTCTTCACACAGCTGCACTCACACACCATCTTCTGTAGAATCTTACATACTAACACTATTCTTAGCTCTGTTATCTATAGTTTACCATAGCCTTCACATATGATTGGATGTTCAACTCTTATTTACATTCTTTTCCATGGTGCTAGGCACCACAGCCTTGCTGCATCCTCCAACAGATTACCATAAAGATCAGTCGTCATTCCCTCTGCACTCATCAAAGACACTTTTCTTTCCAACAATCTTGCTTGTGACTCTGTTTTGAAATCACACTTCTTGTCACCTGGCTGGTCTTTTGAAAGTCATTTCTCCTTCTCTCCAAGGAAGGATATCAGAAGAAGGGAATGTGACATGTAAATCTGGGATTACAATAATAGAGATGGTGTCAGAAAAAGGACTCTTAATAGGCAAAAGAATAAGAAGAGAGATAAAAGAAACCACAGAAAGTTGTTCTAAGGCCTCTCAAAGGCCTCAAATAACTGCATGTGAAGATACAATACAAGACTTCACCCATGGTAAGTGCAAGACAAGTAGTACTTAAATTTTTGTCATCCCCAGGGTCATCGGAACTCTTTGGGTGTCAGCAAAACCTGTCTGAGTATACAAAAAAAACCTTTAAACTCAGCTCTACCTACAGTACATGCAGTGACTTTAACAACAGATCTACCAGCAATTTCAGTGGCTAAAGTACAGGACAGACAGACTCACATTACAGGTAGCAGCAATAGTCAAGAAAAAAGAAATTCTTGGCAATTTGTGCCATTCTTTCATTACTATGCTAATTATTACAACTTACTTGTTATAATGTGAAATGAAAGCTGAAAAGAAATTAATAAAAACATGCTACTGTCATGCACTAGAGATTAATAAGGATAAAAGACATCAGTGACAACCAAGGAAAACATAAAATTTACCTAAGGTGTTACAACTGTTTCATTAACAAAAGTTTTTTAATCCCCTTTCATTTCCTCTCTCCTCATTCCCTTCCATTCTACCTCTGTGCTGCTGTTCTGCCAGCAACAGGAGACACCACACACAGCATTCCAGCTCCTCCACTATGTTGAGCTTACATCACTTCCCATCATTCGTTCCAAGCCTCTACATGGATGTTTTGCCTCCAGTCACAGTGCAGTCAACACAAAACACTAAATATTACACCAGGGACTTGTTACTCGGCCTGAGCAAAGAACAGTTCCTCTGTTCTTCAAAATGTCCACGGGCTCTGTCATGTCAGAGGGTCTTGTGAGGTCAAACTGAACCACTTCCAATACTCTGCAAAACAGGACAAAGAAATCTAGAGTATTCTGGCAATGACAACACTGTTGTGGGATGCATGAGGAATAGCTCAAATCTTCACACTGCCTCAAGTTTATCATCCCAAACATTGCAGTCAAAAATTCAAAGGTTCTCCAACTCTAGTTTCACACTCTGGAATGTACTAATTTTCCCTTGGGGAAGAAACAACTACTAAGTCATCTGTGAAATGTTCTAATTGCCCTCAGTCAATTTCTGTAACTTAGCTCAAATATATATCTACTAAACCTTTGTCTCTTCTTAAAGCAGCATCTTGCTAAAATTCCTTTATTAAAATTTCCTTTTATCTCAAGAACCTCATTCTGCCTGGGCTGGAAAGAAAATTGCAAAATCAGTATATTTTAGCACTTCAGGGAGCAGAGTCATCTGCGGAACAACAAATTACTGCATTCTAGTAAATGACATTCACAATTAATATGCTATTGACATAACTGCTCTAAAATATTAAAATGTTTATTGACACAAAGAGATGTTATGAAATCAGCTTTATAGATGTTACAGTCAAAAGAACTGAATTTCATAAAGCCCTGAATAATTAATTACTAGTTCCTGTCAAAAAGAAGGAGATACATATTTACAACAAACATCCCAAGAGAAGAATATGACAAGCCAAAAACATCGACTTACAGACAACTTAATATAAGACAGTCAGAGTGCTAATCAGAAGACAACTCCTCCCAGGAGTTACTCAGGTAAGGGTAAACCTTTTCATTGAATCAGACACTGCTATAGGTGCCAGGCAAATTATTTAACCTGTATCCCAAAAGCAAAAGAGGACTTGTCCGGTTTTCACTGAAATTATGTTTCTAACTGGTAAATTCTACACTACAAGGACTAAACTGATGTTGGATACTGTAATGTGTATACTTTGTTGTGATCTGAGGTAGGTCATTCAGTGATGAGACGATTCAGTGTTAAGAATAATGCTCAACCATACACTGCAAACCCAGGCAGCTATAAAATCCCAGCCTTTTATCTCTCCCTTTATTATTTCCTTTCATCTGATTTAAGATATATTACTTTTTTGTATTACTTTGTACTTTTTCCATCCAATTCCAGAGCATATGTAATCACAAAGTATACATGAAACATTGAGCACATGTTGGGGTTCTAAGAGCACTTGTTACTCTAATTGTCAGAAGGTAATTTCATGTTCCTTTTTACACTGAATACTGTGTACCCCTGCCTCAGGCAAAGACAAACCCATTTGTGGGATTGTCTTCACTCAAGGACCAGGAAATACATGGTGGGTGATGAAGAAGGATTAAGAGATCCAGTGTGTGCCTCAAAGAAATTTAACTTTGGGGAAAAACTAGTTCTGTACTCTAAGTTGTGTTTTGCAGAAGGCCAGTCACCAGATAAAAAAATACCTGAACTAAGCTGATGCCGATGTTCAATGACGAGACAGCCCAGAACAGTGAACCAGCCCTAAAGCCGAACTGTGATCCTGACCGAGAAAGGGCCAAGGATCTGAACAGAGCCAATGTGTTGCAGTATGCTTTTGGTGTGTAAGAAAAAGCAGGAGTTTTAATGTTGTTTAAAGTGAACATGCTTTCAAAATGGCTTTGTAACTCTTTGTGTAAACCCTTCTTCTTCCCAAGGTTCCTTAGTCTTACCTATACCTTTGGAATGTCTGAGAGAGAACTGAGAGCTCATCTATTGGTTGTTAACCCCTTATTGTCATTGGTTGGTTGTAAGACCTCCTGAACTTCCAGTGGTCATTTTGTAATCCCCTCAAGAGGTATTTAAGTCGCTACCCAGAACAATAAACTCTCTCTGCCTTCTCTCCCTGCTGCTGTCCTGTGGTCCCTGCAAGAGCCATGGGACACCTCATGGTGGGGGGAGGGGGAGGGAACACCACTCCTCTCCAGGACCAGAGGTAAAAGGAAAAGCCTCTAGCCTGGAGTCCCCCTCCCTATCCACCCTCAACGTTCATCACCCATGCTGATGACAATCTTCAATAACAAGATGACTACTTCAAAAGACAAGGAAGTACTATATATATATATATATATATATATGTATACATACACACATGCGGGATGTAGGTGAACCTTGAGATATAAGTGTTATGTAAAAATAGTATGGAATAAGGGGTGGAGAATGTGATAGTTTTAATCTAGGCCTTCCTGGCAACTAGCTCGTAAAAAAGGAAGTGGTCATGTTCCCAGTATTCCATATGATTTTTAAGTAAACCGGGGTATAAATAAGAAGGGAGAGAAGCCTTTGCCCTCTTCTCCTCTGGTGGATCTGAAGGTGCAGGTCCTCTGCTGTGGGTTCTGCCCAGGTGGAGGAGTGAGGCCTAGTGAGGCCTTGTAGGCCTTGGGAGGCGGAGAGTGCCGGCGGTTGAATCAATTTTGCTATCTCAAGGAGAGTAGTAAGATTTCTTTTTATTAGTTCTTTATTGAGTTGTTCCCAGGTTTTGATTGAGCATATCTGTTGTAGTTTTCTTTTTGTCCCTTTTTCCTCTTTCCCTTCGGGGGGTGTTTGGGGTCCCTTTCCTGTGTGCATAGTATTTTAATTGTATATAACTATGATATACGTAAAAATATATATTTTGATATAATTCAGTTGGCTTCAGGATTCACCAGTTTATGTACGTTTTTTTCCTTTGCCCTGGGAGAAGAGGGGAGGAGGAGGTTTTCGCTGGGGGTTTGGGCATTTGGCAAGGAGCCAGGTCTAAACCATCATAGATTTTTGGTTTATACAGTTTATTTCATAACTTTTTCTGTGGTTTTAGCACAATTACAACCATTCCAGTTACTACAGACTCTACAGAGATATCACCTCTTTCCTTACTGTGTAATAACAAATGATGGGACATACAAACCTCTACTCTCTACAGACATAGTGCAGAGATTACTAACATGTGCAGAGGTTATTAACAACTCACAGATACTCCAGTTAGGACTACATCTAAATAATCTGAAAATGAGGCCTACAATCCTATTCTTCTCCACCAGCGTAGAGCTTTAGCAATAAAATTTCTTAGCATCTTAGCCTACAGGTCTCTTGAAATTTCCTAGATACACCTGTTTGCTTTTGCTCCATAAATATCTAATTAATGGCCTTTAAATTGAACTCTGACTGATTAGTTTTGGGGGTGGTTTGTTTTTGAAAAATTTTTTATGCTTGTCAGTTCTATTTTTCTTTCTATCAAGATGCAATACTGAAAAGCTTCTGAGGAAGGACAATAAGAATCTGAAACTTCTTATTCAAATGATAATACAAATGCTTATGCTTAATTTCTCAGTTCTGCTTGATTTCTCAGTAACCTCTCTCACAAACTGCAATATTATATTAAGGTACCAGAATCAGCTGTAAACCAACCAGCATCTTGGAAACCATGTAGAAAAGATGCTTCTCACTGCTTCCAGTACCCAAGCTAACTTGGCCAGATTGAGTTAATGTATCTGCACTGCTCTAAAATATAATCTAGAAACTAACAAATTCCATTCAAATTGAGCTACCAGGCAGAGGCGGTCTGGTCTGTTAGTGATCTGTGACATCATCCAGCTCCAAGAATTTGAAATACACAATCCAGTTTGCAATATCACTTATTAAAGCTGTGAACTGGGTGTGGCCTAATAGACCCTATTCTTTTAAAGCTCTAGCCTGTTCATTACCTTCAATCAATCTAAAAAGCAGTTCTTAAGTTCCCTGGCCTCTTGATAAAAATGTAATAAATTCTAAAACTGAGGAGCAAGCCCTCCATTCTCTTTCCATTTCTGGGTAACCTCACTAATGTTACCAAATAGTTTGCAACTCCTTTACTGATTATTTTTGTTTAATTCCACAATTGATGAACATATTGTGTTATTTTTGATAGGATGATAGCAAACATTAAAACACTTATTGTAAATAAAGATGACAAGAAAGCAGCAAAAAGAATGCACACAAAAAGAAGAAGAAATACCTTAATGACATGGAAGGACAGGACAGTTTTAACAGGTGAATGGAAAATTCATTCATCTAGTGTTGCATACAGTTATAGGATTATTATCATTATTTCCTTCATATCATATGCTTCTTTTTTTTGAAGAGGTATCTCCAGAAAGACCTAGAGATCTAAATGCTGCATGAGAAGTATTAATATAGGTTATTCCTGCTTCAGTGTGTTTCTGATCGGAAATACATGGGTCTACTGAGCCAAAACACTCTTAGTGTTATGTTTTCCTGGTTAAGTATTCTTAAAGCATTAACTTTGAGATTTAAACCAAGAAGGGAGGAAAACCCCTCCCACTCTAATTAAAAAAGGTGCAAGTCTGTTTACTGCTAAGAAGAGGTTAGGTCCTCCAGGAGAAGCTCTTTGGAGAAAAAGATGGAAAACATTGATATTCTAAATGAACACCCCTGTACTCAGTCTCTAGAGCTCTAAAATATCACTCTTATGAAGCTTCCACTGAGATAAACCCTTTTATTATTTCTGCTCTGGGAGTCACATGGTTTATTTGCTCTTACAAATACAAAAGAACACTGCAATGGAGTTTTCACAATCAACTTTTCTCCAGTTTCAAGGCACATATGTTGGGGGTTTTTTCCTAAATTTTAAATAATTTTTATGACCTTGAGTGTTTCTAAAAATGTTCATGTATACCTTTTCTCCACTAGTTGTTTGTGATCTAAATAAAAATATGGGGGTAAAGAATAAAGAGGGCAATTAAACATAAAAGGAAAGGAACAAAAAGGTCCTAAAAGATACAGACTTATACTTTGGAGAAATATTTGTCACCTGCCTCTTCTGCAACTTCCATGTAAGAAATATTTGCTTCTTTTTAATATTTCAGCAGATGTTTTTTTAAGTTCATCCAAAGGCTTTTAAAACATAAATAACACAAATAATGCTTACAAGAACAAGACTATTTCAAAAATTCTGTAGTAAAATCATTAAAAAAAATTAAAATTGTTAAGATAAATTTTGTAATAGATCTTCCTGAAAAGAATAATACAGAAGGACATATATAAGCAACATATTGTGGAGAATATCTCTGATGTACTGTTTTGGGCAGAAGATTTCTATACCCCTTTTCCTAAAAAGGAAGGTGTGCTTGGTATTATTGTCACAGATACTCATAAAACCAAAGATCTAGATAAGTACATCAAATGCTGAGGATTATCATTATTATACAGAAATACTGCTGTATAATTACTGCTTGTATCTATTAGTGTTCTGTTAATAATACTATATGTATACAACAATACAAAACTACTTCACAGTGCTTATCAGCAAAATAAGCACATATTGCCATATTTAGAAAATACTCCATACAACTTCTAATAAGCATTTCATCCTCACCTTTTTCATATTTTTATCTATCTCAAGCTCTTAATTTACTTTTGTTTAATTTTACTACAACTAGTCTGTTTTGTTTTATTGTAATGACTTGCATCTGACTGTAAGGCAAATCCAATAATTTTTTTAAAAACTACTGCCCCTCATCCAGGTGTTTGACTGCAAATCATGGCACGGTGTCATGACACAGTGGCATTAGAGCCACATCCAGTCGATCTGTCTCTGAACAGTTAATAACCAAACTGCACAAACAGACTGTGTAAAGCAGAAGAAATGTATGCATTGAAATTATGGTTGTTCTCCCACAGCTCTTAACTCTGTTAACTATTACATCCTAGCAGCTAGTTAGTGTATGCAAACCCTCCTTGATTGCAATTTAATTATAGGATTATATATGTCACATCATTTAGCATTTTGACAGTCAAATTAACCAAATCCCTTACTTAACATATCAGCTTACACTGGTGAAGTTGTATGCATAATAGACAAATTATACTTATCCCATGCATTCCTTATGGAACCTGTTTTGCGTGTATGGCATTTCACAACAAGGCACTGAAAGCCGATTTCGGGACTTCTTCAGTGTTCCCAGTTCTCATTGAACAGCTGGGCTAAGATTTTTGTCTTTTCTGGGGAAACAAGTTCACAAATAATCCTGACCATTTTTAAAACTGATGAGGATTTCAACATGAGTCCTTTGTAGTCCACTTCTTTGTCTTTAATCTGCAGAAGTAGTGAGAAGAAAGTTGAGAAGCAGAGTGAGAATATGTGTTGCATATCATCAAAATATGTGGCTTATTATAATTATTTCTTAGTGTTTGGTTTGGTTTAGTTTGAACTGCATCTTAACAGGGTGGACTTTCTTCCCTTAAAATTAATTTCTTTGTATCTTGGAAGCCATTGTTTGTTTAATGAATGCTATATGAGCCCTATTTTTCATTGGTCATTGTTAAAAAATGCTTTCTTCAATCCCTTAATTCTCTTTACTTTAACCAGCTAGGCCATAGTAAAAAAGTACCTTGGGCTGATAATGTGTTATCGATAAGTCTGTGCAGTTCAATTCCAAACCTCTATTAAATCTCTTTTGTAGTGCTAGCACTATTACTTTCCCTCTGTACTCACTTTAACAGTCACTAGTTTAGCTGTACGTTTTTTTCCTTTATGTTGCCTCATCCTAAGGCCAGATTCTTAGGCAATGTCAACTGGCCTATCTCCCTTTGCTTTTTGCCTTCAAGCACAGAACCTGGCTAAAATGTATTTTTCTGATTTCACCAAATCATGTGTCAACTTCTATTCGTTTCATAGAAGCAATAAATATTTCTCTGTTAAAACATCTGGAGTGATTTTCTATTGCTTGACTGATTTTTATCCAACATATGGTTCTGATCAGCAGAAATTAAATAAGTGCATCATCAGTGATGAGACTGGACACATTAATCTCTTTCAGGGAATAGCACTTATGTATGTACAGTGTAAAGTAGAAATATAAGAATTCTCCTGCTCCAAATGAAAATCCTGACACTCTACATCAGATCCCCTCTTGCCATTAGAATGAATGTTTTTCCCAGACAGAGTGGGAAGGGAAGGAAATTCAGATTTTGTTCTCTGAGTCAGAAGCTACAAAAGCTCTCTGCAATGCTCAGAAGCCTCAAGAGACAAGATTCGTAACTTAACAGTGCAATGTTGGTTTATGCATAGATTTCACACAATTCTTACAATATTACAGTTAAAATGCTGATGGATCTTAGTGTAGGTATTTTGAAGCAACATGTCAATAGCCTTTTCCCTTTCTACTCCTGAGAACAAATTCTCTAATGCTCTTGATGAATCAGTTTGAGTCGCAGAAACTACTGCTTTAGAGCAGTGGGTGAGTATCAGAAGCCTCTTTCTCCAGATTATTTCCTTCCATGTCTCTCCACATAGCAATAGCCAGAACTTTTGGCAGATATACCCTGTTTGTTCTCTATCATCTAAGGCAGAAGGTCTGAAGCCCATAATCACCAGTACAGGTGAAGAACCATCATATTGTAGAGTCTTAAACTGACCATGTGTATCTGTGCTTAATTAGACACTGCTACTGTTGGTCTGTGTTTGGCCTAGCCACCCATGAGAGTTTGTTCTTTTCTTGCCAAGTTGTGAGAAAATAGGCACTGGTAAACAAGAACTTCATCCTTGAAGGCAGCACCTTGCATCAACTAAAATTAATTGGTATCTCACTATTGACTGATGGCCCTCCAAGGGCATTTAAAGGAGAAAGTGAAGAGGAGGGTGATGAAGTAAGCCCCCATAATCACTTAAGGAAGACCGCCCCAAGGGGTATCACAGGGGCGCAGGGAAATTCCAATGCACACACGCGTGCACAGAAGGAGCACCACTTACATATTGGGGGGAGGGACTGAAGCCCTCTGTCTGGGCAGTGCTGCCACACCGGCCCAGGGAGATGTCACCGGCTAATTGGATAATAAACACAGGTGGCTCATGCTCCAGGCTCTCAAACTTCACATGAAGGACAACGTTGCCTTCTGTGGGGACACTCGCTATCTTTGTGAGCCTGCCGACACTCTGAGGATGCAACCTCTGCTATGGGGAATTCTGGTCATTCTGTGGTCAGTAAGACAACCTCGTAAGACACACCTGTGTGCATAGGGGTTTTACTGAGGGCTTATTTCATAGAATCATAGAATCATAGAATAGATTGGGTTGGAAAAGACCTCCAAGATCATCAAGTCCAACCCCTGATCCAACTCTAATTACTATATCATGGTACTAAGGGCCATGTCCAATCTCTTTTTAAAAACTTCCAGGGATGGTGAATCCACCACCTCTCTGGGCAGGCAGTTCCAATGCCTGATTACCCTCTCTGTAAAGAATTTCTTCCTAACATCGAACCTAAACTTCCCCTGGCAGAGCTTGAGCCCATGTCCCCTTGTCCTGTTGTTGGTTGCCTGGGAGAAGAGACCAACCCCCACCTGGCTATAACTTCTCTTCAGGTAGTTGAAGAGAGTGATGAGGTCACCTCTAAGCCTTCTCTTCTCTAGACTAAACAACCCCAGCTCCCTCAGTCTCTCCTCATAGGACTTGTGCTCAAGTCCCTTCACCAGCCTGGTTGCTCTTCTCTGGACCCGCTCCAGCACCTCAATATCTTTCCTGAACTGAGGGGCCCAGAGCTGAACACAATACTCAAGGTGTGGCCTCACCAGTGCTGAGTACAGGGGAAGGATCACTGCCCTGCTCCTGCTGGCCACACTGTTCTTGATGCAGGCCAGGATGCCATTGGCCTTCCCTCCTCTTCTTTCCTGTCTCTTGGTTTCTCATTTTGTTGGCCACTTCTTCGTGATAAATATTGGGGGGTTTTTGAGCTTTGAATGGTGTTTTAGTTTCCTTTTCAGCATCCCTCCGAACTCTCCCCGGAACACCATGTCAGAGTATGCCATGGGATCCAAATAGTCACATTGCTTTAAGTGGTCTAGGATGATGACAGAGATAGCAACACACAGAAAACGAAAGAATCATAAAGCATGGAAGGCTGTAATTTAAGAAGAAAGGTGTATGTGAATGTGAAGAGTTCAAATATGCTTTCTTCTCTTCATGCTCTGTGATGCGGAACACACCTCCTAACCTTCATCTGTTTCTGACCAGGATGCGAAGACACATAATACCATGAAACCTTGAGCAGTGGGCCACAAACAGGCAAACCCCACATCTTCTGTGCAGTGCTGGTGGATGCACAGGAGACTACAGATGAATTAGCAGCACCCTTTACATCAGGGAAACTTTAAAACTGCCATGGGTTTATGGTATATTAAAAATTTAATTGCAATTATTCATGTGCAACTGGAATGAGTTGTTTCAGGTTTTCTGCTAAAGCTTATTTATCCTCTTTTAATGCCATCACACAAGTGTTGGCGAGGACTACTTTTATGGTAAGTTCATAATATAATTTCTGGAAAGCAATCATTGTGGTATAGTAATATATGAGACTGCACCATATGGCATTTGCATATAAAAGGGGATATAACTCCTTCCTTCCATCTTCAAAAAGTTATATGCATGTTATAACCAGTGTATTAAATGAATATATGATATTGTATGAAATATATAAAATTGCATGGTTTTAACACATCACCAGTGACTAAAAAAATTCCCAAATCTTTGTCTTTATTCTCATTATTTTCATGTTTGATAATGCAAAAAGTGAGCTAAAGTTTCAAGATCTTAAAATTAAATTTCCATCCAAACTAAAACTTTTAATTCAGAAAGTTTCATTTCACTTAAAAAGGTGGAACCATAAACATGCAAGGTGCATCAGGAAGACATCTTTCAAGGATCACAACACAATTTGGATCAACAAACTGGAGAACATGATTCAATAGAAACAGAAAAATAAACTTTTAATTTGCTCAATTTTCTCAGTTTCAGCATGTGCTTTTATAAATCTGAATCATTAAATAAAAATAGTTCTGTGTAATTTGGAAGTTTTGACACTTTCAACCTTCTACAAAAAATCCTAACAACAGGAGACTTGGATGATAAAGATACAATCTTAGGCTTGATACAGAAAACACAGGAGGAAATTTCTCTGAAGACTATGGAAAGAGATAGTAAAATGGAATATACTTTTCTAACTACTTCAACAAAAAAGTGTTCACTAAAATAGTTGCAGAATTTACTAGAGTAAAACCACGGTAAAATGAGGAAATCAGAAAGTATTTTATTTAAGTAGATATGAAAGTAAACATTAAGAGCAGGGATAAAAGGAGGGAGCTCAATTGCATTAAAATTTAGAGAGGTAAAACAGTAGAATAATTGATAAGGAAATTCTGTATTTCTTGGTCTAGTTCAAGCTGTTTTCATTACATATTTTATCCAATAAGAAATAAAGAGCAAGAAAAAATTTGGGATACTAGCAAAAAGCAGGCCAGCTACAATAAATTGAGCAGAAAGAAATGAAAACAGAAGGTTCAGTGATAATATTAATATTGGAAAAATTCCTCAAGGCATGCACAGAGAAAGAGAAGCACAAAGAAATGGATCTCTGAGGAAAGCACTCATTGATGAACCACATCTACTCAGCAAACAGCTTAAGGAGCAAGTTTCACTCATTTCAGCAAATCTAAAGATTTAGTGGGATTTAGTACAAGAGAGACAAGAAGATTCTCTTCTACATTAACTGATACCCTCTGAGAAACTGACTTAGCACCTTGCAACATAAGTTCTTCATCTTGCTGTTAGTGACTGGTCCACGACAATTTCTGGTATACACATAGCAGAAAGAGAAAACCCTGTACAGGCCTCTCTACACATGGAGGTTGGTTTCAGAAACCCCTCTCTCATCAATCTCCCAATACATTTGAAAACACATTTTATTTCAAGGAAAAGTGCAATGAATTTCCTGAATAGTTTCCTCTCTTCTGCCATGCTATACTGACTTGTATGGACCTGTGATGGAAAGAGGTGTAAAGATACTGAAATCTGTGTTTCAGAGAAGAATTGTCACACTGTTTTTTCCTTTCTTCATTCTAGAGGTAATTGATAATGCTTCCCTACAACAGTGTTGTTCCTTCTAGACCACATATAAGGTACTACTGTGATTTGTCTGAAATGGATCATTTCCCTCTTCTTTTTCAAGTCTCAGGCATGAGTTATATTTCCAGCTTTCTGCTGGATTTGTGTCGTAGCTCTACATACAGTCCTCACTGACTGAGGCACAAACAGGCCTCTCAAAAACAGCAGTAAGGGTACTATAAGGAGACTACCTATACTATGCATGAAGTCCTCTGAGACCAATGGATGGCAATAATTAATTACTTTAGTGCTAAATATTATACTGAGCAATTTTCTAATTATTCTAATCAAGTGTTTGATATCCTTAATTAAGTGCATTTCCAAAGTACAGTTTGAAGCTCCCATTCACTACTTGTTCAATGGCACATCCCCTAGCTCATCAATGGACTTATCAGAAGTAGTTTTACTTACCAGAAGTAGACAAGAGTGATAATATTTCTGTCATTGCCTCAGAGGAAAACAAAATAAAACAGAAATAAACAAATGCACAATTTCTATTTATTGACAATAGTGCTGGTGAGGTCACACCTTGAGTACTGTGTCCAGTTCTGGGCCCCTCAATTCCAGAAGGATACAGAGGTGCTAGAGCAGGTCCAAAGAAGAGCAACAAGAATGGTGAAGGGACTCAAGCACAAGTCCTGTGAGGAGAGGCTGAGGGAGCTGGGGTTGTTTAGTCTGGAGAAGAGAAGACTCAGGGGAGACCTCATCACTCTCTACAACTACCTGAGAGGAGGGTGTAGCCAGGTGGGGGTTGGTCTCTTCTCCCAGGCAGCTATCAATAAGACAGTTTCAAGCTCTGCCAGGGGAGGTTAGATATTAGGATGAAATTCTTTACAGAGAGGGTAATCAGGCATTGGAATGGGCTGCCTAGGGAAGTGGTGGATTCTCCAACCCTGGAGGTTTTTAAGATGAGGCAGGATGTGGCATTTAGTGCCATAGTCTACTAACTGTGGTGGTAGTGGATCAAGGGTTGGACTGATGATTTCAGAGGTCCTTTCCAACCTGGCTGATTCTATGATTCTATGATTTGATAGGAACAGAACTGAACTCAAAGCATTCTAGACAAGACTCCACCAAGTCCCATAATGAGACCTTCATTTAATGTGCCACTTGCTTTAGCTTCTTTCAGACTACTCTCTTCAAGTCTTTTTAATCCATAGTTTGAAACCTAAAGGCACCTGCCCCTAACATACTTGTGTATGAATGTTGTCCATATCCCTTTATTATTACATCCCCTGATGGGCAGAAAATACATGTACCTTGCTTCTAATGTGATCTTTTTTTAGATTTTTTCTTTTAATATACTCTGAACTTCTGCTGACTCACAGTGTTTCTTTATAGGAGATAGAAAGCAGATCTTCTTTATCATTAGTGTCCTTTGATCTTTCTGTCTTGCCTGTCTCTCCCTTATCCGTTCTGTACATCCTGTAAGTGCCCTTTGATCTCATATCACTTGTCTCCCTCATTAGTTCTTGCACTAGAGAAGAAACTGCCTATTCCAAATTTACAGGTGGACCTCTCCTTTTGAAATAACCTCTGCATCTACTATGAGTTTCAATGGTTTGGTGTAACTTGTTTTGTCTCTACAAGCTTTAGGTTTTTTTACTGGCAAGCTGCATAACTTCTCATATTTTCTTTCATCTGTAACATTATTTCCTTTGTAAGGGTAGGTTTAATCTTCTTTTGTATATTTCCTAATCTATGACTTGCCCTGCACTGAAATATATCTGGAAAGATTGCTAACACTTCTTTTACCTCTGCGTGTTAATTATTATTTACTGGAGGGCAACTGGAAAGTTTGGTTTGGAACCTGACATCTCTCAGCTAGATCACAGGTGCTGCATATGCATGTCTCACCTAAATAACAGCTGAAGAAACATGCAGGAGTGACGTCTGAGTTAACTGAATGTTTTTACTTAGAGTGAAGAACATGCATCATCTTCTCAAAATGCTGCTATTGAAGTAGCATTTACTATTATTTACCAAATAATCCTCATTTCATCGCCTGGAGGCTACCAGTGTCACCAAAGTTGTTGATTTTATTTTATTTTATTTTATTTTATTTTATTTTATTTTATTTACAGAGAGAGCAGAGCAGATGGGGCAGCTCTTTCTCTAGGGTAGGTTTGCCTCCTGCATACCTACCTGACACCTTAACGCACTCCCCACAGAGCCTCACAAATCCAAGTCAGTGATCCCACATAAACCAATCATAGAAAGCCCTGACTGCAAGGGCAACATGAGGAAGGACTGAGGATTTTCTGTGATTTTCACACATGAACTGCAGCACCATAAAAACAGAAGAGCTGCACTGTCTGGAGTCTGCTGTAACCTGCAAGACAGAGTTCTGATGGCAAGAACTGTCAGTACTGCAAACTCTAACTCCCACAGTTCTTGGAATGAAGTCCCTCCCAATATGCTTCTCCTTGGATGAAGTATCTTATCCCTCCCGTATTTCCTACTGAATTTTATGTGTCATAACTTGGCTTTGGAATACCACACAACCAGAGTAACTGACTTGATAAAATCTTGATAAATCAAACTGGCTGTAAACACCCCAGCACCTGAGAACTCAGCTTTCCCTCCAGTGCTAAATCACGTCCCGCTAACATCCTCCAGTTCCCATGAGGGTTGTCATGGACAGTCCTACAAAGAGGCCACTGAACTTCCACCAGTAATGCTCAGATAGTATTTCACTGTAGCAGTTCCTCAGTGCATCTGGGGGACCAAGTAACTTCTAATGAGCCCAGTCAGCAGCAGCTCAAGGCCTTATGACTGTACAAGAGATGAGGAACCTGCCGTATGACAAGGGGCTACTCTCACAGTATAGAGAGGCACAGGGGGAAAGACAGAGTGGGATGAAGACCCAGACAGCCAAGGGATGTACAGAAGGGGGATACCAAGTGGCACCCCGCCTACAAGCCAGCCACCCATCCACAGCCCAGTCTCCCACCCTCTGGTGAGGCAGCCATTGTTGCACTGGGGAGCACTGTCTGCCTAAGCAACAAGATCACAGACCTTTTGCCACCTCTGGTCACTCACTGCCTTTTTTTCCTACATCAAGCACTAGAGACATAGAAATAAATGTCCCATGGCCCAAACCAGAAGAGACAGAATACAGAAATTCCCACAGCTATCTCTGGTAAAACATGAACACACACTATTTCTCTGATTTTAACATGTTGCCCTTCACTTTCAGACATTTTATATAGACTGCTCAAGTTCCACTTTCAAATCTCAGATCTCTCCATATTTTTTCCTGGTTCTTCTGACTTACTTTTCACCTGTTTTCCCTTCAGGATATGTAGGTGCTTAGTGCAGGGTGGTAGAAAAGCTGGGGGTACTGCTGACCTCAGGAAATTTCAGACTACTTCAGTGCTACCCTGACCCAACTAGAGACAAGGTGGTTTCTTTCTTGGTTGGGCAGCAGTGAGGGTGTTTTTTAGACAATACATTTCATGTTAAATTCAAGCACTGGAGCTGCAATTCAAGCCTCTTCACTAGTAAACATCTCCCTTTCCCACTATTCTTTACTCCTTCTTTTTTCCTTTAAAAAGCCGATTTTTTTTTTGCCCAATTTATATCCTTTCTGAACCCTTTTAAGTCAGCTGAAAGTGTTAAATTCTAATTTCTCAATGTCAGTAAGCATGACATCTCCAACTGAGTCATTCAAAAGTCTTTTTTAAACAGCCAACCAAGGAGATGGCTTTCAAACTTTTGCATGCCACTTACTTACTGTAATGTCTGACAGAGAAAAATGTGTGTTGGCAACACTGCTTAATCCACATTGAAAAAAAGAAGATTGAAGTCATACTTCCAGCAAGATTAGTTAATGATCAATAGCGACAGGTAGCTATAAACACAGTAATGGAGATCCTCTCATATTCTGTCTCATCTGGTACAGCCCTCCAATAACTGCATTTCAGGAAAATTAATTTGTTCCAATGCCCACTATGGGTAAGTTACCACAAAAACCAACATGAGACAGAAAAAAAAAAAAAGCCAAAGAAATGTCACATAAAGAAAAATATCAACAGCTGCAATGCTAGACAAAACCACACCTAGCTGTTCTAAATAAAAGGGGTGGGAGGAGGAAAGACAAGGGGATTGTGAAGTCCATAAAGTAAAATAAGAAGCTGCTCCTAATAGAGTATTTTCTCTTGGAAATGAGTAACTGTTGAATAAGAGCTCTCAAGAGATAAGAAGACTAGAGAGAGAAGACATGGAAAAGTTTATGTACAGGCAAATGCCTACAGATTTGGGTATTAAGATTCTGCTTTTTTTTTTCCTGACGTATTCCTCACTTAGTAATGGTGTGTTCCAAAAAGCATTCCTTAGAAAAGCAAATCACAATTTCCACCTAAAAATTTCACATTTCTTGACTTCTTAAATAAATCTTTCCTGTATAAGGAGGCAAATTTCAAACTGTTCTGTGCAAAGGCAAGAAAGAATAACTCAGTAATTTCCTAACAATCAGCAGACCGAGTAGGAGACAGCAAGTCCTGAATTGCTGGGTCAAGCACATTCAGCAGGGCTTGTGGGTTCTGTCTCCTTCATAGTCCAGGAGGATCCTAATAGGAATGCAGCAGCTTGGAGCAGTTTCTTGTCTGGAGCCAGAAGCCTGGAAACCTCTTGTTGCAGCACAACCTATGGGTTCATTTGAACAAGTAAAGTTGCTTGAAAGACTTTGTTCTCTCAGTGGGATGTTTCAATGGAAATGCTAGCTTTAGCCAAGGGATGCAGCAGACTATTTCACCATCCCACTTCAGCTGCTGAACTCAGGAACTGCTCTTCCTGGACTCACCATATAGTTGATAGAAAGAAATGAGGTTTTCAAACCAGGAATTTCAGACCACTTGCATTTTGCTTCTGCTCTCACTTGCTCTCTGTAGGTCATTTCCCTGACTGCAGTAAATCATGCCTCAAACCTTGCAGGGAGTGATGCAACATTTAAATCTAACTGATGTGCTAGCTGGGCATAGTGGCACTGTGCCTGTGCCTGAAACAATGTCATCATTACACAGTGGGAACAGTTAGCTTTTGCATGGCTCCTTTGCTTGTGACTGTATTATCCAGAGACCTGATTGTTTCGTATTCCTAAACTACAGTGGAAATATTTCTTATTCAATGTATTAGAGTAATGATCATGATTCCATTTAGCATCAGTAAGGATATCATTTCTACTTCAGTGAAAGTCTCATTAATTGAGAGTAATTTGCATAGGATTTTAAATGTTTTTAAGTGGCTTCCTCCAATAAGAGTGATTTCTCGGCTTTCTAGAGTGATTATATATATGTGTTATATATATATATAGTATATGTATCTTATATATATGATCATTATTACTTTGTGCATGCTTTGGTGTGTACAAAGACTCCATTCCTCAAAAAAACAACACTTGAAGGTATGGATTTTACATACAGGAATATTAACCATTTAGCACACAGATAATTGCAGAATCACTGCAAAAATATCAGTTCTATCTTTGAGGAGAGATTCAGAACTGCTACTCTGAGCACTAGTTGGCATCACTTATAAAACAAAAGAACACATCAGAAAGGAAATTGTCATTTACAGTTAATGTTGTTTCTCAGTAAAAAACATAATTGTAATTTTATAGAAAGCAAATAAACATTAGCAAATAACATCTTAGATGAGCTACAAAACATTAAATCAAAATGTGCGAATTGAAGTGAAACTTTATTAGCCAATTATTTTATGGTCAGATACAAGGATAATAGCAAAACAATGAAGACAAAAAATGTAGCTTATATGTGTAAACTATATATACATATTTGAGTCTTAGTAGAATTGAAAATGTATCACCATCAGCTCAAAACAAATCAGGTTTCGACATTCAGTTTGAACAGGTAAAGTTTCTGTATTTCTTGGAACCTGAAAAATAATAATTTAAGTCAACACACATATGGTCAGACAAAAGCAACATCAGTCTCTAAAGAAAAAGTACCACAATGCTTAATGACACTTTGAAACTGTAGACATAAAAGAACTACAATGTCTCTTCTCTGTGTCATTGCACCCAGAATAGGCTGAATGTGTTGTTTATGCCCCAGAACTCCAGAAGAAAGTTGAAGGTTCGCCAGATAACCCTTCAAAATTTTCAAAGCTTCCATTCTGTATAGGAAATGCTGTATCCATTTAAAAAGTCAGTCAAGATTTTGTCTTTTTCTGGTAGCTGAGCATACAGAAAAATACAAAATAAATTACATATGCAGTTCTACTCAATAGGTGAGGTAAGCAAATTTGGTTTACTCTGGCAGTCTTCTAGATTTGTCCTACTTTTCATCCTTTAAAATCTGATAACCCTAGAATAGAGCTGCCATGCTGCTACAACATTTTAGTAATAACCAAAGTTCTGGCTTTAATCCCTGACAAAGACACTTGCTTTACTCACAGTTCCTAATCCATGTTTAAGGAAATATTACCACATAGAGAATTCTTTCCTATAGTTAAACAGCCCAGAGTTGCACTACTTTGGCTTTGCACTCTCCATTTCAACCTGTACTGTGAGTTTCCATGGAGATTTGCCAAGGAAGAACTATCCCTGCTATGTCAAATCTCGAGATCACGAACATTTTTCTTCCATATTTAAGGAAATAAATCCAGAAGGATCATCTGCCCTTAAGGTCAATTCCTTGATTCACAGTTACAGCCTTCTGTCTGATTTGGGAGAAGTTAACATCTTTGAGCTTCAGTCTCCCTTAAATTAGTTATAACAGTTCTTCCCATCTACCACACTTTGTCTTGTATATTTCAAATGTGTGGTCTCAGAACAGAGTCTCTGGATAAAATTTTGCACATCACTTACAGAAGAGGGGGGGAAAAAAAGAAAAAGAAACATTCTTATTTTGAGAGTTATCCAAAGGAAGTACGTGCTGGTTTTCACACCTTTTAATACCAGAGTGATAGTTTCCTAAAAGTTTGGAGAAACTCCCCCTCCCAAGCTTCAAGCTTCTGTAAGGTATTCATCCATCTCTTTCACCAGGTGCAACTAGTGCTTACAACTAGCAGAGATTAGACCTCAGCATCTAGCTGATATGTGTCAAGTTCAAAGCAGAACTGGCTTAATTATGGTGATATTTCTGCATGTTTAATCAGGTAATGCTAAATAAACAATTAAAACTATTAACTGCATTTTGTATAACACTGAATACACACAGAGCAATACTAAATTGCTTGCAAACATTACATGTGATTTGATTTATTATACTTTGGGGAAAGCTGTATGCGCTGACAATAAACTGATCTAAGATTTTTGTCTAACAACACATGGAAACTTTAAATAGCAGGGATTAAGGCAAAGGGAAGCATCTAAAGGAAAATTAGATACCAACCATTCTGTTTTCCAAAGGAATGTAACTCCTGCCTTGAATTCTTTCTAAAGCTTTGTCAATACCTTATATTTTGCATCCATATGAAAGAGAAAACTGCTTTTTTTAGCTTGAAATACAATTTCTATAAGGTTGACTATCAGTACATTTTTATCATTTGATTTCTTTATACATAACTTCATCAAACTAGGATTCAGTAAATTGAGCTAAAGAGCAATGCAAGATGAAATGCTGCAAAAAACTAATATTCTCATTTCCCCCTAACATTGCAATATATAGTTTAAAGATGAATTGGAAGAAAAAAGTTATTTTATTTACCTTGTTCCCACACTTAAGTTAATGAAGATCAGGGGTGGAAGGGCAGTTAAAAGAGTAGGCTTCACAATTTTATAATATTGTTATTTGCCAACCTTTCATGGTATATATGTAAAAGTTTCAAATTTATCAGTCAAAATTACAAATCCATCTATTCCTCTTCCTTTTTAAAAGTTCTTCAGAAATGTGGATTATTTAGTTCCTTTCCTGTTATCTCCTCACCTGTATCTTTCTTCCCTTTCAACTTCATTAGCATATTTTTGCACTGTTACCCTCTCAAGTATGTAGGGCTGACAGGAAAAATCCTGCATGGGGAGGAGTTTTGGAAGACACAGAGTGATAGGAATCCTTTGAGAACTATTTTTCACAAAATTTCATTAAAAAACTGATCACTGCAGGGCTGTGCAGCTTTGAAAAGATAGATGAGAATGGTAAAACAGTTGAGTGTGTATTTTAAACTGTAGCAGAGCACATTTATTTTTGCATTTAAATTCCTCATTTCCCCAAGGACAAACTGTGCACATCTCAAGTAATGACGCCCAGATGGCTCTATGGATATGGTTTAGCAGTCAAGTTTCTTGCTGGTGTAAACTGGCAGTTTCACTGAAATATGCGTTGTTGAAAACTCAGAGGCTATTTCATCTGCAGCACACTAACTTCCATAGGTCCAACAGTCTGCCTAAGCTAGTTTGACAGCAATAATATTTACCATTTTGATTTTGAAATTTGTTTTCCAGAAATCTGCAGCATTTATTCAAAATACATTGCTTTGCAACCATTCTTGTCATTGAAAACCTGCTAGTGAAAGAAAATTTCCAAGGGGTGTGAACACTGCCAAAGAAAACATGCCTACCAAGTCAAATAAATATTTGCAGAATTCTTTTCAGCACTCACCAAGCTTTAGTGTCAACATATTTGCAATCACTGAAATTATCAGCAAGTGAGGCTTCAAGACTGTGATGTAAGGAAACATCCTAAAGGAAGGACGAGGCCTTACTTGACTTCCTGACGAGACTGAAAGTGAACAAGCAGCACATGGCATTTCCAAAGTTAGACAAGTTTAGCAGAAGGAGCTGCTCCATTAGTTCACTTAATAGAACATTCTGTTGCTCCCAGTTTCCTCTTATGCTGTGCAGAAGAAAAGAGGAATATATTATCTTCCTTTAAATAGAATCAAAGACTAACACAAGAAGATTATATAAAATAATTACATTATTATGAGACTAAAATCGTTACCAGAATTGCTAGGAGTCGACCTTTATTTTAGACACAGTCGCACTATCAATTTAGGGCCATAAACAGTATATATATATATATTCAAACCTAGGGCAGCTCATATGGAAAATGGACACTCTTTGGTTACCAAAATAAGAAAAGGGATTTAAAGTCTGTAAACACCATTGAAAGTCTACAGGCAGATGAAATTCATCTGTTTATTTTGGTCACCATAAAATGAATGTACCTTGTCTTCACATTGTCTAAGCCCATAGCAACCAAAATATATCTAGCTCTCTTAATAATATAATAAAAAGGAAGGTGAGATAGACAGGGAGAAATGGGAAAAGCAAGGGAAGAAAGATGGGAGAAAGGGGAAAAAGAAAAGTAAATGAAATAAATATTCTTTGCAATAAGGCTTGAAAAGGAAAAGCCCTCCTTAAATTAAGAAAAAACATACTTATCCAAGTAATCATTTCATTTTCTCATAGGAAAAACATAATTATTCACACAATGCAAACTACCAAAATCATTAAATTTACCGTATCTCCTGTGATTTAAGGTTAAATACCTCAGGAGTTTTCATGAAATAAGGATGGGGTTTTTTCTCATTTGAAAACAGAATCCTGAGCACCCAGAAAGACAGTGAATGAGAAGAGCAGGGTGAAATTATCTTCAGTCTTATTTTCCTGTTATCAATTTGCTCAAAGGAAAATTAAAGTGGAAAGGTCATTACACTGAAGAAAGTAGCTCAGAGTTTTTAAGCACGGACAAACACACTGCCATTCACTGTTAAAATCTAGAGGGTCTCCATGTATTGTATATTAACCCTCTAAACTGAACTCATTCGAGGAATGTAAAGCATGCAATTTTTCTTGCTGTACTTTTACCTTTTCATTCACCATTGATGAAATTTCTGAAGCCAATCAAGATTTGAGAGCTTTCTTTCTCAAATTGTCTCAGTTTAATGAGACAGAAGTGTTTGCTAAGAAGGGTGAGTTATGAGGAAGACCAGGCTTGTCCCTTGAATGTCCAGCTCAACACCAGTAGTCAGGTTGCCAAGAGGAGTTATGATTCTGTGCCAGTCACCTCTGAGGCAACCTGCACTCCTTCACAGGCTGATAGGATCCCCTTCTCTGTTGGGGTGTAGTTGGCCTCAGATCCTCTGTAGCTTCAGCTCCAGAATCCAAGTGGGCAGCCTCGGGTCTTGCCAGGCTCTTTTTACCAGAGGCTCCAGGAAAGACCATTATCCCCGGCTGCAGAATAGACCACATTCTTCACATCTGGTCCTGTACTGACTGGCCCAAGGGCTACAGAGTAGGCAATCTCCTGCTTGATCTGTTCAAATGCTTGCTGCTGTTTGGGGCCCCAATGGAAATCATTCTTCTTACAAGTTAACAAGTAGAGAAGGCTTACAATCTGACTGTACTCAGGGACATGCATCCTCCAGAAACCTATGGCACCCAGCAAGGCTTGTGTTTCTTGCTGGTCAGTGGGACCATTACTGTGATCTTGTCAATGACTTCTGTCGGGATCTGACAACATCCATCTTGCCACTTCACCCACAAGAACTGGGGCTATCGGGCAGTTCCCTTGACCTTACTTTTCTTTATGGAGAAACTGGCTCTCAGAAGAATCTGGATAATTTCCTTTCCTTTCTCAAAAACTTTCTCTGCTGTGTCTCCCCATATGATGATGTCATTAATGTAGTGCAGGTGTTCTGGAGCCTCACTCTTCCCTCGTGTATCCTGGATCAGTCCACAGCAAGATGGTGGGACTCTTTCCACCCCTGGGGCAGTCGGTTACAAGTGTACTGCATGCCCCTCCATGTGAAAGTAAACTGCGGCCTGCACTCTGCTGCTAAGGGGATGGAGAAGAACACATTCACGATGTCAGTAGTGGTGTACCACCTCGCTGCCTTAGACTCCAGCTCGTACTGGAGCTCAACGTGTCTGGAACAGCAGCACTCAGTGGCGGGGTGGCTTCATTCAGGCCACGATAGTCCACAGTCAATCTCCATTCTCCGTCAGGCTTATGCACAGGCCAGATGGGGCTGTTGAAGGGGGAGAGGGTCTTGCTGATCACCCCTTGGCTCTCCAGCTCACAGGCCATCTTATGGATGGGGATCACAAAATCTCAGTTAGTTTGGTACTGCCGACGATGCACTATTGTAGTGGCAATTGGCATTCGCTTTTCCTCAACCTTCAACAATTCCACAGCAGAAGGATTCTCCCAAAGGCCAAGTAACAAATTCAACTGCTTAGCTGTCTCTGCCTCCACGTCAGCTATTACAAAAGCCCGTCTGTGTTCCTTTGGGTCTTTGAAATACCTGTTCCTGAGTTAGTGAATGCCCAGGATACATGGGGCATCTGGGCCACTCACAATGGGGTGTGTCTACCAGTCTTTCCCAGTCAAGCTTACTTCAGCACTACTTCGGGCACTGTCAACTCTTGAGACCCTCCTGTCACCCCAGAGATAGAAATAGTCTCCGGCCCCATATGTGCTGATGGTATTAACATACACTGAGCAACAGTGTCAACCAAAGCCTGGTATTCTTGTGGGTGTGACGTACCAGGCCATCAGATCCACACAGTCCAATAGACATAATTGTCCCGTGCCTCTACCTGGCTACCTGTGAATCCCGATGAGAGGTACCTTCTAGTGGGTCAGGTCCCTGCCCATAGGATACTAGTACTGCACTCACTTTCACTACCTTCCCTTTTCCTCCCTCCTTCAGATCTTGCACTTGGGCTGCTAGAACATGGGTGGGTTTCCTGTTTCACTATCTCATGTTTTCTCCATGGTCAGCTAGGAAATATCACAGCTCTACTGGAGACATCTGTCTGCTCTCTCTAGCTGGAGGGCATGTAGTTAGCACTGCTGCCATATGGAAGCTGTTTCCCTCAATCCTCTCTTTCAGTCTCTCCTGTTTATCTTTCATCTGTGTTGTTAGTGTCTTGAGGTCATTAGTCAATGTCTCTACAGTGGAGATATGGGCCTGTAGCAGGCCTTCGATCATACTGTCATACATGCAAAATTTATTTAATACAGACATCACTGGCTCTCGCTTCTCCCCAGCTTTTAATGATGTCAGGTAACTGGTGTGTACGGGCGCCTCCATGCGTGTGAGCTTCCACCACATCAGGGGTGTACACCTAACCCTGTCAGGATCATTGGTGGGTTGCCCATCCCTCACAAAAATACCTCCAACAGTGCCAGTTCCCTCAGGCATAGGATCCCCTCCTCTATGATCTTCCAGCCCTTTGCATAATGGTGCTCCTGCAAGGGATCTCTGTAAATGAACCTTTCCCTAACACCCTCCAGAAGTCATGCCCAGAGAGATGGGGACTTGGATTCTCTCACAAATGCCTCCTCAATACCCACATTCTGGGCAATAGACCTCAAGAACCTTGCTTCACTGCCATCTAGGTTTATGCCATCACCTGTAGAGTCCCAAACGCGGATCATCCAAGCCAAAATGGTCTCATTCGAGTGATGAATAATGTCTCCCTCATGAGTTCCGGAGGTTGTTATATGATAAGGATTAAGTGATAATCTCTGGCTTTGGGCCTGCCACCTGTGAGGGTCCTGCCTCCCCATAATAGTCAGCTGGACAAATAGATTCGGTCTTATCTTTCCTCTTTTAGAAAGGGGCAATCTCTATAGGCTTAGTCTGTTCCTTTGGTTTGGCCATATCCTGAGTCACCATGGTATGAGGCATCTCATTTTCATCCTTTCCTGTTCCCTGTAAGTGCTGCACCATACAGAGCAGCTTTGGCAATGGCCAAAGCCCCACATGCAGTTGCCAGCTGCCTCTCCATGGGTCTACCATGACCTCTCTCCCTCACAACTTTCATTATTTTTGTAGGGTTTAGGAGTTGTTCCAGGGTGAGCTTCCATGTTGTAGGAGTAGAACAATTTCCTAGGAGTTTGCCCATATCCTCCCACAACCCATGCCACTCGAGGCTTCCCACCCCTGGAACAGGCTTCTGGACACATTCTCAATAATTCTTGGCCCTAGCTTCATATATTAGATAGGCCATGATGACACAATCTTGCACTCAAAGCCTGAAAAGTAAAACGTCTCTGACATCTAAAGAAAATTTAAGCTTTTCAGAGGCGATTGTATTTGATCCAAAGGGGAAATGGATGAAAGGTTGGGTAAACATACCCCCTTGTGTTTCTCCACAAGGATGGGGTGCCATTATCCTTAAGTCCCCAGAGGAAGCAGTTTAGGCTAGAGCAGGAGTGCAGCCTTGAGGACATATTCCGAGAGAGACTCATAGGTGCTGAGTTCACCATGTCATAAACCAAGCACACAACCTCGAAGGTAGTTATCGCTACGAGGGTCTTAATAAGTGAGCTGAAACAAATAGACAGTTTGGACAGGCCTTTTGGCATGGTTATATGGCAAAGGAAAGCAGCAGCCTCGAGCATCATGGTGCCTATGGGTTCAATACTCGTGTAAATCACAAAAGGGCAGTTATTGCTTTTCCACTTTTCCTCTCTTGGGGTCCTACATTGGATGCCAATTTATGTCTCAGTTTAATGACACAGAAGTGTTTGCTAAGGAGGGCGAGTTATGAGGAATATCAAACTCCTCCCTCTAACCAACTGTAAATCTGAAATTAAGAGGCTTCAGTCGAGGAAATATGGAGAAAGAAAAGATAACAGCCCTTTATTAAAGGTGTCATGGTTTTGCCCAGCCAGCCAGCCCCTGGGGCTGAGAATGGTTTTGTCCAAGTGGATTTCTGAACAAAAAGTCAATTAAAACTCTCAGTAACGCCTTTGTTAATTACATATTTAAGAAAACGGAAGAGAAGGGAATTGCACAGTAGGAACGGCAGCCATGTAGAAGAGAGGTGGTGGGCCTGAGGAGGGCAAGGCCCCCTCCTCCCCCTGCCCTGAGCCAGGGGCAGGTGTAGCACTGAAGCCTCCCTTCTCTCTTGTAAGAAAGTGAAGAAAAAAAAGTTTAAAAGACTAACATCTTGGACAGAAACCACAGCAGAAGAAATTCCAGCAAAGAGATAATGGAGTGTCCAAGGTCAAAGCTGGCAGCCAGAGGAGAGAGAAATGCGAAGGGGGGCCTGTTTCTCCCCCCCTTCACGCTCTCCCTTCAGCAGGGTAAAGACTAAAAAATAAATCCCTGCCACCTATGGAAATTTGTTGGGGTGAGGAGACCCCCGTACTGCTCGTGGAAGAACCTACACTGGAGTAAGATAATGCATGAGGAAGCCGAGACTTCATGAGAGACTTGAGATAAGACAGAGTCCTGTTGGAAATTTTGTGACCCTAAGAGAACCTCACACTGAAGCAAGAACGGCTTGAGTGAGGTGTTGGGATCTCAGTGAAAGATCCATGTTGCTACTGTTGAAGATTTTATGACCCTGAAGGGACGAGGCTTACGCTGGAGCAGAACGACTTGGGTAAGCTTGGAATCTGTGTGAAAGATCCATGCTGTTACTGAAGATTTGTGACTTTGAAAAAGAAAGAAAGCCTTACGGTGGAGCAGAAAACAGCTCGGGTAAGGATGTTGGGATCCATACATGGGATCCATGCTAGACCCATGCCGAGAGGTTTATCAAGGACTGTTCTCCCATGGGAAGGAACCTCCATAGGGAACAGGAGTGGACTTATAAGCCATTATCCCCTGTAACTCCGTGGCAGAAGATCCACAGTAAGCAAGTGTCCCCTTGCAAGCCTATGGAAAGAAACACCTTCAGAACCTGGGTAACCGCCTAACCTCCGGTCTTAGCCCAGGAGGGGGGTAGGCCCAGCCCTGGAGGCCAACACAGAACAAAAGAGAAATGAAAGAATTCCAGCCGCAACAAAAATACTACAGAGTTATTAAGGAAACCTAGAACTCCAAAAATGGAGAAAGGACTACTTCTCCTCCTTGAACTAATATAAAAGGGAGGAAAAGTATTTCTGTAAATACATAGTACTTTTACTTAAGTAAAATTGTTATAGATATAGTTCTGTAGTAGTTTTTATTTTGATTTTACTAATAATAAATATTCATACTATTTCCCCCAAATCCTGTCTCTTTTGTCTGCATAAACCTTCTCTCAACTAATAGTAATTGCATGGAAAGTGTGAAAGCAAATTAACCCAGAACAAAACCACAACAAAAGGATATATGTGTATAGGTAGCACGACAAAACAACAAAACCAAACAACAGTACTGAACCAGGACTCCCACTAAAAAAATCCACTTCAGTACTTTTTTCCTCTTGGTGCAATTCTAACCACGATCAGCAGGGAGCACTGTTGGATCACTGGAGGCACAGAGCCTGCAGTTGCTTTGTGGTGGTCGGCAGGGGGTGATGTTGGGCTCTGGCCCCAGTCCATGACCATTTCTGCATTTACAAGAACAGTTTCTATGGTGTCTCATCTATGTCCAGTTTGGTCAGTTCTGCAAGAGAAATCACCTAGGCCCTCTAGTATGCCAGGTTCTTCACTCAGCTCTGATGCTGATTTACACCAGCACACTGTGACACAAAATTGATCCAGACACAGCAACAACTGCCTGAGGAAACCTCCAGGATCTTTCGAAATTCCTGCCTGAAAACCTGTTGTAACAGATAGACAAATAATTTGTTGAGAATGTGGTTACAGTTCAGAAATCAAGATGACCCATTGTCTCAAACCAGTTGATTGTCACACCTAGGCAGACACATCATTGAGGCCCTGGACCGACCAGGGGAGTGCACTAGATGTACTTGTAGGTACACTCCAGTACTCAGATATAGCACAATTACAACTGTGGGACAAACTTAACTTTCATCATTGTATCTCCCTTATGGCTTAAATTCGATAACTTTTGACACAGTATGATCATTCTTTATTAAGAAACATTTTACCAGTAATTAGGTATATTAATCACAGTTATAACCTCATCAATTTCAACCATGTTTCCTCATAGCCCAAACTGAATCTACAGCATTCCTTTTTTACATCCATTGGAAATGGTTTGAACAAACATTTGTTAGGGTGCATTGTCTTTCACAAAATTCTTAACATGAGCCACATTATGCCAAGGATTATTTTATGTGAAACTTTACCAGTAAATCAGTACAGCCATTTGAAGAGAAATCTTTCTTTCACTTGATACCAAGGAAACTTTACTTGTCACATAGTAGAAGCTCCTCTTCATTCCCACTGTTCACGAAAGTAGGAAATGAGATTTCTAGTACTCCTCTTGTATTCCTTGTGAATAGGTAAAGGCTGTTAAATGCCTAAGTAAAACCAGAATACATAAGTTCAGTTACTATGCAAAAAGCTCTGCATTTTTCATACTTTTATAGCAACAAGTTATAGGCTTTACAAAACAGAAACATCAACATGCAGCACACATTAGCCTTTTTTGTTGTTAATGGTTTAATTTATGCATACTTCTTTCCACTTAGATAAACTTTTTTAGCTCATAGACTACATGCAAAGCTGTAATTCAATAAAAATAAATCTAGTACTGAATTTTAAACTAACTATGTGGATTATTTAAATGTCCCTTTATTTTTCAGATTATGGTCTTGCTGGATATTAAGCTAATGCCCAGTTACAAATCCAGAATGTTAAGTACATATGATTGTGGTATACAGACGCACATATCTTAAACAGGGTTTCATGGAGATTTGGGCTGTTTCGAATATATAGGCCTCAATCTGTCTCACAGCAGAGTAGAAAAAGAGTTAATTAAAGTTCGTCCTTAAGTAAATCAGAGCATGATTTGTTGAAGAGGGCTGAGTGTCTTAAATGGGCACATCTGAAATACTATCTAAAGTCAGTTAGAAAATGCACAGAAAAGACAAGTCACAATCTAAAACAAAAATGTACAATGGTTTTTTTACTACTCACTGTGTTTAAAAATCTAGTATGTGTTTCCTGACACAGTGGAAAGATACTTGAAAAGACAAGAATGTTAGAAATTGGTATTACAGGAATATCTGCTTCTTAAGGTTGTCCTTGACAGATGACCAGTAGGTGCTTGCATCATTTCTTTCCTTCACCTATTAACTATCTTTATCTTGTCCAATGACCTTTCTCACTTTAGATCTTCCTATTCTCTCCCACGTCTTGCAGGGGTGGGAATGGGAGTGAAGTGGGCAAGCAAGCCTGTGGGTGCAGGGTCAACATACTATGAAAGAGATTTATTATATCTTCATTCCTTTTCCCACCTTGTCCGCTTGACATATTGCTCTTTAAATATTGCTGAAAACAGTAATATCTCTAAAGTCAGAATGAATTTAGAAGCCACCAGGCAATATTCAGATTATCAGGATTATTACAAATTTTCACCCAGCTTTCAATCTGTTTTAGAAAACATCAAGCATCAAAAGACAATAAAACCTAGATTTAATAAACGGGTTATAAAAATCAAGATGACAACAAATAGTGACCCAAAATTTACAGCAGTCTCAGAGATCTTCATAAATCTGAATTTAATGAAAGTATTGAAATTAATTCTGAGGTTAATATAACTAAAACTTAATAATGAAAAGACAAAAAAAAATCAATCAATGCAACCTGTGTGTTTAACATTTCCTTAGCCTAGGTAATTTGGAATGCACAAACTTTACCAGGAAGCAAATCTTCTAAATATGCCTACCTAAAGAAAAAGAAAAGGAATAGGCAAAGCTACTACAATGCAATATTTTCCCCCTGAGTAGCTGATTCCCCTGCAGCAGTCTAGAGACATACTGCTGTTCTACACTTCCTCTTATCCTTTCTTCCTTATGCACCCCTCCCAGTTACACGTCAGATTAATATCAGAAGCACATGGTCAGCTGTGCTAGGTATGGAAAATAACTGTTTTCTAAAGCTCTCACATACATGCACTGGTATTCTGTCCTCTTCTATATTTGGGGTATTCTATTGTTTTTTAACTGTTTTACTTCCTTAGCTTGAGAAGAGCAAAATGACATCTGGTAGAGCAGAGAGACTAAAAGACAAGAGAAATATAACTAGAATGTATCAAGGTTATACCATGGACAGACAGAAATTATTAAAGGGGAATTTTTTTTTCCCCCAGGCATTTGATAACAAGAAACATTGTCAGGAAGACAGACGAGACTCAAAATCTGAGTTTAGGAAGTGCAGACATATGTTTCAGGAGACTGTAAGGGACAGTACAAAATAAAGACATTTGCTACCAGCTGATTGAAATTCAAAACAGGAAAAATCACATACCATGTGTAGTTAGTTGTATAGCCTAAGATAAAAGAAGATTGCAACTTTTCTGATTGTTACTAGATTCTACTATGATCAGGAAGTTTAAATTACCACTTAATGGCTGTGACTGTAGCCTTACACCCGTAACAAGCTCCATGCTCCTCTCTCCCTCATTGCAAGCCCTTTTGAGCAAGGGACACACAATTCTATAGCTTAGCACAGCCATTGGGCAGTACCAGTCCTGTTCCTTAGTGTCTACTTGATCTCCAGCAAGCAGGAGTTAGATGTAAAAGCCAAGACTACTCAACACATATGAGCACCCTTTGATGCTTCCGAATCCTTCTGAAAGCCTCTCAGGAAGTCTTGCTGCTTCATGGGGTAGTGTCATAGGTTTTCGTTTTTAAAGAAAAAAAGCCTGCTTTGAATTTTTTCCCTTTACCACTCTGAAAGAAAGGTGTTGAGCAATGGAAGGGGGAAGGGGGCTAGCTGACTGGATTCTCTGGGTCTGAAGGGATGGCCAGCACAGAGCCACACACAAAAGGATTATCTCATAGTCCCCCATAACAAACTAATGGCTTTGGGAGACAGTAGCAGGAGGGAGGTACATTTTTTTTCTGCTGGTAGGACTGCACTTTACTTTTTCCTTGACTCAAGGAATGGTGTGGGAAGAGGGTCTCCAGGTTCACTTTTTGGCCAGGTCACTGGCTTCTCCTGGCCCCGAAGGGAGGTCCCAGTTCACCTCCAATTCCTCCTGCCCACCGCCTGGACTTGCCTCGGATTCATCGGAAAGCGAGCGCCATCTGCAGAGGAACCTTCGAGGGGACAGGCTGCCCTTCTCCTCCTGCTTTGCCATGTCAGTGGCAGCTTGCACCCATTGATGAGGAAGGGGATCCCAGCCAGAACCAGCCTTTGACAGTGTGAGTCCACAGGAGGAACCCCAGGAGCTGTCTTGGACTGACCCAGCTGCCTCCTGCGCACCAGAAACACAGTAGCCACTCAAAAGGAGGAGTTTAGTTTTTCTCCTATCCCGCCCTTCTTAGCAAACATTTTTGTCTCATTAAACTAAAATATGTAGATGGTAGATGGAAGTTAATGATGCCATTTCCCCCTACTTATAAGCAGCAACTCCAGTTCTGTTTCTTGGTGGTCTGCAAGGTAATTTGCAGCTAATCAGAGATGTCTTCAGAATCAAAAACTTTAATGGCTATGAGGATCTTGCAATTAAAGTTCTCTGATGAAGCAATATGCTAAGCAGCTCAAAATGCATAAGGATCATTTACACATAGTGCAAAAAGTGTAAACTGACATAAAACACATTTTAAGCATATATTGCTGATTACAGCAATTTCTAAGAAACATTTAGTTCCCTTACTTTGAGTATTTTTATCAGTGTATGGTTACTGTTGCATGCAGATCTAGCAATTTAAAGAAACAGAAAAGTCAGGTATGATTCGAAGTGACATCCACTACAATCACCCATGCTCCAGCAGAAGTGGCACTGTGTGTGCCTGCACAAAAATCTGAGCTGAACTGGAGAGTGCAAGCAGGTTGAGCAAGCATATAACCTAACACAACCCAACTTTCTCTGGTATCT
This sequence comes from Myiozetetes cayanensis, assembly GCF_022539395.1. Classification (NCBI taxonomy): domain Eukaryota; kingdom Metazoa; phylum Chordata; class Aves; order Passeriformes; family Tyrannidae; genus Myiozetetes; species Myiozetetes cayanensis. Next base: position 21,131,917 of record NW_026087411.1, read on the forward strand.
CTATACACTATACAAGACTCGTAAAAGTAGGCCTAGTGTAAACATA